>NC_050467.1:40018905-40673191 GCF_013373865.1 Monomorium pharaonis | reverse complement strand
ATATATTGTCTGGCAGCATGCGGGCACCGAACCGACAAATCCGACTGAGAAATGACATTTGAATTATTCGCATTCGATATTTCGCTTTTTTTTTCGTTCCTTTTCCGAGGCGCCGCCGTAGCCCTCGCCGCAAGGAAATTACATTTTGCCAAACAACGAAAATATTCCCGGGACAAATAGGGCCCGTCACGTTGAGCGGTTTACATTGACGACAATACGAGCATATAACGTCATAAAGGAGAATTGCATTTCAATTTTTTTTTTCAACGGAAATCGAAAAGTAAGCGACGTGTGCATATTGCGGCATATTGTCGGCAATGCTTCCGGTATTGTATAATACAACGGTGCGGTAAACCGGTGTTTTAACATATATCGTCGTAGATTTCATACGACAAGAGAAACATTTTGAAACATTCTAATAAGTTCGAGTGAAACTTTAGCGTACCTGTTTGTAGATCCGTTCCAACATGGCTCAGACAATCAGCCTGCAATTCAGAAGAAAAATAACGTTAGAGAGCAAAAACGATTTGTTTTATATACAAAATATATTGTAATTATGAGAAACAACAGTTTTGTATTATATCTTTTTTTTTTTATACATTCACACGTATAAATGCCAAGCACTCTACAATGCCTTTGTCGATTCGCTCTCATCAAGCTTACGTGTAAAGCTTTCATAATCGTTAGCCAAAAAAAAGGTGAATATTAGCGGAATATCGGATATTTCAGGAAGGAATATTGAAGTACCATCCCCTCGTAAATATGAGAAAAAACGCATTTCGTTTTGCATGCAAATCGCACTTTCAATGCCTCTGAAATGCAAGCTACCGTGACATAGTAATCTATAGTGTACTATGATGAAAAAAAAAAAACTATTTTTTCCTTCTTCCCACTTTCTTCTGACTATTATCATCGAAAGAGGATTTGGGGTACTTTGGCGACTTTCAGTCAAGAATTTATTATAATCGCATTCAAAACGTCTTAGGGCTGCAAAATACTAGTTTTAAGGAGAGCTGATTGAAACTCGGGGGAACATTTGCTTCGTAGCCGAACTTCGAAGCCAATCGTCGCAGATAAATCGGATTTTGCAGTTAACGGTTTCCTTAATTACCCTCATCCGTCGCCTCAGCGGTCTGGCGTTTCCCGTAATAAAGAGCACCGAAGTTTCTTACTTGTGATACAAAATACGTTCAATCTGTATTAATGAAGCATCAATACAGTCGAAATAATTGTCTGCGCCACTTTTATTTTGCTTAAATAATTACGAAGGGAATAGCTAAATTTTCAGAGTATTTACACAAATTCTCGCGGAGATGGCAAAATGCTAAAATGTTCAGAAGCAAATATTATTTATGGCTCATATTCTCATCGATATTTAATAATTATAAAAATAATTGATCGTAATGAGTTCCTGTGGGAATAACAAACATTTTTGTGAAATATCTCATTATTCTTATTAACTGATTTTTTGCTGGAGATAAAATTTTCATTTTATTTGGATAACAATTTCTGCAAAATAAATTATATTATATTTCGTAAATGTATAAAATTTTTAATATGTTTTTCACAATATACGTATTCTTATCGTTAAAGCGCCTGATATATTATTGAGAGTGAGAAAAGCAGAATTCTTCGGGTATAATCGGGTTTTGCGAGAATCTGGGGGTACCTGCTGACCGTTCGTACATTATTCGTTCATCGTATGCGTGCGCGAAAATAGGCTGGACTTAAATAGCGAGTTCCACGCTTCCTACCCCGGCGGCTTTGCATGCACGACCATGCAAATTTTAAAATCTGTATTTCAGAATGAACGTGCCAACACCCGAAATGGCGTTTTATAACAGCGAGGAATATCCAGTTGATACGCGGTGTACTTTGCGTAATTGCGAAAGCCGTGTACCAGCGGCGGCGTGTGGAAATTCGCCGTTTTACATAATGGAGCATTAATTTGGTGAACGAGTGACCGAGTACAGCACGCACCAGTTTCATGAACTTTGCAAAAACGTGAAGGAGAGGGAGGGAGGGAGGGAGGGAGAGAGAGAGAGAAAAAAAGGTGGGCAAAAGGGGATAATTGCTTGTAATGGGAATTTTCGTACCTCCGCTTGATAATTCGCTCAAATGGAACGAATGGGCGCGAGAAACGTAAATTAATCCGCCTCCGTGGCAATAGTCGTGAGAAATTGCGACGCCATCCATTATCGCGCGAGTTCGCCACCGCGTTGGCGAAAATTTTGTAGAGATTCTAGGCAGTTTCGGGAGAGAAATGTTGCTTAGAGCCGCGAACCAACGCCGCGATACGGAAAACGTGCTCTATCGCGTGCTTCCCTCGCATTTTCAAAATCCGTCCGCTTGCGTGTGCGCGTTTTCCGTAAATGACAGACAACGGTGACACGTGTATTTTAGGATTAGTGTTCTCGTGTGCGACACTCTGTCTCCGCCAGCCAGGAAGAACATAAGCCCGACGGTACATATTCCGTCACGTACATTTCCTTCGTTGACCGCAATAAGGGTTGCGCGTCGCGTGTAATAACTCTTAGATCTGTTAGAGAAAAGTTACGATTCGATATAGGCACGTTGGACAGAATCAAGTAGCTATTGTCTACGTAATCAGACTGAGTTTGCGGGAGCCACATCCTGATCGTCAATCGCGATGGTTTACAGATAGATGGTGGAAGTTACGTAATTATATTCAGAATTCAAATGTCATTATATATATATATATATATGTACATATATATATTACAAGGAATGAAGTTTGTAGCCAAGAAGGGATCGAAATACTCCAACGTCGCAAGTAGAATAGTTAATTATCTCTACGACGAGGACGAATACTTGCATATTCAGAGAGTACTAGATCGCGATTCTCCTTACGCAAAATTATGGCATATAAACGAGCTTTTTTCTCAAACATGAGAAAGAAGGAAACGCCGCCGTGAGAGACCGCGTAAAATCGGATCGACAATAGACGTCTATACAATTTAAACTAATTTACGTTACGTAACCGATCGTATGCCAGAGAGTCGTTCGGAATAAATCAACGTAGTCTAGATCCCGACAACAATGGGGGAGGGGGGGATACAATCCAGATATAATCACGGCAAAGATAAATTACATCGGAACAAGCTGCTGGAAGAGGAAAACGCGCGGTTTAAGAGGCGCACGTTTACAAAAGGGTGTATCGATACTTTTGCCAGAATCGCGAAATCGAACAAAAGAAGATTATGCAATATACATGAGCGCTCACTTTTCAGATTAAGAAATAAAAGCCCGAAAAGTCACCCGGGAGGGGGCGGTAAGATTTACGACGCTCATTCTCTATTCCCGTGCATTACCGCAGTTCTCTCTTGTCGCGGCGCAAGAATATGCAAAAGTAACTTCTCTCTCCACCCTCTATCCGGGCGCGATAAGCTTCTTCTGTGAGTAAGCGGGACGACGCTCCGGCGGAAGTATGCTATTTCGGGAAAAGTCGCTCGTCTCGCCGTCCGCCCGTCTCGCGGTCACCTCCGCACGGCAAACGCGCAAGCCCGCTTGCGACGACGGCCGACGACGGCACGCTGGTAACGGTCGTTACGTCGAGAATGCCGAATGTAATAAGGAGTCCGCGAATGCGGAATCCTGCGGTTCGCAGTGCCAGAGGTGCAGTAATCGCAGATGCATTCGCAGAAATACTCGTGGACCGTCTACCTGCTGCCTGAGGGCCGACGGGCCGCGGGGGCCCAATTTCGTCTCGGGCACACGGAATGTCGATCACGCCGGCGTCCGCCCCGACACGCCTGCGCGAATAGTTTGCACAATGTAGTCTGTTACAGTCTCTCGGAACTACGGATTGCAAAGCGATATTTATTATCCCCCTCCCCCCCTCTTTCCCCGCCTCCATCCCCCGCCGTTGCCTGCTCGTCTAGGCTCGCTCTCCACCGGAATTGCAGTGGTGCATGTATGCGCCCGCCACGGCGAATCGATGTCTTTCG
Source organism: Monomorium pharaonis (assembly GCF_013373865.1). Taxonomy (NCBI): domain Eukaryota; kingdom Metazoa; phylum Arthropoda; class Insecta; order Hymenoptera; family Formicidae; genus Monomorium; species Monomorium pharaonis. The sequence continues at coordinate 40,669,223 of NC_050467.1, read as the reverse complement.
TTTTGCAGCGCTCTGCAGCACGACGTCTTTGAAGAGATGCGGCCGAGTTTCCCCGGCAGATCGTATCTGTCGGACGCCCTACTATTGCCGGCCTATATTCTGCAGCGCGCAGATTGATATCTTAATTAACGGTTACACGAAAATCTCGTGCCCCCTCTCTATTAGCTCGAGTAAGTCGACAAATTTCCGCTACAATATCAGGTCTTGATTTGTGTGAAATGAAAAATGTCATTTCTCAATCAACCTTTTGAAACAATGACTGTTAACCGTATTCAAGAGTAAAATATTTTTTTTTTAATATAAAGTTATAAAATAAAATATAAATGTTAGCTTGAAGAAGATTGATTTTAAATGCAAAAATAGAGAAATTTCTTTGTTAATTTCCGATCCACATATGCTTCGAGGTTTGCGTGTGTAAATAACTACTTGTAATGTGGCTGATATTTAATCAACGATATCAGTGTTTAAAGCTGAAGTCTACGATAAGTAAAGCCCTCATGTAAAGAGATTAATAATTTTCACCGCGGATCGTTGAGTCACCGCACCTGATTAAACGCCCCGCGATATGCTGAGTAATCGATTACACGGGAATGTCATTAACTTGCAAAACCTCGCTACGGTTTCGCAATCTCGCAATCATGTATGAATCTACCGTGACACAGCATGGGAGGGTGTCATCCTTTATGACGTAATTATGGAGAAGTAATCATGCGTTTTCTTACATCGGGGGGAAGAGGGGGGAAGGGAGCCCGGCTGCAATAATTTAATTCGAATAATAGAGCCTGGGCCCGTATCGTGGCGCAGTATTCACGACCGCAATGCCATTTAATGGCAGTGTCGTTACACAACCCAGCTTTATTACTGTACACCCACGTTGTTACAGCCCATTGAATTTTCATGAATACGTTACATATAACGGGCCGTGTTGAGGTTTCTTCGGTTTTATTGCTAAGACACATACACACGCACAGGTCGCACGCACAGACACATACAGCAGAAGCTGCCTTTTAATGTCATTAAAAATTTAACCGTGACGGTAAACTTTGAGTTTGTCGGTTTATCGTGACGTATCGCGCGTGTTAGTTCATCGTCATCTCGCTCGACAAGTTTGTACATCGCGCTTAAATCCAATGCGAAAGAGAACACTTGCACACGCGGGCGACGATAATTTTAACTGTATTAGATAATCGATCAGGCCGAGTACGATTAGCTCATAAAGTCATATAACACTCTCGAGATCACATAGCACCACTTCATCATTACGCTCCTGTCTCTCTGTATGTGCGCGTAAATTCGCTTAACGCTCGAGCAGTCAGAGGTTGCGGTGAAATAATTGAGCTGTAACCAGCGCAAACGCGCGCGCGTGCAAAGAGGTGAGAAGCCAGGTATCCGGATATAACGGAAGTCACTTAAATCGAATTATCACGTGGACTGATACAGTGCGACGCGCGTATAAATGATTTGATTTGAATCCCGCTCTGAATTCTCGATCGGAATAACGAGAATAACCGCGACTGTGTGACGCAGACTTCAAAAGAAAGACTCAGATAAATCCAGTATTACCGGTTCTTTTTTTATACTTTGCGCAGCATTGACAGGACAATTTGCATGCTCTTCGTGCTTGATTTATTTTACACGGTATTTATTCTTCATCCTATATCAGCTTCGCCTCTCACCGGTGAGCAAATTAAACGGAAATAGGAGGAGTAGAAGCGAAAAAAGAAACGAGAAAAACGTAATATTGGCACAATGTAATATTATAGCGATACTTATCCTTTATTCCAAGGATAAGTCGCAACCGTTGTGCAAAAGGTTGCCTCGCGAAGGCACTCTCTTGTGTCACGTTACTGTCCGTACTATCAATTTATCATTATCTCGCGGAATGGATACACATGCCGCGACGTGTGGAATATATAGATGTTTTAAAGAGCAAATGCGTGTCGCCGGAACAATACGAAGTCGAGCAGCTCGCGGAGGAGGTTCTCGATTCGTAGCATTGATCCCGGGGTCCGAGAAAATGCCGAGATATCCAATCTTTCCGTGTATGTTCCATCGTCCGCGCGGCACAAGGAGCTGACTAAAACGAGCAAGGCGAGCTCGCACGATTACTCGGTTCGTTTCCTACGGTACTCCACCTACTTTCCAAGCCCGCGAATTCACCCGCGCCAGCAGGCAGGCAATTCTTGACTCTCTCGCTCTATCTCCCGCACCGAAATGCTTAATCAAAGGAGAGTAGAGGCCGAACTTCAAGGCAAACAGTATGTGAATATCACCAAAGGTAGCAGTTGGCGGATGATGAAGCGTAGCGCGCGATCGCGGTCGCTATTAAGAGAACGAAAATGATGTAGAACGTACGTGTGTCTGAAGTGTCTTGAATTGCACAGTTTCTTCGAGCGGGATGTGCGTAATATTAGCGGGTCCCTCTAATGCTGTACCAGAGGTACACTTACAGGCTTTCATTCCTTAATAAAATGTCGAAACCGCGACTCGGTATTTGACGCTTCTTCGAGATAAATACGGGCGTGATGCGGGGCCGCTGCTTTGTATGCTCCGATGGGAACATTTTCCCGCGTTACGGGGTCAGGACTTACTTCGTCGTTAAGGGAAAACGTGAGTCTTTTGTGACGGAAGAAGAGGGATCGTTACGAAGAGAATGTTACGCCGATAGTTGAACGCCAATTAATGGTACGTCGCGGGACTTTCACGAGTTCGTCGTTTCTGCCGATGGAACGCTTGAAGAGTTACGGCTGCGAGACGAGTTCGTGATGTGTAAAAGCGAGCGTTAGAAACGTGAATAGTTTCACAAGCGAAAGAAGCCCTCTAACACCAACAACCAACTTTAGCCTCACGCTTGGCAGTTAATGCGCCGAGCTGATAATTGGTTTATTACTTCCTTAAGAAGAAAAACGATTGTACCTTTTCCAATTTCTTTCTGTTTTGCTAACTCCTCCCGGTTTTGATAGTGATAACTAGAACCACAAAAGTGATCCCCGCGATATCACTGCGTTGTTAAGGGCGGGTGTAGCTATCAAACATAAATAAATGGAGAGACGGTTACATGTGCGAAACGCACTAGATTCTCTTCCAAAGTCCAGGTGCATTCCCCAGGTACCACTTTACATCTTGCTCCGCAGGCTTGTATTAAACATTTACCCTGTAGAGTACGTGTTTGGACCTTTGCACGGACCGCCTTGTGTGCATAGGTTCTCACCCGTATCTCTCTCTCTTTCGCGCGCGCGTTCTGTCACCCTTTCGCTCTTCCACACTGTATCTCTTCCTCACTGTTTGAGTAACGAGATAAATTCAAACGTCACGCCTTCGAATACACAAATTACCTGCATAAGCTTTTAAGCTTTATAAATTCAGAACTCTAACGATGCCTCAAAATAGAGTTAAATTTTACTAGGATAATTTCCCGTTTAAGCTAACAGTGGATATTCAAAGACAATAAACTTTGAAGACGTGAAAATTGAAAAAAATTGTATAAACCTGTTAATATTTTTCGCCGAAGAAACAGAATTAAATCTGCATTTCACTATGTAAAAGCTAGCTGAAAATTGTGCGTAATGTTCCATAGCCATTCGCGTCCATCTCTAGTTAACGATGCCGATACGGTACGGTGGAAAGAGTAAAAGTGTGAAACCCTCCCCCCCCCCAGGGTGAAATTTCTCGAATAACGGATTTAGCCGACGATTCTATTTTCGAGTACACGAGACTGCAGACACGAAGTTGCTACGTATTGCCTACGTGGTAACCCCTTAAACTCGTGAATTAGAAATGCTGGAAGCTTGGACACGAGTGCACGACAAGCCAGCAAAGATACTTCGCGCAATTTTTTTATGCGGTGTTTACAGAAGCCAATTGCAAACAAGATTGCCCGTGCAAAAAGTTCGTTGTGGAAAATCTCGTTTCTGGTGTAGAGAATTAAATGAGTTGAGAGTGAGAATATTTGCTTCGGCTGAAGTAATCAGGACGTATCTACGGGATACGAAAATAGATAACGGAGAACGTCATTAATTCAAAGATAAATTAATTAGATGGATAATCAAGTCCCGTAATGAAAAGATTTTCATTAATTAATCCTACATTACTGCAGTACATAAGTTTAATATGTGCACAGCCCGCAGATATACCATTTCATCCGTCCATTTTAACAAGCGATTTAAGATAATAATTAGATTATTTGCGAAGATCTAGATTATGAATATATTTCGTTAATAAAAATATAAAATGTATGAAAATCTTATGTCGCATTAACTAACAAACATTAAATACAATATTAATATCTTTCTACAGTCAAATAGTTTCATTGTGTAACCGATATTATATGAAATTCTTTAATAATGTAAACTACTATATATGAAAATAATGAAAGTGGTTATGAGAAGGTTAAATATTTCAATTTTTGTGGAAATAAGACTGAAAGAAGGGTGATATCATACAAAATACATTGTGCACCGTTTTTGGAAACAATTTCCGCGAGGTTGCGTTTGTTTTAGTAATATTGCACAAGAGGGTTGTTTCGCAGAAATACCGACCGTAAGGTCCGTACGATACCCGTCATTTCTCGCGAAGCAGTACTATTGGAATCTGCGCAATTTTTCCTTTCGTACAGACAGTATAATAAGAACGTGCGATCCAGAAAAATTACTATTGCTTATTGCAAAAAATTAATAAACTAAATTAGCAAATTGAAGTTTTTTTTCAATGCAAATTAACGTTGATTATTTTACAGGCTAATTTTTGTTTTATAAATATAATTCTCACGAAAATATAATTTCTCGTGTATTTATTATAACACTTTTCCAGTCCAATAAATTATTCTTGGAAAGACGCTATGAATATTACATTATAAATAATGAAAGATTCAAAATGTAATGATAAATAAATGATTCGATTCATTTCCTACGAAATTTAATCAGGGAATTCCGCGAAACGTTCGTATCTTTCCTTGGCACTAATCTAACACGCGCCTTAGAAATTCCGTTTTCGAATAGTTCCTCATAATGCAATCGCTCTGATGGCACTGCGTGTACGCCAATGTCGGAATTGACTTTGCTCGCCGTATCTTCGGTAGTACAGGAGCCTCGATGCAATTTATGTCTCTACACTTTGCATGGAAGGATATTTCACCCAAAGTTCTTCCGCGACGGGACCGTGTAGCTTCTCTGTCCGCTTCTTTGGTGTGTGTGTGTGTATATAAAACTTTCGTCCAACTTCGGCCCGGTTGCGGAGCATCAATATTTATACATTTATCTGAGATCGCCAACCTTGGAAAGAACATCAATTCGCAAACTGCAGTCTGGCCAACGACTTCTAACGTCTGGCCGTCGCACTTATTTGCTTATTTGATTAAGATGTACCATCGCAAGTATTTTTATAGAGCTTTTATAAGACATTTATTATCGCCGGTTCATCTCTTTGGAAATTCGATAGAAAAATCTGACGTATGTGATTATTTTACAATTAGATTATTTATTAAAGTCATTAAGTTTCAACCTTTTCCGAACCTTGTGCAAAATTTAACTTAATTGAAATTTATACTTACAAAGCAACATTTAATTTCGCACTGTATCCATGAAACAAATAAATGAAAAGTCAAAATCATATCAAAGGTAAATAGACCGGATTGTAAAATTCAATATTTATTTTCAATCATTCGAGTGCAAGAGAGAAAGGACGGCTAATTTTCACAAGAAATTTTCTCATGCAGTAATAAGAATATTATATCTGAAACTTGTTATTATAGCATTTTCTTGTTAAATGCATATTTTTAAAACTACGGAGAATGCAATGGGGAGAAAAATATTTGATTTGCCCCAGAATCGCGAAGATGCATCTGGCGTCAAGCCAAGCCGTTTTTCTTTCATGATAGGTGGTTGATGCGTAATTTTTATTGTTCGCGCGAGAAAAGAAGGAATAAAGAAACGCGAATCAGGCAAGAAAAATAGCAGCAATGAGAAAAGACAGAATTATTGATGTTATCGCTCCCGGTGAGATTAGATTTGTTACGAGATACTATAGTAACACGCTATACCTCACAATTTTCTCGATACGTAATACATGAACTAATTGAGGTAATTAAAGAAAATAATGAGAGATAATTAAAAGAGACAGATAGATTTAGAGCATGACAAGTAACTCACGTATATCGTGTAATTTAAAAAAGAGATCTATAAACGTGCGTAAATTAAAGGAAAGGAAATTATTCGGAGAAAGTTGCGCCTCGATGTATCTTCGCATTTTCCTAAGAGACCGTCGTTAGAGGATATTCAAATTTCACGCTCTTCGCTTCAACGATTTTTGTAGGGCGCCAGTCCTAGTTGGATAAGCGTAGTTAGAATAAAGGCGAATAGACGACGCGCAAACGAATGAAAACGGCAAGCCCGGAAGGAAATACGACCGAAATGTCTTTTGCGGAGCGCGCGTGCAAGAGAGAGAGAAGAGGCGGATTACAGAACAGTCTAAATAAAAGAAGCTGATTACCCGCTGCCGCGGGATATTTCGAAGGTCGGTGAACTCTCGATGAATACTTGAAATCGCGAGCTGCCTCGTACGGCCTTTGAGCGACAGAGGGAAGTTGCGGCGTAAGTATCCCTCAAAGGGGTAGGTACCTAAACCACCTAAAGTTCGAGGCTCGTTTACGATAGAGGACTCAAATTCATATTCTACGCGAGCACGGTGCTCGAGCAAGCAGTTAAACTTGGACTGGAACTTGACGCCGAAATGCGCGCGATAAACGATAAACGGGATCCGCGTTCGCATCAATCGCCGTCAGATTGGTACGTTCGTCGGATGCTCAGCCGCGACATTTTTACGTTCGGTGTGAAGAATTTCTCAAAACTGTTGCGCATTAGTCTGGCAAGCGTGCGGTCCGCATTACAGGACCGTATTAAAACTTATTATCTACAAGGCACAAATACTTTATTTTTAATCTTCTTATTTTAATCCGTCGTGGTGGGACATATATATGTTCGGATTCTTAAAAAATTTATATTCATAAAACTCATCAAAATAAAAATAGAATTTTCTTTTTCAGCTCATTTAAAAAATAAATGATAAAACTTCACAAAAAATTCAACACCCTTGTGAGTTTCGTGCTTTGATTTGTATACCTCATCAAGTATTCGTACATGGAGAGAATTTTCTCTTGAAAATTACCCTGAAAATTGTGGTAATTGTGAGACAACGTAAACCTTGAAGAATTTTACCATACTTTTAACAAAATTTACTAAAATTTACTAAAATTTTAATAAACCTGGGCAAAGTTTTAGTAAATTTTGTCAGAAGTATAGTAAAATTCTTCAAGGTTTACGTTGTCCCATAATTACCACGATTTTTAGGATAATTTTTAAGAGAAAATACCTTCCGTGTATAATAAATTTAGTTTTATATTTCATCTTATTGAATCGTTTTAAATTTTAAAATTTTGATCAATGAGATTAACGATCAGTAATTCTGCAAACCTTTAATAAGATATATAATAGATATTAATTATATAGAAAAAATTAAACATGAAAGGATTAATTTACAGGGTTCATATCAAATTATTCTATAATTTTACTTTATTTAATAATTTTTTAAATTAATTTAATCTTTTACAGACTTTCACTACTTAATCAGACAACCTGAGTTATTAATAGACAGTTGTATAATTTATAGATTTCCTAGAATATAAAAAAACCTAGTGCCTAAAAATAAAAAAAATAAAAAATCTATATTTTTCTATATTTAAAAATACGATTGTACAATTGTATGATCCGAAACAGATCTTGTTTTTTTTTTATAATATATCTGAAGGCAGAATCAGCAAAATGGGAAAAGTCGTCTGAATCAATATGACCCAGGTCAGCCTACGGAGAATTAAAACAACAAGTATAAAATATCATTGTACGTAGTAATTTAGTAAAAAAATTGGTTTTAGATCTTATTACGCGACCGGTGATTATCTTACGCAAGTATCTTGTTTCGTTCTCTCTATTTTACGTTGCGGAATCGGAAGTGCGGTCACGGATTACTGTAATTAGTGCCGGCCATTATCAATCGCAATTCGATCTACTGTTTTACCGCGTTTAACGTTGTAATGCGAAAAGTTTCGCGGCCGCTTCAAAGAGAATGTTGCGCAAATGCGCCTTTGAGCGTTACATAGGTGCCGGCACGATAGCGCCGGTTTTACGTAAGTGCCTGTGCACGACGCGACGAGCTAACGGGAATATGCATGCGTTGGCAGAACGTGTACACAGGAAGGCTTAAAAGGAGCGGTCCTGCGAAACTAGTAATATTAAGTTACTAATGATGTCGCGCATGGGCTTTAGCTACGAGCGACTCGACTTTCTTTAATATGCAAGTCGCGCGATGTTTACACGATACGCAATGAAATACATCGGCAAGTTGAGTAAGTTGAGTTGCAAGGCTGCGCACGGCACGAATTAACTAAAGCATTCAGTAGCAGCCGTGTATCGTGTGTAAAAGAAACGCTTTATCATGGATAACGTTGAAACGTATTCTCATTATCTTGTAATAAGCCTTTTCTAATTGAGGTGTGACAGCAGAAAGGCCTTCATACGATCCTACGACACGTAACAGCAGTAACGTGAACCAAAATTAATTAATATACGAAATTAGAGTATAGAGACACGTTTTCATACGCATCGCGCGATAAATTAAAGAAACTCGAATCGATATGTCGGGGAAATAAGAAATCCGCGCGAACGTAAATACGCACATTGACCGCAAGACATGCATTCAAGGTATTCGGATTAACCTGTGATTCAAATTTCCACTTGCTACCACATTTACATACATCACGGCCGTTTTTGCGAAATGATACGATTCTAGAGCGTTACAGGGCAATTTTATTCCGCGAAATATTCCCCGGGACGAACTGTGTGAATATACGTTCTTTACCTCCGAATTCACCATCGTGAGTAGCATCCACGTTTCGCAAATTTGAACTGACACGTGCAATGCGCTTCATGTCTGTAGTACATACATATATACGTGGCCTCGTACGCGAAGCCACAAGACGCGCGGGGCGCCCGTCTGTCTTTGCATTTTCGCGAAAACGCTAACTATCCTGCACAAATTCTTTGACGTGGATTGCACGTTATCCGTTTAATATTACTCCATCATTTACACCGTAAATAGTACTAAATATTAAACAGCGAATACAGATAAAGAGAGTTTCATGATAACCATCATAAAAATTATATTTTTCTCGAAACTTCAAAAGTTTGGTTTTTTTTCTCGATATTCTCCGTAACTTAATATAATTTTCCCGTTATGATAAGTGTGAGAAAACGGCAAATCCTCACAAACGCAATAATTCATCAAGCTTCTGCGGGCGTAATAAGATATTTCTCGATTGAGTGATCTGTGCAGCAGCAGATGGAACGGGATCCGAATAAAAGCTCGTAAGACGCGGGCTTAAGTTTCGCGTATGGATTTCTATTCAAGACGAAAATGCGGTTTGCAAGCGGAATAATGCGAGCCATTCTAAAATCTACGGGTGCGATCCGAGAGAGAGAGAGAGAGAGAGACGACCCGGGGAGCACAAAAGAAAGTTGGAAGGAAATGCGGGAGGAAACAGGTGAACGCCCGGCGATCGTGCTTTATCGCGCGGTAGCAAGACTATTCTATCCCGCTCCCGATAACGATAAAATGCCCATTCCGGAATATTCAGTCGGTCCGATGATCCATCATTCGGCGCGTTCGAGCGCGCACGTCGCAACATGCAATCCACCGCGGCGCGCAATGGTGTGCACGCGGCCGAATGCGGCAAGGGAGGCTGAATCGAGTGGAAGCCCGAGGAGGGCCCTCTCTCCAGCTCGTCGACGCGCCGGTTGGTTTTGCTGATGTTGCTTGGCCATCGTTTGGCCGCCGTGCTAACCGTCGCCGTCCGTCGGCCCGATACGAGGCCACGTCTCGGCCCCCGAACAGGACGCATAGAAGCGCGGTCGGGTTACGTATAGCCGGCCCGGGCCGGCTCGTTTATCACCACCTCCTGTGATGAAGCTGTTGGGTTAGCCAGCCCCCCCCTCCCCCTTTCTGCATAAGCAAACCCACCGCCTTATCTCGAAACGTATAATGTCTTGTTAGGCTTTAGCCACGCGGAGAGCCCGCGATATTTCGGACAAAAATCGCTTCTCTAACGAAAGAAAAGTGAATTGCGGCTTGCTTAAGGACCGCCTTACTTCTAATGACAGAAGTTCAAGCCAAGATTTTAATAGAGATTTTGCTCAAGCTAAATCCGCGCGTTTCTGCTAGTTAAAAAATAATCTGCAAAAAAGTAGAGGGAGTCTTTTAAAATTAAAAGTCTCATTTCAAATGCTAATTAATTTTTTTGACTTATCCCTTCCGTTTTTTAACATAAGAATGTTTATACATAAGAAATGTGCGAAGTATTCAAATATGAAGATAAGATTCTAAATCCGTATGACGTTCAGATGTGGAGCACTATAAATATTAGAAAATTTCGAATCTATAAGAGGTTTTCATACAAATCACAAATATTGATAATATTTAAATAGAAAATATTTAAATAACTGTATCATATAATTAACATTATTCTTTTACAAAATGTAAATATTTTTCGATATTTCCCATTTATTAATATTCAATCTAACAATAATGCAGTTGATTAAAAATTATATATCAATGATTCGATTCAGTTCGAACAAAGAAATAAAATTCGATACGATTCAGCGTAAAAAAACTGATTTGCACATCTCCATTATACGTGATCTACAAAGTATTGTTTAATATTTAAGTATTTCATTAATAATTATTCCTTCCATTTACGTTGATAAAATTTCTATTTCAGAAAAAAAAATATTTGAAATCAATGCATATTACCTGTATTGAAATTATTTAGAATTTTCTAGAAACACAACAAAATAAAATAAAATCACATAAAAGATTTATATAGATGTATCGCGTATATTGATTTCTCTATTTCTTAATCGGCTTATTATTAACGTCGTCGATCAATAACACGTATAAAATTCAATCGATAGTCAGAGAAATGATACGTGAAATTGGTCATATTTCAATATTTTGACGCAATATAAATTGCGAAATATGCAGTTAGAATAGGTGCAACATTAAAATCGTTATTTTTCTAGTATTGACGTGTTATCGCGGTTCTGGCAAATTTTGATATACAGTTGAGACACAAAAAGGCGAAAACAATATTTAAAAAAAAAGAAAGAAAAAAGAATGCAGCTGTGGACGCAATTTTTAGTAATATTTTTGGAGTTGACAATATTATAAAAAATTTTTTTTAGTTTTTTCCTTCGATGCATACGAAATATGGCTAAAAACATTATGTCCCGCGGCTCGTATCCACAGCTATGTTTTGTTTAATCGAATAATTTAACGTAAAATCAGATATGCTGCATGTCCCTGTTTATAAGCCGAGATCGCTATCAAACTTTTTATCGATGGCGTTTTTACCGTAGTTCCCCCGTGACGGTCACGCGTTCTTCGACGATTACATAAAAGGCGAGCTTGACACGCTGTTGCAAAATTGTTCGCCGAAACTTTACAATAATTATTTCCAAATCAAATGCGGCGACCGGAGGCAAACGGTAGCGCGAACAAGTAATTCCGGAGAAAGTTCGTGGAAAAGCGGTGCGGCGAGCATGCAACTATGAACGTTAAAAAAAAAATTAGGGTGGAAAGCTTCTCGAGGATACACCTCATACAGCCATGTTATCGCGCCTTTCTTTTTCTCAGCCTTCACATTCGTACATGGCGGTTGGTGCCTACCATTACGGAAACTCTGACCACCACATGCACCAACGACCACTGAGGCTATCACGAGATGAATTAAAGCTTGCGGAAAGAATTGTGGCTGCTTCCACTATTCCGTGAAAAAAGAAAACACATACGAAAATACCGTGACTGGGCGCGCACCATACGCTTTTTCCATTGTTGTTTTAAGCAATGCTGCACATTGCGACTTGTCGTGACCACGAAAAACAACGCGGTGTATACTCATGGTAAATATTAATCATGACCTGCCTTTATGAAGATTTATTAGCTGTGTCAATTTTCATTTGCAAGCATTATCGAGAGCGTAATTAATATTAGCTCAATTTTCGCGATTACGAGAGTCAGCGCAGTGACGGCAAATTACATTACTTTTGTTTCGCGCAAACTTTAGGATACCGGTAGCAACTATTTTTTAAATTCAATAAACCCTCTCGTTAAATCCATATAAAGCTCTAATTCAATACCGCTGATAACGCTATATATATATACACATACAAAAAAAAAAATATCAAATCTATTTCTAAAAACAGTGATTAAATTTACATTCCTTCTATTGAATAACTTTACATTTAACAAAAAATATTTTTTCGATAACACACTTTAATCAAGAATATTTTCTTAAAATATTTATTTATTACAAATTTTAAAAGAATTCCATATTATATATAAAAAAAGAATTTATAAGATATTGTAGAATTTTTTTAATCGAAGAAAAATCAGAGTAATAAACAAATCACATTTTTATTTTAACTTATTGTTCATAAAATATTAAATTTATTAATATTCAAAATATATTTTAAATAAATTTGATGCCTCTGATAGATATATAAATTAAAGGTCGCCAATAAAAGCATAGTCTCCTAAAGTGGGGCATCTTATTTCTCAGAAACTAAACATTGCATTGTATTAATACTGATAAAAACATAATTTGCTTAGAAATAATTAAAGAAATAAAAATATATAAAAATATTTTTTCTTAAAATACGATATATATTCTTCTGCGTATAGCACCCTAGTTTCGATCTCTAAAATGCGAAACGTAGATACACAACGTACGGTGGCTGTTGCAGCAGATGTGTTTATCCGTTACGCGAAATCGCGTGTGCACACACACACACACACACACGCACACATACGCAGACGCACAGAAGAACAAAAGTACGTTGTAACGAATCGCGTCCTCGACTACTTTTCTATCTTTACTTTCCGTGTGGAGTATCAGGGAGCGGATCGTATACGACGTCGTTACGTTACATACTTGACGAAAGTTTCAGTCCGACGAGTACGTAGCCGGTGGATTTCTAATCTTATACACCTGCAGCCGCCATAACTTTTACGTCCGATCAATTCCCGATAACACGGTGAAACGAAAACAGGGCTCTCGGCCGATGAGCATCCGGGAAAAATTCACTTCGCCCCCGCCTCGCGCGTCGCGTCCGCAGAGATTTATGGTCGCGCACTCGGAATTTAAGGAACGCCGGCTAAAGGGCGGCGAGTGCCTATGAAAATTAATCCCACGCCAGATGCCGTTAAAGGCCGCGAGATTTATCTACTGCGTGCCCCTCTACCGTGAACTTTACGCTCAAAACTTTTCAGCACTCCTCGGAGCTATTTTAAAAGCTCGTTACTCGTATTGAAATAATCAGCCGAGCTATTACGAGAGTACACGCTGCGTGGAAAAATTGAAATGTCAGATTAATTGTAAATAATTTTCAAGTCCTTCTTCTCAAGTCTTTCTGGGGAGGAGAGAAAGAAGAAGACGAAGAAAGGAAACTGCAGGGTGTAATTTAAATTCGAGATTCAAGCACACTTACATTTAAAGAATTATCTTCTTTTCGTCTAAATTAATACTATCATTTCGCTCTTTTGAATTAAGTTACTGGCTTAAAATTCAAGAAGCAATTAGAAACCTAACATTAAGATCATTTCAACTCTTCAAAGAAAATCGGTCTATTTGCGAGAAAGCTCGCGTATCAATTATGATATATCCTCCCCCAAGTATAACTCAAGTCCGGCTGAAAGACTGCCGACAAAAAGTCCAACCTACGAAATTGCCCGGCTCAGATGCGCCGTAAGAACGAAAGACAGACGTTAGGGGGTGGGAGAGCGAGATGGAAGGGTGGGCTGAGAAAAGTCTTGGAAACTTTGGTACAGAACTGGCAGGTAACGTAAGACAGAGAATAGCCGGGGGACGGAGAGGTGAGGGAAAAAGAGTGCATTTAATGCTCACGGGAGGGAGAGAGCTTAGCCGATAATCCTCTCGTTTATATTACTTTACAGCCACGCGGATCCTCTCGACCTCCAGGCATTTTCCTCGACCGTCGCCGTTTCCCCTTCTCCCTTTCGCCGCCGGAGACTGACAATAGGAGGCCCACGGTGTTTTCATATTTCTCCACCGACAACGGGAAATCACCCGAGGATACTACAACACGGTACTAATGAAATTTTCTGCCGTGGAATGACGCGGGCGCTCGCGGCCAACTGTGCCATTCCCGGAAAAATAGTTCCCAGGTAGCTTGTGCGCGAGCCGAGCGTTGTCCGAGTTACGCAACGGGCACGTTTTCGCTTGATTCCTGGACATTAAGGTAACGCGCGCGTAACGCTTTCTCAGGAGCGAAGGGATACCGGTAAAGCGGTATCAAGCCAAGTGTAATTTAAAACTGTTTCACCTATTTTAAATTCTTTGTTCTCCAAACGTGCGAGCGCGGGTGGGATTACGTTTGCCGCACAGGCGCAAAATGAAAGGCTTTGGGAAGTCATTCCCGATAAAAGCCTGTAAGCGCCAACGTGTAAATACGTCAAAGGGCTTAATTTTAATATTATCGCACAGAGAGTGAATTTAATTGTTGCACGTGCACGGAAAATTTATTCAACGGCTGTGGAACGTACATTAACCGCAATTTTGTCGATTACGCGTACTAGAATATGCAAAGGTATGTCAGTTAAGTGCATAAACCCATCATTCATAAATCGTTTCAGCACTTCGATATTACCGATAATGAATTGCCACGAAGCGAAACGGGTAATTGTAATGACTGTGGTAATACGCTATCTCTCGATAATATGGCCTTTTCTAGAGAAAATATTACCGTCTGGAAGACGAGATGTTTTTGCGAACAAAGACAGAATAATCAGAAGGAAAATACAGAAAAATGTTGCTCTCTTACTTTGTTTCATAACGCGAAAAACTCGAGGAAGGACACAGCTCAGAACAGACTGAAAATGACATACAATTCGAATGCAAAGTAACCTTCCACGACAATGAGACTTTTCGGCCGAGAAAATGTCTTTTTAAATGTAAATGAGGATAGATTTTGCACATGTAATCGCCACAAAGCTCGCTAGTCGCAAGTGAACGCTATCAAAGCCGTAGACGGAAAGGAATTTAATAAGAAGGGAATAAAATCAGATCTCTTGTTTTTCTTTTATCGTTGCATTCGTTATTGACATTATAGGGATACTTGTTCGCACGCGAGAGAGATAAATTCGTCTTCTCTTTTCTTCCTTCCATCAACTTTGAAGAAAGAAGACGGCGAAGAAACGAAAAGCGCGCATTATAAGTAAAATATTGATCGTGTCGTGTGATTTATGGCCTTATTTATGTATACGGTACGACAGCAATGATTAATTTCGAGCGATATAATTATCACGCGTGAGTCACACAAACGTGACCGAAGAGCTTTGTCGTATTCGGTCATCGATTTGAATGGGTTACGTGTGTGAAGTCATTTCCGTACCAACTTTATGCATCATGTTCTTTTTCAAAGCATACATGCAGAGTATATATAGAGTGCAAAATGGTGAAAATCTTTTAGAACACCTGGAGCACAGTTTAATCACAGAGGCATGTATAAGTTTCGCAGGCAAACGCATATGCACAGTAGCGACCAACGCAACGTCTGCGCTGTTTATTTCTTACATAATTTAAAGTCTACGGGACACGGAAGTTATACAGAGAAGGGGGGACGGCAAAAGTGCTCTAGGCTAAATTGTACTAGCAGAATAGAGTAGAGGCAATGAATTTGTTTCAAGTATACTCAATGTATATAATTGATTAAATTATCCTAAGAAAGAATAGGAAACTTCGTACGTATAAATCATTTGTTTTTCGTCGATTTAAAATAAATTCAATGAAATTTCAATTGCAAACATCGTACGACGAGAATCACTAATCACAAAGCAACAGTACAAATAGAAAGGGAGAAGTGAAAGAGAGAAAGAGAGAGAGAGAGAGAGAGAGAGAGAGAGAGAGAGAGAGAGAGAGAGAGAGAGAAGGAAAGGGAGAAGTGACAACATTTGCAACGCAAGCTGAACAGTTTAGTGAGAATTTCCTACACTTTGTATCTCACAAGCATCACAACAGTATATATACTGTTGTGTCGCTTTCGAGAAGTCAGTTACAGTATTTGTTTCGCATTTCCAATGTTGTTACTATTCTTTATTAGTAAGATAATCGCAAGCACTGTGAAACATTAGTAACGTTTTAAGAAATGTATAATAAGATTATGAAGTGATTCAGAATACGGAAGTGTGATATTATATATTCATGAAATCTAAAGAGCTGCAAACTGCACGCTATGATACTAACGCAATTACAATTTAAAAGCCTATCGAGATGTTTTAATCATTACATTTCTCTGCTCAACACATACACTCTACACTCTCTAATGATATGTCAAACATTCATGATGTTTACAATCCTCCAGATAGAATAATATAATTTTCATCGGATTATTTACGATTTTTTAATCAGTTAATTGCTTATTATTCACATATAATAATTGATGTTAAACAATACATAACAAAAGCAAATTACAATAATAAGTTAAATATTGGATAAATACGTGAATAACACAAGAAATAAAAAGTACCAATTTTCAATCGAGATAAAGCTCAATATTTTACATCAATATATTATTAAAGATATATCAGTTATATAATTTTCAAAAATAATTTCCAAAAAAAGTGACAGCTATAAGAATACAACAATTTTTGAAATTTTATCATGTATTTGTATTTCATGAGATTCTATTTTAACGGCAATTTTAATTGCATAAAATTAAACTAATAAAATGTTTTTTATATCTATTAATAAGATTTTACATACTACTATTTGTGCGTATTCTTAATTTTGCTGTTAAAATATCGATCGTGGCTGTACAATTAAACTAATCTGCGAAGAGTGTGTGTGTGTGTGTGTGTATATATGTGTTAATCGTTCTTTCTTTTGGCATAATTGTAAAAAGCAAAATTGATATTCATAGTTCGCATAATGAATTTCGTGAATTCATCGTGAGCAATTCCTCCCGAGGCTACTTTGATTATGTTCTATCAAAATTCTTATCACGGCTGCAAGCGAGAAACGTGTTTTTTTTTTTTAGCACTACAGGTTTCTTTCATGCATACGATATGCTTTTGATCTTCCAACCATGCATCGATCGTAAAAGTACTGTCGATTAAATTCACAATGACGATAAATATTATTAAATAGTAAAGAAAGCAAAAAGAAAAAAAAATAAAATGTATTAATTAACGTGTTATTACTTTAAATATTCTGTAAAGATAAACTTTGCACGTAAGATTATCTATCAGTTAACAAGTACGTTACATGCGCCCTCACGAACATCGTATCTCTTGTCGCCTGTCAGTATTCTGAAGAGTGCACCGATTAAATTCTCGATTAAGAGCTACTCTTATTGTAACGATAACAACGCAAGTTAACGGCCTTCGTGAGCGTCAGTATGAGCGCGTCCGTCACGAGGATTCTTTTCTGGTCGGACATTCCCACGAGCGAGAGAGCTCTAATTGTAATTAATGGTACTGGGAATTAGATTCGACAGTAGTTCAATCTCTCTAGAGTTCTAAAGAGAGAACCAAGGAACGTGCGACGCACTTGTCCCGTATTTAATCAGATTCGAGCTGTGCGTAGCGACGAGACGTCCATTGCGTTACGCTCGTCAAATTAGAGGACAATCCTTTCTTTCTCCGCTTCCGAAAGGTTCACTAGTATCGAATTTGTTGGAGGATACATCGCGTGTATACGAAAACATTATGGTAGATAGGCAACGAAGATGGAATTTAAGCTTTCTTTATGGCGACAGGATTTGTGTTAAGACCACATTAACGTAACGTTCGCTTCGCGATTATAAGCTGAGGCCGTTTCTGCCAGCCAACCCCAAGTCCGGCAAGTAACAGGATCATTTCCTTGCTAATGGTATCGCGCTTCGAAGCTAACGTTTTTGCAAGGGGTAGAGCTGTGTCACGCACGAATCCCCGGTGTTACGCTTTGAATACCCGCGGCCTTATCTAGGCGTCACACGTAGACGAAGTTTGTAATCGGTAAGTGGATTAGCCTATTTGGTAATTTAAGTTCATACGTGTTTCAGAAATCTCTGTGAGAAATTTCGCGCCTTCGTCTCCCTAACAAGAGGGTTGTTGGATAGTTTCGCGGCAGAGTTGATGAAATTAACCTCGCGATTCTAAATGAGGGAAAAGCAATTTAGCACGCCGAAAAAAGAAATAGAAAAATATGTAGATACCGAAGTATAAATCGTTCTGATACTTAAATCAATTTTTTAAAGGCGTCACAAGCAAGGGGTATTATCAAAAACTTCTTTCTTAATCATTTTACGATTTGCATGAAAAAAATTTAATTAAACGAATAAATGTAAAAAAATAAAGCATAATAGTTGCCACTGTATTTTAGTGTGCAAGTACAATAACTTCATTTGATTAAAAGATTGAAAAGAGGGCATTTCTTTAGAACGCCAGGATGCATAATACAATGAAAAGCACAAACGTTTTGACTCACTATCTCAATTCACATTTCCTCTTTAGTGCGAAATTTTCACAAAAATGTTGGAATATATTAATTATACTCACTAATTGATTCTGAAAATTTACCGCATAATTGACCATGGCATTCTCAATGATGTTTGACATTTTACGAAAAATTTACTGTATAATTAAACTTTAATTTCCACACTTTAATGTACTCCAACATTTTGATGAAAACTTCATATTAAAGATTAAAATATTTCGAAATATTTAATTTAATCGTTAGAACCTTTTAATAAATTATTATTTTATTAATTTGCGGCAGAGATAAAATATTATGTGCTTTTTAATTCGTAGCATTTGACTGGAAAATAGTTGTAAACTATTGATTCAATAGTTTGCATTTCCGAAAAATACACAACATTTGGAAACAAGCTTAAAAAAAATGCGCGAATTTGTTTTATTCCATGTTAAGTTATTATGTCGTAAAATTGAATGTGAAGGCGAAGGTTCTATAAGCTCCTATCGTAAGAATTTCAAGATCTACCTCGAGAGAACATTAATGCGATGCCGTCATTCGTCCTCGTGCGCTGAAAACTTAAAGGTTCCTCGAGACCGTGAATAAACCAACTGTACTGAAGGCGCATTATCGATCCGTTGCGACTGCTTTTTTTCAATACAAACAGTTTACGGAAATTTACGATAATTAATATGAAAGCCGTTTCCCTTGGCAACCCGAGCTGGCGCAGTGCTGTATTTAAATGCAATACATGCTAAAGCTCCTGAATGCTCATTAATATCTAACGACGTTATTTTAACTTTGAATTTTTCAGGCGGAACCTCGATTGATGCTTATGTCGTGAAAATTATTCGCTGTTTCGTGCCACGTCATGACGAAGCAATTCTGGATAACTGACGAAAACAGGAAATAAAGTTCGGTTTTGTCATTGTTTCGTCACCGTTCGCGAAAGTTAGTGTTCTTTAATAAGCTGCTACGAGGAACTACGCGACGCACGGCGACATGATGATAAATTACCGTGTTCGCAGCTACGTCGCTCATTATCGAAATTTTGCACGCATGCTTGCTTGCTAGATCCTAGCGATTCGCGAATACGCTTATTAATTGTATCAACACGTTTTAGAGGCGCGAAAACCAACGGTGGGCAACATAGATACGAAATTTTGTACAAATTATCTCCCTAACGTGACATTTGACAGTCACATATATAACATTCGAAAAGCTACAGCTCCAAGTGTCCTATTATTTGAAATCGTATCTATAATTTTATCAAGTGGAAATGTGATCATAAAATATGTAGAACATGCTTTTTGTATAATATAGATTGCTATTTTAAAAGGATCAAAAATATATATCGAACGAGAATGATACTCTGTGTGAATGGTGAAAAAAATATTCAATTCAGCGCGTATGGGCTAAATCGACGGTCGTGCATATGAAAATCAATTTTAGTAACTTAATAAGTAGACACGTTAATATGATGACTGTTGACGATCAACTGGCTCATCGCTAAATTAGCGTCGTGATTATCCGCAATGAGCGCCGCTCGGCCGAGCGTCAAAGGATCGTAAACGTATTCAATCTCGAACTAATCGGGCGTTATAGGGTTGACCTGAATTCTGTTGCTTAATTGCTGGTATTCTAGATTCCAATAAAGTCCCGTCGAGAACCCACACGTCCTTTATCGGTAGATGATCCGTGGAAAACCGCATGAAAATTATCGTAAAATTGTTGAAATTTTATAGTAGTAATTCGCTCCGCATCTCTCTTCGTTGCGTGTTGAATTCGTACATAGTATTAATAACGTTTTCCGGCTTTTAATAGTAAAATAATTTTTCGGATTTAGAAAAATATGAAGTAGATCAAATGAAGTAGAAGTAAAAATATAGATTATAAGCAATACTTGACACAATTTGAATAAAATCTGCAATTTACTGCTACATCCAAACATTGCAAAGTCAATTTGACCTATTAGAATGGTCAAACGCTCGTTAGCAGAAAGTGCTATATGTATATTATAAATCTCAATTTTTTTTTTCAAAAGGTTCAGTTTTTTTTAGTTTCCAACTTAAACGTATCAATTACCGATAAATCTCGTTAGGAATTGATTTTTTATTTGTTCACGTATTTTAGTATTTATTGCGATTGCGCTGATAATTTTTAAGACACTTATAAGCTACATCAATACAATAGAGATGCTTATTGGCATCAATGTTATTAAATTGATTATCAATTAATAATATTAAATTTAATATTGTAATATTATTCTGGTTCGATTTAAGAACTGTGTTTCAAGACCGAGAATAACGGCGAGCAGTTTAACGAACTTAGGAAAAGTATATAGGATCACATAAGAGAAACATTAACCACTAAGATCCTGTATATAACCGTATGTTAGTCTCCTCTCGATTTTAATTGCGTTATATACGTCATCGTCTTATATTAATTAGAAAGCTAATCTTAAGTATGATTACTGAAGAGCAGTAGCGCAGTCATAGTACCTCTAAAAATATACGTGATATATTCAGATTTTATTTGCGTCAATTTCAGTTGTTGGAAAGCACTGTGCAAATTCGCGTTCGCGAGATAATCGATTTCGAAGTACCGTGCAATCAACCGAAACCGTCTACACTTGAAAAAGACTTTCGCGTATCACGATGATACGTTGCGAAGTCAATATTAATGTGTGGTCAACTATATTTGACCATGCACTCTTGATCGCCAAATCGAAATTACATTGCGTAACGGGATGCGTGCGTTCAAGTATCGGGTCCATTAATGGCTCACCGATTAGAGTTTATGATCCCGCACAAACGATCCTTTTTGTGGATCATTCAGAATTTAATGAGGAAATTCCCAGGTCAGTGTATACGACTGTTATATACGTGAAAGGCATTTAGCCTTTTGTTCATCTCGCGGAATTAGATTGCGAGTTAAAAATATTATACAATGTCGAAACAATTGTCACTCCTTTCAACAGAAACTTCCTTTAACAAAAAGTCAGATTTGTTTTAATTTATTTTAATACTTTATAATATTCATGTGGTTTTTTCTAGAATACTTATCATCTTAATAAAAAACTAAATTAAGAGTTAAAAAGGCTTTTTTCAAATTAAGACATTAATTTAAAGCTCTTTAAATTAAAGCAGGCTTGAATTTAAAAATTCTAACATTTACATAAAAAATTTAAACAGCGCAATATCTACATGCATCTTTTCCAAGCTTAATTTGACAAACATTGTTAACGCTCCGGCATTGTAGCTAAGAAAATATAATTTTCAGAATAATGCTTAGATGAAAGGGATGACGGTAGTATCCTGGGGCACATTCTACGTAGGATAGTATTTCGTAATTCATGAAAGTTCGTACAGCTGACTTGTGTAAGTGAATCCGGCTTCTAAAGTACGCATCAGCGAAACGGAGCATTAGCAAGGTTATTGCGAACAAATAGTCTCTTAGCTGTTATCATATCGTTACATGACTATCAACTTAAGTCACACGAATGAGAGGCGAGGCATTTCGTAGTGTGTCGAGACAAAACCCGAAAGAATCAAATTTATTTATTCTGAATAAAATTGGAAATTTCGCATTATGAAATTCGACGTGATCAAATTTGGTAGGCTAGTACTAGAAAAGTAGCATTCAAGCGCTAAACTTTGAATAGAATAACTTATAGCTTCGAATAATTATAAAATTTAATTTGGAACTCGATGCATTTGTTCAATTTTATAAAATTAGTTTCGCAACACGGTCATAAAGTAATTCATGAATTTCTATTTAAATCATAACAATTATAAAATTGTTGCTCCTTATTGCTTTTCAATCTTCCCGCCAAGTTACCTTTTTAATCCATAAATATTTAACCATGGTAGAAAGCATAATCTTTTGTCAATGTCTCCCGTTCAATTCTTGTTATTTTTTTCCATTCGAAACCAAATAATTCGACGTCTCTTCCTCTGTTTCCGAATATGAAATCATACTCAAGTTGTCTCCGTAGCACGTAAATCCTGATTGGATTTAATCTACATGCAAACTAATCGACAGCCTAATCCGAGAATACCCACGCAGGTCTTCCGAGTTTCCCGAAGACAGTCAACCGTGAAGGATCATCGTTAGAACTACAAACAGCGGTACGCAATTATAGGGAATACGAGGCATGCACCTCATTAGCGAACAAATCCGCAAAGCCAAACTGCGAAGCTATTTAATCCTAGGAATATCAAGCGGAGGCCTTTAGAGGTTCATACTTTAGCTAGACTGGAGATCGCAGTATTGTTCTCCCGCTTCGAAACTTGAAATTTCGCGACGACCATGTCTAAATGAGTATTGGAGTATTGGCTGATATTTTTGGTTAACGAGAACGAATTCTCATTAACCACGTATGAGATTTTCAGTGTAAACCAGAGGAGTAAGATAAAGTATCTCAATACGGCGTAGTGTTATATTTTCCCACTGCTAGAGCCAATTTTCTTGATTTCCAGAGGGGGTAAGAGCGCGCTGGGATATCCATTTCGGTTCGACAACTCCGTTCTTCGTAATAATCGGATCGGCGATAACGGACGTGACGGAAAGACAGCCGCGACTGCAATAGCGAAAGCAATTGGGAAAGCCAAGTGTCAAGCGGATTGATTTGGAGGCGGCGTTACTGCTGGGAATATTATATACCGCGATGCCTCGATATAACGTCGCGACGCTGATGGATACAAAAAGGGAGGGAGGGAAAAAATTGGAAGAAAGGCAGGCGATCGCGACGTCGAAGAAATATCAACTGAAAATCGGAGAAACTTTCGCGCTCAAGATCCGCCCAGTTACTGCCTCTTCCGTGACCTTCTCACCTCATTCTTTTTTTTCTTCCTCCTCCCTCGCTAACCGTCACCAACCGCTTCGCGAGCTCACAATATCTATTCGCGAAAACTGCGAAAACATCGAGCTGGCGAAAACTCGCCCCGGACCGGCATTCGCGATCTCATCTTCGCGAGTCACTGGGAATAACGTCACGTGATTGCGCGGGGACGAGCGCGCCGCTCGTGAATAACGAAGAGCGACGTCAATCTTTAACGAAAGACTCGGTACGGGAGAGATAGAGATAGAGATAGAAAGATAGATGGATAGATAGAGAGAGAGAGAGAGGGAGGGAGGGAGAGAGGGAGAGAGAGAAAGGTCTTCACCGACGAAATGAACATCGCACGCAATAATGCAGCTCCATTGTTGCGCCCGGATTAGACGACCGTCGCACCGCGCCCGGTGGCAGACCGCCCAAGAGCGGGGGTTCGCCAAAATGGCTTTGCACATCGAAGCCGGTCCTCGCTCTCGTCCCTTAGCCCCGTAATCGGCAAGCGGACAGGGCCCAACGCAAATGCGGTCGGACGAGCGGGCGCTCCCGATGGTCGTCGTTGCGCAGCCCAGCAGCCGGTTGGCTTCTTGAATAATTTCATATCATCGAGCGCTCGGATATTCCGAGTCACATTAACGGAGGGCCACATTAGCAGCGGGGATACTTGCCGTAATACGCGCAATATTTCTTCCGTGTATCTTTGCTGGCGTTACGCAAAAGTTCGTACGGCTCGGCCGTTTCATCTCCTACCGCGCGGCGCGGCGCGGCGTCGTAAAACAATCGTAAAGTCTCGTGTGTTCGTCGCCGGTGAAATTCGTCGCATTTATCCCGCGAATATCTCAGCTACTCTAATACGTGACTGCAAGATCAACATTGACTACGGAGCCAGGCGAATCCCGCCGCGAGATGAACCGAGGCCGTCTGTTTTAACTATTTTAATATCGTACATCTTGATTAGCAGGAAATTGTCCTGCACGTCGATTTAAATATGTAAGCGTACAATGAATTTCATGTCTCGGGGGTCTCGCGAATTACACAGCTTTGTATTGCAAGAAAATTCCTACTTCCATACAGCAATTGCTCATTATGGAAGAGGCAGATTACATCTGTTTCACGTGGCTGTCCGTATAACGGTTTGGCATCACGACGAAAGTAAAACGCGCAATTACATTTGATCCGAGTTATCAGCACGAAACATCATCCACACGGCGAGCGGTATTACACATTCTGTTCCTGCTCCGATTTGCCTAAGATAGAACGCTTAATTGCGCGGCGTATACGATACACGGACTTTAAGGAACATAACTACAATGAATAGCAGCACAGGGAGAGAGAGAGTGCGTGCCGAACGCCTTAGTCCCTGTTGTAAAGCCGGCCAAATAATAAATCGCGGTTAAAGCTCAACAAACGCCGCGTGATATTTCCAGTGCAATCCGAAACTCGAGCGAAACGGCTTTGTACCGTTTGTTGTCCGGTGAAAAACCTTTCGCCTCTTCGCGTGGACACGAATACTCGTCTTATTTGTTACGTGATATTCGACGCGCCCGGGAAAACGCCACCGTAAAAGACTGAAATCCGAATCGGTCCGACACGCAAATATTTTTGCGTCGATACCGGAGGTTGCCAGCACGCGAGAGAGAAATCGCAGGAGGATCGTAGCGAAAAGGAGAATGTAAAATAGGTGTGTGTGTGTGTGTATGTTATATATGTGGCGAAAGAATCGACTGCTTTTTCATGGTGCGCGCGGCAACGCCATGAAAATTTTCTCACCTTTCGATTGTGTCCGTTGTGCTAAAGAAAAACGAGGACCTAGAAGCTTAGGAAGTTTTGTTAATAGGTGGAAAAACCGTATATGTGCGCGTTTCGTCGCCTGTCCATGCAGTTTCATTTTTTAATTATACATCGTAGTTAATTGCGGTTAACTGATTAGGCAACTCGTGCGCGCTCGCTGAGTCGCGGCTAATGATAATTGCGCTTTGCTCGTGCCGAGCGTGGCGGTTGGCGGCAAAGTGCTTCGTGCCGTTAGTGCAGAATGCGGGAGTTTGTCATGCGTGCCGCGCCGCTCGCTTAACAGTTTCTACTGTTTGCG
Source organism: Monomorium pharaonis (assembly GCF_013373865.1). NCBI lineage: Eukaryota > Metazoa > Arthropoda > Insecta > Hymenoptera > Formicidae > Monomorium > Monomorium pharaonis. The sequence goes on along the minus strand of NC_050467.1, from coordinate 40,643,729 downwards.
GCAGTCAATGGTAAAGCGTCGCTTTACGCGCCAAGTTCGAGCCAAGAGAGACGCCCCGATGCTCTTTCTCACCTGACGAGCGACACTCGTCGTCTCTCGCAGAACGGCCCGCAAATCCGCTGCTGGTGATTCGGTGAAGAGACCGGTCGCTCTCGTCTCTCTCTCTCTCTCTCTCTTTCTTCTCGAGAGATCTAACGTCGCCTCCTCGTCTCTCGCGAATCGGAATCACGGTAAAAACTGGGCAAATGGCCACGCGGCGTAGCCGGAAGTTCGTCAACCTGGATTTCGCACGTTCGAGAAACGACAACTGGCGGCTTTACCGTCTGACAAACGCCATTTCTTCCAAGCGAGCGACGGCAGAAACGACGCGTCGCCCAATGAGGACGATTCGTTCTCTCGACGCGGGTCTCGAGCGCGAGCATAAACGGGAGTAAACTGCCGCTGAATTAGGTTGACGAACTTCGAGAGAGCGCGACGACAGCGGCGGCGGCGGCGGCGACGATGACGGCGACGTCGACGTTCGAGCACCCAGCGCTGTGTCTGCTAACGAGCTTAAATTATGTCGTTACAGCTTCAGAGCCGCGCGGTGTCGCGTTGAACGTTGAATGACGAGGTTGTCTCTTCGCACGAGCGTTTTTTTCTTTTTTTTTTGCATCGCACTTTGCGCTTTCAGAATTCGCACGTAAAATCGCGCAAATTGTATATATTTGCGAAAAATTAAATAACATAAACCGGTAGAATGTGACCTGCATAACGTGGACAAATCTCGTCAATTGCAGACGAGGAAATTTGTAGCTCTCCTTCTCTCTCTCTCTCTCTCTCTCTCTCTCTCTCTCTCTCGACCTTTTTTTTCGCATGTTTTTGTGCACTGTACAAAAAAATTGTATGAATAGTGTAATTATGGAAATATCCTGTTCCGTTATAAATCACGTAATTTTTATATTTATTCACGTAATTTTATTTTCTTGCTTCATAATCTAGGAAATGTATGAAAATTACTTTGTTTCAAAAAATAAATTCTACCTGCTGTAAGAGAAGAAAAATGTATAAATATACATTTTTCATTTAAAATATTTTGCGTTCAATTTTCTTTTTAATAAATAAAATATTATTAGTGACTTATTTTTCATTAATATCGTATTTGGAAAATTTATTTTTACATTCTACATTGCATGTATTTATCAAGTTGCATTATTTTTATCGTGGAAGAAAAATGGAGATTCGCTGCTTTCTAACGATTTGTGATAGTCGACGAGAATAAATTGCACGTTTCTAAGCATGGCCGCGAGATTTGCCCCTTATCGGCGAAAAGAGATTAAATTTCGACGTTTCCCGCATGCTCGTTCGCTCGCTCGTGTCTCGAATACTAATCGACGGTCTCTCACGTATCATATAAAAAATCGTGCCTCGGTCGCTCATTTGTCCCAGTTTGACGTTTTTGGTGATGACTCCCAGTTATAAGACCCCACAGGACTACTCTTCATGTGCGAGCGAAATCGTAACGTATCCGCAACGAAAGCTATCCAAAGCACCCCGGAGGGTTAACTCGCGTATATATGGACCCGGAGATTGCGATGCAGCCGCGTGCAAGCGAGAATGAAGAAGCCGCGCTGGATATGGGAGAGAACTGGAGCTTTAACGTTTGATCCTGGTCGGTATTTCGCGAATTTTCCCCGAGTTCGCGTAGTGACACGATTACAGCGTGAAGTATAGCACGCGACCGGCAGCAATATTCCAGATATTTTATGGCGATGCGTAAACCGAGCAATGTCAAGTTATGATACGTTAAAAATTAACTTCACGTCGCTGATGCCGGTGTCAATGATTAAAGGGAATGCCACATATGAATGCCGCTGCTAAACTGTCGATAAATGCAGGAGAACGTATTTTCTGTACGCGTGCTATGCAATTTAGTTTATAACATAGTTTATGATCGCTGCTCTTTTGATTATTATCTCAAAAATATATGAGATACTCTGAATGAAATTTTATATCAGACATTGACGAGAGATAAACTGAGACTGTATCCAGTTAAAAAGCGAAACAATTATTCATGTAAAACCTGATACTATTAAAATATTATGATTGTCGTAAAACAGAACCCCGAACATTTTTATTTCAAATATAGAAGTTGTAATATAAGATACAAAAGCAATTATTTTTGTTTGCTTCACTATTAGAATCATATATCAATTTCCATCTTTTTAATTACATATTTATATGTATATGTTTGTATACTAAAATGCAGAATTAATATTAAATTGTCACGTTAAATATTAAATATTTTTATATATTTTTATAAATTTGGAAAATAGACGAGAAAATTCTCGAAATAAATAATCTAAATTAAATATTAAATATAAATAAATGTTTTATCAATTGCAGTGATATTACATTAAATATTGTGCATTAAATATACACATGCTCAAAATCGATATTTTTTTATACATCAAAGTAAATTCCAGAAAATTTTATTCAGTTTGAAAATAAAATTGTCAATTAAGCGTATTACTTATAATCAATATTAATTGTGGTGGCTGATTTGCATAAAAAATTTATATGTTGATATTTCAATAGAAGAAACAACTGTGTATAGATAGTAACGGTAATGTGACAAAAAGTGTCGAATTGTAAATTCTCGAACAGAATTGTAAGAGTTAAAAGAAACTTCGGCCAGTTACCTCTTGCAACGTTCAAAGTTCGATATGTCACGGTTGATGATATACCCGACGAGAAATGACATCCGAGATCCGAAAGGAATAATAAACTTCGGCATACAGTACTGTCCATATGAATTTTTCATATTTTTGATATACGCTTTTATGAATTTTCATGTCAATATAAATATCTTGTTATTAGGGCAATATGCGGTCAGAATTATTTATAGCACGTTGCATTAGAAATTATTTCAAAAAATATGAAGTGTTTTAATATAACTGAATTAAAATATTTGACTTTTTAAAAATATAATGCCCTATTTAATTCTGACAATAAAATTCAACATATAGAAAAAATTCACAATAAATAGTCAATACATATAATTTTTAAACAATACAAAAATATTCTAAAAAAATAAAATTAAGATAGAAATATATTTGCCAATATTAATATCTTACTTGTTATAATTTTATATTTTGTTGTTTTTCTTTATTTTTGTCTGAACGAAATAAAAACAGAATCTTAATCGATTATTTGATATGCTTGATATACCTATTTAATATATCAAGCATATCAAATAATCGATTAAGATACTGCTTTTATTTGATTTTAACAAAATTATTCAAATAATATCATCAACTTATCGCATCTTCATACTGCTTTTAATTGTTTTCTGCAAATCTTTCACAAAGTAATAATAATTGCATTTGAAAATAATTTCTACGAAGAAGAAATTATTTTCCATCTTTTATCTCAAATTTGCTCTGAAATGATTCTTATTTCCACATAAATTTCAATGTTATTTATACCTGTCAAATTGTCCTTTACATTTCAGACATAATTAATATTTCGTATAGCAAGATACTGAAAATGTGTTAATGGATAATCGATAGAATGAGTTCTACTATATGAAATGTTGAAAGAATGTAATTGCATTTGCTCGTATGCATGCTATATATATAATAATAAATCGGCAGTTAAAAATTGCAAAATTAAAAAAGTTAATCCATGTTAATCCATCCACTTTAGGGCATTAAATCAGAGAGATATTCTAATTTCCGATATAGAAAGAGTTTCTTTTATACATATTTTTTATATATGCACATTATATAAATATATTTAATAAAATCTTTCAAATCACTTTTAATTGAACCATTATCAAAAATTGAAGTAACATATAAAGTGTCATTCACGAATACGATATGCGGCAGCGGAATTGTAACATTCAAACCACGTCGAACACTATAAAGTAAGTAGATATATTCGTACGTTCGCGAATTGGAGCAGCGTCCAATGTAATTGATATCTCGAAAGAGATCGTTGTGCACTTTGAGTCTTTTTATTCAATCTTTTTTTTTTTTCAAGCAGCAAATACGTACCAATAGATAATGAATTACTCACGCCACAGCTGCGTCAACCGCTACCTTCCGGATCTTCTCTTTCCGTTGTGTCGGTGCACTCATTCGTGAAAGCACGGTTAATTACGATTCGCACGTGCACTAATTACCGGCATACGGTGATCGTGCGACACTTTGCACAGCACGCCCCGACATTAACCTTACACGACGTGCTCTTTGTTACACGACGAAAGAACGATTGCGTGATAGATGTACAATCGTGCAAAGCTGCAATCCCCGCCTGACGTCTCGTAAATAAGTCAATCAAGCGAGCGGATCTCGAACTACCAAAGATTTTACAAAGATCCCCGATATAAACGAAATGAGCGTGCAACGCGGTTATAAATAATAAAAACGCGAGATTAATTCAGATTATGCATATTGATTTAAACTCGGCGGATTTAAATACGACCGACGCTTCGTCGACTAGCCGAATATGAAAGTAGCATTGACACTTAAGTGACGTAATACGCGAGTTAACGAGCTAATTAAGATTCAACGTATATCATCCGGAAATATTACAGTCGACATTCAGTGTATTGCGACGTGCGCGATACATCTTACAAACGCGTAAATCGCGCGAGATACACGTATCACTGTTAAGCGTTCGGTTTTTCATTACTTAAATTACTCGGTCCAACAATTCGCGTTCTCGATTCGGAAACGATGGGCTAAATCGGAGCGGGGGAAAGGGGGGGAGGGGGAAGAGAAAGAGCTGAAAGCACGGCGCGAGATACATCCGAATCCAAGCGTCAAGGAGGAAACTCTATCGACCTAAATATAGTAGTGAAACGATCTGCAATTTCCAGCCCCTATCGCGTTGATTTCCGTTTCGAGCGAGTAAATTGCGCGAGATATCCATCTCGAATGGCCATCGCCTCGACACGCGTAGTTAATCGCGCATAAGCCAGATGATCATTCGTAAAGGAATGATCGCATTCTCTCTTTGGTAACATATCGCGCGGCCGCGTTCCGAGGGATAATAACACGATGCACGCAGCAGCCCGCGGCGTAGTCTGCCTATACTCGACTTTCATCACACAAACGATAACAGCGACGATCTTGTGTGTGTGTGTGTGTGTGTGTGTAATAGCGCGCTGTGACCAAAGTTATAAAGATTAAAATAACAACCACTATATATTCTATCTATTCCCAATGCAAGTGTACTACGATAACGTGCAGAATTTACGTTAAGATAACGTTAAAAATTCTAATCCTTAAAGTTAATCTCAAACAAAAAGGTTATTGTATAATATTTTGCGCTTTATTCGGTGGGTGTGTTATAAACTGAATAATGATAACGTCACCGTAAGTGACAATTCTAAGTATATCTTGGAAGCTTAAGATATTATTTTATTTCTCTCTAATTTGGCAGGTTATAATTGAAATTCGTCCGTATATAAAATACTTTCAACTGTTAAAAAAAGTTTTCTTTTAATAATTATGTTAAACAAAAATTGAGAACAAATTCAAAACAAGTTAAATATCTAAGTTTGATATGAATTAAATTTACTTGCGTTTTGATCAAGATAGCAGAGAGCAATATTCTCTTATTTATAAAAGCTCGGACTTTTATTTTTTTATGCAAAGAATTGTTTCGCTTTTGAGCGAAATAAATACGTAAATATGTAAAACTGTAGCATAATATCTTTTAAATCTCTTTTGTTAGTACGCAACTCTTTTTTGCACTGATCTAAATTTATGAATTGAGAGTCTAAGTCATTCTCTCTCGATAATTGGAACTGCGAGAAACAGAACACAGATTGTGTCTCAAAATAAATCTCCACCGAGTTTCACGAGTTAAATCGCGAATTAAAAATATCACTTTAACTCTTAAAATTTATCTCAAGACCCATTTATCGAACTATTACTCGTGTTACGACTTGTGTTGGGTTTTAGCCGAGTAAAAACGCGACTATAAATACGGATCACGAATACGTCAGAAATCTCGTCGATCTTTACGAGTGCCGTCTATTATTATCTCGATTATTTCTTCACGCGCGCATACGTTGAAAAGCTAAAACACTTTGTTCTATCGAGGGAATTACTATATGAACGTATGCAAGGTATGGAATTTTTTGTCATGAAATTTTTCATCGGCGCTTTATTTTCCGACTCGCGCCGTTCGTGCACTTACGCGTATTCACCGACAACGCTGGGGATAAGCGGAAAAATGCCACAGCCAGGATCAAAGCCAATAAATTCGGGCAACAAACAGAATGCAATCTCCTAAAAGCTACGTTCGCGTTCGTAGCGAGAAATAAATATCTCGCGCGCCGGCCCGCTTCGAGATTCGGCTGAGGTTCAAGCTCTGGCATTGCCTTTCGGGTTTCCGGTGGACCGTATCCTTTGCATCTTCCAACGTCCATTTAAACTTCCACTTTGCTTGTCGTTATCGCGCCCCTAAACCTCCTTCATGCGGTTCGGCGTTTCTTCGCGCTCAACAAAGCGGGCGAATAGCGGAGAAGGAGAAGGAGAAGGAGAAGAAGAAGAAAGAGAGAAAGAGGAAGACGAGAAAGAAAGCCCGAGGAGAGATGCAAGATGCGATGGGGGAAGTAAGAATGTTCAAAATGCGCTATTTTATCGTAGCTTCACCGGGGCGGTTAAGCGTGCCCTGCGGGCGTCTACCGTTAAGAAGACGAAAACGGCAACGCCGGCGACTGTAACGGCGATGAAACGTGCCGTCGGCCCTTGGTGTCCCCGCGTGTGCTCGAAGCTACATGAAAATCCCATAGTCGCTGGCTGGAAACATCCGTGGCGCGGACAAAGACGGATAAAGACGGAGTCGGCGAAAGGAGAATTATTACAACAGCAAACGGAGAGGAGGGGTAGGGGGTAGGATAGGTCATGTCGTCGCCGCCGCAGCGATACGCGGCGACGCAATTTGCACTTGTTGCCGTCAACACAGTCTGTGCATTAAGCTTTATTAAACCGGCGCGTGCGGCAAGTGTTTAATTTAAAATTACTTCCCGGCTCGGCGGCGGCGAAGTCCGTCATTCGTCGGGAGAATTCATCGAAATTGGATCACGCGCGCCCGGGAAATAAAATCAATCTCGCGCGCGTCAAGCAGGGACGAAACACGAGAGGATATCGATCACGGTTAAGATCACTGCTCGTAGCTGGCGGCTTGATTAATTGACAGAATCGATCCTGCGGTCCAGTGAGTTTATGCGGCGAACGTAAGCTGATTTTGGCCACATTGTTGCAGCCGTGACAGATCGGATAGAAAAGCATTAAACTGCTTAAGCTAAACCCAGTCGGATGTGAGACAGATTTCTGCAGATTACAAAAAGAACGCGCGATAAATTTGCGATCACCGATGTCCACGCTGGGGTTACCAAGCGACGCGCTATAAGTCAAAGTAAATTGTTTCCGCTGCGCGTATAAATATTGTTAATTAAAAGCGCGCCGCGAGACAGTGAAATACAGCTGGCCCGATGCCTTCTATATCGGCTGACACCGGTGACGTTACGGCGACACAGTAGAAAACAGTACAGTTGACTTTACCGTCGAGCGAGGAGCGCGCACGTACGGAGCATCAAGCCCGGGAAAATGTTGCACCAGACACGTTCGAATGATACACGTGCAATAGGTGTAGTTGCGGCGCACGGTGAACTGTCAGTAACAAAGTAGACCGACTGAGAGAGTAAACAGGGCTGTAGACTACAAAACTACGTACACAGCGCGAAATGCCGCGGTACGCGAGCGATTGGAAGAGCGTTGATTTAAACGGCCGATTTCAGCGCCGTCGGGATTTTAGGTATTTGATTTTACAAACCGATGCTGGTAACGAGAAACAACTTGACAACTGACTCTATCGTTCTCACGGCTGAATTGTGTCCGCATTAACCACGCCGCCAGGAATACGTTTGGAATGAACATTGTGTCAGTAATGCCCGACACGGCATGAGCAATATACGTACAATCGATCTTACAAATATCGCTCGCTATCGTTTCGGGAACTTTCATGGCGTTGCCATGTAATATTAACTATGCATCGTATATACGGTTTTCACAGCGAAGGAAGTTTGTGAGCGGCAGCGACGCGAAGAAAAGCGAGAGCGAGAGAGAGAGAAAGAGAGAGAGAGGGGGGGGGAGGAAGCGAGTCTGTAAAATCCGGTCGCTACCACCGAGAAAGCCAATATTCTACAACAAAATCGATACTCTAAATAAATATTGTTCGATAGATACTCGAATTGACGGCGTATCTCCCGTTTGTCGCCGAAAGCCAATATTTATTTCGCCGGACCGAGAAGCGAGAGCTCCGCGCTAGAGACGCGTATATTACATAGCTTTGCAAAAAATTTGCTGGATAAATATGTAGCTAGCGATATATCGAGCTGCGCAAGTATCGAATCGCGCGCAAAGATATTTTCGACTAAAGTACCTTTAGCGCGCCAAATGGCTCAGTGTGGAAGTTCGTAGCTTCCACCGCATAAGTACGTCGGAGCTGGCTTCTCCGTTAATAATATATATGAGAGTTTTTTTTTAACTCGTTATTAAACTGCAAAAGATGCCATTTTATACGGGACATATATAATGTGTAACTTACTTTCAATATCCGTGCCTGGAAGTGGATCAAGGGCTTCCGAGAAACTTCCTAAGCCTGTGCTAATATCTGTAAGAAAACAAATAACTATTATGTAATTACGAGATATATCCCAAGTCATAAAAAGTATAATTGATGGCGTAGATCTTGTTTGTTACGAAAAATCTTTATTCCGCCCAATATTTATTTCGTCGGAACTAAAAAGCAAAATTTCTTTTAAAAATATATGGTTTATATAAGCGTATAAAAATTTATAACGTAACAATGACATATTGATTTGCAACTGATAATGCAAATGAGATATTCTTTGCATGGATTAACGTACAGGATGCGTAGTGTGTTCATTACGAGCAAATCTATGAACATTACCTCCGCACTGGTAGCGCATTAATGCGAGATAATACTGATATATGTAAAGCCTTACGGTCGAGTTTAGGTCGAGTTTATGTCACATGTACCTCCACACATGTAAATTTTGCTTGGGATATCGATCAATTCTACATACCGCCGGCTTTATCACAATTTTATATTTTGTTCAATTAGTTTATATCAACATATTATATTTAAAAAAAAATTAATGACAAACACATTCCGATGTCATTAGTTTTGTTTTAAACTTATTATCGTATAGGATTTCCACAGAAAATAAATTTTGGAATCTCCCACATTTTTTTCTCCATGTTTTCGAAACCATAGTATAAAATTTTCTATAATCAATATCTAATTTTAAGAGGACATAGTATACTTAGATAATAAAAAATGACACATCTGTAACTTGGAATTCTTTATTTAAAGATAGAAATAGAGAAGTCGTGTTTATCCATTGGAAATACTTTTCTCGATATTTATCCTTTATTTAAAAATAATAACTAAAATAGAAGGGCAATAGGGCGGAAAATTGCTATGAAGATTCGCAAGAAAAGAGCGCCGTGGCAATGGAGATTGGCAGTGTGCCAAAGGGCGGCGATCTAACAGTGGAAAAGGGCTGTGCATCATTGATGATTCAGTTCTGATGCACCCGTACCGTTCCCATTCTTCACAATGCAAGATGCATCGTTGACTGCAAGTCTCGCGAATTAGCTTCGCGATGCGTGGCAAAAGAGCGGAAATCGGAATCTGTAATACGATTACTATATAAAATATGTCGTTCGGATCATATCGTCGAAATGAATCGCGCGCAACGAATTCATAACGGGAATAAATTCAGCTATCCGACATTCCGTATGTTATTGCCGCGCCCCCGTGTTCGTGCGAAATCGAGCGGACACCGTTGCAATTCGTTGACAATATTCGAAAAGCGCTCTTCATCCATGCCAATTTTCGTGTTCGTTAATCGCGAGTTATGTCCCTCATCCGATTATGATTCGATACCCGTTGCAATTCCAGCCACATCGGCTGTAACACCATGGACAGGCACCTAAAAATTCTCTGCTACGCATTTACATCGTAATGTGAAATAAAACCAGCATCGCTCTCCCTCCCCTCCCCTCCAATTTTATTAAAACTTCGCCAGATATACCGGTTGTTATGTAATTGATATGTAAGTTGGCTCAAGAGACGAGACAAAAAGGAGAATAAGTATAGGAGAAAAAAAAGACAAAAGAATTTCAAAATGATTGAAAACGTGGAAGCAATCGGCCGGATAAGCGTACCGGATAATATGCATTTCGTGGAGAAAAAGAGCGGGAAATAATGCAAAGTGTGCAACTGGCAAACGAGAGATACGATAGCGGGCTGTCGGCGCAGCTGTGACTGTTTCTACTGCCGAGTGAATCGGTTCTCTCTCTCGGCTGCTATAATAACAGGAGATAAAGGAACAGTGGAACAGAGTCATGATGCGCGACACCCTCGGAAATTAAACGTAACGACTCATGCAGTAAAAGCGTGCGAAAGCATTGGACTATTATATAGCGGAATTAATTTCTGCGTCGAAGAATCAGTGCCTAATACGGAGAGAAAATTAGAAGAGGGACCGAAGCTACAAATCAGAGTAGCAGATTCTTGTGATAGCTTACACCGATATAATTAAACTAATTGCAATTGTCTCTTAAAATAGATTCAGTTTGATTAAGAAATAAGATATTTTCAATGGAATCCATTGCTTGGAAATAATGTTTCACAATTAGATTAAATTATAGTCAATACAGTTATTTACTTCTGCTTTTTATTATACAGAAATAAATATGAAGAAATGAGTATATAAATATCAATATACTTGTAAAGAAATGAAGTTGATACATAAAAAAAAATGTTTTTGAGGCATATGGAACATCTAAAAAATATATACATATTAATTTAAAATAAAAACTGTTTAGAATACATTTAAAAAATATATGTATAATAATTAATAAATACTCATTATATAGAATATCAGTAAAGTAATATGTATAATTATTTATAATAAGGAAGACACATTTGAAAGAGAATCGTGCTATTTAAACTTTATCCCCGGTGGAAAATACGGAAAATCAATTCACGATTTTAATGGAGGCGCAGTGAATTAAACGATGATAGGAAATAATTCATGATGTACTTTATGCGCCTTGATATGCCTTCCGATATTGAAAGTATTCCTTGCCATTGCGATCGTCGAGGAGATTTCGTCGGTCTTGGAATCGCGATGGGACGATTAAGAAACCTCGATATTCAAATCAATTGCTGCCCCATTGCCGTAAACCACCGGCGGTCTCATAAATTCGACGAAATTCAAACCGCGTGGAAACCTTGGCGCATATAACAAGTATCACCGTAGCGCGATGCGCGAGATTCTTCATAATTCTTCTGCGCAAACAAATTCTCGCATTAGCGTCAGAAAGCTGCGCGCGATCTGAAAAGTCACGTTTGCCCACAAGCATTATTTATTCACCGCCGCGGTCGGAAAAGTGCCGTGTAAAAAGCATTCGCCATCGCGAGCCTCGATGAGATTTTAGCTTTTAACGTATTTACCTTAATAAGAGAAGGTATAAATGACAGCTAACGAAGTGCGAATAACAGAGCAGTCCAGTTACGCAAATATAATCAAGAAAACCTCTCGTAGTTTCAAAGAGTTTTCAATCCCGGAGTGGAATCCTACTTTATCGTAGCGTAGTAATTAGAACAGAGATTATTACAACTGCGGCGTACACAATAATGCGACGTCTCGACCCACCGACAGCAAATTACGAAACTCCGAACTCTCTGTGGAAGTAAACTCTGGTCGGTCCGATACGGAAGATCCCGGCACCAGGACCGAGTTTACTTTGGCGCTCTAAAGTACCACAACTCTCGCAACCCGCCTACGAAATAGCATATTATAATAACTTATCGTTAATTTCGGCCTGCTCCGCCGCGTAACTTTCGTAACGGAAAACCGTTCGCTGCGCCGAGGTAACATTAAGTAGCTAGGATCGATTTTCTATACCGATCGAAAATAAACGTGTATGTTAACGCGATACCGAGAAAGTTAACGCAACGTAATCTCTTATGCCACCCTGTATTGTATAAACGCGGCGTATCGCGTTAATGCGCCGTCTCTTCGTAACTTATCCTCTAATCAACCACAACGTCTTTTGTACGGGGAGATAATCCTAGATATTGTCTTCATCTAATCCGGCCGATGTTGCCTATGAGGTTAATTAACAAAATTACCAGGCGTGCGCGCTCTCGGAGCGCAAATTTATCATAACACATATAGAGACGCAATCTCAGAGTAATTTAATCAGCGTACGGCAATGAGTTACGAAACACGTACTTATCGTACAACTCGTATTATTTCAAGGTTCCAAAGTGAAGTCTTTGGGATAAAGCAGCCGGAATAATCCGGCGACCCCTCCCCCTTACGCTTATACGTATACGTTCCATCGGAGACACATTACTTACGGCACATTAATCCCAAGGAGCCGCAGAGGGGTCGCTTTTTGCATCGGAGTTTTATGACGGATAAATCACGCTATACCAGAAATTGCACCCACTCTCGTACCGTCTAAATAGCAAACCGCTGTCGCGTTTTAGCGGAACATATTGCCCGGTTCGATGGTCTATCGACAACTGTAACTCGCATGCAGACGGAATTACACGCGTCCCGCGTTACGCTGTCCGTAACGCGGGTCACTGATGTTTACGATTCTGTAAACCGGCATACATGCGTAGCGCGTGATGTTAATCGTGCTTCTCTCAAGCTTCACGAAACCGACGACATATGAAATCTGAAACTTTTTTCAAATGCTAATTTGAATTTATAACTCGTACAATTATCATCTTTCGTCAAAATTGGATTGCTAAATTTTGAATTCGGTATTAAAGAGGTACGATAATGGATCGATACATGTTAAACAAGTTTTCATCGTAAATGGCACTGAAATTCAATATCGTTGAATTTAGTAGTAATTGATAGTAATCGTATATCAAATTGTCTATAAATTGACAATCCAATACATGCACCTTTGCAGCCAGATTTCGTGGAAATATAAATACCAGAATTATAAGGAAAATTAAAGGAAAAAATGATAAGCTACAAATTAAATATTATAGATACGCAATATCTTAAAAAAAAAATTCATTGTTGCATTGTTGCGTTTTCATAATGTTAAAGCAACAGCAACTTTTTTCAGAAGAATTACTTCAGGATCAATTTTAAACCACTCTATGGTTTGACAATTAAAAAGTGACAAAGGATATACTTTCGAACTAAATACGGAATATCTGACAAATCTCGACACAATAAAAATAGTACGCATTCCAAGAGCATGTAAAACAAAACAACCTGTGCACGGAGTGAGAAAATTCTCGAGATTATTGCAGAATTCAAAGGATTCTGCTCACAAAGGGATAGTATGCGAGAGAGCGCATACGTAATGCTATCTGCGATATCAGACACGACAACATATTCATCGTTCAATATACTTCATGCCGCTTTACATACTTGCTGCGTTACGACATACATATCGCTCATCTATCACGAAGGGCATGGGCAAGGCAGGAATTTCAGACTCGTCCCTACAGAAATACCAAATTTCTGCCGCATCTAGTTCATCGGCAAGAGGATTGTGTCATTGAACAAATCACACCCTATTTCTGATGCGGAAGCTCGCTTAATGATTTCGTGCCATAGTCAGTTTCGTGACCGCACTGTCCAATCATCGAATAGCTTCGAATTTCATTGGCTGATGCCAGGTAGCGATTAAGTGATATGTAAATGTAGTTCAAGAACGTTCGACGTCTCAAATTTCTTATAATCAAGATTTAAATTAATTGTTTTAAACGCGCAAGTCGAAAAATATGATTTAGCTGTAAAAATTCAAGAATAGCCATACAGCACGAAATACAATATAATAATTTCAAGCAATATTGCAATGTTGCTATAATATTGGTGGAATGTTCTGTGCTACATGAGTACATTTTACTGTTAAACATTGCTCTTCAAAATATAAAAAATTATTTTTAAATTTAATAAACTCACCCAACAAAAATTCTTTTCTAAATCTTGGATTTTGTTGAAGGATTATTATATCTTAGAAGTTAGTACACAGAAAGGAAATCTTGAAAGAGACCTTTTAAAATGACATTATTCTCGAGAGATTCACCTAAAGAGAAGGTAGCTTTGATATAGCGAGTCTGCAGAGATCGAATATGATTCCTTAAGAGAATCGGTTCGATTAAGAACGAGTCCTGACAGGGTGGATCGTTCCCTTTCGTCGCCCTCCCCCTCGCACTCCATAAACATGGAATCGTTCGATTTTAAATGAAGCACTCAGCCGAGATTTCCCCGATCGCGGTAATGGTTCTCCCACTTTACTCTTCTTCCACCGAATTTAACGCAAATCCCATTGTCCTTTTGGCCGCATCGTAAAATGCTAATTTGTGGCAACTGGCGTTTGAATGGATGGGATAGGAGTGGGACGGACAAGTGACAATAGTTAGATCCGCAATCGAGGAAATCCTTGAAAAGGCTATCGATTCTCATCTTCATGCCTATGCGTGTGTATGTACGTGTAGAAATCACGTGCCCATGCGGACAGTCGCGAAAGGTACCCTCGTGCAACCGCTACCATGGTGGATGGGCGCGGGTCGGGACTGCACCATGTTCGAAACAACACTCCGGATTGACATTAGATATCAGTGAAGCCGGTCACGCACAGACAGCGTGCCTACTACGAATGGTGCCGAGAGCCCACGACAAGTAAATTTTAATTGAGGCACGAATCTCTCATTTTGTCCCGTAGTTTGTTGCGTGCCCCCACGGGGATTTCCAAATACGCTTATTTTCGACGAAACAACCGAAATTGTTATCCCTGTTTAAGCTAGCTTCTCTACTACCCTTCCACGAAATGGCATCTATAGAGCACGAAATGAAGAACGCACACTGAGAGAAAAGTTTGTAATATTTGTGACCATAATTGCAAGGTGAAATAATAATTATGGTTAGAAGCATCATTTTTATAGTTACAATTTAGTAGTAATAATGTTACATTTGCATGTTTGCAAATTACGAAAAAGATATAAATAATAATAATTAATATTAAAGAATACAATCACAATTATTGTAAAAAAAAAAATATAACTACTTTTTAACATTTGCTTACTATTTACAATAACTAATAATTGTACTTTACATAATTAAAACAGCTATAAATATATAGTTGTCACCAAAAATGATTATAAATAGTTAAATTATTGTAAACCAACCGTTTTTTCTCTCAGTGTAACAAACCCTTAATTCTTAATGAGGGTTCGGATTTCTGTGAAGGAAGGAGGGGCTGTTAGCTTAACAGATACTATGCTAAGCTGACGTCGCAGCTCGATGTAAATTCAAATATCTTTACTTAACAAAATAATGCACAAATCTAATACGATAAATAACAAGAGTGACGGCCAAGTTTATTAAGTGCGTTAAATCCATATATTATTTGCCACGTTTAAATCATTTTCGAAATAAAATCTATTTGACACTCGAAGCTAAAATGAGAGAAATTGATAGAAAAAAAGCTTTAGCGTTCTATTTTTGGTATAAAGCAAATATCGCCAAGTACGTTAGGAAAGCTCTTATTGACAGAAATACGATATTGATGGAGCATCCTGCACAGTCTACTAACTCTCCACACGATACTGTGGGTAATTGCATTTGCACGATGCAAGTATCCAATATACCGACGTCTCCTATCATTTTTATCTAATTACCGAGTTATTAACTTACCACCCACTCCCCGAGGAGCTCTCAGAAGCGAGGGTGAGACGAGCGCAACGCGATCTGCACGACGGTACAACGATTTCCCCTTCCCAGCGAGGTCTGGGCGCCCAATAAAGGAGTTTATCGAGGTATCGCTCGAAAGATAAAATTGAAAACCCAGATCCTCCTTCCAGCCGTACTATCGAAATGGTCGTTCAATATCGACATTTTACTCTACCTACTTGGCGCGACGCAGTCGGGAGTTGCGCAGGGGCGAGGTGTACCATATTTTACGGCAATCAAAAGTTCGCCGATGGAATCTTCCCGATCGTAAACAGCGAAACGACGAGCTCGGGGCCGAAATTTATCGCAAATTAGTTTTGTACCTGTGCGTTTTACGTGCGCGGCATATGGTAAACGAATATAAGTCACGTACACGTGGGTACAGAGTATTATTCCTTACCCTTATCGATCCATAATTCGGACCTATTCTCCAGGATAAAAAATTCTCCAAGAAGATCGGATTCGCCTCGCAGAATCCGACGCATCGTGCGCTACGAGAAACGCGAATCTCTCGGGTCACCCGATGGCGCGGGAACGCAGACGTTTCACGCACGAATATAGCGTAGGAACCTATCGTTTTTATTCCACCATTGACTCGAATAGCCTCTTAACTCTCGCGCGGGATATACGAGCGCTCGATGTGAGGATGTTTTAGAGGGCTGCGAACGTACCCCGCCCTTGCGTCGCGTCGGGCAAAGTCGAGCGAAAAGTCGCCGATATCGCGACGTTATTACCCGCTGAATAACGAGGCGTCGTAATTCATATCGAAAAATATATTCATATTGTATGTGTGTGTGTGTGTGTGTGTGTGTGTGTGTGTGTGTGTGTGTGCGTTCGCGTACGTGTGCGTACAGGACCGGCTGATAGAGCGTTTCGTGTTGCGCTAGCTCGCGCGTCTCGTAAATATTCATTTAATCTGATCTAATCTGTACGAACATATTCCACGCCTTGCGTAATTGCCGGCGAAATTGCAAATCGATATCTAAATGGTCCGACCCCTTTTGTAACGGTAAGCATTGCGCGGGTGTATATCTACGTATATCGAGATAATAGAGGAGGAAGCGTCGTGGAGAACGAAGGGAAACGGCGACGAAACGGCCGGCCGGAATTACAGTGGCAGGAAGAGGAAAAGGGGGGAAAAGAGCGAGGAGGGAGGGGGAGAAAAGACGTGTTACCCAAACGGACCGTGATCCAACATCGGGGGAGGGGGAGGGGGAGGGGGAGGGGGAGGGGGGATATATCTATTACGCTCGAAACCAGAGACTCATGCTTTCGCGTATATTATCGATTCACGTCGCTCCGTCAATTACCCATCTTATAGAGCGGAACGCGCGGAATCGACAACTGGATTCAGTTAGGTATATAATCCGTCCACCGGCAAGTGACATTGATATTCCTGGCGCGTGAGTAATTCGTGCGCCCGCTAAGTGTGGAGCGATCTGTCCTGTGCATAAACGACAAACGACGTAACGAGCGTAGAATCAAATTAAAACGCAATGACGCTTCACCTCGGCCTCTCTCATTATCTATTCGCGCCGTGCGACTCGCCTATATGTATATAAATACATATATACATGCACACGAGTTCGACCGTCGCCGAAGCGCGATAATAATGAATCATCCGTGAAATTATTTTGTCCTTTAAATGCGATTATAATGCGCTTGTGTGTATGCAAATTTCTCGCTACAATGGAAACAGGGGTTAAATCGACTTCAGTTGATCGTGCAAAATCCGTTACACAGGGCAAGTTAGTACGAATTGGGTCACTAAATAGAATTCGCTTTGTAACTCGCTTGAAATTCTTGCACGAGGGGCGCGCGTTCGATAAAGATAATGATAATAATGTAAACAATTTTACAATACAATAAACAATTTTTCGATAAACTTATCTCGCAGACGCAGCTTTTTTTCACGGGTGGCTGATAACAGGTCCGCGGAAAATGTGAGCGAATTAACGTAATGATATAAGACAAGAGGTACGTAATACGTACACATTCCACGAGAAAGATACATGACTCGGAGTGATGAGGGTCTGCCTTGTTGCGCGAGAAAGGGAGGAAAATTGGCCCAAATCCACGAATTTCAAATGGGTCATGTCGAGTCGCCGTCGTGAGAGATCCCTTCCGTGGCTCGTTCTCCACATGTGTGTATCGCCGGCCAGACCGGGTTTTCTCTTCTCCCGTACGGGATGCACGCGGCGCGGAGGGCAAAGGAAATTGCGGTAGAGGCGGAAACCAAAGCAATGCTGAAATTCGTGCAATACCACGCCCCAGCAACGCATCTAATAACAATACTTGCATTAGGTCATGCTCTCCCCGATGTAGACAGCCGGCGAGATGCAGCTTAATGTAGCGCGTTCGCGTTCGTTGTTTCGTCTCGCGCGCTGTTTGAATGTGCACGAAGCGGAGTGCCTCTTGTTTCGGGACGTCTGAATTAAATATGCAGAGGCGGTGTCACTTTTGTGCCATTCAAGAACGAAACGTGGAATTATGCACGGCGCGTAAGCCGTTCGGATTGCCCTTTTGTTCGCCGTTCGGTCACGCGATAGTTTTAATTCATTTATCTAGAAGCAACGTCGAAACTCGCGCTCGGGAAATCGATGAGGAATCGAAATAGACGGCGGGAATATCCCAGAATGGCAGCCAGATTCGGGGAATACTCCGATACGGTTCGGTATGAACGTCGATAACGCACCGGCGAGTACAGCGGCACGGTAACACGTTTACGCAGCAAGATGGGCAAACAGAAAATTGCACCAACGATACAGCTGTATAAACTATCGTACTTGTTGAGTGCGCGGCTCCGATTAATCTGAAGAGTGCTTGAAAAAAACAGTGCCGAAATATTCTTCTTTTTCTGATAATCATACAAGCTTGGTGCTGCGATGGTTCAAGAATGGACGCGTCTCACATCTCCGAGTGTTATCAGAAACTTTTAAATTTTTACACATTTTTCTCTATTATCACGTTTGAGTATATTTATAAAATTTGAGCATATTTTTTTCTTAAAGTAAAACAGGATGAGCTCCGCTGCCATTGTAAGCCAAATTTTTTATTGTTTTCTTCTTCGCAGCTGATATCAAGATTAATGTATTTACAATCAAAATTTGTTGCCATTAATTAGGAAAAAATAAGCCTAAGAATCTGCAGTTTTCAAATCTCGATAACTTTTTGCTAGTAAAGCTAAAAAATTCTTGAGAATATTCTTAAGAATTTTTTCCGATAGAAACTTTCAATGTGTGATCCAGTAAGAGAATTTATAACGCGAAGAACTTGTAAGCGTAATCAATTTAAAAAAATTCACACATGATTCAACCATAATAATCTATATATATATAATATGTGAATTCGTAAAGTAATTGACGGAAACGTTTGCTTTTAAATTTACCTATCGAATATACGAAGGCGGTTTTATATATCGGAAAAATGACGAACGAGTTACCGAGGCAGAAATTTGCCGCAGATATTATCGTTACTTCGACTTCGATTTCAGTATCATTCTCCGCGCGGCGCGGCGGGGTGAATTATGATCTCAAGACGCGCATATAAATTATATGATATCGTTAAATGTGCAAACGCACGGGCACGTGTATACGCGCGAACGTGTATACCACGCGCGTCGTAAAGCCCTCTGCTGCATCGGATACGGTAAACTCCGCTCGCAATCTCCCGATAAATTGTTTTAAGTGGATTAACAGCGCCGGGTCTCTCTCGGAGAACTCTACACGACGATATTAACGATGGTAGAGCGACGACGAGAGAGTTACGATAAATCACACAATTGTTCGGCAAAGCCTCCCCCGGTATAAGAAGCAAGGCGAGAAATGCATTTCGCCGCCAACCACCACCACCACCACCACCACCATCATCACCGCCGTCGAATATTCCGATCGCGTGAAACAGTTACGAGCCCGCGGATCTGATACAAGCGATATTTTAACGTAATGACGCTTAGTGCCGCGCAATATATTGCAGTGGAATATAATAAAGAGAGAAGAGAAACACTTATCGTTAAGCGCATCGGTATTATATATAGTTTTCGTTATTACGCTGTCACTCTTGCGCAGCGACTTCGACCGCCTCCGTTGGGATATTATTGTTACGGCTGCGTTCTGAATGCGCGAGCGTGATGCCGCTTCGTTATTATTACCGGTCCACTTGGACGATGCGCATATTATCGAGCGGCGAACGAAGAGAAGGCGAATGCACGAAGGGGAATGTACGGACCTTCTATATACGCGGACTCTATATTCCTCATGAATGTGAACGCAGCATTAGAATACGGAATATGCGGGGGATGGGCGCGCAATAAGTTCTCGCTGCGGAATCGTATCGAGCGTGGGTCCATTTATCAGGCACGTACTTGATCGTAGGGCGCAAACAGATGGTATTCCGGTTTCAATACCGTGCGCGGCGGCGGCGGCGGAGAGCCCACCTAACCATGGCCCGAAGGTCGACTGCACCTGACTGGACGGCAGGCAGGACACCGACGGACACGCATGATCGCGTGTATTTGCCCGATTACACTACGTGTCACGTTTTCGAACACATAACAGACAAATGGATATATCGTGCCGCGGGAACGAGAGCACGGTGTACCGCCCTCTCGATAGAAATCTCGTAATTCTTAGCGGGAAGGTACGCCACGCTGCGCGACAAAAATTTCGTCGCGGAACCTCCTGCGGAATGCGGTATGACACTCGCGCGCGCGCGCGCGCCGTTCGATACCGTATATTGTACGTAGCGAGAAACTTGGAGACGTAGACCGCGAAGATATTTCATGATACGTGGTATGGAACTCTAAATATTTCATGCCACTTATTTATACGGAGCAGCTAAAAATGCGAGCAACTCGCACGCGGGAGGGTCTCACAATGCCAGGGGGAGAGTATCGGCGTGCTCCATGTTACCGCGGAGAAACTGAGCCGCGGTAAAAATGAAAGATGCTTGATCATGCACGATAAAGCCGACACGTTCGATAAATACGGTCCAGTTTGCAACACACGGCGGGGAGGCACAAGTGACTCGGGAAACTTTCCGCGGACGCGCGATCTATATCTTATGTGGGCGAGAGGCCCGATCCCCGTTCCAATCTATCTTTCATGCGGTCTGTATATTTGCCGGTGAGTCGGCGTACACAATGTGTAAATTACGCTTTCAGCTTCCTTGATTAAAATATCGCAGAATGCATAAAACGTCAACTTTAAACAGCACGAAGATTCTGCTGGTCTTGCTCTCTCCGCGAGGAGATTACTATTAATAAAGTAAACTTTTCGGCCTGCACGATGGAAACCTCTCTCGCTCTCTCTCGCTATACACCGTCCATTTCTAATCTCGCGCGGACAACGCGCGGGATGTCTGGCGTGGAAATGGTAATTTATCCGGCGACCTCGCTCGCTCGCGTTCGTAACATGTAGAAGCGGGCAACCTTGCCGTGTACCTCGTATGCTCGATTAATCATTTAGCTGCCTAATGGCCTCTGTGAGATTCGGCGCGTACACACTAGACGGAGCGACGACGTGGCGTACATTTCGGCCAAGCACGTTATTTCGTGTAGCAAAAGAGGTCTCTCTTTTCGGAACGGTCGCGATCCTTCTGGCCTCTCACGCGAGGGTGGTAACGCTGGCGAGGGTAGTCGGCGGGGGAGAAGAGAAGGGACGGACGCGTTCGCTTCTGATCGAATTCTTACACAAGGGAAGCAACCCTGACGGTGCGGCGACGACGACGTTATCGCTACGACGGTACCGAATAGGGCGATAAAGCCTGGGATGGAATGAAAAGAGATAATAAGGAAAGAAAAGAGAGGGAAGAAGAAGAAGAAGAAGAAGAAGAAGACTCATCACTGTATCGCCGATGTCGGTGACGAACAGGAAAAGGAAGGGAAGAGTGAATGACTAGAAGGGATGGACGGGGATGTTTCTCGTAACCAGGGAAAACGATGCCCGGGTTGTTTGCGTGTCACCGTTACATTTATTGGCAGCAGATACGATGATGCGTCAGATCGTTAGGGGGAGAAAGAGAGAGGGAGAGACCTTAAATAGACAGTCTTTCGCACTATCTACTCTTCGCCCCGTTTGAAGAGAAAAGATGAAGCAAAAGAACAGGATGAAGGGGAACGTGGAAGCGGATGGTGACGGGAGGGAGGGGGGAGGAGGTTATGCGGCGTTGATAACGGATGAAAAATGGAGAGTCACGAGTCCTGATTAGAATCGAGAATATGAACGGCCCTTTCGATCGTCAATATTCATGGATGCGGCAGCGCTTCGGGCAAAATTCTCAGTTAAATGGAAAAAAAATGAATAGGCGCCGAGGAAACAATTGGACGGACGCGCTTCCGTACTGTATACAAAGCAATTAATGATACAGTATGCAAAAATCTATGACAGTATATACCAATGATCGATGATTGATGAACGAAAAAGCAGAGTGTTTCATCTATTTATAGACAGCAATTAGTGAAAATAGAAAAACCTATAGGATCTTATGGAAACAGATATATAAGATGAAATCCATAGGAAAGACTTTCTCACTAATATATTTATAGATTTAATGTAATGATTCAAGTATCGGCTTTATTTCAACAAGGATAGAATCCATATTAAAACAAACTATTGAATAACTGAATCTCTTATTAATAAAACAAATAGTGAATTTCTTAGGTGTTCACACATACACACACACACACACACACACACACACACACACACACACACAATTTTATCCTCATTATCCTGTATATAAAGCTAATAATAATCGGAGTAAAAATTGTTTTAAATTTATCAAGAGACAGCATTTCTCACACTACTAGAGTATTTCAGTTTTATCGTAACTTGCTTAATAAGTAATTTAACAGTCAGACAGACTATGCAGTAAATCGATGCTGATTGAAAAGTGCACGAAAATACAAACTGTTTTGCACGCTGGCAATCGACCAAATGTTGAATATCGTCAGGAATTAATTAACGCTTCCCAATCAACTGCTTGCTTACTCCAATGAGCAAATGGAGTGCTTTTATCGTATTTCTCATGCAGAAAATTTGTTTCAATTTATTTACACTTACAAATGTGTGAGCATGACGATCCTAATTTCACGCTGGTGCAAAACGTTTGCGAACCTGCCGATGCAATGTAGTTCAAGGCAAACGAGCGTAACACACGCAGTTTGCCTCTTCACCATTACGTTGTACCGGCCGGCACCTGCTCGTATCCCTAGTGATATTGCCATTCGATGCCATTCGATGCTGTTATCGAATGTTTACGAGACATTTAACGGTGTTTTTAATGCAAACAGGAAAACTAGACAACGCAAGAGTGCTTTGTATGCCAAAAACTTATTCAATTTCCAAACGATTACTGATCACAGAAGAAGCTATCTTACTAATACACGCAAACATAAATTAATCGGCTAATTTACGTGATAACGATACAGACATTAATTAAGCTCGATTTTTATAATTAAAAAATCTTAAATTAATTATACATTAAAATCAAATTTCCCAAAATTTCCACAAAAGATATTTGTCGCGTGAAATTCTATCTTATTAGAAAAGCTTTATAACGATTTCCGGTGTGGTGGAATACTAACGTACAAAGTTATGGTTTTTGTTACTTCGTATTTCACGCTAAGACTCAGGGAAATTACGGCTAGCGTAATGAATTATAGTACGTCGGAAACACTATTGTAAGACCGAAACTTGGAAATTGTAAAGTTGAAGATTGCAGAACACAGTCTCTGCTTGCTTAGAATAATGTATGCTACAACTACAAATAAATGAAGGTATTAATTGACGTGAATATAGAAATAAAACTTTGTTATGCTTCCTGTTGAACTCAGCATTAACTTTTCGGACATGTGTAACAAAAATTACAATTACCACCTCTGAATTAATAAACTTAAATATTGAAGAAGATGTATATATAAAAACTGTATAATATATTATTAAATTACATCTAAAGTAAGATAATTGGTTTCAGATAAATAAATTAATATTTATAATAATTATTAATTATAAAATTATGAAATAAATAATTTTACAAAATTAGAAATGTTTTGGATGTATAATTAGTTAAAAGTTACAGAAATTTGAAAACTGCAGACTTCTGACTTAAATTTATTCTTTTTCCTAATCAATGTTAAAAAATTTTGATTGCAAATAGGATCAAAAGAATTTTGATCCTAAAATTAACTGCAAAAAATTAATTTATAATAACTTATGCAGCAAAAATAATCCTATTTTGCTGTAGTTTTAAGCAAATAACTTTTAAATGAGTAAGCGAATCCAAATAAACTTTTGCATGAATATTTATTAGAGTTTTACTAGTATAATATATGTAAAAAAATTTGACATAATTCGTAATGCTCCTCATTAAATTTGCAAATAAGTGCTACAAAAACGTACTCCTATATACTAATCAAGAACAAAAAATTAAATAACTTTTAAACCAGTAAAAGGATTACGTACAAATTTTACATACTTATTTAAATATAATAATAAAACCATCTGTAGAATTTTGATATTTTTAATAATATTTAATAATGCTTTGAGACATTGATACTTTGAGATGTGACACTTACATTCCCAAGTACTTTCTCCTGTCTCTATTCATGGTTTGAGAACAAAGATTACCGTATTAGTTCTCATGAAAAGAAGAATTCACGTCAATCAGAAAATAAAATTGCAGCACTGCGCGAAGAAAATTGCCTTCAACTCGTCCGTGATTTCCTAGCGGGGTCACATAAAATATTACTCGACATATACCGCAAGATTCTCCGTATCCACGAACTCGAGACGCAATGTCAGGCTGAAAGCGCACCTAACTTTCCGGCAGGTAAAGCACAACAGACGCGGATCATTAACGATGCATGCAAAGATTTCTCCTGGGATCCGATATCTCTTTTGCATTATTTCATGCTTGCAAAATTCCCGTACATTATTGCAAGTGTTAATCGCCGATCCGTGTATAGAATTTTTAACGAATACGAAAACGCTCGGGACTTCGGGATTATTCATCTTTTCGCCTCGGGCTTCTATATAGTGGCGAGGAAAAAATAGAGCAGAAGCGATTTACCGACCTGCTGCCAAAGAGTTTATTTCGCGGCGGTGCGGCGGATCTACTGTGGTTGGGTTTAATTGTATCGACCGTGGTAGTGGGAAGCCGAAAGAACATTTAAGGCTCCTCTAAGTGCAGCGATATTTTTCAGCAGTCAGTATGCGAAGCTCATTTTCAGGTGGATCACGTGCTTGCACGGGATCGGGGACGTAAGAAGTTTGGAAAATCTGGAAGCGAGCGGATAGACGGCTAAAGCGGCGTAAAATTTGGCACGATTGTACATTAGGCACGCAAGCCAATTAAAATACTCCTCGAATATGACGCAGCTGTGAATAAAACCTCGGCGTCGGCGATAAATCATCGTTCACACTTACACGCAATATCGTGCGCGTTTTTCATCGATAATCCCGGCATCAGTGCATTTCATTAAATGTACGATTTAGCGGGTAAGGTAACGAGACTGTTATTTTCAATGAAAAAGCTCGGAAGCTAGCAATGTGCGGAATCTGGACGCGAGACCTCTGTTGCAACGGCCTTAATTGCAACGGCTGCAACTGAATGCATGAAAAGTAGCTAGCGTAAGAATTGGAATGGTATTTTACACTGTGACGTGACGGCGGTAATTTGCATTGTAATGTAAGTCAATTATCGCGTGCTACGTAACTCACGAACGTGTACACGCTACTGATCACGGGGTTTGTACACGACCCTTCCTTGCGGGATTACTAGAAATGCACAGAGGCAGCTGCTTCCAAACCCCCTCTGTTCGAAATGTTACACTCAAGGGGAATATAGGTGATTGGAGTGCATCCCCAAAGCTACTACACACAGACTGTCCATGATTGAAATTATCGGACACAAAATAAACAAGAACGGTGAGGTTACATCGATTACATTTCTGCATCAATATAAAGTTCTGAAAGTATAAAGAAATTAATAACGCCGTAGTATTTAATAAAACAAAAGTTCATTCCATTTCTGTCTCTGTAATTATTAAGATGATTTATTTAAAGAACCGGAATAAGTGATCTATTAATTGTAACATATCTCCTGTAGGGAATATTAAAAACTGATGACATTATTTCACTGGTTATACATTTAATGTATCAAGAATGATAAATTTCGCTTATTAAACTTTTAGAGAAACTAAAGATACATTAATAAATATCATTTGTTTCAAAATTGATCAAAAAGAAAGGAAAAGAATCATTATGTCTTATGTGTACATTAAATATCTCTATCGGAAAACATTGGAGACTCTCCAGATCGGTATCGAGTGGACGATCTACTTAGTAAGTGGTATTTGAATATTCAGCAAAATTAACTATACGGCGGTAACTCGTGGAAGTTACCACTTGCGTGGAAACAGCTACAAATGATGGAAGCTGTTACGTCACCGTTCGCTTTAAAATTCAAGACAACGGTATTAATCTTACGGCTTTGTAAACTCTTTCTTCCAATTCATTAAAACTTCGACGTCCGATATGCTGAACGAGTAAGCGTAAAAGAGGGGGAGGAAAGAAAATTACGGTCCTCCTGGCACCGGAAAATGGTGCATAACTCCCAGTTCGGAACTTGCTCACAGCTTCGACCGGTGTAAACGAGCGACTCACTGAGAGAAAACGAGCTGACGTTTCATAATTAAGAAGGAATTGTAGATATCCAGAAGCACGAGAGCCTCCTATTTCGCTCTCCCTTTCTTTCCTACCTTTTTAAAACGGAAAATTCGAGCAATATCCACGTGGACATATGATGATTAACGACCTACAGCGCGGCGGTGCGGTAGTGGTACAACGAATGCGTTGCGGTGATTTACTATGATCATACACAATTTTTCATTTAGCTTTTATAATGTTTGTACGCGGCGAGTAAACATTCTTGTTTTCTACGTTCAACCAATAAAAACAATCATATAAAATCACATAAGATGGATATACAGCTCCCTCCCCAGAAGATTACGTGAGGAATGTATCGAACGTAAATAAATGGATCTCTTAACAGTAAATAGTTTTATGCCGGTAAATTAAACGTCAACAGATCAAGAAGCTATCTTTGTACACCCATTCATCCATTTTCTTTATTATAATTCTTTTTTTTCCAACGTCAAACTAATCTCGGTGATATATCTGTTCTTTTAGGGAGTTTTCATAAATGTCTGAGAGTACAAAGTAATTAAGCATTAAGAGAAACTTTCATGGTTAAGAATGCACGATACTTTCCGTCGGCAGACAGTTCCGGCAAGATGACAAATGGCGAGGGGATGCCTGGCAGAGTCATCGCGCATTTGTAAGATTAAGAGAAACGGATGCGAAAATCGAAATCGCGCTCGAATAGCGTGCTTTTTCTTCACGGCGCGGCGTTCCGATCTACATTGTCTCCATATTTGCGTTCGTGAGATTCGCAGCGGGAAAAATATCGAACGGATGCAACGGAGGAGAAAAAGGTGGTGAAGTAAGATCGGCAGCGGGCGGTAGCGTGCAGAAGAACAATTATCGCGAACTTGTGCGTAATAAGCGGCAATCAACTAATCTAGAAATAGCATGTTTATCACGTTCATACTCTCAAGTCTTTCGAGTGATTACTAGGTAATGATTCAACGTCTGTTGGCTATTTCCGCTACGTGGTCTCGACGTCCTCCCATTCTTTCGATGCTGAGTCACGCGTGGCGCACGTTTTTGCTCAGAGACCGGTTTCAACAGCTCCAAGTCATTCGCGAAGAAAAATTTTCACGAACATAATCAAGCGTAGGCGTACGTAACGTAGACGATCGTAGCAACGGTACCTAAACAGCGTTGTCTATATATTCTGTATTTAATAAAATAATATTTAAATCATTTCGGTTCTCGTCTTATATTTACACAAAGACAATTTTTTGTCACGTTTTTATCGCAAAATACAATAAACCTTGTTTATTTTTATAAAATTTTGAACTTTTGCGTTTAATAATTTACTGAAATATTGATCGCTAAAAAAATGATAGTTGGCTAAATATAAATCTAATAATATAACATTTATTACTGAAACGAGCACATACATTTTTCAATGTTTAAGAGAATATATCTCTAACAATATATCTCTAATAGAGAATATATTTCTAAACTAAATATAAATTGAAAAATTAATATATTATCGATATGCCCCACAAACACAATTCTCAAAAAGTTAAGCTATTCAGAGATATTTTTTGAAATGTTATAAAAATATATTGACATTTTTTTATTGAATTTTTGATTATTTTAACGTATACTTTTTCAGCAACAGATATCAGATATTTAGCAGTTAGTCTAATCAAACATATCTGTTATGTCATTATTTTTTTATTGTAATAGATATTAATAAACCAGAGAAAATCATGTAAAATTTTTTGAAATATCGTGTTGTTTCGCGACTATTATTTTTACAGTAAAATTTAAGAGAAAATTTATTTTGTAAAATACACCTGTGTAAACAGATGTTAATTAAATTACAAATATTGTCAATCATATAGTCTAATCTATAAGAAACAATATCTTAATTATTTAGTGATAAGTTGAAAACTATTCTGTTTAACGCATAAAAATTTATCCGCTTTCCCAAGACTCTTTGCTGATGAATGTTCTGAATGATATCGCAATCTTCTTTTCTTCACGAAAGAGATAGTTCACCACTTCAACTTGAACGAAAGTAAGGGTGCATGTAACTTTAGCGTATTGGTGATCCGGACGAGCGATATGGAAAGCAGAAGCGAGGAAACGTAGACGACGGAGGTGCACAGCTGACGAAGAACCGCTACACAAGCACCGAACGATCAGCCTCGGATACCCGAGCTGTCACGTTCAGGAAAAATATTTCTCGGTTTCCTCGGCTATGGTCGCTCTCGAGAGTAACTGTCCCGAATGTGTGTGTGTGTGTGTGTTTGTGTGTGTGTTGTGTATAGGGCACGACGATCGAACTCGCGTTTGCATGTGCTTCAAATACGTGAGGCAGATATTGCAATAGTGACTCTAGAAAAGAAGTCCCTCGGACACACCACTTTGGGCCGTGCTCTCCACCTCAAAGAGGTGGCGACAAGAGGATCGTGGCAGCGTGGCGCAAAAATCACCAAGTCGCCGAACTTCTTACCGACAAAGGAATTCACGGTTAGCTCGTTATCCGCGATGCTGTTGCTTGTTTCTCGCTTCCTCCCCCCTTTGGCCACTTCTGTTGTGACTTGTTCTCCCCGCGTACACTTCATTACATACTGTTCCGCGGGGACATTGGTCCACTTTGCCGCTCGAAATTACTTCTTCGAGGAAACCAATTTGCGCCGACGCACCGAGAGAAACAGATTCTCCGCTGGGATGGAAGCTCGGCTATTGTCTTCATGCAAAAGCTGTTATCGCGCGAGAAGCATCGTGTCTGCACGTGCGACGAGTATATAGTATCAACAAGAGAACAATCGAAAAGTCATCAAAGCTAATTAAATTGGCATGCACAATCGATGTCATTTACAGATTACAAAATTTTCTAACTTTGAACCACCATTGTATAATAAATTTTTATTTCAGATTTTTTAAATTCAAAATATCACGGAGTAGGAAATTGCAAAGAATCAGAATGAAATAAATAATTTTTTGAATTTGTAAAAGATTCTACATATAGGTGGCACTGAAAGAATTAAAATACAGCGGACAAATATTTTTATAATATTTAATCTATTGGAACTCAACAATCATTTCAACTAATTTTTTTTAATCTTTTGATGAAGAACAAAAAAGATAAAAGATGACAATTCAAGAATTTCTAAAATTAGCAATTTTACATTCAATCCATTTTCAGATTTGATGTTGAAATTGTGGCGTTGAATTACGATTGAGCATAGGAGATCAAGATTCGATTATTGGAGTTTAATCAGTTTTATCCTTATTGGCCAAATAGGTCTAA
This sequence comes from Monomorium pharaonis, assembly GCF_013373865.1. NCBI lineage: Eukaryota > Metazoa > Arthropoda > Insecta > Hymenoptera > Formicidae > Monomorium > Monomorium pharaonis. The sequence goes on along the minus strand of NC_050467.1, from coordinate 40,613,965 downwards.
TGCGCAATCACAATGTAATGTCAATCTTCAATGCATAGCTTGATACAAAGTAATATCATCGCTATAGCACATAAACCATGCCATGTTATCGCGTTATACGCGTATAAATTATTTCGATAAATGCATGTTTCTGTTGTCTGATCACCACTCTAGCGCACGCGCTTATTGCACTCTAAATTATTTACGCTTACGGGCCTATTATTTATTGCCGCTCATCGTATTATTCTATTGTATCCGCAAACGCAGGTTAATGTACGTAGACATGCGACGAATAGTGAATTATTACGACACCTCATAAATGTTAAAGATAGGCGAATTACAACGTTGTAATTGGAACAGGCCCGCGTGTGCGGAAGTCGCGTCGCGTAGGCGACGATAAATCTCGCTACGTCGACATTATTTTCTAAACGAGAGTCCCTCCAACTCTAAAGAGGTTCATCCTTACTTAATTGCGCATATTATTTTAGCAGAGCGCGGCTAATTGCCTGAATGCGAAATTATTACTTGAATAGGACGCTATGTACGAAACTGAGTTTAAATGGCAGTAGTTGCCTAGAGAGAGAGAGAGAGAGAACGCGCGCAATTTCGCCACTCGGTATGTAACACTGTGTAATTCCTCCTTTTTTCGTATCCTTTCAGATAATTAAAAGGTACAAGCGACAAATCTCAGCATTCGAGTTTAAACGTGAAATCACCTCGTGTAATAAAGATTCGATATCAGAATTGTGTCACTCCGTTCGGGAAATATGCAATCGGTAAGCGTTTTATTTCACACGTAGTGGATTTGGGAGTACGTGAATATGCATGTCGCTGCAATATATCGGCTGGATTACAATATTTTATGCGCCTTGTAACTTCGTTCTCTTTGTCTTGGCACTTCAAAATTTCGTGCATCGAACAGTACCGAAATTCGACCCGCGTCGCCTCCTAAATCCCTAACGAGGATCCCAAGCGACCAGGAAATTTACGACAGGCGTCGGAGAAACGGGGGACAGGCGTCTACGAAACTTGAGTAAAATTCCATCTATCTGTAATAAGTCGCGCTCCTCGAATATCCCCGCTCGACACATGTTACGGAGATCGCAATAAGGTGTTAGACTTATTGTATTATAGTAAAGCACGAAGCTATTTATAGCTATTTATTCGAGAAAGAAAAGATATCCAATTTGGAAAAATCTCATTAGCTGTGATCTCGCGGTAACTATTTCCATTTCTGGATGAGTATTTCAGTTGAGTTAATTTTCTTACGTTTTCATGTAAAAATAACTCTTCAGTTCTCTTTATGTTTCGTACGCTTGTAAAGTAAAAAAGTCAGCTACTTTCACTTTCTCGATGAATGTGAAATGAAACGGCTGGTTCAATAAGAAGTGCCGTATTGTTTTATAGACACTGCTATCTCTTCAATTAACCTGGCAGAAGAAACGTAAGAGCAGTTTTGCATAATAGCGCGTATAATATGAGAAACTTTAATCCGCGCAATATCGCAGCAAAACGTTCTCTTTTAGTCGACTGTCACATAAATGCACTACCCGCGTAAAATTTATATCGTTTTTAAGGTAAATTTAACGTGCAAATGAAGCTCTAGAGAAAAGAGATATTTAAATTATAATTTCAAATAAAATCCAGTTTTACAACAAATCATACATGGCTCAAAGACGTATCTGATAAATCTTGAATAGAAAAGGTTTGTGTGAAAGAACCGGACTCGGAGTATTTCTCTGCCGATCCGTTTCTCTTTCGCCGTAAAAGCGCGTAAAAGTGCTCACGGCGGCACGCGAAGTCGTCAAAGAAAAACTTGCTAACATTCTTTGCTCGTCGTGGATGGAAACAATATCGTTTGCCGTAAGATAAAAAAATCCCCCGAGAGGACGAGGATTCGACTTGATACAGATATTTGGCGATGCAGCAGAGCGCGTCGTTTCAACAAAGGACATCCTCCTCTCCTATTACCGGTTAAACATCGCGTCATCGATACGCGCAAATCGATTTCGCAGATGACGGGCTATCCCAATGGGTTTGATAACAAGATGTATGGACGACGATGAGCCTTCGAGGAATAAGTTGATAAGCAGTGGTTACGTAGGGACAAAGTAGCCGATGAGATGAAGTGGAGACGCAGCAGTCGATTAATGTTCTCGGAAGTTAATAGCAGAAGCAGACGCACGCGCGCACGCCTCGTGTAATCGAGTGGAGTTCACTGACCGTAATAACAAAGAAACTTAAACAGAACTTCCGTGCAAGTTGCTCTGAAGTTGTTATTAACGAAAATGAGAGTTATTTAACAGAGGCGCGGTAAAATACAAAATTAAACACTTAGAGCGAGTAATGGTCTTGCGCGCGGTTCCGGAGTTCGTTGGAAAAAAAAGTCAGAATTCTATGAACCATGATGAAATTCCGAATGCTGATCTCACAAAAATCCATCAGCAGGTATTTTGTGACCCTTAGACAGACTTTTTATAACTATCCTTTCGGACAAGTGTTACAGCGAAAAAACACGCGTCTTACGCGAGAAAGAACTCGTTGCTGTTTGCCCGTTAATATCGGCGATTAGATGATGGCCATTGCAATTTATGCGATCACGAAAACAATTTCGCTGAGGAGCCAGCTGAGTAGCCACTCCAAACATCACACCGACACCCCCCCCCCCCCCGTATCGATCGATTAAACGAAATGGAGGCAATTAAATGAAATGGTTACGTTCGAAAACGCTCGCCGTTGTTTCTCGACTTCCATTCTCCATTATCTCGCGCGAAAGTCGATACACGTGTTAGGGTAAAATACATAGGTGCTTTATCAAGCACCCGTTGCAAGCGTTAAGAACAGCCGCCTGGTGTGTGACGAGGAAAAGAGTTCGGTATTTAAGGATCGTACATTTCGCGCCGAGATCTCAATTTTCGAACGCATGTTCGGAAATTGTCGATTTTATATAATAACGAAAGCAATTCCTGCAGAAACTTACTAGCTGATAGGGGAAAAAAAAAAAATCTGAAAATTCATTAAAAGCGAACTATTGCAAATACCGGAATACCAATATGTTTTTAACGACGTGCGAGGGAAATGGAAATATTTTAATCTGCGTCTCACATTTATGTGACACGGTGACAGGTATTCTGTTATTTACGATTTTACGTGTTCAATACACGTTCTCCGGCGACACTGAAATCATTAACGCCAGCCCGGGCCGCGTGTGTACGCGCGTGTAACGAGAGAGGAAAGTTTGTTCCCTTCCAGGACGAGCAAACAATTTTTGAACCTTTGATCTTTTCCTTCAGCGCGGCGTATCGTTCCACGAAGATTAATGTGTGTCGCACGCTCGCGCATAAGAGTGACTCGCTGTAATCTCCGTGAAGGAAAAAGAATCACGTTGGCGGGATTTCGCTCGTGTTCTCCGAGATAACGCGATTTTTTCGTCGGAAGTGCGAATCATAAACTTGCAGCAACGGCCGCGAGCCCGGAAAAAAAGGAAGGACGAGGCGAAAGAAGGAAGGGCGGAAGGGAAGGGGAAAAAACGAGCGGGCGAAGAGAGAATGCGGCCTCAAACAAGGGGGTGGCGGCATCAGCAGCAGCAGCAGCAGCAGCACCAGCAGCGGTGCAACGCCAGCGGCGGGTAATGCTACTTAAGCACGAGTGCTGCGAGAGAGTGAATATCGGACTGTAAGGGGAATTTACGTGGACTCCGATAAAGTACCGCGAACTTCCGCATTGAAGACACTTCGGGAGTCCGATATCTCGAGCGCGACGACGACGACGACGACGACGGCCGGGACAAGGGTGAGAACGCGAAAGAGACGGAGAAACAGAGAGACCGAGGACAAGAGAGGAGAGGCGCGTCCCGCAGCCGTGGCGCGAAGGGTGACGGGTGAGGAGGGGGTGCAGCGACCGATGGCGCAATAACGTTCGTCACCGAGAATTTCCAATATCACCGTCCGCAGTTATTGACGGACCGTAAACTCCGCCGAATGGTAATCTAAAATCGTGCGGAAAATGAGGATGCGTATATATACGATCGATGATCCGCGGCGGCGGCGATCGTTTATAACCGCGGAGGGAGGGGGGGTGGTATCTGGTCGGCGAACATATATATACATATATATATACGCGCAATTATGCGGCAGCCGCGCGCACCGTCACGGCCGTTTTCACCGATGAGTGATAAATCGCATCCTCCGCGCCGTCCGCGGAAAGAGAGAGAGAGAGAGCCGTTTCCTCTGTTAGCGCCGCGCGCTCGCGAGTTCGAGCCGAAATTATATCTGGATGTGCGCGGCACCGACTTGCCGTTCATTAATCGTCCTCGATCCGGTCATATTATGTAGCACCATCGACCCGCCCCGATTATTATACAACGTTATCGGGATAACTGGGTTCGCTTACGTAAACCCGATTACCGCGAACGAGAAACGAAGGAAAACCAATTGTCGCGAATATCGAGCGTATTCGTGGGCAATGCACCGAAGTGCTTTTCGGAGAGAGGAAACCGCGTATGCTGCGCGTATAAAACGATCGTTTCGACGGATGACGGCTCTTTCGCGCTTAGTTTTGAATAATAATCGCGGCGGTTGAGATCGGTAAGAATTATTCGCGTTATTGTTCACGCGTCCGCTCACTTTGGTTCGCGGACGAGTAGAAGAGATTTCTAAATATATATATAGGCGAGAGCCCCAAGTTTAAAGAGCAGGTATATGCGCATAAAAGAGGATGCGGCCGAAACTCAAAACTCTCTCTGACGCTACAATAAAGCTACGACGCCCGGGACAATAAAATGAGCGGGAAAGTATAAAGCAAAGTTTCCCCGACTAATGCGTGCCCCGGAATGCTCGCCGCGCGGCGAGGGTGGGAAACCGCCGTAACTTCAATGGGGAAACTAGCGCGTAGCATGAGAATCACATTAAAAACTCACGCGATCTTATGCACGAAGGTTAACTGCATCAACCTTCGTTCGCGCGCACGCTGACGTTGGAAATATGGTGGCCGTTAAAACGGGTCCCGCAGCGCACAAAGGCCGGCCTGTGCCACGGCTCTGTGAACACTGGCGACTCAATGAGCCATTTTTTAATTCGCCCGGCAAAGCCCATTTCGGGGGGCAAAGTTTCGTTTTTGGAGTTGCACGGTTACGCGTGGCCGGATTCCAAGAGTCATCGGAGCGGATTGATTAAAACTTTTCGACGGTGTTCCCCGTCGCATTAATGTCGCGGGGTATTCGAGCCGCGTGCCAAAAGCGCAGTGAAACGGAGGCGCGGGCTGAAAAACGGCACGTCGAGAAGAGAGAGAGAGAGAGAGAGAGAGAGGGAGACAGTAGTGTCCTCCGACGCTGTGACGCAATGTACGACGTCTTCGCGCGAGCTAGCCGGATAAAAAATAGCGGCATAAATCCCGCAGGAAATCGATCTGGCGTCCTTCTTTCTCCCCGGGTTTTTTTCCCCTCCCTCCCTCCCACCCTCACCTTGACACAAGCGAGATTTACTCGCGGCCAGGAACCAATTTCACCTCTCCATCCGTCATATATCCACCTGATTAGGCGATTTGTTGCAGCCGGATATTCCGAGGGGATACGACGCGACGCGACGCCGACGTCGACGTGTCGCCCGGACGGCTCTCTTTCGAGATCGGCACCGCGCGACTTTGCGCGTTCGTGCGTCCATTATTCTACAAGTCTACCCAGTGCTTTCCGCTTATTCATGAATCCTTTGGTTTCTGTCTAAATATTGAAAGTGAAATTTATGGAATATCCGACTGAATAAAATCTTCCCCCGAATTTTAATCAAATAAGCGTTCGTATAGTTCAGTGGTATTACGGCTATCATTTACATTTTGTATAATAACTTTTGTTCAATAATCAATATTTTAATTTGCCGCTGCATAAATATCAAACAAACAAGTCCATAAATATTCGCGTTAGAATTCCTTATCTAAGAATAGAGAGATACGAGTGGCCAGAAGACCTAACAAGGGCCATAAAGACCATCTTCTCCTCTAATTCACCGGAGCCAATTTTTAAGAAAAAATTTTCTTTCAAGTTTGACCTTGCATCTTTGAAACTAAGCAGTTTCGGAAGTATGGTCATGTAAAGTTTTCATCTGGAATAGTGAAAAATGGCCCGTTAAAATTTATTTAGAATACTTAACGACCGTCCTGTGCATTTACCTGTGCAAGTCTCGGAAATCTATAGTAGAGAGTGATGGACTAAATCGACTTAAAATTGCTTTACTGGCGCAAAATTATTTCGTATTAATCTTACGGTACAAATTTCTCTCATGATGTAACGTACGTCGATGCTCGCGCGTTGGTATTATCCAAGACTATTATACTGCAACGTTACGATGCACTCGACATATATCCAACGTATATATTCAACGTATAATAATAACGCTTAATCTAATTAACAAAACCACCGCGCAAGAGAACATTGGCGCGTATTACTCGAGCTTCAAATCAAATTTGTTGCATCAACATGCCACTAACTTTAGATTCAATTCCTAGGATCGGACGTATTTGCTAATAAAGTTAAGTTTGCACCGCAGCAAAGAAAGACTTAAAGAATGTCTGCGAAAGTAATCAACAAGCGTTGGTACTAAATCTCATGGGATTCCAACTTCGCGCTGAATGCCGCTTCAGACGCTAACTCACTCTAAGCCTCCGCTTTATATCTATGGCACAATGTTAAGTCCATTAGAGGCTTACGCCGCATGAATCATCATGAATTATCAACCGCAAGTGTCACTTTATCCGGGAAAACGAGACAAACGTCGGAAGTAATACCGAAGTAATCCGATAATACCCCGCGATCGGCAAGGTAGGTGAATTCAATGAAACGGAACCATCGCGAGTGACCGAAACTCGGAGCGTCATACGAATTAATTAACTTGAAATGTATCGGATTTCAGACGAATGTAGCCGCAATGTGAAACACCCGTCCCATCTGTATCCATCTGTTTGAGATGCGAATTTGTCCCGCAAATTACATTATGTACACAAGGCATGGCCTCTGGAACACGATGTGAGTCTTCCGGCCGAAGGCACATTGGCGAGAACGTGCAGCCGTGTTGGTAAAATTTAGACGGTGAATTTCAGGATACGCGCCGAATCGGAGCAACCAGCGGCACGGCGACTGGGACGGACGAGCCCGGGGACTCGTTCCGTCGCCCCCTCCCCCTCTCTCTCTCTCTCTCTCTCTCTCTCTCTCTCCCCCTCGTCGTCTCGTCTCGTTGCGCGAGAGTACGCAATCCCAAAATATTCCGGAGTGGCGATATTTTCTGGACATACGGGGGTCGACCGACAACCGGCCGCCTGTACATGGGCCGCGCGCGTCCAGGCAATTTACAACGGCGACCTTTTGAATTCAGCAGCGGCCCAACCGAGCGCAGAATTTTAAACAATTTGCCGCGTGACATGCCGACAGTTTCTACAAAGCCCGCGAAATCTGTACGGATTTTCGTATTGGGTGCGAGCAGAAAGATAAATGGTTGGGGGGTATATTTAGGTATTCATACAGCATATCTGCATTTAGCGCTAAATGTGATGCATGCGCATCTACGAATGAACATCTATGTTATCGGGTTCTCGTGTGACTGCGCCCGAAGTTTCTATATCTATCAGAAAAGACGGGCACGACTAACGTCAATCGGCTTTCAGCGAATATCGCCCTAATTGATGTCAATTATTGCGAATTAGTATCCTTGTCGTCGGTCGAGTCTGCCGTCAGTCACTCGACGTCGATCATCGAAACCCATGGAACAGACTGCTCGCCTAATACTCGGAGAAATCGGAGGAGTTGCTCGCTCTCGAAGCTGATTTATGCTTGACGTTATTACTGTTATTTTCGTCGACATATATACAATAGCAACCGAGTCAAATAAACCCATTGAATTCGTCGTGGGCATCTCGTCAAAAGGACGTAATCATCACATAAACAATGGCACGAATCTAACATTCGCTAGAGATGCGCTTTAGTGAATTAACTATTAAGCAACTTCGCTCATTTCTCCAAGAGAAATGTATTCCGTACGCGATCGCAACGAGTTTTGATACGAAACAATCGACACTTTCGACAAGGCTCGATCTCGATCGATTTTTCTTTTTTTTTTTTTTACATCCTCGACAAACGCGAGTGTTGTATTCGAGTTCGCCCAGGCATTGTTGCCCGGACGCAACAATCGCAACACGTATTCTCTCTCATACGGCCGGCGCAACACTCGGCGTAAAACTGAAAATACGCGCGGGAGTTTGGCGTGAGTTTTTCACAGTGTGCATTCGGCGAAATGTCATCTCGGTAACAAAATCTGGTTAAATCTGATATATCCCGGTCGAATAAGTGAGCAGATAAATCCTTTGGTCCGCGTCACAATCGAAATTTTTGCAGTATATAATATTCCATCAGCACGGTTACGCGCGATTTATTATTGACCGAAACGCAGACGCGAAATTTCCCGTGGATTTACCACGCGCGATAGTTTTCGACATGCGTGCTTGGTCAACCACCGTTTTGCCGTGCGACCTGCATCGAAAATGTATCATCCCCTCTCATATTTCACGATACGAAATGTTTCGAACACGACGCAAGACCGGCATCTAATCGCCGTATGTGGCAATATCCGTGTTGGAGCGGCGATAAGAGTGCTGAATCAAATATATGGAGTAACCGATACGGCCGAGTCTTATCTAGGCGAACGAGTCATTGATTTATCATGCGTCGAGTACTCGCGCTCCGTACGATAATAACCGATAACGAGTTGGTAGGTAAATTTCTAGGTAACGGCTCGATGATATCAGCTTTCGTTTCTGTTGGCACATCGCAATTTTCATGTGTTATCGTGAATCAGCGGCGTAAAGCTACACGGCCGATGCCACGTCATCGTGTGCGTATAAGCGTTAATAAGAAATTTGAAAAATGCAAGTGCATATACGCACTGCAGAAACGCCGAGCGATCGCACGGCCTCGACTCTCGAAGGTTAATTTAATGACACTGTTCTTAATGTACAAATATATACTAAATACACTTACCGGGACGAGATGCTGGAATGATTAATGCTTCGGGTTATTATCGTCGGTTTGGACCGCAAATAACGCTATGTCGTTTAATCTGAAACGGAACAGATAAATGTGTTTTCAGTTTTGTACATTAATGAAATATATACATTAAATACGTATGGACTAAATTTTCAGTATCAATTTATACTATAGTATTCGTGTCTCTTGCATCGCTGGGACATATCGATAGTATTTTTGACTGGCCGCATTGCATACGGGATTTTATATGCATCACGATTGTTGATTAAACAACTCAATTTATTTTTGTCAATTTAAGTGTGTTATAACTGCTGTTTCTCTCTCGTTTCGTTTTTTTTTTTTTTTTTTGTAATCTTTCACGTGTATCATTTATACATATTTCAAATATTTTTCAAACTAGTTACATACAGTTTAAACCATGATGTGCGAATATTAATCACGAGATGTATTCGACTAAAAAATGTCTAGTACAATTATAGATTCTGAAAAAATATTAATAAATGCTAACATACAGATTTTCGCTGCTGTATTATAGTCGAGAAAACACTTGAACAACGCTCGCTTTCTTCCTTCAGGTACGATCGATCAAGCATGTGACTCGGTCACGAAACGCACGCGAAACATTTTCTCGCTTTAAATCATAAGAATAAGCAAATTCTCTACGAATGTACTTTTTTGATTTCTGTATCGTAACAAAATTCTAGAAAATATGAAAAAAATGCGTAGTATTTATTCATCATGATTAAGTGAAGCAAGTATATTTGTAGATGTAATTCCTAAGCGCATATATGTTATATCATTACAAACACAGCTTTTAAGTAGCAAAACATGAACATTGCACATAATAACGGTGAACGCAAGATGTAATCGTATTATATTTTGTAATTAAATAATAAAATATCCCACAGCAGCTAATTAGCACTTAATAGCGAGATGGATTAAAATACGTTTATGAATATCGGACGTGTATTGTTACGACAAAATTATGTCCGCGCTGATCCAGAACAAATTAATGCTCCAAGCTCATCGTTTTTGTTTTTAAAAGTAGTCCATAAATAATAACTTTACTGGCATCGATAACATTAAATATTCAAAATTAATGTGATAACATAATTTTTTTGCTACACTGAAGAAAACAGTCAAAATATTCAGAAGAAAATGTTACTTGTGACGTTTTCTTCGATCTGATTTATTAATTATAAAAAAAATTTGATTGTAATAACGAAATACATATTTCTGTAAAATATACTTTATTTTCATATTAATTAATATTTGCTAAAAATAAATTTTATTTCGATGTATTTAAATAATTTATTTCAGTAAAATAAACATTATAGCTCACAAATATATTTTTAAGTATTCTTCTTAAGTATTTTTTTATTACAGTGAAACAAAATAACCATGCAAAAAATACAAACTTTATCTGCTGCTAAAAAATAGAAATAAATGGATATACAAATGCGTTAACATAAATGTATATACAAATAGGTGTATATTTTCATACTGATATAAAATATCTATATTAAAGGAAAGTAACTCAATATATATACATATCAGCAAATTAGTTTCTGCATTTTTTTTTTATAACGCACTTTATCAATGTGTTTATTTTTTTATGATTGTAATAAATTTAAAAAATGTAAGCCTATAGCATAAAAAATGCATTCATAGAGCAAAAAGGAATGATAAAAAGAGGGATTTATAAAAGAATATTAAATAAATTTATCAAAAAATCATAAATTCAGTGCAAAAAAAAAAAGATTTAAATTGGCGGAATTTTCTGCAGCGTAACGAAGGTCTACGCATAGACAAAGTGAATTGCTGCGTATCGAAGGCAATATTGATAAATCTGTGCGATAGTTACGGCGAAGCGTGACTCGTAAAATAAAGAATAAAAAGAAGGCGGAAGTTACAGATTGAAGTTACAGATTGAGGGCCGAATTTCAGTGGTGGTCGCGACGACGCAGACAACGGTTAGTAAGGCGGATAAAGAATTTGGAATTCGATTCGACGATCGTGTAAGTTTCCATGCGAACGAGCATGCCGACGGTATACGGCTCGGGATTCGCTTCCATATACGTGAGGCAGGTTCAGCAACGTTTCAAGGAGGACCGCGGATCTTATTGAAAGTTCCAGCCCGTAAAGTCGGTCCCCGTTGACTGGCCTGGATACATGCTAGCGAAATCCCAGTTCTTCTATATAACTGGAACAGGTAAAACCGAGAACAGCCCTCTCCTTTCTTCCATATCTTTCTTCTCCGGGAGCGACGATCGAGTTGCGATAAGGTTTGAAACGCATTGCTAACAAGTTCGCGAATCTTACTCAAGTACTTTCGCTACTCTGTATTTGAACAACTCGTTTAAGTGTCAGTCGTTTTAGCTTCTTTTATTAAGTTTTTTATTATGTATACAAGTCGCGACAAGCATTACATAATTGTGCTATTTCTTGATATCCTGATTTTAATCTTCGTATCCGTTCTGTCTTCTTAATAAATAAATAATATTTTTGAATAAACAGATTAACTTTCTAATAATTATATTTCTCTCTCGTAAAATATATATACTACAATTATATTATATATGCAAATTTAGATCATTTATATAACAAATTAATCTGCATCGATACCTGCGGCAGATCTCTTAATGCTTTTTTAATTTGTTATTAAACGTCAGAAAATTTGATCTCTTAAAACTAATTATATTCCAAAATCAATTTCTCGTTCTAAAGAAAAACAATATAAGAAAAATAGCTATCCATTTCTTTCTTACTTTCCAGATCTTCAATCTAAAAATAGCTGACGAAATCAATGGCACAATTTTTAAAAATAAAACCGAACGTACGTTTCACAGCGTGTACTACTATGTGTGCCATATTGTTATAAAATTGCGGAAAAGGATTAGAAGTTAATCAGATTTTTGCTACGGAAAAATTTTCTCGAATTGACCGAAGCAGTAATAAATAGAATATATGACACGAGGTACTTATTCCACTCCATCATACTTTCGCCATCGTAGCGCACAGTGCTCTAAAAGCCTTGGTAGCTATCGATTTTACGATTTAGGCAAAATTCATTCTGTCCCAACGACGCTGGGTATATTTGCGCGATCGGGCATGCGCCATATAAATAAGGTCGGATCGATAAGCCATGCGGAGAGAAAACGAGGAAGAATGGAAAGCGCATGAGAAGCGCGATCACGGCGGCGGAAGTAGACGCCGGCATTTCCTCTCTGCAGTTCCTTTACGCGTATGTTATAGTGCGTCGCCCGGATGACAAGAAAATCTCCGGTATCGCGATTTTATTTCAGTCAGACGTTAACGCGTAGGAAATCCGCGGAACGTAAGGGCGTCACGACGTCAAATAATCCTCGGGAAGTAATTTATTTCCACGAAATCTGTGCAACCGCGAAAAGAAAAAGAAATAGAAGAGAGAGAAAGAAGGAGAAAGAATATGCTGCGGAGATAGATACATACTCCGTGGGTCATCCCCGGCGGAAACGGACGAGTTTATATGAATGAGACCGCGAGTATTGGTAATCCCGAAGATTGAGTTTGCATTGAAGTTTCCAAGTCGTTCTCTCGGTTCGGCAATTTCTTTCCCCCTTTTTTTTTCCTTTCTATCGGCGCCGACGCGAGCGCTGGAATGGAATTAACGAATCCAGGGGCACGAATAGAGTGGCGTCGCTGAAAGTTCGATCTTTGACGATCGGTAGATACGATACGCGATCTTAATCGTGTCTCGAACGAACTCGTCGGAAAGTTCTATCAGGGAAGCTTCGTTCTCGGTTTCCAGTATCGCTTCACCTCCCGTAACCAATACGCGAACTCCGAGAGTAGTATCTATCTCTCATGCGAATGTATAATTTGTCTCTATCATAGATGACAAGGTGCATGGAATTACGGTTTCCATTTATATCTTATTGAATCATTCTGCTTGAATCATCAATATTTTAAATTGAACACCTATAACATTTTCATTTGCCAATATGTTTAATCAATTCTACATTCAGAATTATAAAATATCTAATACTTAAATAGATATTTGTGCAACTATGCAGCTAATTGCCCGTAAGTGCGGGATATGGATGCACAAGCCGAAGGCAAGTGCGTTCACCCGTGCGGGCGAACAATAGCCAATCCGTACATGTTGCACACAATTTTTTTTTTTTTGTTACATGTGGGCCGAAATTTTGGTCCTTTAGTGTGAAGTGATAGGCGAGAAAAGAACCACCTTCGGTGCACAGATAGCAAAAATGTTATTTATAAAAATGTAATGCGTAATGTGACACTGCATAATAAATATAAAAAAGAAATATTGTGGTAATAAAAAGATGTATCTTTACAAAGTTTTAATGCTTAAAAATAAAAATGCTTTTTATTATAACAAATGTCGATTTTTGTAAAGGGGCAAATTAACACCATTGTAGAACTATGGGCTACTAAACAATGATTCTATAAGTAATTATTACACGGAGAAAATTTTACAGTAAAAATTAATACATGTGTATGATAGGAGCTGCGGACCATAAGAAGAAATTTTAGAGAAGTGTACCATAAGTAGTGTAAATACTACTATACGGATTTGATGACAAACATAGTAAAAATTGTCATAATTTCTTCCTTGGTGCACGCTTACTATTTACCATAGTAATTTTTACTATAAAATTTTCTCCGTGTAGAATTTCTCATCTAATAACGGAGATATTACAAGTGGCCAATAATACTACACACATACATTTTCTTCTCCACTAAATTTATTTTCTCCGATTAAAACCAAATATTTCGAAATATTTCTCGATACACATGAAATATCTGTCTGCAATAGGAACAGATTTTATCGCGGATCTGATTGCACCGTTACCGGATACTGCACTGTTTTTTTGTACTATCAAACATTCACAATGTGCAATACACTGTAAAAATATATATTTTTTTTATTTACAGAGAGACGAATGTGCACCTAAAAATTCTTTTTAAGTTTTTTAAAATGTAATTGTTGTGCACTTAAAAAGCAATGTCACAGCTAGTTTCTAGCTAATTGTTTATTTTAACTTGTCTTTTATCGCGCGCGTTAAACTCGATAGATTTTTATTTTATTTCAGGTTTAAAGATCAAACTTTATAATATGAAAGAATAACGGATTTTTATTTCTTACCTCTCGTGTACAAAGTGATGTATTAAAAAAAATATTTCAATACAATGCATCAAATTTTTATTGACAATCAGAGTTAAAATAAAAAGAGTAAGAATATTGACGAATTCAAATAACGCAAAAATGTGCTGTTTTTTTATTTCGCGTAATCGCCTTGTTAATTTCAGGCGCGTCAAATCAATTTTCTGCCGTTTAATGGACATGTGCTACGTAGCACGCTTCAAAACTAACGCAGCGGCAGTCACTGTATTGAAAAAAAAGTAAAGAACGATACAAACTCAATTAACTTTACACAGAAACATTCACAGAAAGTTCTTTTTTTTGTATATAAAGCGAGTTGTACAAACGGAACGGCTAGGGGCTGCGCTTCATTCTCGACTTCCGCCTACATAGTAAAAATTTTTGCTAGCCATAAAGCTCTTGCGATATAGCTTGCAATATGTGCAAATTGTCCCTAAATAAAAAGTGTACCATAGGAATGGCACGAGAGCGTGACGGTGCGGTACAGGCTGTCAGTCAGATCGATCTCCCGTACGCGCGATTTTACGCCAGAACCGATTTGATTTACTGCCAGAACTTTATAAAGTCGTGCTTACGAGATCCGATTTGCAGAAAGGAAAAATTATTCACTTTGCAGGACATTTAATTAAATCAAAAAATAATTTAGCAGTACTTGGTAATCCTTCCGATTATCAGCGATATCATCTCACGGTGTGATTTACTAACTGTGATGAACATTTTTCACGCTTTCAATTTATTTCAAGTCTCTAATTAGAAGCTCTTGTAAACGATGCAAACTTCAGCGTTCTTATTTAGATATTCTGACCTAATTCGAGCTGGAGAGCACGCATCAGAAATATAATTTTACACGATGTAAAATTAACAGTTTTCAATCCAGACAACAAATTCAATAGAAACTGTATACAATGATGGCCTATTTCGATCAGAAAATACTTCATCAAGTTTGTTGGTAACCTTAGAATTTTTTTTCTTATTAATAATTTAATGAAAGACTTATTGCCATATTATTGCTCCAACATTAAGTTAAACACAATTAAAATTCTATTAAAGTGAATTTTAAATTCATTAAAAAATAAAATTGTATTGTTTATTCACCTTCTAGAAATTTAAAATCTATATTAAAAGTCTTTAATTTTTTATTTGTACGTAATTTAAAAGTTATTTGAAGAAATAATTACATTTAATATTATACTTTTTCTAGACAATTAAAAATATCGTAACTTTCAGTGTGTAAATATCTTTAAATATTTTAAAGAACTTGAAAAGCGCTCTCTCTCTCTCTCTCTCTCTCTCTCTTCCTCCCTCCCTCCCTCCCTCTCACACATCATAAGAATACTGACACATTTTAGGTTGATTAAGAACAAGTTTCATCGCTTTGAAACTTAATTAAAGTCAAAAGTAATTTTCGCCGAGTCGATATTCGGCTAGAAATAAATTAAACGTCAGCTAATTCAGTGGAATTCTTTTAACTGCATTTTAAATTACGAAACTTCGATGACCAAACGTGACAAAACTGCTTTTATCTAGGCTTTCTATTTGAAAGATTTGGGTACTTTGCAATTTTTAGTTTTATCAAAAATATAACTAGAAATAGTAATCAAATAAAACAGAATAATAATAAATTTATTCAAATTATATAAATATTTATTAGATATATATTTTTATTTAAATAGATGTTTTAATTAATACAATGAAAGTATTTATGTAATTTTTATACATTAAAACTTTACAAATTTATTGGTATGCACAAATGTACCAACCTTATAAGAAAAGTCATTTTACATTATAATCATATTATAACCAATTCATTCTCATAATTTTTCTCGATATAAAGCCACAATAAGTATATAAAACAAAGCAAAAATAAAGCAAAGATTATTACAAGTAATCAAATAAATATGGAGATAATCAATGTATGTTAAAAGCTTTAAACAATAAATTGTTTATACAACAAACAAATAGCAATGAGATTGTTTAAATCGCATGTGCAAGATATCGTATAATAAAATCGCAATTGGTGTATCTATTACTTCTTCAAAACTCTAAAGTTATGATAATAATTTCACGATTTTTTCACTATTTAGAAAACTAAAGTCAGAATATATAGAAACAGAACAATCTCAACTTACATATCTGAAAAATCCCATTTTTACAAAGCGAAATATCTTCCTGGTTGAAATATATAATTTATCTTGCTCGTGAAATTTGCTTAAAAACCATACTGTTATTTTGTACAAAAGAGCATAATGTTTGAACGTTTTTCTTTTTGAACGAAATTCGCAGAGACGACTTTGACCTACGACGTGGAAGTAAGTGCCCAACTGGCGAACTACACTGACGTCGTTCATGGACTTATTGGAAGATACCAAGATATATACTCTCTCTTCTGAACATACGCGGAATATGTGGTAACTTAGAGTTGACGTTTCAAAAAGCACCTTTGAGTGCGAGATAAATTTTTCTACCTTCTGCTTTCAAATCGGTCACCCTGCACAAAAAATCATTTAACTCACAGTATATAATAAGAAAAATTAATTTTTCCATTTTATTATTCTATTATTCTTGTGTTTTTTATTTCGCCTATTTTTCTTCTGAATTTCATTCTCTTAATCTCATGTCATTATTACAAAAGAAAAATGAGTTAACAAGTAATAAATGTTACTTCTATTATATTTCTACTTTATTATAAGTACATAATTAGAAAAAAAAACTGTTTTTCTGTTACAATACTTAAAAATTTGGTTAAATATAATTTTGAAAATAATTATATTGATTATCAAAATAATTAAACATTCAAGCTGATTGCTAGCATGTCGAAACTTTCTGCAACATTATCTTCATGTTACATAATTATTTTCAGCTTATATCCAGCAAAACTTTTATATACTTGAATAAAATTGTTATTTTTATCTATTTGTATAATTATAATTTTTTTTATATCGAATTTTCAACGCATAAAATAATTGCTTCTATTTCAAAATTCACACGATATGCATCAAAAACATTACCACACAAAATTTTGGCACAGTAAAATGATCTGGCGCTATTCAACAGTAATAATAATCGAAAATTGAGATTTCCTCAATGTCGCCGTATCACGATTCACCACAATTCGTTTCATTAGCGCAGACAATAAGCCGATTTTGTAGAAATAATCGTGAAAATGTTAAAGCAACAATCCTCAATTCTCACGTACATAGCTATTCCATGTAATTAGTGCAGTAAAAACGTTCGAAAGACGTAAAGAGAGAACGAGCCTAACAATATCATGTCTCTTCGTTGTAACGATCGATTGACCAACGTGAATCAGGGTGTTCTAGCTTCGTTCGTTTATCCATATCTTCAGCTCTGACATCCAAACGCAAAACATCAATGGGTTCCTGTCATACACACGATTGCAGATTCAATAAGCTGCTTCGATGAAGAAGAAGTGACGTATCTATCGACACACGAGAACAACGCGATATTGCTGACTATGCGGAAAACTATATTATGCACCGAATAATCTTGGCGCGTAATATCGGAAGATATCGAAACGCATAAGTAGAATTATCCCCTTTTACAATGAATCTGTATTGACTTTATATCATGGCGATTGCAACGCACACCGCAAAAAAAGTCATTTTTAGAATAATTGAAGAATAATTGAGAGAGAGAGAGAGAGAGAGAGAGAGAGAGAGAGAGAGAGAGAGAGAATTAATTTTTTTATTCTATTAACAAATATTGATCAATAATGTGTGTATGTGTGTGTGTGTGTATGTGTGTAAGAAATTCTATTAATTTATTTTTAAAAGTTTTTAATATTATATTACATATATTTATATACATGTGTGTGTGTATGTGTGTGTGTAACAGCTTGACAAAACTAAATTTATTAATCCTGTTCTGCTCGGCTTTTTTATCTACAAATAGCTTCATTTTCTTACTAATATTTTATTTAAAAGCTTTTTCTCTGACTTTTGATGACTATTAGTATAAAACTTATTTCTGTAAAAATTCATTTACTTTTTAAAACTTTCTTTGACCCAAATGATATAATCATGCAGTAAATTTGAATAGAACAGCAGAGTTGAAATACCACTGTACAAGTCTAGCATATATACTAAAAAAAAAATTAATATTAACTTAACAAAATATATCACACAGACTTCATTTGATAAATATTACGTTATCGTATGTTTCATTTTTGTTTCCAAAGTTATAATCCGCGAATATACAGACATTGTGCGCGACCGCAGTCCATGCGTAATTGATGCAGTCATGATATTTACTGCGAGATCACAGCCGCGATTAGAGATGAGCGGGGGCATTCGCATGCTGTTTACACCAGATTTCGCGGTCATTCATGGCCTCGCGCGGCAAAGCACATTTTGGCACGCTTTCAAAGTGTAACACACAGAGAGTAAGCGATTCGCATACTTTCCGCGAGTTATCCGCGTCTGTTGCGCTAGTACGCGGCAACCACCTGACAGATCATTCGTCATACAGGAGCGAACGAGGAATTTCCTCTCTCCCTCACCCTTTTTACCTCGCGAGCAGTCCCATATCCGTCGTGTAAATGTCACCGGGAATTGGCGTCGTCTCCTTGTCATCGTCGCGTCTACCGTGTATACGTTTCCCTTCCCATCTCACTACGCCGCTCGCGCGTAAGGGAATGCACGACCAGATTCCAACGATCCCGCTCATTAAGGAAGGCGCGACCGTCCCAATTTAGTTCGCGTCGGTGGGCTCCCACACACGCGTGGCTCTCGCTCTTATTTTTAGCTACGATTCGCTCTGTCGTCAAGACGTTAATGACAACAGCTGGACCGTGACGACAGGCGGAAGTTTGTGCGCCTTGTGACGTTCCGTGAGAAATCTCGGAGGAAAGAGAATCCACGTCGCGTGGAGGCAGAGATAAGAAAATGAATTTTGAAGGAATTACGTTTCGAATGGGGGGGGTACTCGTGCATACAGCGTGTGTTTCGCTTCTCCGAAACCCCTCGGGTGAAGAAGGATGGGCGGAAGAGTAGAACTTGAGGGATCGGTGTCCGCTCCGTAACTTTCCTAGCGACGGAACATGAAGTTGCAGAAGCCTAGTTCTCGAGCGATTGACTCGACGCTTTCTCGTGTCGCGAGCACCTGGTCGAAGGAAGCGAGTGTCACCGGGGGAGGGAAAGGTGCGGAGTTTAAAAGTAATTTACAGATGGAGGGCCGGGTTAAGGTAAATAAACAAGATTGCTTCGTAAAGTTCCCCACGGATGAGGGATGGCCCTCGCCTACTGTAACGATCACGGGCGTAAACGTGAAATTCGCTAGATAATGGTATATATCGCGTGTACCCGATGCCACTGTGAATGTAGGTCGAAAGATCATAAGTCCCGCCCGAAGAATTAAGCTCGAGGAACATTACGGACACGGGCCAGGCCCGGCTCCCAGTGAGAAATTGCGGGCGAGATAATATTGGAAGTATAAAGCTTCCCCAACGGTTTCCCGCATCGCGAACCGACGCTTTTTGCCGGCGGTGGCGATTCGTTATCGCGAGACAAGTATCACGGCGATACTTTATATCGCGCAAACCAGCGTTATCCGAGATTTACCGTTATTACGACCGTCGCAGATGCCGAACATTTCGCGGCACGCAGGTATTATTACTCAACTTACCGGCCACTCTCTCGCGAATTAAACCTATTAATACAAGGGGCTGCGTCTGCAATAAGTTTTGGCAGACGGAATGGATTAACAGAGATTACAGCGAATATTATTTAAGTAGACTATTACTTTACACTCCGACCGCTAATTCCTGTCTAAACGATACTCAGATTTTCTTATTAATGATAACGTACAAAATTTGTTAAGTCTTTTAAGAAAAGGTGGCTTAAAATAATCTCCTTCCGTTTAATAAACCTGTCTTCTCTCCGCAGGAAGAACTCCGGAGGAAACGAGGTATTTCCTCGTTGAAATACACATGAGATGTGTATATTGCCAGACGGTGTGGAGGTAATCTGATGTGGAAAAGACTCGCAGCGCGCATAAAGTGAGCGTAAAGCCGGTAACAGTTGGGCACAAGTGGAATCAGAAAATCGATACCACGGTTTTGTGGATTGTCGTGCAAATTTTAATAGCGTGCAATGTCGCGACAAAAACGCTTCTAGTTTTCTCGTTTCCACTATCATCTCGGTAAAACTCCTAGCAGATGTAAATAATCTATTTCTCTGTACGTGCTCAGATTAGAATAAAATATAAC
The DNA here is from genome assembly GCF_013373865.1 of Monomorium pharaonis. NCBI lineage: Eukaryota > Metazoa > Arthropoda > Insecta > Hymenoptera > Formicidae > Monomorium > Monomorium pharaonis. The sequence goes on along the minus strand of NC_050467.1, from coordinate 40,593,565 downwards.
GCGATGTATAAATAAAATCTACATCCTTCGAGAACTTTTTACATCATCAACAAATATGCATGATGTATATAACTATTCTGTATTATTATCGTTATACATGTTAAATATTGATCTTCGCCCTTGTCCGTGTATATATACAGAAAGTAAGGTTTTGCTGAAGCATATATCATGATAAAAACTTAGCTGACTGCAGATATGAAAATAATTTTGTTGGACTATTAAAATAATTATGTAGGTTCAAATCTGGTCGCCAGAACGTCGAAACTTTTTGCGGCATTGCTCATCGTGCATGGCTCCTACATAATTATTTTGTTTTATTATACCAAATTATTTTCAGATCTGCATCTATAGCTAAATTTTATTTCAGCAAAGTCGTTCTTTTCGCGTAACAGTCAATACAATCAAGCGCTAGATAAGCTATTATGGATTCTTTATTCTCAAAGGTTTTCCAATGATTGCCTCTTTGCTATTTGATTTGTTCTATCTAACCGGTTCTTGTTGCCGTGTAAAAACGTTCATCCTTCGATACCACGTGTTAACCGTATAAGAGTGATCGCGTTAAGACTCTTTTTCAAAGTACTTTGAACGATAAAGTCGACTATTGAATGGGCAACAACCTCTTGTAGATCGAGCGTGAAACTGCTAAAGTTTTCGTGCTATTGTCCTCTGCTAGGGATTAACATCGATATACGAACGCTCATGCTTTGTGAAATAATGACCATACCTTAATTCCTGGGAGATCCATTTCATTCTGAATTTGAGGAATATATGTATATGTAAGTCTATTTATAGTCAAATATTGTATTATGTCAACTCTTTGAGCAAGCCTGCAGTACGAATGTTCATGTACGTTTTAAACTATGCGCCAAAGCAAAATACTGCTGTTAATTTATTAATAAAAATAATATTTAACAGCAAATAAAACCGCTTGTAAGCAGATTTTAAAAAGCGTGATTTTAATATGCAATAAAACTCTGTCTAAGCCGGCTAGCGCTAGGAAAACTTTCTGCTTAAAGGGGTAAAAGCTCCTCGCGCAGAAACATTATGGCTGGAAAATTATGTTGTAACATAACAAGAGATCACTTCTGTTTAATAATCAAAAGATTATCGTTCATAAACGCCAAGATAAAAATGAATAAAATGATTTTGTACTTGATTTGACTTTTTCAACAGTGAACGTAATACAATCAATATTACTGAAAGCAAAAAGGGACAATCTGATTCTCTCTGTCGTATTGTCTTGGCTGTGTGTGTGTGTGTGTGTGTGTGTGTGTGTGCGTGTGTGTTTGTGTAAAACAACTGTTGTAAAATCAGTATAAAATTACTCTCATGAAAATGTTCAATTAAAGGTAAATTGCATATTTCGCGTCCTCGTGTTTAATACAAACCCTCCTAGCATTCACCCTGGAATACCATTGATATCCGCGCAAACCGGAGTCTGGCGTTGATGATTCGCTGCAGGATAAATTATTGTTGAGATTTGTATGTACCAACCGTAATCACGCTACGTGTTCGTATTCGGGCTACATTCCCGGTTTCCACGTAAACGCGATGAATGGTAAGCTGTATCACGCGTCGATCGGCCGCGCCGCGAGTTTAATAGAATAACTAAGCTCGACTTATACGAGACAAACAAGAGGCCGATCGTCAATTATTCGTTATACCGCAGGAGTGCAAGCATTGTCGGGGTACGCTTGCAAACGAGCGGCTCACCACTGTACGAAGAACGGCTTAAACGTAACGTCCGTGCGGCGTTCTTCACCATGAAATTTTAAGTCCGTGGAATTGAGACCGCGGCTCTTCCAGCGAGCGGCTACACGACATTGTTAGACGAAGGTAATCACGCTTGTCGTCCGGTAATATAACACACAGAAGAGCTCCGTTGAACCGCCGGAACGCCGGAACGGACTGACGGAAACGCGCTCATTTTTAAGGTCAGTGACATAATCAGAAAGCAAATTGCAGGCCTAACAGCGTCTCGCACAGAAAAGAGGGAATATGTATCTTACCCCTATCTCGCTTGGCGAATATATAAATTCTGAATGTTTTAAATCATGCGGAACAAACGCATTTAATAAGTTTACGCGAATTTTGCCCTGGAAATGAGACAGATTTGTATCATTGGCGTTGCCCATCCGACGACGATTCGTTCCCTTAGATCGGTGTTCATAATCCGATCTTAAAATTTAAAATCTCGTCTCAAGTACGATTTCAAGATGCTGTAGAATCACTTCATTTGATTGAACGGAGTCTCGAGACCAGACCGGAGACAATCTTGAATGCAAGATCGAACTATGAACACAGCTCTCAAACGAGGTAGAGATTTGGAGGCAACCGGTATCTTCGATCGCAAGAACTGCTTGTGCCGAGTATGCACGTTGTTTCGTGCTACGCGATCGAACCTAGTTTAGTTTCCACTCAAGTATACGGTGATGTCGTGACCGCACTCGACGCTTCCGTACGCGAACTGCATTTGCTTTCGGCGTGGACATGCCGGGGAGAGCTCTCGAAGGAGCGACGATGAAATCTGCTCGGGGAAAACGCGCACGTCAAAGGAATAGTTTGTGAACGCGAGATCGATGTTCGCCAATCGAAACAAATTTCATTCGCTACACGACCTGAAACGCTCTCGGGATTGTGGGCTAACGCCCAAAGCACGTTTATACCGACGTTCTAAATTACGCTACGTTCAGGAAACGATCGCGCGCCACGGCTCTCGTATTATCGTTACAATAATGACGTTGTAACGGCCAACAATGTAAAAGTGGCCCCGATAGATGCACCAGCGCGAGAGCGCTTAACGGGTTAACAGATTCTACAGAGAGACACTTTCTCCCGAAATCAATTCAATTGTCCCGGCTTACACGGGATGTAACTAAAAAGATCCCTGCAATAGGAATGCTTGGAATGATAATAAACGAATGAATATGCATTTTTGTTTCCTTGCATGTTACGTTTAGAGGGCGCCGCGTCGCAATAGCGCCGAGCTTTAAAAGACCATACTCGTAAATATGCAACGTGCACGTTACCAGAGAAACTCACGAGAAGAAAATAACGCTGATTCGTCCGCTTTTCCGCCGTTGGAGACACGCCATTTCCCGTGGGGCGTTTCGCCCATCCCGAATTAATTGCGGTGTTCCTAATTAGCGGTTAATGAATTAGTAAACGCCGCAAAATTATAGAAATCAATTATTAATCTATTTTCTCTCATTAGCGGTTCAAAAATGCCGGAAGAAGGGGAGACGCGCGATCCGGACCGATATTATGGACCAATTTGATATGCGGTCGAATTCAATTTGGCTGCGGCAAATAACGACCGACCGAGGCGTCGATTAGCAATTACAATTTCGTAGCCGGAACCATGGTCAACGGTACCATACGTACCGCGCGCGCGCGCACACACAGCTCTCGCTGTTGAAACTTTCAAAACGCCATACGTCCACCCCTTTCGGCCTTTCATCCCCCCTCCGGACTGGCGGGGGATCACTTCCCATTCGCGGCATGCGCGCGAGTAATGACCGCAAACGATCGATTTTGCGCAACGTATAACTGGCGAGAGAACAGCGCGCGAATTCGTGAGGAATCTTACGCGGGCGAGGAGGTATCGTCGTCGCCTGAAGGCGTATCGTTTCGCGCGATAATGCGAATAGTTACGAATACTCTCCTCGTCGTTATTCACCACGAGGATCTACCACGTGCCGCACGTTTCACGATAAGGATTACGAGTACCGAGGTTCAACGACTTCTACCCACAAGTGACTTCCCCGGAGATCGCGAGCTAGGTAAAAATAACTCGGTTAATAACGGAAAGCGAGCGCGGCGGTCGAAGCAGCAGCACGCAACAGCGATACCTAGCCGGCGGAACGGCCGCGCGCATTCGGCCGTACGGCAAATGGAACTCTATCCCCGTCTCGATTTAATTTGAATGAATGGGAGCGCGGGGTGGCGTGTGGGACGGGCGCGCGCGACGATTAATTGACGAAAATGCACGTTAGAACAATGACTTTCTCGACTCGGCGTTGAACGAACGGTCGTCGTCGCAGGGGCAGCGCGCGCGCGGGGGAGGAGGGGAGGAGTGTAATTCTCATCAGGAATGGCCCATTCACCGCGAAGATATTCCAAGTTCTTGGCGAGAGTCATAAAGAGCGCCGGCACTTTCCCGCGGTCGGCGGCGCACTTACGTGCGATAAAGTTAGCGTCCGCTTCACATTTTTGTACCGCGGTACGTGGTCGCAAAACGGCGGTTTAGTGGCCGACAAAAGAGACTTCCGCTGTCAACGGCAGCGCGGAAGCGCGATAGAGCCGTCTCCAACAAATGCTAATTGCTAGAGCTCGCTTAAGTAATTAGCATGCCCGTGCATTAATTAAAATCTTCATCGCATGGAGCATCAAAAAGCGCCAAAGGTTAAATGATAAAAATACTCATAATTTATTTCGATGCGGCGGTTTCCAGTTGCGACTACAAAAGCGCTGAAGAACTTCATTAATGAATGTATACATTTTACTCGTCCCACTTTCTCCCTTTCTCTCGGTTCTGTTATCTTCAGATTGGAAGATAGTTCGTACCTAGAATTATGTCGTACTTGAAACATATTTCAATTAAGTTTAATTAAATCGAGCATTATAAATAATGTATCATCAAAGTCCTATATTATCACTTTACATAGTTGCCTTTATTTACCAATTACTAGTTGCCATATTTTCGCTGCGCGCAATCGTATCGATTCAAACGATTCGTGCTGGAAAACCACAATCATCTATTTGAAAACAAGCCTGCTTTATAAAGCATTAACGGTCGGATAATGATCGGAAGAGCTGTAACTCGATCGCATTTATTATATTATAACTATATCACGTTATTATTGTTATTTCTGTTGATTTCTATAGTGCAGCATCATATTGTGGTAACGCGACTTTTAACGAGTTCTCGCCAAATTAGAAATAAACATGTTTAAGCGTATATTTAATTTTAATAAGCAAATACTAATTTCTCTCTCTCTCTCTCTCTCTCTCTCTCTCTCTCTCTCTCTCTCTCTCTCTCTCTCTCTCTCTCGCTCTGATATGAAGAGAATCGCTAATAATAGTCCGCATCAAATTGTATTATAAATACAAATAAATTCGTGGTAACAGATATGGATTATTCTCGATTTTGTTGCAAAGAAATCCGTCATATACGTAAATGATAACGTAATCCTTTAGAGATATCACCTCTAACAGCGATAATGTTTATGTCTCTCTTTGTTTCAATTCGCTAAATTTCGCATGCCACGTCGGCAAGTTCGAGTATGAAAACAGATAAAATCGTTACAAAAAGAACGTATCCGCATACAGATTTCCAGTATTTTACTACTGGAATATGTGTGCTACGGCTTGCTGTAAACCCATAGCATTTTGATTCTTTCGCCACTGGCAGTACCATTCGACATTTCATCCCACAAACAATTAAAGTAAAAAGAAAACTAAAAAAAGTTACAACTACGCGTAACACACTTTCCTTCTCCCGTGTGATTATTTCATTATCTCTTTTAAAAAATGTAAATAATCAATTATAAGATATATAGATCTTAAATTACTAACGCAAGACAGACAAATAGAGAAGACTTGTCCGTGCATTTGTCTAATGATGAAACATGATGGTATTATATTAACGATCCATTCTGTTACCTTTAGCAGATCTCTAGACAGACACAACCCGAGTGGACCGCGCGCGTGTTTAATTCAGCCACCCAGTGGGAGTGCGTGTTGGGATGTATCTGACGGAGAACTAAATATGATGGAGGGGTCCATCGCGCGATGACGATGATCCTCGTAAACCGTCATGTGCAGAACGTTCTCAGGGTATGTGTGTGTGTGTGTGTGTGTGTGTGTGCGGTCCACATTTTTCCCGGGAAAAAGTCCGGAGTTACGGACAGAAACACAACAGCTGGTACGTAAAATCGGTATAAAGAACTCTATCCGGCACGCTAGGCAGTAAATATCGGAATCCTCGTGAAACTTCGGAGTCATATACGCCCTCGCATAATGCCGGGTGCCTGCGTTACGAGGCAGACAGACTCGTCTGCGAGATAAATCATTGCAAATACCATCCGACACGTGATGGCAGAAGGTCCGCCATCTACACTGATCTGTAGACGAATTTTGGAGTACCTGTAATTTTCTCAAGGGACGTTCGGCAGTAGCTACGATAATGCAGCAATAACTAATCTATTAAATCGAAAAAATTACGTCGACTATTTAACAATAATGTGCTTTTAACTAAGATTTTAGAATCGTAAATGTTAAAAAATTACATATTATAATTGCATCTGTATCCATAATTTTCGAATTGTTTTTATCAATTTAAATAAATAACTGTGATATTTCTTCTTTTTATCTGAAGCCACAAGTAATCAACTTACGGGATAACTCGAAAAAATGTCAAACAATACCCAAGCATACTTCAAAATTGGAATAGCGTGTTTTAGTAGCATGCTTAAGCATTAGATATGGCAGTAATCGCGTGTGACACGTTTGTATAAATGTGTCGCGTACCTTCCGCTTTTTAATGTCCGTCTGGATAGTTGCACGCTGCACAATGTTAAGTGACTTAAACTTTTTTACGCTGTAATTGTAATGTAGAGTCTTCTCTCTCACCTATTCTCCCTTCAGCGCGTCCCATAAGATATCCGCACGAAGTGTTCTACGTACCGGGTAAGTCGTAACTTCGAAAAACGAACCGGCTCCCGCGGGGGATGAAAGTCGCGTCGCGAAGAAACGTGGAAAATGGTAAACTCGATGAACAATGGTTCGTTTTTTTTTATGGGAGCCCCGTAGCTGTTTGCGCGAACCTCGCGAATGCATAAATGTGTGCGAAAACGAAGGGAGAAAAAGAATCGCGAGACCGAGCCACAACGGAAAACCACGTTGCCATAAACAATCATGAGTGTTTCTTTGCAGCTCGACCGTAAATTCATTCCTGTCGACGATGAAATACAGCTACCTGCACATTTTGGGCGCCACATTTTCATATAATTCTTGAATTCGGATTTAATATGTGCACCTATGCATTTCCGAAAAACGGTACGTTGCCGCATATATAAAGAACTGTTGACATCGTTTCTATTATTAAAAAATATTCACGGTAGGTTTACTCCAGATGTAGAGAAGAAATGAAGACAGTTTCAAAGGCAAATTTGGGACATTTCTGTTTTTATATTAAAATCAATATAATGCGGATTAATTTAATTATCAAAATTTCTTAAGAAAATTATTATGCAGCGGTAAACTCAATATTTTGTTATTATACAGATAAACTGTTATTTTGCAAAACACTTAAAGTTATTATTCAATACATAAAATGCGTACGTAATTTTGCGAACCTTTTATTCATAATGAGTAACAATTAATAATATTGACAAAACGTGACAGAAATTGAGATGTCAGTTCTGTAAACGCGAGACGTCGGCCGTTGTAATGACGTAACCTTTTAACAACAAAGTATCAGAGACCTATCGGCGGCTATATTTCACATGATAGACGTATGCTCGCAGCAAAATTAAATATGCTTGCGGACAATTAATTTTATCGGCCGTTTGCGGCGGCGATACAGCGATGCGTGCAAATACGCGGGGTTTTCATTTCGCATATCAAATACAGCAGATAACTATTTCGAAGTTATATTTGCACGTACGAGAATATCGGCAAAGGGTATAATATCATTATCATATATTTTTAAGACAAACGCGAGCGGAGATATCGACACGCGGAATTACATTATGCGCGATACAATGGCGAGCTTCCATATGTGCTCCTTGCTGAATCTTGTGCATCTCGTGCGGTAATTCCAGCCCTTGTCTTTGTCGCGACACTATGACGTAGATGGCAAATAAATTTTCTATCGGTCGAAGCGACCCGTAAATTTCGCGAAGGGACAAGCCGGAGTGTGTACCTCATAAACAGTGAACAACCGAACTCGAAGTGCTTCTGCCGGACAATGCTTCTTACGGGAGCTCGTCCGCACAATCCAACTCTCCAATAAAATTGAGTGCCAGCAATTATTTCTAACTATGTCAGATTTAGTTTCGGAACGCTTGAGCGCCGTTCCCGGGGCCGGCTCTATATTGTCATTTAATTCTATTTGCCGAAAGCTTTTCGAGACAGTGGACATAATAGATAAGGAGAAGGGGAACCGTATCGAATCTAATTTGTGACGAGTCCTAAGCCAAAACCGGATGTAGGGGGAGGGGGTGGAAGGTTACTCAGGTACGTGTCCGATTTTTCTCCGATTTCCTGTCCGCAGGAGAGATGGAGCTCGGACGTCGATTCACGTACGACGTTACAACTGTACATAATCATCGTCTGAAATAATTATACGTCCGTACGCGCGTACAACGTTGTCGCGTCATCGTCAAGAAGAGAGGAGAGCATGTCGGAGCGAACACAAAGCGTCCGTACGCGAACACGCGTTGGCATCGACGTACGACGCACGGGAGTACGGGGAGCCAGCTGTACCATTTGAGAACAATGCGGCGCGGTAGTTCGTACAGATGGATCAGCTTGCCCGTCTTCCATGAGAATGAGAGAGGGAATTGGAAGGAGAAAGCGAAAAAGGAGACACAGCGAAAGAGCGAGAGAGAGGGAGAGAGAGAGAGAGGAGAAAGAGGAAGAGAAATGCCACTAGGCGATTCTACGGTATTACGTACCAGCGTACAATGGCTGCTCGCACTCGTAGGCGTTGTATCTTTGGACGTACCTGTCCGGTGCACAAATAGAACCAAAGGCAGAACGCTTTGAGTCCCAGTGTGCGGATGTTGGTATATGTGGCAACGCCGACGAGAACGCGGGCCTTACCTGAACGACCTAGCATCGACCCGCGCGGAGCAGGCGAACAGGAAAACGTGCCTCGAGTCTGCCCGAGGTAGGCAACCGCATATACCGGGGTTCGATCTATCGCTGATTGGGTTTGCACGATCGCGAGCGAGCCAAATTGAAATTCGCATTCCAAAATGAACCTGCTTAGAAGTCGGTTCTATGCGCGAGCGGTTAGACGATCTACGCCGATCGCGATCTATGGACGAATAAGAGTGAACGATGCTCCTTCGGCAGCTCTACCGAAACGCCCGATGGAAAACCTGATATCGCATTAAAACGAAATTTATATGCGCTGCAAAGAGAAGGAACACGTTGTGTATATCGATCCGTTTTTGAAGTGGGTTACATGGTTTTATCCCGATGCTTAAGACTTATCGTTAATACTCGTTGCCGTTGACGGAGCGAGCGTCACACTCTTCAGAGAGCTCGTGTTTTATGAATGCCTCGCGTGGCCGCCCATCGAAAATTCTATTCAACGAGCAGATGCTACTTAGACATAGAGAGAGAGAGAGATAGAAAAAAGCGGCGCGCTCATGCATTATAGACAAAAGTTTCTGAAATCAGATCTTCGCGAGACTGCTGTCGATAACCTATTCTATCCACAAAATGAAATTACTTCCGACAAATTCGTTTCGTCGTGATTAAATTTCAATCTAAGACTAAAAGGGTATAATATCGCCGTCTGATCACGGCAATAGAATCCTAGTGGTATGAAATGTTAAGTGAGTAAAGAATATTTCAAAAGTATAGTGACAGAACTGTGTAACTTCGTAAACAGAAGTTTATAAATTTTTAAGATTCCCCGTGAATATCTTTATCTCTACATCCGTCGCGAAACTGATGAAATATTCTCTCGTAGAAGCGAACAATTATCACTTTATTAACATTTCATTTTTTAAATTGTTTTATCAACAGTTTTATTTTCATCCCTGTAATAGTTCTATAAATTCCCGATGCACCGAGGAAAAAAGTTGATAATTCGACTAAATCTGTCCACTTATTTAATTTCTTCAGTTCAAGTATTTTAGGTATTAAAATGTATAATACTTAAACTAGAGAAAAGTAATCGAATTTATTTTAATTTAGTCATGTTAATAACTTTTTTCTCAGTGTGGTTTAAAAAAATAATACGGATTTTTATATCTATCTGACACGTATATAGCGGTTTATTCATCGGATGAGCTACATTCGAATCGGACATTATCGCGAATCTCTCGTTGAAATTAAGAAGATTGCAGATTTTTATATCCTCCCGCGTAACGAACAGCATATTCTGTGCGTGTCTGCGCAAGAATATCTCGCTGAGTTTTAACGAGATCACATAACGCAGAGCCGAATAAATGAAGCATTCAAATGTTCCATGGAAGAACTTAACTTTCAGATGCACGCTCTCTTTAGCATCTCGTGAATAATTGCACCGTGCCTTGTACTGACGACGACACATTGTTACAAGAGATAATTAAATGTTTCTTCATATAATTAAAAATTTCATTATTTCACGAACTAGTTATTACGTAGAAAAGCTGGACTGAGTTTCGAATAAAACGCAAAACCTGAAGATCACGTAGAAAAAAAAACGAAAGACAATTAAGAGGAAAAAAAGAGGGATTGCATGAAATAGAGAGAAAACGAAATACGGCGACTGTTTGCTTTTTTTTTTATCCGATCTCTACCTGATGTTGGACACACGCTCGATCTATTCTTACACTAGGCGTTAATAGCATCTTTTCGCTTGTAACTAAACTGCTTTCTATATTCTATCTCTAGAATACGTTACATGTAGAAAATTCGGAAAGCGGCCGACCTTAAATAAAAAGACGTTTTTCGTCTAATGTACTATGTCTATAGTTATCACTAGTAAAGATCTTGTATCAAATTTTTCCTGAAGAATTAATTCTATTGCATCCAATTTTTTATTTTTTTAGGTTGATTAAACCAATGAATCGATTCTTAAGACCAAAGATCGATGTCATAAAAGCATATAATTCGTACTAAATGCACACTTGTTCCCTTGATTTTTTACGCAATAAACAATTATACTTATTTAAACAAAAATACTGTTATGTTTATTAATTATTAATAAAAATTATACAGTTACCTCAAATATTTAATACTTTGTAAACTTAATAAAAACATCGATCATAAATTGATTTTTTGACGAATCGATTTTTAAGTTCCCGATAGATCGCTCTCATTCCTAGTCATTACATGTGATTTGCATTCATTAATAAAGCGTGCGCAAGCGTTTTGCTGCATCATTTATTCAAATATTTCGTTATGGGCAGAATTGTCAAGTTCTATGACTATATCACTAAAAAAATTGCACATTTTCAAGACTAAAAACCGACTGCGGAGCCAAGAAATAAAAGCAGAATGTACGTAAGGTGAAAGGATTCGCACTGGATACACCGGAAAATACGTTTCTCCGCTCGCTCGCCAAATATTCACAGGGGATGATATTGGCAGGAAAGAACGCTTTTCATGGGAACAACCCTATGCTCATACAAGCGGAAACGCCTCGCATTACAGGGACTTCCCGAAGATTAAAAACACATCCAAGAAGATATTTCCCATCTTGAGTTACGTTTGTATGCAACTCGCTCGTAAATGCACAAATCTTTTTCGTTAACTGCGTGATCTTGCAAGGTAATGGAAAGACTTTAGGGAAAAAAGAAAGGTATTTCTTGCTGACTAAGAGATAAATTACATTTTAAAGTTCTTAACTATATAATTACTATACTATTACAGAAATATAAAGTTCGGATTTTTTGCGGTTAATGTAGACTTGCGCAAACGCAATTTAATTTTAATTAATGATATTGATTAGAAGACTATTTCTGAAGGGGAAATAAAGTTTCTCCGAAGATTAAAGTTCGTTCAAAGTATAATGCCCGTAATGTCGACAATCCAATCGTGTTTCCGTACGTACATTAGCAGGATCTTAACCGTGACATTCACGATCTGCCTCCCCACGTGCAGCCAAATTACGTGCTACACGTTCTAGTAAATGAAAGAGAATGACCTGCCACGTGAAGTCCAATCCTTTCGCGGGACATGGCGAAATTGGCAATTATTTATCCGGAAATGCTTCCGGTGTGGAGGACCACACCGCAAAGACACGGTGGCCAACTAATTGCCAATTTCAGAGCAGTAGGATTTACCCGGCGAGCAACGTAAACACATCCGGTGCGAGCTCCAGTGTGACGCGTGTAACGCGCGTAAATGTAAACGCGTCGAAACGCATTTTCTCGTCGCCCGTATCAATAGCAGCAACTTGTGTCGGCCGACAACAAGTCAAGCCCGGATCAAATCGCTATCGGCAGCGAAACGCGAGCACGTCACGTCGCGTCGCGTCGTTCGTCGTGCCTAAGGTTGCCATATTAAAATTTTTTTAACTAGAACTTACAGACCAAAAACCCCCGACATTTCTGTTGCAACCCCGGACAATATACAAGAATACGTTAATTACACATAATAAATATTATAAAAGCCGCTCCATAAGTGGTCGTGCCATTGGAAAGAGCACAGGAAAGGAAATAAATAATTAAAATATTAAAAACTCCGGACGCACGAAATTTTCCTGGACAAATTTTCAACATTTTCAAAAATCTCCCCGGACGATCTATCCAATTGCCCTAAAAAAAAAAAAAGAGGACGGATGGCAACCCGCGCCACACAATGCCGGTCGGACATGTGATGAAAATATTAGTGACAATAATTGATAGTCGGCGATATCGTCGCGATCGGAGCGCACGCTAAATTATTTCGTTACGCGGATACCAACATTCGGTCCAAGTTACCATCCCCCCCGCCCTCGCTCGATACGTTTGCTATGCACACACAAGGGCGGTCGCCCGCCGCGTCGCTGCCGCGCACCGGTTGCCTCATAATTTCGCCGCGGCCGCGATAGTTCGTTGAGCACACATACTTTTCGCATTCTATTCCCCACTTTGCCTGAATACACACCCTACTCCTTCCCCATGCCAGCGGATCTTACATACGCGTACGTGATTCGCGTCTTTCTCGAGAATCGCCGCGTTTCCCCTGCGGGGCCCCGAAATCACGACTTCCATCGGGTTTCTAACTTGGGACTCGCTTAAAACGCGTACGTGCCCGTAGCTCTTTCCATCGCCAACATTACGACGCTTCAGACTCGTATCTCATCGCGTACGATCACGTGCGAGAACTCTGGGAACCCCCACGGTGAGGGACACTCCCGTTCCAACAAAAATAAATGAATTTCACCCGCGCTACCGTATTAGGATATAAGTTCCGAACAACGTATACGATAGCACGGTATACGAGACTCTATCGCGTACCATGTGGAGACAATTTTTGTTTACTTCAAATGTATAGTGTCATTTATAAAAAAGTCAAAAATATATACACGTACATACACGGTCGGTCCCAAAAGTCCCCGAACTGATCGCATAAAAGTGCAACCAGTGGCACTTTCATGAAATTTCTGATAGCAATAGTTCTAACCTTTATTTACACGTGTACGAAACTTCATTTGACTCGGTTGAATGGTTTTGATGTAGTCGCGATCGTTCGCGTACGTCGTGTTTTTGTGTGCAGTTGCAAAATGGATTCACAAACAATTAAAGAACAACGAATCGTAATAAAATTTTTTGTTAATTGCGGTTCTACCGCAACAGAAACGTAACAAAAAATTAACAAACAATTTATTACGATTCGTTGTTCTTTAATTGTTTGTAAATCCATTTTGCAACTGCGCACAAAAACACGACGTACGCGAACGATCATTAGGTCAAAATCATTCAACCGAGTCAAATAAAGCTTCGTAAATGTGTAAATAAAGGTTAGAACTATTGCTATCAGAAATTTCATGAAAGTGGCGGCACTGGTTGCACTTTTATGCGACCAGTTCGGGGACTTTTGGGACAGACCGTGTATATTGTATTAAAAAGATATGCTCACAATTCACAAAGTTGCACATCGATACTTTACTGAAAATCGATCGTAATTCTGTGAAGACGTGCAAAGGAAATCGTACAAACTTGGATAACATCGGAACTTTGACACCCTCCCCTCTCCCCCCGCTAGGGTAGGAAATTGCAAGCCGGTCGAATCATCTCGTAAACGGATACAATGCAAGTGTACAGACGTGGCTGCCGAATCTAAAAGTTCAGTGATAAATCCAACAGATTATTGCTCAAGAAAGTTGCATCATTCCGGACTTTGTTTACGGCCGGATTTTGTCGAATAAAAGCAAAACTCGATCCGCTCGGTAATAATGACGTTGCTGCGGTTATTTTGCTACTTAGTTACATGATTTTAATTCAACAAACCGTCATTATTATACCCACGCGAAACTACTGCGGTATAAATCCGCTGCACGCGAAATAGCAAAATTCTCTTGTTACAAAAATAATTTCCAACGGTAATTCAATATGTATAGCTGTGTAGCCATAGATTTAATCTTAATCGATAAGCGACGGACTTGTCCTGCGTAAGAGCACCTATGTAATTTCAGCCTTCACGGTTCACTTTTCGTTCCACTGAAATTTCATACGCATCGCTAATTAGAAACCAGTCACCGTGGCCCATAAATTACACAAAATTATATGCACCCCTATCGATATGCGTCAAAGTGTAAACACGTGTAATTATTTTTCGAAATAATTACACGTGTTGGAAGATTAAAATAAAATCTATTAAAAGAGTTAAGCGAATTTAGAGTACTAATAGTTACTAGAGTTAGTTAATGTTTAACAACTATACGTGTTTAATCAATACCAACGTTGTCTCAAAAACAATAATTTGTTCGATACTCATGATGATATTTTCACATTTTCTCAAGTATTATCTATCAAGTTTTATCTATCAAGTTTTCTACGTGGGTGTATGTGCGTGTTGACAGCCTGTAATTTTAGGAATTTGGCGGCGAACGGGCTCTCGCTTATTTCGATGGCTGGTATCGCTAATGAAATTGAGTTGGGCGAAATTAAGGTCAGCACATCATCGGAATCTGATCGCCGCGTAAGACTCTTCAGTCTCGCGTATATAACGTCCACGAATTGTTCCGCGGGAAACGGAGACAACTATGTCGATCCGCGTGCATCAGTATGCATGTATGCTGCACGACTACGATTACAGTACGACGGCGGGATGGGTCGAAGAGCTGGAAATTGAAGAGGTAGGGAGGAGAATATTTGAACGTCAATGAGTTTACCGTACCACGTCACAAACGTTGGCCAGTTTACAAATCCGATAATGCCAAACGCCACCGATGACGCCGCTGTTTATGGATTATTACGGCAATATGCATTCGGGACGGGCGTCGAACCGACGAGCAAGATGGACGTGCGCTTGTTGCGTAATTTCAGAGCCGCGGTTACACACAGATGCAGCAGGCTGAATTCCGCTTCGCGGTGCGGCGGCGAGTTTTCCTCCCGTATACGCGTCACCCAGGAGAAACGCCCTTGTCACGATCCCACTAATCCTATCGATTTCATCTCCCTTTCGCCGCCACGTTCGTCCGTGGTATCGCGCAAAAAATTCCTCGACACGTTATTGGTAAATCGTTCTGCGCTCCTTAATCTGATTTTCTCCTGCGCAACCAATAGACGAGAGAATTTATACCGAGCCTCGGAGAATTCCAAGCGGACTGCTCGCTCTCTCGCATTTGATTCGATCAGACAGTGGAGGGAACGTTCCGCGTACATCCCAATAGATAACTCACACACAAAAACAATCCTCCTTTACACATATTACACTACGACCGTACTCTCACATTAAAGTGTAACAGGTGCGTTCGAGATGGCATAGAAATAATTTGTGATCGATAAGATAATCGGATAAGAGAGTAACGTAAAAAGCTAACGGTTGGCTTAACTAGAAATAATAAAAAGATACGAACGTCCCGAACGTTGTTCGTAATTTCTCGTAAAATTTACTCTGTGTCCTATCTCTCAAATAATGCGATGTAATAACACAAAATGTGAATTTAATGTATGAAATTATTAAGGGGTAAATTAAACGTAAACATAATAGACCAAATTGACATAGCGGTCTCCTGTACTTGTTGAAATAAAACGTGCAAAAAAATTCGGCACGTACAATCCGCCCTGAATCCTCCAAGTAAAACCGATTTCAAACGGGATTATGCAAAACCGATTTAGTAAAGGCTATAATAGTAAAAGACCGTACGGGACGAGCTGATAATATGAGGGACGAGCGAGGAAGTGCATTGTCTTGTTCAGGTCAGGAAGATTTCTGCAGCTCGGTTTTTCAGGTGTCCTTCCTTGAGAAATTCGACGGGGAAAGCGCAACCTCCGTTAGATATAAAAGCTGTTTCCAGCAAACTGTGTCACGCGCTAATTTGAATAATTAAATGAACGCTGCATCAAGCGAAAAGGAAATAAATCGCGCGCTGTGCTTGTCGCTTGTTGTTAAAATAACGTTCATTCGCAGAAAAATGTGTTCGCATTAGAAAATGAGATACCTTCGCGTGCGAAAATTATTACTGCACTTTTGGATAACATTTTTTACGCATTCACGTGAATATTCAAAAGGTTCTTTACGTTACATTGCATTATATACATTATTATTTAATTTTTTCCTGATGTTATCTATTTCAATGATACCCCCGTATGTCTGTAACATTTTCAGTGCTCCTACTATGACATATGAAAACTTTATTATTAGCTATATGCTATAAATGGCCCGCTAAAAAGTTCAAAACCCATAAAACTGCGTGAAAGTACCGACGTCACTTCCCGTCATATGCACGTAGATACGAGTGATTTATTAGTATGTCGAAACACCTTAACTTTTGGAGTAATAGCTTTCGTCGCATCTCCCTACGTGTGCTGTTTCATATCAAAAAGGCTGTTACATAAACAACATTAGCTACGACCATTATTTCGAAAATAAGTTGTATTATTACTCAAAAAAAAAAAAGTTAATATATGTATCTGAAAATATAGAAGAGAAAAAAATCAAATTACAAAAGATGTGTCCTCAAAAAATTTCAACAAGCAGTGTATTACTATTTTTCATTTCGCGGCAACATATTATTTTGTCACGCGGGTAACTATTATGTATTATTGTATCGGTTAATTAAACGTAACAAGCTACATTGAGAAATGCAAGTTCAATTATATCGCAATATCATACTCGTGTTTCTCTTCTTGTTCAGAGAAAACAGATGTTGAAATGGGGCTTAAGATGCAATTTAATCACGCAAGTTGGTAAATTATTAGGAAACGGTTTTGAACGGCAATTTCTTTACTTTTAATATTTTTTTGTGCTGCTATAAATCTTACGTTTCAATCTCCCGCTTATCTCTGTCGATACACGAAACGTCTCTCCCGACAAAATTATCTTATCGTCTGCAAACATATACTTTCCTCCTAAAAGTCGGTATCTCCGAGTGTAGATATTACTGTGAGAAGAGATAAATATACATACAAGGTAACTGTGTGCATCGGTGATACCCGGCGACTTATCGAGTTCGACTTTACATTCAACTTATCTAAAGGGTTGCTTATCTTCCACAAATAGCAGGCTTCCCTCACGAACCCCGATTATCAATTTGATCGTCCTATCTATCGCTGACTGCACGTTTAAAGTCATTTGAAACATTACTGTTGCGCACGACAAATTACTCACGGCAAACTTTCTATATAAAAGAAAGTTATGCTTGAGCCCTAAGTTCTCTACGTGACTTTTTTATTTTTATGTAAATTATTCGTAAAGTTGTTTCACCTCTGTCTTACGTTTCAGAGACTTTCGTTTCGGTTGCAATGCGCGATACGATGTACTTCACTACTTTCTTTGGGAAGCGAGCTAACAACTACTTGATATCAACCTTCCAAGTTACATCAAGATCTCCAAGAAACTACTTTCGTAAAAGTTTCACCGAGTAAGGGAGAATCGAAAATCGGTGTGCACAAAGTACGTTCTGAACTCCAGATGTGTGTAGGCGTAAATGTGTGCGTATATTACGTGCGTATCTGAATGTGTTAAATTGTAGAAAATTCTCCAACGACAATCACATCAATAACGGTTAAATTGAATGGAAATGTAACATTAAAAAAAAAAAAATTGCGTTTCAGAAGCAACATTTTGAATGGAATTCAGAAATTATCGCCTCTCGGCGCACAAAAAGAATTCAGGCACGTTGAGGCAAATTCAAAGAAATAAATAAACGACGTGAAATCATATGAACTCTAATGAAGCGTCTGTCAACATCCTTGCTACAGGCTGCAATATGACTCAGTACTGTCCGGCAAAGCAATCCGGTCTTGTGGCAACACGTCCGAGGTCTAAAGCGGGTAGCCACCAAATGAAATATCGATCGGCTTTGTCGCGGCGTGCGTATACTTTTGTAAAGAAATAGCGCACATTATTTACAGATGATGCCTCCGCAGAATGAGCAATAATCGTGCTCCGCTAAATGGTTAGCTGCACCATTATTCGTCGGAATACATCAAAGTAAAACTATTGGTTTTCGCATTTAACTGGAAATACGGAACACGGGTATGAATAAGACCCGTTGCTCTCATCGCGTTCAACCTTACCTATTTTTGCACGGAAAACCGATGTTTGAATTATTTACTCCGCTACATTAGTTGGATAAGATATCCTCGACAAATCACAACGAGAGATTGATATGGTTTTCACGTGAAATAAAATAAAAAAAGATACATATCTCGATATTAAAGTTAAAAATTCTTTTTTTCAATCACGCATCATGAGAAATAGAGAAGAGAAACGATACGCTTCGGAGACATTTGCCGCTACGGAATTTTCCCATCTCCAGATTCGTTTGTAGATTTGAAAGTTTTTCGGAAATTCCCTCGAGCGATAAGGCGGCGCGCCGTTGCGATTTGCCCGTTCTATATATATGTAGAAAACGTTACGTTTACTACATATATGTATATAGCATACTGAACGGCACGTAACTTTCGCGGAAAGTTTAATAACGTTCGGGAAGATTGAAATTAGCCGAGCATCAGGGGAGAGCAACTTTTGCGCATGTACAAATTTGCAAATATCCTTGCGGCGTAATACGCATATTATTATGCACAACAGTTCGGATCTGGTAGACCGCGACCTTCTGAGACGTAAATGTGTTATTCCGGCAATAGCGGAAATTCCGGGGAAAGCCACTTACGATGAATAATCATCCCCGACCGCTCTCGACTAAACCTCGATGATACCGCGATGAACTCTCACACTCCGCGCGGCTTCTGGCGTTGTCTGACATGCTTATTAACAAAACGGTTAACTCTTCCAACGCGACCGCAAATCGATCGATCGCGCGTACGCACGTCCGACGCGCCGCGCCGCGCCGCGCCGCGCCGGTCCGGCGTCGTTAGGCCGGATATCCCGTCGCGTCACTCGATATTCCTCTAATGGCATACCGAAATGTCATGCAACGCAACGCAACGCAACGCTGTCGTTGCCCGCGACGGCGCGCGGCGTCGTCAGGACCGATATTCACGACTGTTCAACGTCCCGCTGAAAATTGAGCTTGATACGCGGAATATCACCCCCGCCACGGCGCGCCGTCCGGGTGGCGGCGCACCCCGATAGAGTCGCATCGGTATAATTTTATCGAGCCGGCCGGGAATTCTGTCTTTAATATTCCGCGCGTCGCAACGACGCTGTCGCACGCAACTCCCGTAAGTTCGGGAATGATGAAAAAGACCGCGACACGCACTTCAGAATCGCTGCCCCGACCTGCGAGCGCCAAGAGCTGCGCACACATGCTCGCGATATCGATCGATATCCACAGCGATGTATTATTGTCCCATGATGCCTCTTCACGATAAACCAGCTTCGCTTTTTTTTTTTTTGTATGTCTATGTCGGTCAATCCCGCAGATGGATCCATTCAATAAACGCGGAACAAAAGCATTTGTCATCCTCGTCTAAGAGCAAGCGACTTATTCCTGACGCCATGAATTCATCGCGATAATAAATGTCGGGATAAAACAAGTTAATTACGCCGTTTGTCGCGTATGAATGTAGTAAGAAATTATGTATTAATGGTATTAATTTAATCTAAATTAAAATAAAAGATAAACGAATTTTTTTCAAGTGCGTAAGAAATAAATCTGGGTTAATAGATTTTACTATTATGTCACAGAGAGAAAGCGTCGACTAATAAATGGAGCACGGTGATAAGAAAACGCGAGACAAATCAATGGGTTACACCGCAAGATATGCAAACGTCCGTATGAATATTCATAATCATTACCTCGTCTTCACTTTCTTTTGCATATAAAGAACACCAATTTCCAATCACCGATAGAACTCGGACCAATTATTCCCCTTTCATCGCACTAGTAATTACGATTTAATTTCTATGGAACATTATTTAATCTCAAATTACATTATATAATACTAAATGACCGCAGTTGCACAGATGCAAATATTATACATTTTCTAAATCGCTTAATTTCATTGATACCATATTAAAAAGGTATCAAAACCAAATTTAGAAAATTACTGTAATACTAATTTGCATTTTAACGAGATCTAATTACTATTTCATTGTGCTCTCTCCGATTTTCGTTGTAAAATGCAGCGCGCCGAGAGAAACTGACCCGGCGCGGTGTGGCGGTAGAGCGTACGCGCGTACGCGCGTTTAAAATTCAAGTTCACCCCCGGTGAAGTGAACAGGAAATTCCAGTCTCGGTAGGTTAAGAGTAATATAACAAGAGAACAAGTTCCAAGTAACGGAGCGAGTGGTGAAACCACCGTCCCTAGATAGAAGCAACAATTACTCGATTCAGAGGGCGAAAACCGCATTTACGTTAATTTGAACCTTACGCTTCACGTGATATATGGAGGATTATCGGAAAGCTTTAACCTTCGTCCATGATTTACGCCACTCGAGGAAGTTTCCGTAGAGTCCTACGCGCTTTGTCGGGAACACAGGAGAACATGCTCGAATGTGTAATCGAGCTAAACGAATAAAACTGCAACCGCGCGCGAATTTATATTAAAAGCAGCTGTTCATTATCTTCATATGAACGGTGGTGAACGTTGGATAGCAGATATAAATACCGCGGTCCAGAGCTAATATCCGCGTATATCCGCGATGCTAATTACGGCGTGATTATATACTTTTCTTTTTCTTAAACTCGTGGGATGTTTGAGCCACGTTAAACATGCGGAAGATAATAAAATAGTGATTAATAGCCATGGATGGCAAATTGTGAAGTTCTAAATTCCGCAAAAATGCAGAATTTATTAACGGTAGTAATAAATTAAAAAAAAAAGAGTTTGTGGAGAAGCACGCTGATATATGTAAAAGAATAACATCACCGACAGCTTTGTTAAAGAATAAAAATTGAAAAATGCACTTGGAATTATTTGCTCTTTTTTCACGGTAAATAACCTACATAACACAGCGAATGTGCAGTAAATTATTTCGGCTTGTCAAATATAAAATTTGGGTAAGTTAAGCGTTTTCAGATTTTCAAGAAATAAATTTTTAAGTTTAATAAAATTATTTAAATGCACATTAGGATACATTCTTGACAAAGTTTAATGAAATTCGACTTAATTAGTATTACATTAATATTGTAGGAATTTAAAAAATACAAGTAGAGCTCAAATAAAAAAGCTTTTGACAAATTTATCGATGCAATATACATGTGTACACCTGTAATGTTGTAATAATCATAGATCATGGTTTCTATTATGTTGAAGGCTTTTGTGAACTACTAATTACAAATTCTGTTAATAAACTCTACGCCCGTTGCCATAGTGCGTAAAGTTCCACAGAAGTTCATTTTGTTCATTAAATCAGAATAAAACAGTTAAATAAAATTTGTTAATATTGACAATAGTATCGATATCGCGATTCACCTCACTGTTCTCTGAATATATAATAAGTGTAAAAACAGGCTTTGTGAACTTGGCACCCGACTTGAATCGATTCTTTTTCTTAATTTCTTTTCAAAAGGTTTTCGTATGTAGTTGAATGTAGTAACATTTATTTTGTTTGTAGCAGCGTAGAAAAAGAATATCGGAATTTAAAGAAACGTCATCCTCCGACTTTGAAATAAATCAATTTTAACGACTGTTTCTTACGGAAAATTATTTGTAGTGGATTGTAGTACAATTATTTCCGTTTGTAGTTAAACCGTTTGTGTGATATAATTGTAACAATTGGGAAAAACGGGAATTTGTTATTTTTCAAGATAACTAAAAACGAAAGCAAAATTATTACAACCAACTACAAACGATTCTGAATCAATCCCCGCAAGCGGATTTAAGATATTTAAAAAATTAACAATTACCACTTATAAGGCATTTGTTTATTTAATTGTCGAGTGCCAAGTTCACAAAGTCTGGAAATGATTACGAAAAAAAGGTAATCTGACTTACCAACACCGATGCATAGCAGCGGAGTTGCGTGTATCACCAACTAAAAAATATAAATATACTCAAATTAATTATTCAAGTATTAAAGCAGTTGGGTTCATTCAACAAACAAAGCAAATCAGTTAGCGTTCAGTAATTTATTAATATGATTAATTCTTGCCTTTAATTCTTCGTTGATTCTTGAAAAGAAATTGGAGCTAATAAAAAAATTAAAAAATCATAATAAAGTATCACTGACCGCTCACTGATCTGCTGAATGCGCCCATTATTTATATCAAAGAATAATTATCGCGCGTGTGCCACAATTGATTTTGCGAGCAAAAGATAAAATAATAAGTTACTCACCTCAAAGTTGCTCCGCCGATGCCCGATGCCTTTCAGGCCGCCTCCTCCTTTTAGGTTAGAATTCCGCACACGCACAAAATTCACTCGCGAAAACACAGTTAATGACGATCGCGCGACATTCGACACGATATTCCGAGGTTAATTCGACCGCTTCGACGCGTCGTCAACTCATCACACATCCTTTATCGCGAAGCACGACAACGAAAAAACAAACTCGAGAAAAACGGAAGGATCGCGACATACGCGACGTATAGTAGAATGACTGCGACGAGGAGAGAAAAGAGAGGACTCTCGCGACTCCGAATTATGTTGCACCCGAACATAGCTAAACTCGATGCACGACGAGCGTTTCGCTATTTCCAATATGACGATTAATTCGAAGGAAACCGTAATCGAGTTTAACCTGCCCGGACGGTAACAGGTCACCGTTGTACACGATCCACGCACGTCGAACTCGATTCAAATTTTTTATCCCGTATTAAAATCGAGATTGATCACACGATTACATTTACGCCAATTAACGACACATATTGATGACACGCGAGTGCGATGTATTTTAATATTGAAAATGTGGAGGGTCTTACAGTATTGCTGCGTTTATTTATTCGCGAAAATAAGATCCAACGGTCGCGCACTTCCGGGAATACGTTCGGGACGACTGCTCCTCCTCTCTCTCCCCTCCTCTCCTTTTTCCAACTTTCTCGCAAATTACTGGCGTACGAAAACACTCCGTTGCACTTGCGATATTTTTGCTACTGAATATGGCACTTTTATAAGATGTTTTATACGTTCGATGCTCATAACTGTTCGTTACTCACCGAAACGCGATCGTTCTCTACACCGGGCAATTATCAATTCGCGGCAATTACCATAACCTTCACTCGATCTGCGTGAGAGAGACGAGAGAGCGATACCGCGGTGACGGTTACACTGAAACATGCACTACAGATACACTGAAACTGTGACGATTTTGATCCCCGCGACATTCGCGATTCGCCGGTACACGACGGGGATGATGCCGCACCGATACGCGCGTTCGGCGCGTCGCGTACCACGGCAAGGTTACTGCGCGAACGAGCGACATACAACAACGGCGGGTGGCGCGGCGCAACTGAGGGGAGGGGATAGCCACCGGCACTCGCTGGCTCGCTGCCCGCTCTTCGGCCGGGCTCGGCCGCCGCCGCCGAGTCCAGCCGAGCGCCGAGTGCTCGCGGTGCTGTTCGCTACCCTCACCACTTACACCGCCGTTACTCGCCACAACGTACTACCACGTGGGACGCGACGTGCGTGCATCGGTGCGGCATCATCCCCGTCGTATACCGGCGAATCGCGAATGTTGCGATTCTTCTGTCTTCCTCGAGTTTATTTTCTCGTTGTCGTGCGTCGCGATAAAGGATGTTTGACGACGCGTTGAAGCGGTCGAATTAATCTCGGAATATCGTGTCGAATGTCGCGCGATCGTCATTAACTGTGTTTTCGCGAGTGAATTTTGTGCGATTGCTTAATTCTAATCTGAGAGGAGGAGGCGGCCTGAGAGGCATCGGGCAACGGCGGAGCAACTTTGAGGTGAGTAATTTACTATTTTATCTTTTGCTCGCAAAATCAATTGTTGCACACGCGCGATAATTATTCTTTGACGTAAATAATGGGCGCGTTCAGCAGATCAGTGAGCGGTCAGTGATTTTTTATTATGATTTTTTATTTCTTTATTAGCTCCAATTTCTTTGCAAGAACCAACGAAGAATTAAAGGCAAGAATTAATCATATTAATAAATTACTGAACGCTAACTGATTTGCTTTGTTTGCTGAATGAGCCCAACTGCTTGAATACTTGAATAATTAATTTGAGTACATTTATATTTTTTAGTTGGTGATACACGTAACTCCGCTGCTATGCATCGATGTTGGTAAGCCAGATTACCTTTTTTTCGTAATCATTTCCGGGCTTTGTGAACTTGGCACCCGACAGTTAAATAAACCAATGCCTTCTTATAAGTAGTAATTGTTAATTTTTAAAATATCTTAAATCCGCTTGCGGGGATCGATTCAGAATCGTTTGTAGTTGGTTGTAATAATTTTGCTTTCGTTTTTAGTTATCTTGAAAAGTAACAAATTCCCGTTTTTCCCAATTGTTACAATTATATCACACAAACGGTTCAACTACAAACGGAAATAATTGTACTACAATCCACTACAAATGATTTTCTATAAGAAACAGTCGTTAAAATTGATTTATTTCAAAGTCGGAGGATGACGTTTTTTTAAATTCCGATATTTTTTTCTACGCTACTACAAACAAAATAAATGTTACTACATTTAACTACAAATAAAAATCTTTCGAAAAAAAATTAAGAAAAAAAATCGCTTGAAGTCGGGTGCCAAGTTCACAAAGCCGTAAAAACAAGTATTTCTGTAACAAATTTTGCTCAAATTGACGAAATAAAAATTTTTACAATATTGCAAATTATTATACATTAAGCTGATAAATGTGAATATGTATTTTTATTCTGTACTTTGATAATGCCAAACCCGCTTAGTTGTTCAGGGAAGCAATGTATGTTGCTGCCAAATCCGTTCATTACTGGTATTTAAGCCATATGTATTATCAGAATACATTTTCAGTTTGCTAGATGAAGTTCGCATATTTACGCTAATAATAAATACAACTGACAGATAATAATTACATATCCAATGTATATAATACGACAAAAAAATATCATTTCTCGACATTGCTGAAAATTGTCACAAGTATAACATGGAAATTACTATTTAAAAATGTTTGGATTCTACTTTGGAATACTAAAGTTATCGAAATTTTTAAACTGCAGACTTCTTAAATATTTACCCTTTTTTTCAACGACAAAAAGTTTTACTCACACATTGTGGGATCAAAATCAGATTAGAAAAAAAATGAGTTATATTAACTTGTGCAATAAAAATAATTCTATGCTAAAGTTTTAGATCAATAACTCTTAAACCAGTAAGTAAATTCAAATAAATTTTTGCACAAATATTTATAAGTTTTATTAATTATATGTAAACAATTTTATTTAATTAAATAATACTACTCAAATTTGCAAATCAGTATGAAATTTTATTTTACATAAAAATCAAAAGCAAAAAATTAAATAAATTTTAAGAGAATTATATTTAAATTTTACAAATATTCAAACGTAATAATAAAACAATCGATAAAATTTAAAAATTTTTGGTAACACTTAGAGATGTGACACATGCATCTTTAATAGTCGGGCATTATATAGAATTAGCATACAAGTTTAGAATGGGTTATGCATAATTCAACAAGCGCGCCAATCGCAGAAATATACGAGGTAACGCCGATCTATCGAAACGAGAGATAATACGAACGTCGATTAGCGCCGATTTTTACATGCAGCACGCTGTAGAACGTGCCCATACGATGGCGCAGTTAAAAAGGAGAAAACGATCTAGCCTCATCTCCCGCGCTCGAAACGGAGTTCTCACGTCGAGGGGCTGGGGATTGTAAAGTTCCTGAGAAATTGCTATTGCACGTGCCGATCTTCGAGGCTTCGAGACATACATCCGCGCGCGCTCGCGAGCTCCGTGGGCTCAAATTGAACCGAAATCGACGGGAAAAGATGTAGGACGACTTGTGCCCCGGCTGCCGCGCCGGGAGAAGTACGTTAAGTCGACTCACCTACCGGAAATTATTCGAGAAAACGTAAAAAATATCACGACCACTTCGTGCATATGTATCCCAGCCATCTTTATAACCGCTCTCGACTATTTTACAACGCGTAACGACCTTTTCGAAACTGGTAGCGAGCGCAAATCCGCTCTACGCGAATGCATGCTGCTATCGTTAAGCTGTAAAAGATGCAAGAAGAAATGCAGTGGAAACCGTGCAAGTTTCTGTGCCATTTTTTTTCTTTCCCGAAAGTACCTCGAACGTCGGATGGATCCGCGAGAACGAAATGACGTCTGCTTAACATTGCCCCTTCATTTCGAGATCGTCAAACTGTCCAAGTAATTTCGCTTCTTTCGCTGTGCATTTAAAATTACTACATTTTATTATCCCACTTTGTAATGCATAACAAATGATGTAAATCTATATTTATTCCGAATAATATAATTATATGCTAAAATAAAGACATATTCTACCAATTTCTAATTATTATGTAGCCGTAAATCAGAATTATGTTTATCGAAGCTAGTGGTTATTCATTGGTAATTCTCTGTTACAATAATTTCAAAATAAATAAATCTATTCTACTGTTAATTAATGTGAAACTTGAGTTAACTTAATAACAAAGTCAAAAATGCAAATAGTGACGAGAAATGCAAATTAAGTTGCAAGCGTAAATTTATCATTATATCTTATTTGCAATATTATAATAAATTACTCATTTATTATTATAATTATCATGATCAAGTATAAAGCAAAGCTTTTTGATGTTTGTTTAATTACCACATATGTAATTTAAAACCATTGTAAGACATTTAATTAATGCAGGTACTTTTTTCGAATAAATACGGCGTAAATGTACATTTGCTTCTTTTTACTGTTTGCACAAATTGTATAATAAAGTACAATTGTAATATTTAAGAAGAAAACAAATATCTATATCAGTAAAGCAGAAATAACATCTATGTAATAATCATAAGTTCGCAAAATAGTCGCTCTTATTATATTTATAAAAAAATACAAAAATGTCAATAAATTGATATTTTTTAACATTGCATCAAAAATTGCTAGATAATTATTGAGCGTTATTTGGGATTATTTTGGAGATTATATAGATCTACAGATATAATACATAAAATAATATTTACTTTCTAAATCTGAATCAGTGAAATTTGCAGTGCTAGATTTATAACTGATAATCATTAATTATTCAATGTTTTTCAATGATTCAGAGAGAGCTATTTTCACTGACTGGAATTAGATTGTATTATCATTAAGAAACAATAACAATTTAGAAGACATTAAAACGCTCAATTTTTTCAAATCAGCAGAACAAATATATAGTAATAATTAATTAATCAATTAAAAACAAAAAATTATACACGAACCTTTCGCTCGTTGTTTTTAGTAAAATATTTATGATTCAATTGCAATGAAAACATCGCGAAATCAGTATTCATTCCTTCATTTTAAAAATGCGCAAAAGAAATGCTTATGATAAAAAACAAATATGCTCGTTGTGTACATTCGCATTTTGCTCTCGCGAAACGATTTTCATATTGCTGAAATAGCTGAGGCACGATCATTTACAGTTGCAACATGCTTTTATTCCTTTGGAAATCAACATCGTGGAATATTGAGGTAAACAAGATCATACAACCAACACAAAACGACAATACCTTTATATATATATATATATATATATATATACTTTATGTATATGTATATGTATATGTATTGTATATCTGCATACGTAAATTCGGTCATTCGCAACGTCTTATATTGGAGTTTGGGGACTCGACCCAGAGAAACGGTGACTATTGTGCAAATGCGCTTCAGCAACAGGAACCAATTCTGACACGCGCGTGTATTAACATTAACCGATAGATCGTCACTATCGGTTCATACGTGCCCCCACTCCGCAAGTAGTTCGCAGTCCCTAGGGAAATCCGTCATATTGGCATTTGAGAAATGTCAATTGCATTGTGTGGCGGTGATAGAGCTTTACCGTTAAGGATATTCTCTTCCGTAAAGCCACAGTAATATTAAAGTAGCGTAAGATAACAACTTAATTCAATGGTAACCGACATGATATTGGTGAGTGATAAAAAAATGTTTAACGTTTAATATAAAATTTATCGCTCAAATAATAATGCATGCATATATGTCGCATAAATAAATGAGTATTTCAAAAAGTAGATGATTATTTCAGGCGAATATTTTCTTTGAATATTGGATGAGGAACTTGTGAAAGTAACGAAAACAGTTGGAAAAGTTTCTGGCTTGCAAACGACTCTCTGTGCCTCGGCATGGCCGAATCGATTGTGCGCGGCTGAACAACCGACCGTCAGCGATTCGTTATACAAATGACTTCTGCAAGCTCGTAACGGTACGCTGAATGAAAGATTATCTGCGGCAACGTCGATATAGTTATCCGGTACGCACTGTACAAACTCCTGTGACACCCTGAATTATCGATACACTATCTCGAACTGTCTCGTTCCGGCACAAGACCTACGGTGTCCGAAATAAATTGCGCGTGACGTTGTCTTCGACGATAAAATAACGCTGCTCACAATTTCTCGAAGAGCGAAGGGCAAAAAGGGATTACGATGACGGTGTTCGTAAATGAGTCTGTCGCATAATTACACTATAAAATTACTATCTGCTCGGCGACGTCAAGTCGAATAACGATTACCCGGCATAATTGTATTCCGGATTTACAAAAGGCCTCAATCGCAGAAGTAAATCGCTGACCGAGGCTCACGAGCTAATTCCGCATAATAACAGGCAGTTATATAGGTAATTCGGTTAGTAATCCCGATTCAGGACAGTAATGTATATACACACCGATACGCTATTAAATTTACCGGTAACACTCGCGGCAATGTTAAGTGATCAAATTGCGATAATTGTCATACACAAATGGAAAGCCACGCGGCGTAAACATGACGGTTTAAGAGTTAAATGGCCGCACTCTGTTAGTCTAATTGAGCAAACCCCCCCCTCGTTTTGACTAATGCCCATTAATACCTTCTAATATCCCGATCTTGTATAACCGACATTTCCCTAGCGGTTTATCCCTCCGCTTCGACGATTTTCGGCGACCGAATTTCGGGATCCCATCGCAGGCGAAATTGTTACCCCGTTGATAGGAGATTCGCTTAAAGTTTTCCCCAAGATCTCCGCGTAAATTTGCGAGCGGCTCGAGCGGGTTCTCGTACTACAAGCGCGCGCGCGCCTTGTACTCGCGATTTTACATCGCTCTCTCAGGAAACGGCCGGGCGCACGATGCTCGCTCTTATGAAGTATGAATATTTTAACACAAGCATCTTTAGCTCGTCGACCACGCTCCGGAAGCACGGCACGGAACGCTCAGCGTCGCGCACTCCGGAACGCAACGCTGACCGATGCCGACCGGTTACGCGAGCGGAACGTGAAGCATAGCCAATTTGCTTCTCGATATCGCAATTAGATCATTATGTATAAACTCCCGTAATTGGACTATATGTTTGCGTATACGTGCCGTGCACGCTTAACGAGCTCGGCCGTAGAGTGGTGGTCGTGGGAAAATGGGGCAAACAGCTTCGAAAAAGTAAAGCCGTCAGCCCGGCAGCATAAAATAAACACACAACTCGCGCACAGCAGCTGGCTCGCGCCAAGGAAAATTCACGTTTTTCTATTCTCGATACACAACCCGAAACGGAACTTTGTTTATCAAATTTGATATCACGTATCAATGTCGGCTTTTCAAACGATTTTTCATTTTTCGTTCGAATCAAAAGATTAAAGGACGATAATAAATCTCGAAATTTACTTTCGTAAATGATCGTGCGGATCCAAGTTCATTTGATATTACTTGATATAAAAATGTAGTAAATATTTCGACAGTGTTTAATAAAAAATATTTCATAACGGTAAAAGCTAGCCCAACAGCGAACATGATAACCAGTTTTGCTCGAAGAAATATTTTTTAAATTAAAACATTCTTTTCTCCGTATAGTCGCGTATATATGTTTAATTGAGATTCAGAATAAAAGTAAAATTATTTCATCATTCTTGCAATAATATGCGCGTGCGTAACGAATAATACCACGGCGATATAATAAGTTTCAGCGGATATTAATCAATAATGGTAATAATAATCAATAGCAGTATAGTAACATATTACAATGAATGAGGCCTTCATTATGTGGGAGATAGATAGACATGCACATCGTTTGTAAAACCGTGTTCATCAGATGGTTGTGTTAAATCTATGAAAGGAATTTGCACACGATACATCCATCGCCGATGGATTATTCGACCATCGTACAAAACGATGCCAGGAATTCCAGTATTAAACGGCCCGAATTTCGTGTATTTTAGTATTCTGCCCCGAGTCGTAACGAAGAGAGAAATGGCAAAAACAACTGTGTCGTACGTATGTAAAGAATTCTCAATCCGCTCCCTCCCCGCCCCATTCGCCGAGCTAGGTCAAATAAATCCAAATATCTATACTAAGAGTTTTCGAGCTGATTATAAAAGAAAGGAAAACGAGCGCATCCGGTCCTTCCGATCCGATCACAAGTTTCCCTACTTCCGCTTCGCCGGCCGCGCCTCCCCGACAAAACGGAAAAAATATTGGTGCGGTACAACGATGATAACGTGCTAGACTGGAAAATAATAATTGACTTGATAATTAAAATGTGAACTTCGTGTCGACTTCTTTCTGATTCATTCCGATATCGATGAGCGTTACAGCTTTGATTAAAAAAAAAAAAAAACGAACAAGCGCTTGGTACGGTATAATTTACAAGTACCAGAGATATTCTCCAGTAGTATTATATAATCGCCTTTCATGAATTTAACACAACAATCTGGTAAATGCAATTTTATATATGTGCGTGAGGAATAAGTTATTATTATTATTATTATTTTATATATATATATATATATATATATATATATAATACATATAATAAAATACATATATAATAAAATATTAAAATCTTGCAAGAAGAATAATTTAACAGGATAGTATCGATTGGTCAGATATGAAATTAGAGCAATCGTTAATCCTTTTTATGGTATTTTTCGCAATAAGTGGAACTACTTCACGTTCTACTGCGGTTAATCGACCGATAAAAAACACGATATATAACAGCAGAAAAGAAATTTATTGCCGGAAGGGCGCGTCGACGCGGCCGTACGCACCCTTTTAACCCATTAACTCGCATATTCGGCCGTAAACAGGGCCATACAAGCACGATCTTACATATCGTATAAGTTCACGCAATATTATCTTGAAATCCAAGTGGATGGAGCGACCGCAAAGTTATGTTTATATTGCAGTCGCATGTTAATACAATTCCACGCGTCATATGTTTATCGTGACACTTCGTGTCACAATTCCTCCATCTACTCGTGTGCATGATAATTCACGCGGATCGTTCGATTCGTAAATTTAACATTCACATAGGGAAAGAAAGTACCTAAATAAAATGTACCGCGAAATCCGAGGCTGTTTTGAACCACAAGAAAGAGAAGTCCCATTTTTTGCACACTGCAAACGGGAAAAATGTCGCGAAAGTACCACGCAAGTGGCAGCAAGCGTGACCTCAATTTTAATGGTACCTTAATGCCTATGCGTTAGTCGCAAGTAGGTATAAAGCCTGCTTTATGTCGTCAACGATTTGCTGGATATTAAAAATCAAGGGGAGCATGATTCACACATATGCAGAACCGATAGCGATAGCGAACGAAGAAGTGAGCCGTTGTATATATTTGACGAGGCATGTGATCTGAATTTTAATTAAATCCACTTATCAAATGGTTTATCAAATTAGCGAACAATGAATCTATTGACCTGTGATATTTCAGAATCACGGACATTCTTACATATTTCTTATCCAACGTATTGATCGATTGACGAAATAATTAAGTTTTTGCAATAAATTATTCTTCGCGAATTAGTTAATAGTCAATATTCTTAATCTTCAATGAAATTACACGTTATTAAATTATTGAGGATTAAATAATAAAATGTAATCAATCAAATATAAATAATTCAAATCTTACATTACGTTACATTAATTATCTAATAATAAATTAGATAAATTTTTAATTTACAATCCTAACGCTTCGATCCTTATCTTCAGATTCTTAATTTAATCTCCAATAATCTTTAATGAATAAACTGCTTGTATTTACTTTACACGCGAATAAATGGCGAGCCGCTGATGCTTTCCATTCTTACGTTTTCCCTCACTGTTTTTTTTTTACTGTCAAAGCGGTAAAATGTCTAACGCTCGAGCTGAATTGCCATGGCTGTATTCATGCAAACGATGCAAAGCACGCGGTCCTCGTCTTTGATATTAAGCCGACGAAACACGTGACAGGCAAGAAACATCACTTTTTATGCGAATCTGACAACTACGTACACGCTGGCTTTTTTCCTCTCTTACAAAAATTTATTTATCTTTACAACAGCGTTCACCCCAATTTCTCAGTCTTCGAAGACTCTCTATTTGAAACTACTTATGCAAGACTACTTGGGATCTGCGAATTCTCGTCGGAGCCCAAATCTAACGGAGCTTGCGAGGGGAGGAGTACGGGGGTGACAACGAATCACTCGCAATTGCACAACCTCCCCACGGGAATTCCCAAATTTAGGAAATATATTTTCGGCTCTCGATACTCTCGTTTCTCCGGAGCTTTCTGATTACCTCACACTTTAAACAGTCGAAACGCAAGCTTCGAGAACAAACTTGGAAATGCAACGGCTTTGACATGTCGACAACAAAAATATACCTATAATGAAAATAATCTCGCAAATGTCAAGCTTTCGACTCGTGGACAAGCGTAAAACAGAAGCGAATATCAGCTGAATTATACGTGTTGCACGTTATATACGGCAGTTGATACACGCAAACGCACTTCTTGTCCTATTTCCAGCACGCGAGGAAAATTGCGCGAGTTCCATTTTTTTTATTAGGCGCAGGATGAACAACATGTTTCTCGTTATTACGCACATTGGAAAATGTACGGCTCAATAATTTTTCATTGAGCTAACTGCGTGTAACAGCTATTGTGCGTGGACAACAAACTGGCTAAAAATGCCTACGTTAACTCCATAATATTTAGGTGTCAGCAATTCCACCGACAACGATTGTGATGATGTATTAAGTTTCCAGTGTTACGAATAAGTAACTTAAATACGTGATTTTTATAGTACACACTCGTGCATACATTCACGCTATAACACTTTCCTATGGTAAAAATGCATTCTAATAGCTTTAGAAATCAACTAAATTGTTTTTCTTCTTAAGTCACAGTGTACAAGGAATTTTTGATTGATCATACTTTATCGCAAATCTACCTTTCCGCATACCTCAACATATTGTTAGTAGCTATTTCATTATACGACTCCCTCCCCCTTCCAGGAAATAGTGTCGATTTGTACGACGTTGATTAATGCCTATATGAAAAATGCAATCCACAGACTTGAGTCGATTCGAGCTCAACCTCGACAAACATCCAGGGCCAGTCGGCCCTCACTTAAACTTCGGCTTTAATCTAACTTTCTTACTCGGGACTTCTCTCAATATTTTAATTATTTTCATATTAGAACCTGTCGAACGGCCGATGTACTTCAGATTCTATCCGAGGTATAATCAAAGTGGTATAAGTGGAGTTTCTCGATTCAGTTTGTTCAGAAGAAAAGCGACCAGCGCTAATGAGAGAGATAAATATTTCATTGATTAAACATATTCTAAACTCAATCGTTTGGCGCTACAAGAAATATGACACTCGTATATTGTTCGAAAAGCAAATTTTAAGCACATTTTAAGGAGACATTAAAAGGACATTTGACAGCTATAGGAAAAAACTTTATGTGAATAAAAAAATTCATGTTCACTACAATGTATTGTTTTACGGCTTCTATTAAATCTAGACACTCAAAAAAGGTGAAAAGATTATACTCCTTTAAAATATAAGTTACATCTCTTACAAAAATATTCTTGCAAATTGCAATGCATTTTCGGTGAAATCATATATAGAATTAACACGTTACTATTGTGAATGTAATCGTTAATATTTGATAATAAATATTATTATGACTCAAATCGTGTTCAATTGCCATTAATCATTATCAATCATTATCAATCATGGTTTACATTATAGAATCCTATTTTCATATCGTATCGGACATGCATCAAGATATAATCATTAAAATATACACAGATAGCTTTACTTGTGATAACCGTTTTTATTTTTATACATACTATCTATATGTATTATATATTCAACATATATTTTATATATATACATATATAAAACTAATTGAAAGTTTTATCTACATAAAATTGTGAAACTATTTATATCGTCAATAAACTATTTGCGCACGCATAAAAATAATTAATAAAACTTATTGTAAGATATTAATACAACAAATTTAATTTTGCAAACAAACTATAAGTACACAGTGATGATGTACTTATTATATAAATGCGTCTGAAAACTCATAAATTAAAAAATATGGAGAATGACATACATATATATCATTCTCTACGTTTTAATGATACAAGGTGACTGGAATTAAATCTTGTTGTTCATTAGATCGAGAACTGGATATCTTGCGTAAGACTACCACTAGCTGGGAAAAAGTAATTAAGTGTCACGTTACACACAAGGACTCAAAAGAAATACATCATAAATTGTCATATGACGCCTGGGAGGAAATCGACACATAGTATTAAAATATCCATTATATAATAAATTCTCTTTTTTTATATAAGTTAAACGGAGTGTAATAATGCTGATAATATAACTGTGTTAAAAACCGTATGACGTCAGTAAATGTAAAAAACTGTATAAAAATAGAGAAAAAGAGAAAAAGAAAACCAAGTGCCTTGAAACAACTTAAAAATAAAAAATAGCACACATTTTCTTATATCGGTATTAAAATTTATGATGCTGCAAATACTGTGTGATTTAATCAAACACTTGGACATGTCTGTTTATATCAATCTTCACCTCCCACGGGGCGTACCAAGAACACGATGACATGTCATATAAATAAGCAACAAGCTTATATTAACTGCAATTTTAGTAGAACTCCTACTAGTACTAAATTGATATGCGTAAGGAAATCCTCCGTTTATTTTGACATATTGAAAGCGGAATAATATCGTGATTCCAGACGGGATATTATTTCTGACATTGGCCTACATAATATTCAAATTATATATTTATAATTATATTGTATGACGTATGTAATGTTTGTGTTAAGAACTTTTTTTCAATGTTTAATTAATTAAATGTAGTAAAGTTCTGTGGCATCATTTTTAGTTTCAAGAAACTGCAGAAAGTTTTTTTTTTCTCTTAAACAAACAGCCAAGTTCAATATAAAATGTAGCTGCCACTATTAAGTCGGATCCAGCCAAAGCAAACGTGTGCGAACGAACACGAATGAACAACTTGCTTCGATGAGTATTCGTTCTCTCTCGCTTGCTTATTTTGGATCCATCTTTACCCACCGCACTACGCATCGTAAAATGACGTTAGGTTAATGAACGCATGCAATAACGATGTGTTAACAGTCTCACATTTGCACTGACGAGAGGGTTTACGAACGGCTGAAGGCCATCTTTAGCAATTTCCTTGGAACTAGAGCATCGTTCTATGCATCGCTCAATATCTGTTTAAAGATAAGTAAGCGTTAAACGTAATATATTATCACTAATATGTATTTAACATATTAATTAATATAAAAAGAGCATTTTGTGTGCATCAGATCCATTATTGTATTAAAGAATGTTATATCTTTTATTCTTTTCAATATAATCACATGTAATTGGCGTAATTTTGTGTGTGTGTGTGTGTGTGTGTGTGTGTTTATGTAAGGCGAGTTAAAAGTAATTACAAACTTTGTAAACGTTTCACTGAGACGTAAAATGATTCAACGGATGAGAGAAGTAAATTGTGTTTAATCGTCATATACTATTCATGGATGAGCAAAAATTTCATTAAGCTGATATAGTAACACGACGGCATGATTAAAAAGGTTAATTTCCTCAGTGTATTTATGTAATAACACGCGGTAGCGGTATATAATCGCAATAACGATTATGATAATCGAAGTAATTACGGTAATAGCATGAGACTCGGGACTCCATTAATTATATATAACATAATCTCGCTGTAATATCCGCACGTGGAGAAAAAATAATTTTTTTTCATGCGTTATCTTCAGCGAGTATTCTTAAATGTTTTTATTGCAGAACAACGGAGGGGCGTGGAAGCCGAAGTGTACCGTGATAAACGCGCACATTCGGGGAGATCATGGCTATACTAAATCCAACAACAATTACCAGCTTTGTCGCGTGGCCGTTAGAAGCCCTTGTTATCCCACCGCGATAGAACGGCCCAATATTTCAAACACGTTTTTCTCCCATGAACAACCCCATAAAACTTTAGAATAATGATATATTGTGTTTCCTAAAAAACTATTGGACAATCACAAAAAGCGTTGAACAAATGCGAGCTCACAAAATACGGTATACATGTGTTCAATTAAATTTCAGTTAATTTTTCTAAACCTAAATTTCACTAATAAAACTTTTAGATTTTCAACATTAAATACATTAATAAAATATTATGTAAAACATTTATATAATTTAATCTTTCGATTCCTATGACTAATTTTTCAAACATAAATTCCCAAGTGGAGTTAACGAGCGGTTAACTTCAAAAAATTTTTCGCATTACAGCATGGTGTTAAAATGTGGTATTAATTGTATTAAAATATAGTAAATCAACATGTATCAATGTGTATATAATACAATATTTAAATATTATTTATTTTTAGATGTTCAGATTTTCGGGAAAACTGATAATGCAAATCTGTACAACGAGATTCTGTCGATTAAAGATCTAACAAAGATTGAAAAAAGATTTCGTTACTATGTTTCTTTCCGAATTTTCTCTAAACTTATATAATACCGAATCTTCAAGAATTCAATATAACGCAGACGGGAAACAAAAGTTTCCTTCTCTGTAAATATTAAAATGTAAGCATTAAGAGAATTTGCTATAGACATCGGATCGCAGATTTAAGACGTGCTGTAGCTTTCTTCAAGTGTCTTGTTAGATTTCATATTGCCGTTAAAACTGCAAATACAAAGAGAAGTACGAGAATCGAATTAACTTCCGGCGCGATATTTTTCCTTTCGACGCTCAGCAGCTCGTCGCTCTTATTTGACGACGTCCGAGGAATTTGAAATAGCTCTCTATACATAGGAACAATTATTATTCGAAGCACGATAAGGTCTCATAAGTCTTACATTAGGCGTACACGACAGGGATTGTAAATCGCGCTGACAAGGCATAATGATTTCAACGTGATCGTATTAAAAATTCATAGTCATCCCGCTATGTCGTCCCGTCCATTACGAACGATCGATGGGGATTTTAGAAAGCTTCAACTCAATCTGTTCCTTTCGTGGTCCATTCAGTCCAAACGACTCGTCTCATGCGCGAGTGAAAAAAAAACAAGAAGAGAAAGAGGACAGTAGGAAAGCAAAGAAAAAAGGCAAACTTGGCAAATGAGCCAAAAAAATGGAAGTTCCTTTCTTTCTACATTAGATATGTGTTGAGGAATAACAAGAGATAAATATAAGGGGATAGCATTTTTCCATATAGCGCTTATTTACGTCTTTGAAAGCCCGAGAGTTTCCGCCTTAACTGTCGCTGACTTAGCAAATGCACAAGATTTCTTTTACGCGTCGGAAAAAGGTAAATAAAGCTGTAGAGAGCGGCGCGCGGGACGGGAAGGTTGTGCACGGGGATAAATTCAAGGCAGTTAAAATAAGCACCGGCTAAAACGTCTTATCGTTTTGATTGACGACTCCGACGTCGACCGCGCTTCGTTATGACGCTCGATAAGTCCTCGAAGCAACGTCACTAATGATTCGAATGTATAAAGAGCGTTATGCACGAAATAAAACATCCCTTACGTAGAGAGAAAAAGAGAGGAAAGGGGGGGAGGAAAAAAGTTCCCCGCGTGCCCCGGCCATTATCGGTCACGTAGATCTCCATTGCGTGCCGCTTCTATATCCTAAGGCCACAGTCAACGGTGCCACACTCGGAGAGTGGACTTTAAATCAGATTACAGTGTGCACTTTCCCGCCAACAGAAGTGAAAACACGCACGTATACGCGATGTAATATGTGTACCGGGAGGGTAGCAAACAAGCTACGTCGAATCGAACGTACGTTTCGCGTATGTTCTGGGGAGGAACCCGTAAAATTACACGGGCCGAGGGATAGGTGTGCGCGCGGAGTAATTAATATTTTGAAAAGGATCGATCTCGCGGTGAAAATATCACTAAAACGTGTGCCACGCGACCCTTTCATGTCCGCTCGGTTACGGCAATATCCGATGCATCTCTCCCATCTGCGTTTATACCGGTGGTGCATAATAAGCCTAGAGACTTAATCAAGGTAAGTGCCCTTTATGGAATGTACATAATGTAGCGCTGTCTGTCAACGTAACACGTTGCTATTTATGGCACAAAACCGTTCTTGTTTTATCTTCCATTTACACAGTGAGGTCAATCTATTCTCTACACAGATATTTTGTTAAATATGAAGACACTCTTTGATTTCAGCAAATCATTCTCTTTTCATGTGTACGTATATATACACATAATTTTTTAATTAACATTTGCGAGATACTTTTATCAAGATTAAAATTATCGCAAATATATTAATTAAAATTTGTGATAAACTTAAAATATTCTACTGCAAAGAGACAAATTAAAATATTATTCTCTGAAAAGATTTTTGCGCTCTATTTCTTCTCCCCCCCCCCTCCTCTCTCACTATATGTATCATGAAATAAAATAAAATTAGAATTATTTTCGAGCAACTTGTAAACATCTAAAACTTAAAAATATTTTATGCACAGTATGCTGATCTTTTAAATTTACGCCTGTTTCTATCCTAGACATTACGTGCCTAACTGTCGCCATTCTTTAAAAGATATAATGTTCTCATGGCCAACGCAGCGCTTTTTAAAAACATTACTTTTTAAATTGCGCTGAATTGTGCTAAACTCGTGCTGACTCGCGCCGTAAATAGTCTCGGTGAACCCCGTAAAGCTTGTCTAAAAACGAAATATTTAAAAAAAAAAAGAGAGCACCTTTCGTACATTTATCATTCACATTTTTCCAACTGGCTATTAATTAATGTACTTTGCATAATACAAAAGAAAATATTTGAAATAATCTGTGCACAAATATATTCAGAATTTATTGGAAATTTCTGGAAATATTATCTGCAAATTAATAATGTATCACTACGTATTTATATAACTTGTTTAATTATATACATAAATAATATATATGATAATTGTTTATTTAACAAGTTGTTGAAAATAAATATCTAATACCAAAGTATTACTAGTATTTTAATTATGAGTTTACCCACACCATCGGCGTAAACTCCGGTTAATCTGGTAAAACTTGTCACGCATTTGAGATTCACTAACTAGGCCGACGTTAGCACGCCCGACACTCGAGGAAAAAGCGACGGTTTCCGGATTTCCGCGAAAACCCCGCCGTTTCGGCACCCGCCCGACGTTTCTATTTCTGCGCGTTGCATTTTCCACCAAGGAATGTCGCCGTCGTCGTCTTAGTCGGCGTCAGTATAAATGTAAACCACCGTCGTCGCCGATCCCGTCGGAGATAATGTCACAATGAGCGACAGGAGCCTGCTGACTTCGAAGAAACGTTTCAACCGCCGCGCCGGGCAATAATGCGTGCCGCATACAGTCGCACGGATCGCACAATTCAGTAGGGAAATTGTGTAAATCGTGAACGAGCATTCTCGGCGTCATGAATGACTCTTCGAAGCGTGGCACGAGTCAGACCCTTCTCGGAAAGGTGATACTATTTTAACGCAAATGGCGCCATGTGAGGCAACGTGACTAATGATC
The DNA here is from genome assembly GCF_013373865.1 of Monomorium pharaonis. Classification (NCBI taxonomy): domain Eukaryota; kingdom Metazoa; phylum Arthropoda; class Insecta; order Hymenoptera; family Formicidae; genus Monomorium; species Monomorium pharaonis. The sequence goes on along the minus strand of NC_050467.1, from coordinate 40,553,353 downwards.
GCGATCAGATTTGTTTGGGCGAGAGGTATCGAAGGATTAAGAACAAGTATTAAAGATGCGCATGCCAAAGTAAAAGCAAATGTCTACAAAAAAAAAAAGCGTTTGATTGTCTGTCTGATTGCATTAATTATCTCGTCAATTTTAATATTCTCTCTTTCTATATATATGAGAAATCTTAAGCAAAATTTTTTTAGAGGCAACATTATTTTATAGTTTAAACCTTAACAGTAATGTACAAAGGGGGGAGTGAGGAAAATAATGTTGTTACTTATATGTAACAAGTTAAATGCATTATCTAATAATATCCCCTGGCTTGTGTTATATAGTTGAGGTAACCAGGCTATTATCTAAAAGGGAGCCCATGTTTCACGCTAAAAGCGGGTTTAGCTATCTTTAACATGTATCTATATGAAGTTTGAATTTAAAGTCCATTAAGTAGAACTGAGCACAATAATCCGTTCGTGCATATTGATTATTTCGTCCATCTTTTCTTTTTCACTCTATATAATTCGGTAAATATAACAAAAACTTATGCAATCCTTTTTGCTCTTGAAAATTTCAACTTTGAACATAAATTACCAACCTATTTCATCCCGCGTTTACTTCTAGTCTGCGCGCTTCTTTTCCGTTCTCTGTTATAGATATTCTATTCCTTTTGCGAAACATGATTTTCCTTTTTGCTACCTCATTGTCCGATATTCCGTTACGGTTTTGACAGAAGCTTCTAAAAATCGCCGTGACCGATGGCGCGTTACACGGTCATATCTAAACTCGGAGAGTCCCCTTGATTATTTTCTATGTAACACTTTTTTTTCAGAAATAACGGCATAGGCACGGTATCGCCTGTTACGATGATACGTATGTTCGTAGGACACGCAGGTATAGGAGTTCTCGGAGGTAGGGCAACGACGGACTCGTCGCCTCGTATGATTCATACGCGAGTACGAGTAACTTTTATCAGAGAGCGTCTCCTGGCGCCGTCGCAACGGTGTTGGGAGTGAAGGAATGCGGCGATAGGGCTCAAGAGTTCAATGACGTAGCCGATTTATGGACCAAACGAATAGCCGTGGATCGAACGTGCCAATACCTGTATGTACAATAGGTAACTAAATGGGTCGACGCATGCTTTATTATGTTTCAAGTAACACAACACAAACGTGTCATTGCATTAAATTATTAAAATGTCTCAAATACAAATATCATGACGTAGCGGATAAACTGCCATAGACGTATTGAGCATGCAATATTATTTTTCGTGTTGAGTATTATTATTATTATTACTACAAACATGAAGAATATGTCATAGGATCGATTCCGATTCCCTTGTTAGCACTGTACGTCTCTACGTATGCTATTTCGATCGCGCGCGTAAAAATACTCTCGAAAACAATTCGAGGTATATTTAGCTAACCGTGTTCCAACCTTGAAAAGAAAAACACAATGTAAATATCAAAGCAAGTATGATCTTGTTAATATAGAGCAGTTTTATATTTTTCTATTTCACGTAAAATCAATCAACAAAAAAGCCTCATATATTTCCGCTCGGGATACGATCGTTCCATATAAAAATATCACTGTGATTTCAAATTTTCAGGCACTGAAATGGCATACATCCGCTGAAACGTTATTGAAACGGAAATGAGCGTTTCAGGTCCGTTCGTTCACTGTCACTCGAGGAATAAATCATCGTGTGCCGAGATTTCAAAATCTACCGGAACACTCGGCGGCCATCATTTAATGAGACACATTAACCTCCATTAAAATAATATTCCTTCGTCGATGCTAAGTTTCAACTCTCAACAATTTCAAAGTTTTCCATTTCCAAAGATTATCACTGGTGCGTTCTAATTCAATGTCACGTATCACTAGAGTATTACCACGCCACGAGTATTATGCCACGAAATCTATTTCGAAATTTAATCTCACGAAATCTGTTTCGAAATCAATGTACACATTTAATCAGCGTCCATCCATCTATTCGTTTCAGTGACGTGTACCTTTCGCTAGTTATTTTTGACGTACTTCGACAAACGGAGGCGCTTTGCCGAAGAAATTGACTTTTCTCCTCGCGTTCGGAGGATCTTCTAAATTGCGAGATGAGATCTCATAATTAAATGCTCTACGAAATTGTCGACCCTTGCTCGCTACTCAGCGGCTCAATTGTCATTTTAATAGAACGGTTAGGTTAGGTTGTCTCGACTTTCAATGAAGGGAAGGAAGGGCTCGTACAAATAACTGCGTTTATAATATTGCAAAGCGGATCTCGTCCCCGGGCGAAAGTTCCTCGAACTTGATAATAACGCACACTCGGAATCGACAAACGCGCACCAATTATGCTGGCAAACTGGCTTGCAGCTCTTGTCATCTCGGCAAGCGCAATAACGACATTTATTTATACAAAACGCGCGATAAACTTCTCGCCAATTATACGTGTTTTATAATCGAAGTAACTTAACGACATCCGGTTTTTTAAGAGGCAAAAAGGGACTCCAGCGCCACGCTGAAAACGCTAAAAACGCCACTGAAAAAATTACTGTATATATTTTTTAATTTAAATAAAAAAAAAAGTATATATCTCCGAAAAAGCAAACATGCGTGATATCGATATGATAATAAAACATCGAAACGGATTCCCATCCGATCTCTCAAAGAGCCTGATATCTTATTTCATGCCGGCTGCAATAGATTGATCGCTTCTGCAAAAGAATTGATATCTCGCTTCGAGACTGTTGCTCCGAACAACAGTGACTTGCGGAAGATTGATATATGTAGAGTAAACATTGAAAGAGAGCGCGTTTTGCCCTTTTTACGCGAGGCAAATTTATTTTACCGCGCGATCCCATCTTTTCATATTAAGTATCGCGGGTTCTAATAACTTTTCGAAGCGTGTTATTTCTCGCGCGTTTGCTTCAGTTAAAACGAAAGAGAGAAGAGTGTCAATTGTCTCCTTACTCCGTTCGTTTTTCGAGAGATCATATCTCCCATAATACATCTATTTTCCGAATTTGTTGCATTTTTATATCGTCCCGAAATAATTGTACTTGTAAATTTTAAAGCAACGATAAAATTATCGCACAAGCATTCCTTATTAAGCAAAAATTCGTATAATTATTTAACGCTTGTATGGCGAAGTACGTTCCGAATTTAGATTCTCATTGCACATTGTATTTTTAAATATTGTTAATAAAAAAGCATCAGTGTTGATAATTATATTACAGAACAATATAGATGACTCATGATATTAGACGAGTGTATCAACAAAATAAAATTCGTAAAAGTTAACAACGTTTAAAAATATTACATTTGTCGTACGACAAATTTTTCAAGTATATTCATTGGTTGCACGAATAAAATAGCTCTCGAATATCTAACAAAATTGCTATATTGGAGGATTTCTTCTAAATTTGGATCTCGATTATTACGGGCAACTTTTTGTAAAAATTTAAAATGTTTATGGAATTTTTTAGAAGAATAAAATATATATATCTATATTTTTATCTTTCCAAAACTCGTTTTGGAGAATAGGAATTAAAAGTTACAAAATCCAAATTTAGGGAAAAATTTCCTAAATTCCTCTCTAGCAACTCTGATCTCACGATATATCTTTTATCCTGCAGCCAATGTTTGACACGTTTGAAAAATGTGTTGTACGACAAATAGTAAAGGCTATTTTACAGCAGAATCAGCGAAATAGCTGTAAGGTACCATAGAAAAGATAGACCGAGCGTAAAGCACAAAATCTGGAGATTACGTAGAGAGAGACGTAAGATACAGTTAACAAAAAGAGAAAAAACAATGGCGTGAAAATGAAAGAGAGAGAAAGCAATACGGCAGGTGCTTTCCGCTGTTCTTTTACCTGATCTTCATTACTAGATGTCAGACACGCTCAGTCTATTTTTACTGTAGGTTTGCTCGCATTGCTTAAAATTTCCAAATATTCTTGCACTTGAAACAAGATAAAAATATATGTTCAGGCGTTGAAGAGAGAGAATGTGAAAATGCCGAGTGCAAAAAGTGTAAGCAACGTGAATGTCTCATGTTTATGTAAGGCGCAATTGTGTATCTATTTCTATCGATATAGATTAGCTTTAATCTTAGTTTAACTTTCTTTGTACCGACTTCTAAGAATGAGAACTAGATTAAGGTTAATTTACGCTAATAGAAATAAGCACAGCAACACTGCGCCTTACAATACCTTACATTATTGTATAATGGCTCTAAAGCTCAGATTAGAGATTGGAATCCAACCAATCGGAAGAAAGAAAAACAACTTCAAGTTTAATAAACTTTGCTTTGACGCGTCAAATTTCAATATGACAATCAAAAGTTGAAGTTAACAATAACTTGAAAGTTAATTAATACAAACAATAAAGTAGAGATTATATGTATATGTGTACACGTACTCTTTAGTTTATGATTACAAGTCTATCAAAAATTTGTTAATAATTAATTGCTATGAATAAGTATATCGTGTCGGATTGATTTCTATTCATGGAAGTTTCTTGAAATTTTCAAAAGCAATTTAACTAGATTTTCTTTTTTTACAAAATAAAGTCTAATTTAAGGTACAGATGATTATTTTAGAAAATCTTACAAGTTGCATGTATATGAATTTTTATAGATACTTTGAACTTTAAATAGCACTTTGAAAAACCAGTTAGACTTAATACTCATGTTTGTAAAAATAAAGCTTCACATTGTGTTATAAAGATAAATTTTTAAGTTATAGTTATCCTTTTTTATTAACTATATATTGTAAAAACTAAGAACTTGAAAATGCGCGTCGATATCAAGGGTTCACGCTTAAAAAACCAAGATAACTTCTATCAATATATTTTAGGTCTCACTCGTACAAGATTATATTTCGAGTATCAGCACCATTGCTATTTAATGATACAGTACATCGAAATATGCCACACATAATATATTCGGCCGTACAATCGCGATATTCCTAATTCGGACGAAGTATCCAAGATTTGAACTACATAATTTAGACGCGCCGACATAATTAAACGCAGATGCAGTCGTTTGATATACGTGTGCATCGGACGACCGTGTTCTCGTCCAACATTAAACGCGTTTGAAATATTTGTCGTCGTTACATTAACAACGCGCGCGTTTTATCATTAAATCGCAAAAGTCGCTCCGATGGAGAGATGCATCTCGCTCGATGCAAAAGAGAGAGCACCGGGAGGAGGAGGAGAAGTACGAAAAGCGAAGCACAGACAGATGTAAAAGTCGTAAAAGTGAAGAAATAAATGCGAAACTATCGCTACCTATCGCACGAAATTGTGCACGAAAATTTTATGAAACGTGACTCCGAGTCAAATGAGCCCGCATTACACATTTACTACAGGAGTTTGTTTCTATGCACGTTTCACACATCTTATAACGTGCAGCAGTATTATTATTATTATTATTATTATTATCATTATTATTGTTATTATTATTATTTAGTATTATTGTTTTGCGTACGGCGGTATTTCCGGTAACGTTCTTCACGTCGTGAAACTGACCCAGTGCAAACACAGCGTATATATCGCGATATGCCTCCCTCTTCCCGGTATTCTCCATTCAACGGTGATCCCGGTGACACCTACGCGCCGTCGTCTCTCGTTCCACTCTTTCCCGCGCGACGATCTCGAGAGAGAGAGAGACGAAGACGTCGAAAGATTCACACATCCACGGTCGCGTCTAACCTCGGCGATTTCGGAAGAACGAGGCGCGATCGCGAAGACGGGACCACGAACGGAGACGGAGAGACGTATCTCTCTCTCTCTCTCTCTTTCTCGACTCGACCGTCGGAAGAGTCGAAGACGCAAAACGGAGATTCATCAGCAGCGCTCGGGACGAGATTCCATTCCGGGCCCCCCGAGACCGCGTTACCCGAATGGAACGAGCGCATGGCCGATCGCGGTGTGCGCCGCCTCGTGTGCCACGGATTTACACGGGCAGAGTGTGGCAAAGGCATCGTCGAAAGGATCGGCACTCTCGTGCATCCGAGCGTGCTGCTCTCTCTCTTTCGCGTGCGCGCGCGCGCGCGTACCTTTACTGGCGTTGTTAATACGTAGGAACGGCAGAACGGTTGACGCGAGATGATGAGCGGTTAAACTCTCGGTGATGAGGAAGAAAAAGAAGAAGAAGAACATCAGTTGACTCACCCTCTCCGTCGTCGTCGTCGTCGTCGTCCGGCGGCGGCGGCGGTTACTCACTCATCGCCTGCTCGCTCGTATCCGTTAATCGAAGCAGCGGCAACTTCACGCCGTCCTCCTCTCTCTCAGCTCAGCTCAGCTCCGCTCCGCTCCGTTCCGTTCCGTTCCCCTCACCGCCGCTTTACACTCTCGTAATCTCTCCCCGCGGCGACCACAAAGGACGCCGCATGCACGGCCGCGCGATACTACTGCTACACCACCGCGTTGTACTACGAGAGAGAGAGGGCCCTCGGCCCCACGCCACAACCTCTCGACCGAACACACTCCCGAAACTCTTCCCGCAAACGGGCGCGCGTCGTCGTCGTCGTCGCCGTCGTCGTCGTCCCGGCCCGCGTCGTTCGAAAACGTGGCCGCACAACACAGCGGGCGCGTCACATTATCCCGAGCACTGAGAAGGAATGCACACACATACACACCAAAGGTCGCCGAGCGCGTCCGGTAACACCGCAAGGACAACGCTCGCCGAAGGTCGAGGAACGCGCGCCGCGTGCACCCCGAGGGGATCCCTGTGCGATCGCCGTGCGGGACAATGACGTCAAGTAAGACGCGCGAAACCGGATATACAGTACTCCGTCGCACGCAACGCGTTAGGAATGCGTTTTTTCCCACGAGGACGATCCCGCTCGAGCGCACTGTGCAGTGGATACGCGTAGCCGGAACGAGTCCGAACGAGGGATCCAGAGCTCCGTGCCTCGATCTCTCGGTCGAAGTGAGAAAGGAGGAGAAAGAGAATGAGAAAGAGAGAGAGAGGCTAACGCGCGACGCGACGCGACAACGACACGACTGTCCCGCGCTGCTGACTGCGGCAGACTGAGTGACCGGACGCGGCTGAGGTGCGCGCTCGCGACCTGCGCGCTCCTAGCGGCCGACGCGGCAGCGGTGACGGCGATGACTTGCCAGGCGCCTTTGACCGATCTCCGTGCTCGGATTCGCATCGGGAATTGGAGTAACGTACCAACCTAAATGTACGTGCGATCGGTGAACTTGAAGGGTTGGCGGAATACTCTGCTATCTTCGCGGCTAGGGTTGCCATCCGTCCTCTTTTCCCCAGACACTGTCCTCTTTTTTAGGGTATTTGGACAAATTGTCCGGGCAGATTTTTGAGAGCGTTGAAAATTTGTCCAGGAAGATTATGTGCGTCCGGGGTTTTCAATATTTTAATTATTTATTTCCTTTACCGTGCTTTTTCCAACGACCACTTATTGAGCGGCTGAGTAACAATTAAATATAATAAAATTAAAATACTTAATAGACTAACAACAAAATACTGGTTTAATTATTCATTTCTAACTTGTAGTTAATTTTCTCATGGAATTACAGTCAATTTAAGAGTGAATAATTTGAATCGTAATTTAAATCGATAAGAAATCTAGATATATTTGTGTGTAGATCTGATTGTGAGAATTGTTAAAGATATAATAATCTTTTGTAAAATCACAGAAATAAAAATTGTAGACATTTTTATGGGTCATTTATTTTATTTAATTATGTAAAATATTTAAAAAGTAAATAAATATTTTAAATAAAAGAATAAAATGTTAAAAATAAATGTTTAAAAATAAATAAGTAATTTAAATAAACATTAATTAAGTAAATTAATTGATATTTACAGAATTTGGCAGAGAAAGAAATAATTAATATTTTACAGTAAATATATCGAATCTATTTTTTTCTTCTTTCTTTTTTATTCTTTTAGGATTAAATGTTATATAAATTAATATACGAAAAGAATTATTAGATTCAATCAGTTTTTTTAAATAAATACAGATATATACAATAATAAATAAATAAATAAATAAATTTTTCTCTTTTGTCTCGTTTATGATAAAATATTTGTGAATTTCACATTGGACATCAATGTGTGCCAACAAAATTAAATAATATGAAGAGATAAGGCTACGGTGACTATATGTCCTTTATATCAAGTAGCTATCCTGCAGATTTATATATTTTTTAAAACTTAATTTACCCTTTATTTTACAAATAGTACTAGAAATTCTTTCCTGAAAAGTAGCGTTCCAGTATCTAATAAGTCAATTTTTATGAAAACAAACTTAATTTCGTGCAACATAATTTGTGTCTTTCGTCAATTGTGCTTTTTAATTTTTTTAAATTCAAATTATTCAAATTAAATCTGTGTGTTTCTTTATTTTTATTTGAGACCGATTTCATATTTAAACCAAGAGTTGGCTTTTCTTTAATACAGACGAACCAGTAATACAGTTTTAAATTATTAGAAAATGATGCGGTGCATATAATTCTGATATATTGGGAAAAATTTTTAGATCAAAACATCGAATTTTGTCATGTGTATGGCTAATCTCTTCTCGGAAGCAGAGCTCATGTTTTTATGTGACCTTTGGTAGACGCCAGGCGCGTGCCGAAGCGCTGGAGTTTTTTTCTTTTCCACGAATTTTTTCTTCCTATTCTCAAGGCCAATCGGCTACTTGCCCCCTCCCACGATTTGCCAGGCGACTCAGTACGACCGCGAACACGCAAGCGGAAGGTCACATTGTCTACGCGTCGCGATCGTGCGTTTTTTTACTCTACAAGAGGTCGTCCTTTTAGTGCCGCGAGGTAAGATCTCGTCGCGTTCCTCGCGTCGAAAGTGAGTTTCCCCGTGGAAGGTCGGGGAACTGTCGAACCGAGTCGACATTAATTGGCGTGCAAAGTGGTCGCGTCTCTCGCGCCTCTTTCCCCTCTTCCCTCCCGCTTGGAAATTGGCGCAAAAATCGCTTGAGTTTTTCGTGTCGTGCCGTGAAGTGACGCAGTTCATGTACAACGGTCGCCGTCTCCGCTCGATCTCGTCGCGTTCCTCGCGTCGAGTTTCCCCGCGAAAAGCATCGCCGGGGATGCCGGTGTCCGGCGTACGCAACGAAGTGTCGCGCCGCCGCCATTGTTTCATCTTTTTAATGTCGCGAGGTGAGATTTCGTCGCATTCCTCGCGTCCTCTCGTCGGTCGAGAGCGAGTTTTCCCCGCGGAAGGCATCGCCGGGGATGTCGATCGAGCCGACGACATAAATCGACGGGCAAAGTGGTCACGCCCCTCCTCCCTCTTCCCTCTTGTCTGTGGGAAATCGGCGCGAAAATCGCGTGAGATTTTCGTCGCGTCGTGTGCAAGGCACGGCCATGTTGTGACGTAATTAGTGCACAACGGTCGTACTTTAGGCTGCAGTTGACCGTCGCCCGCGTTCGCGTCGTGTCGCGATCCCCGTCTCCGCTCGATCTCGTCGCGTTCCTCGCGTCCTCTCGTCGATCGCGAGTGAGTGTCCCCGCGGAAGGCATCGCCGGGGATGCCGGTGTCCGGCGTAGGCAACGAGGAGTGTCTCGTCTTTTAGTATCGCGAGGTGAGATCTCGTCACGTTCCTCGCGTCCTTTTGTCGGTCCAGAGCGAATTTCACATACACAAGGAAGGACACGTATACGAGAGGTGATGCTGCTACTGCTTTTAAAATACTTCTTGGTAAGTGTGAGTTGCTTTCTTCTTATTAATAAATTACTTGCGTTCATATGGATTTGAAAATATAATTAGTTCGAATAAATGATGCAGCTACTGTTATCATTTACTCGAAACAATTTTTGTAAATTACATTACACGATTTAACTGCTTGTTATTGTCGATATCGATATTAGTTATAATATTTCCATTGTGGAAGTATTTATATTATTTTTATATTATTTGCAATGTTTACCAGTACGTAAACCGATTGGTCTCCATCAGTTTCTCCGTAATAAAAAACACATATTTTGAAAGTGTTGAAAATTTATGTGGCAAAATTATGTACGTCCGGGGTTTTAAATATTTTAATTATTTATTTCCTTTCCCGTGCTTTTTCCAATGGCACGACCACTTATTGAGCGGTATAATTAACGTATTTTCGTATACGTCCGGGATTGCAACAAAAATATTCGGGGTTTTTGGCCTGTAAGTTCTAGTTTAAAAAATTTTAATATGGCAACTCTATTCGCGAATACTCCTTCCAACCGTTGAGCGCAGAAGGAACGATAAAAGCTCGATAAAAAGATCGACGGGACGTCCGCCAACATACGCACGTAATATCGAACGAGTCCGAGACTCGTGTATCCACCATAATGGAATTCTTTCGCAGATTTCCAACTGATTATTCTCCTCGCGGAAATGGTCCATCTCGGTGGACGCGAATCGCATTAAAGAGATTCTTCAGCTTGAAAAAGGAGAAAATTCACATGACTTGCCATTCATGTGGATATCTTTTAATGCAGAAGCTTTCGACATTGTCATCTTCAAAATAGTAAATAATAATAAATGGAAGAAAACGATTGTCTGTTATTTAAAAATTTATAATAATGTGATAAACGTTGATATGGAAAAAATTAAAGTAGATTCCTTCATAATAATGATTTTGATTTAGTAACAAGCGACATTGCTGCATTTTTATTAGTGGGTAATGTTATATAAAGAGTACTTTATAATTTACGAACATTTTATATTCTTACGCAAATGATAGTTTTTTGAATCTTAAAATTATTTAAACTTTATTCTTTTTGTAAATTATAGCGTCTGAACATTCTTACATTTTGTTTGTGATTAAATTATCTAAAAATTTTTTCCTCATAAAAGAATACTTTATCTCACTTTAGAAAGTCATTTCAAGAAAATTATATGAACAAAACATTTAAAAAAATTTAGAAATACCTATACAGTTATGAAATTAATTGTCCATATAACTTGGAGTATATCTTATGCTGCAAATTTATTAATGTTGAAATTTTTTAAAAAAACTCGATGGGAAGAGGAGAAGTGAAAAAACTCTTGCCAATGATACATTTCCATCATTGCGAATTGATATTTGAAACTAAGATTTACTGTTAACAGAATCAAATTAAAAGATGTATTTATTTAAATTAAATTACAATGACAATTCTACTTCATCTCTATGTAAAACATATTAAATTTGTGGTGAAATAATATTAAATAAATGAGATAATCTTATTGCACAAGATATTAGGAATTTATTTTATGTTACAAATTAAATGCATATTTTTTTTATGAAAATACATCCAAGGATTTTCACCTTTATTCGAGTTTTTCGTAAAAAATTACAATATTTGACTTTATAGCACAAAATAAACTTACTTGTTTGGTGCTCGAATAACTAGTTTCACGACTGTGTATTAAAACATAATTTTATTTTCAAAATTAGGTCAAGTTCTTATATTATGTAACAAAACCTGGAGGCCTAGACTCTTCTTAATTATTACCTCGAATTAATTTCTGGAAATCCTTTTTTAATTAATTCGTTGTTTATAACAGAATATACAGATGCTGTTAGCAAAACATATTTGTCGAATAAAAAACAAATGAGTTCTGTCGATTAAATCTCAATATTAAATGTACGTAAATTTAGATTTAATATTTTAATACGCGCATTGCTATTTGTCCGTAATTTACCGTATTTAGTAGCATATGTTTACGTAAACCGGTAGTTTACTATACATATACAGCTTGTATAAAACAAAAACTATTAATAAACGTATGTGTATCTTTAGTCGCGTGGAATGTAATTATTAATTAGCAAACCGGGAAAAATAACGAATTGCCGGTTACGTTTTTAATGTTGAGTGATGTTAAACGTTTATTATTAGACTTTACATGGTACAATGCAGTTAAGTTCGTGTGTAAAGCGTAATTCCATGCGTTGCGGATATAGCAGCGATTAATTAAACTTCGAGTCTCCTGCAAACGAATAACACAATGCGCAGCACGATTGCATTACCAACGGAAACAGTTAGATATTTTATCACAGAGCTAAATCTATCTCATTAAAAGGACGTAGTAAATAAAATATCCATGCTATCTTGATGTTATAAATAAATACAAGGGGCCACGACACTGTAAATACTTAAACAGTCCTTTTCGAAAATGTACCCCACGTGCCTTATCGTATACTATTGACATAAGTTTCTTAATAATATAAAGTTCTAACGATAGGTCAATTTCATAACGTAAAAGCAGTTTAATCAGAATAATAAATTCTACCTTAGCGATCAAATCTCCATCAATTTGCAGAAAATACAAATGTAATCAATTTAACGATGATATGAACATTGAATAATGGAGAGGCGAGTGTAACAATGCCCTAGCAATTGATTTTCACATTTTCAGTAATTGATATACAGAGTGCACATCAATTACTGAAATTCTACATGTTTCCACTTTTTTTTTATTAATTTCGATCGAAATAGTTGATGGATTTTGAGAAACCTTTTGCGGATATTATATATATTAGAAGTTATAAAACAATATGTATATATACACACTGTTTTATAATTTTTAACATTTAAATTTTTACGATTTTTAAAAATAAATTACAATTATTTTTTCCTTGATACTTAGCTGATTGATTCACACTGACTTTAGTTAAGAGTATTATTTGTCAATGTTTTGCGTCGGTAATAATATAACTTTTTAAATATAACTGCCGAGACAATGTACAAATTTTATTTTAACGTAACTACTAGGTGGGCGAGATAAATACCATTTATTAGTGCCAATTGAATAAATTATGTTTCATTCATCGCGCCCTCCGTTCCAATCCCTTCCACCTATTTGCCTTCTCGCTTTAAGCATGCAGTTGTAATTTGTTGCAATGAATAATAAACTATTGAAGCGTGTTTCAATTTAAAGAAAAATAAAATTAATTGTATGTTTGCAGCACATAAAAGATCGTATCATATTTTTGATGATAACAAATTGAATTATAAATTGTTTGTGTGAATTAAAAAATATATTTTATTGTTTTTTTTTTATTGGATCATTTATTTTCATTTTATTTAATCTTAAAGGAAATTAAAAGAATAATTAATATTACATATGTGTGTGGCATATGTCGTCGCGTGCACATACACACGTTTGATTGTAACAAATAATTAGATATTATTTATATATCATACAATAAATGGGCTGATGTCAAAACGAGATAATGTTCAGCGACGGATATATGATAAATCAATAAATGTATTAAATTTCCGCTATAGACATTAATTTAATTATTATAAATCGCATTATTTTAAACATTGTGGATTAGGTATTATTACATTTAACAATATAGATGACTGAATACCAAGCTAAATATGAGATTTGTAAAATCTGTTTTATTGGATATGCGTAACATGGAACATTTATTAAACATTTGTATTTTGTTATACCAAGTCTTAAGAAAGATCGAAACATTAAATAAAATTATGACTTATATTTTATAAAGAAGTATTGCTGTCTCAACGTAGCACGATTATAAATAAAAAAGTTAGATTATTAAGTTGGCGAATTTTCATTAATTTTTTTCTACAAGTAAACCACAACTATTTATAATTTATAATTTAAATTAAAGAAAGTTTTACTAGTAAGTCATATTTTCAATTCAAAGATATCGTCAATTGTTACTTTTTGTATAATTCTATTACCGTTTACTGTCTACAATATTTATTTTATTATTAATAATATTATATTGTAAAGAAAATTTTCTTTGTCTGCTTTTTTAGTTAATTTTTTAAACAGAAAACACATGAAGAAACGTATATTAATACATATGTGGTTATACAATATGCGCTTATAAAGAAACGTTCCATATTGCAAAAATGATATTAAAAAACTAACGTTAAAAATTATCAGGAACAAAATTTTCTTATATTTTTGTATAACATTTATTTAAAACATTTTTTAATACGTTGATTTTGAAATATTTTGCCGTTTATATATTAAAATAACTAAATATGTTCCTAAGTCGGGTATAAAATCCATAGAATTTCAAGATTTGACCATCTAGAATACTTATTTCAAATGTGATCTTTTGACTGGTAATGTTAGTTTTATATCACTTTTGCAATATAGAACGTTAACTTGTTGATATTTAACATAAGTATATTAATACGTATGTGGTTGCGGCATACGCTTAGTATTTAATATTCCTTTCGATCAGTTCTGCAGTCGGATAAATCGATAAATGTCATTGTAGTTTAATCAAACCAACGAGATAGCCGAGCACGCTGCGCGCGCGCAACACAAAGAATATGTACATATTCGTATTCCATATATGCGAGTAAGTTAATAATAAATTCATGTCGATAGCAGAAATATGACAGAGGGAAACCGTAAGAGGGGAGGCTCGTAGTTTCATACGTATTACATCATTCAGTGCATGTGCAGGAAGCGAAAGAATCCAATTGAAATGGACCTTAATTATTTTTGAGAAGATTATTTGTTAATTAAAAGTCATAAAAATTAAATAGAAGAGACGCGCATAATATTCAATGACATATTTTCTTTTAAAATTATTATTAAATTAGTAACGCCCGAGAATTCATTACTGACCGATAAAATCGATACAAAACTGTGCCATTCGCGTCAGTTAATATTAATTAACCAATTACCGGCTCTTCGTTAGGATGATTCAACGCAATGTGGTAGAGATGTGCGACAGATGGAAAAGTAAATAATGAGGTTCTCTGTAATGAAACCTTTGCTAGCAAAAGGAGCTACGCGGCAATTTTTCAGACTTGTCTCATAATTGTCCCTTTGCGTGAAAAGTGAGAGCAACGTTCAAGATGAAGGCGTACCGAGCTGGCGGCATTTTCATTATTTTTTAGAAGAAATAATTAGATTAAAACTAAAGTAAAAATCAGTTAAATATATAAATGCCATAGCAACACATAATTTAATGCCATGGTTACACATTATATGTATAATCAATAATATCAAACACATAATAGTAAAACATAATCAAACAATAATCTATAACATGTAATATATTATATATAACATTGTAATATTTTACGTTATTTTACATTATATTATAAAAAAATTTAGTCAATTTAAGAAAATATGACATATATCTCAAGGTTCTCTCTCAAGCAATATTTATTGATTGAGACTGAAACAAATTTAATCAATTTAAAATGTTTTTTGGTTTCTACAAAAAAAGACAATTCTATTTGACATAATATAGATCGCGATATAGTGGTTTCTTAAACTTATAGAGCTAATGTTCCAGTTACTTCACACTGTTCGGAACTATCAAGAGAATGTAATTAAGCGGAGAATGTGGATTATGTCACGCGTATTAAACTCGAGGCACTCGAAATATCTACCGGATGCTTAACGATGCGCATATCTTATTAAAATATTTACTCGATTTAAACATGTTATTATATTTTATCTATAATCGTAATTTTAACAGATCTTAAGAAATAATTTTGAAGAACACTTTTATTACAGTTTTGATTCATATAAATATGTAATATCAAATATTTTAAATTTAATAACTTAATATATTAATAAGTTAACCCAAATTTGTTGAAAAGAGAATTCACAGTTAGTTTTAAAATAGAATATTAAACGTTGTGATATTAATAAGCAATGTTTTAAGAACATTTTTAAATAGTGACTTAACTTGAATATTTAAACTCTGTGCAAATATAACATTTTCCTGACAGGATTTATTCTAAGTGTGACGTAAATATTATAATGTAAATGTTTAATGAAATTTTGTAGTTTAATTAAATTGCTGTAATAAGCATCGTACTTCATGACAAAGAAATATTTGTCAAACTAATTTAGTTAAGCTTTTGAAAATTACGAGAAAATGATTGATTTAATTTCTTTAATACATCAGTAGGCAACATGCTTTCTAGAAGTCTTTCTTAGATTAGTACTGAATTACTGGATAAAGGAGACTAATTGATTAATAGAAATAAGTTAATTGCATTTATTTTTAAAACAAAATTAAATAGCTATAATCGTATTAGCAGTTTTTAAAAATTTACCTTAAAATTAAAATCAAATCAAATATAAGGTAACTCTGGTATATATATACTGCACTTCAGAAACATTTTATTTATCAGGCATTATTTACTATGCTTACTATGTTTAAAATGAATAAACTATACCAATAAAAACATAAAAATAAAGAATTAATAAAGATTTTATTTGATTTTAATTTTATTCTTGATGTATAACCATACTTTGTATGGCTTCAGCTATATTAAAAATAAAATAATAAAAATTAGGTAATTATCTGCTTGATTTATTTGTTTTATTTTTGTTTTTATCTCTATTCGTTATGTTATAAAAACTCCAACAGTAAAGCAGTTTTCTATATTTATTTTTTTTTTATTGTTGTAACAAAGAGGAAACTTTTAGGGTCGGTTGTTCCAACTTTTTGGTAAACTTACCTATCAGGTAAGTATGTGTCTATCTTCATTTCTTCTTAGATAAATAGACAGATATCAGATATATTTATCTGATAGGTAAGTTTACTAAGAAGTTGGAATATTCGGCCCTTATTGATTTATTTAGAATTACTAGTTACGATCGAACAAAGTCAGATTACCAGATATCAAATAATATATATATATTTTTTATATTTTAAATAAATTTATCATCTTAAGTATGGAATCATTAAATATCTTAAAACTCGAGTTTGAAATGGAATTAAATCTTATTACATCTATTTATAATATTGCTTTCCATATACAGTCCAATATTTTTCTTATAGTTATGCATTATGGTTTTTTCTGTTTTATTTATTTATTTGGAATTTTGATAAATTTTTCTTACTTATTCAATTTTTTAATTAAAATCAAACTCATTGTCCGTAGTTATTTATTTGTAACTCTTTAGAAACTTTGCGGAAATCTTTGTTTTACAATAATGCTCATCATTGAGATTTAACTTTAGTGTTACTCATTTGCTTTATTTTATTAGCTGTCCCGATTTTTCTTTTTCATCTTTTTTGTAATATTAATACCGTTTCACAATTCCATTTCAGGATTCTTTACCGATTACTCAATGCCGAGCGTTTGATTACATGGCATAGCCGGAAGGGACGATGTTTAATTTCTTCGCTCCTGCATAAATGCCACTATAAGAAACATTAAGGATACACGAACAGATTGCTGGTGAGGGGGTGCACGCGACATGGACACAGGTACGTACACATATACGTAAACGTACGTGAGTAAACGAAGGAGCCGTTAGTGACAGTGGCTTTGTAAAACCACCTCCTAGCTTTCAGTTTTACAATACACGCCACCTCCCTTTTGTACCCCCCGGGTAAAATGATGCGCGCACGGTTACGTTAAAGCGGAAACAGGCCGCGCTTTTCAATAAGCGGACTGCCGCTGCGTTCTTGCCGCGAGAACGGCACAATTAGTTATTACCGTGATCCACAAACCGGCGTTATTATCTTAAAAGCCGCTACTTCGTACAACGGCCGGAAGTTTCCTTGGAAAATGCTTCCGCAGAAAGTTGAAATATTAGCAGTTCCGTAAATCTCGCCTCGTAAATTTCGCTGCTTTCTTACACGAAAAATTGCACATCAGTCATTAATAAGACAGCGTAATGCGCTGTGCTGCAAAGAATTTCGCATTATTTCTCGTTAGAGGGGCTGAATACAGGCAATATTGATTTTATCTACCATCCGAAAGGAAAAAATAAAGTCGCGAAACATTCGTTTCGTCTTATCTCGTTCTTCATAGAAACGAACATACGCGCCTTTATGTACAAAAATAAAACCGCGCCATAAAATGCCAATCTGAGCCAAGTCTTATCGGAAAATAAACACTTATTAAGGGTAAAAAGTGAAACGTAATAAATGTAACAGCTGTGCGGAAGAAGAATGTGAAATCTCTGTTTTGTGAAGAAACAACTTGAAAACAGTTTTCATAATACAAAAAGAGAGTATCGACAGTCTGTTATTGATTTGAACCGGATGCGCATAAAGCAGAACTGTCTTATAGAATCTTTTGGTAGACTGGTATATTTTTCTTTATAACTATGTTAGATGTAAAAATGATGACATCTTCTCTCTCCTCGTAATAAATAAAATAATATATGTATATCATAAAAAAATTTAATGGATATACGTCTGGTTGATAGGGTTTTTCAAATAACACACAAGCATAGAGTCCATAGTAGAGTTTTTATACTTGCTTCTTATATTTAATAGGTATATAATGATTACAATCTAAGACTCTGCGTATAAATCCGCACAAGATCTCTTTCAATGTGTTCGTACACAATTAGCGCCATGCTTTTAATGTACCTTTAGTGCCAGCTTTGAGAGCTCATATACATCGATCGGTCTGATAGTATCGGGTGTGCCGTCGCTATTATTGACGGTAACATCGTTAAAGTTAAACACACTGATCAACGGTAAACGTCCCAGTACCAGAAAGTATCTACATATTGCTACTGATTCCGAGTTCCGTAATTGCTGCCTGAATATGCACATCGAGAGGCTCACTCGCGCTGATGTCGCTATGCTGATACCCATTCAGAAAGTAACACGTGCCCGATACATTGGCTGGCATTCCCTTGGGTAGATTGTCCTTGGTCCGCGGTTCCAATATGAATCCCGATTTTTGTATTAAGCACCTGTAAAATACATTTGAAACGTTGTGAATGACGTGAATATACGCATGCATGCGAGATAAGATTATCCATGTCAAAAGACGTACAGATAGGTAGTTGGACTGACGTTGACACGAAGTGGCTCGCTCGTGGATTCAAATCTATTCGCCAACGTGACATTGTGTCCGAAGAGACAGTATCTTGGCATCTTCTTGCCCACGACGCCCGCCAACACCATTCCGGTGTGAATGCCGATGCGCATCTGATAGGACAGTAAAGCCGGACAATCTAGTGAGTCGATAACAGTTCTATACACCGCATAATAGCGAGTGTAAAAAAAGTTTTATGACAACTCGGAAATACCAATGAAAAAAAGAAATGCAACTTGCTTTAAATATTAATGCAATCGTGAATGTGGTTCGCGCATTTTCTCACATTTTCAAACCGGCCGCTTGTTGCCGTAGTTAAGAAATATACTTTAAATGGGAAAAGTTTTAATAGCATTCAAGGCGAGAATAATAAACAACGGACTGCTCGAATGGATATGTAATAATCAGAAATACCCCTCAATTGAAAAACTTTGGGTGATATATAGTGTCTTCCGTGAAAAAGAGACAAAGTTGAGATATGAGAGTTGAAAGTTGAGAGATTGTGTTGATTGATCATTATTTTTAAGTACAAAAGATAAAGAAAAGTCAGTCTTAAAATAAAAAATTATATTTAGAAGAAATTGGTGAATGTTTAAAAAAAATGTTACTTGTAATGTTACTAACATTGCAAGGAAATATCATTTGTGTATACGCGAAAAACACATATTTACAAGACTTTAGATTGTTTGCACATATTCCACACAGCAAAATATATCACAGAAATATTTTGAAGATATCTATATGTCAGAATATTTATTGCATTGTCAAGATATCTTAAGAATGTTTCCGAGATATTTTCAAGATACTAAAATACCGTAATAATTTTATTTTAAATGTGATATTTATGTTCGTTGATTTTTATGTTTATCTTTATCTTTAAATCTTATATTTAAAATAGTATAAAGTTTATCTTGAGATATGTTTTATAAATTATCTTATTACTTATAAAATATATTTTAAAATAAACATGACGCAAACTTAAATAACATAGAAAGTTTAACTGTAATACCGATCAATTATATGCAAATGTTCCAGAGAAGTTCTTTTACAGACAATATGAAATATCAAGTAATGATGTCCTGCAGAATTCTATGAATATCTGACAATAAGATATATATATTAACATTGATTATTGTAAGCACAAAGATACCCGATTATGGCCTATTTCTACTAACGTAGATTAACTTTAATCTTGGTTTAATTTACTGTTTATCTTTTTCTAGTTTTTGAAAATAACAAGTTAAGCCGAGATTAAAGTTAATCTACGTTGGTAGAAACGGTATTATATCTCAAATATATTTTGCTGTATAGGTATGTTATTAAAACGCACTGTATAGCATTTAATAGAATATTTCTATGCCATTGTTAACAATTGTACTCTTATCGTGATGTGCTTTTCTCGCTCAGTGTAATGGAAGTAGAAATGCTGATTGTAATATTCCAAATTGCATAAAATCGCAATAAACAGCAACTGTAATGTTTACTATGCTATTACTGCCGACATTGTGCTGAAAATTGCATTGCATGTAATCACGATCTTATCTGCAGTCGTGCAATCATCGATGTAATACCTTTATTGGCTTGCCTTCGTGAGTCAGGTGATGAGAGCACGTTTGTATCATCTTTAGGCCCATCCAAGCAATTTGTTGCGCATGTGTATTGGTATTTCGATGAAGGCCGCATGCAACGCAGTAGGCATCGCCGATTGTCTCTACCTGTGTTCATAGAGAAAAGACAAATAAAATCAATGCAGTTTTCCATTTATACTTATATATAAAAACTACTTTTATAAATCTTGTTTGACGTAATTAGAATTTCTCGATAAATTAAATGCTCGCAAAACAATATGTTTTCATCGGCATTATATTATTTGCTATTGTTGAAAAACAAAAAAGGCCGATGAAGATAATCATTTGTGAGCTAAATCTAGTTCTTTCTGTGTCTCACAGATGGCAGCATCATACATTTTAGTAGCGCGAACGAGAGGTAATTTATAACGATCGGTATTTGTAGATACTAACTAAAAAATAAATACATTGTTAAAACAATATCTTTTTTATATAATAAACTAATAATTATTTTTTTAATGTATTGAGGAATATTTAAATGGTAATTTATCTTTTGATTCTTACCAATTAAAAGCTTTAAAAAGTGAAGAATATACAACTTTACTTGATTAATTCAGTAAATAATAATTGATAATTTAATAAATTAACAATTATATAAAATATATATTAATTTATATAATATTTATTTATACATAAAAGTAAAAATTCTATTTTATGTAACATACCTTATACACATCCAACTGACCACAGTAAAGATCAAATTGCTCGTATAGATTTTGAAGCATATTGATGACCATCATTGGCGTTGTTGTAGCGCAGATAGATGTAAATCCTACTATATCGCTAAACAACATCGTGACTTCTGGATACGTTTTTGCCTCGATTGTCTCTCCTAAATTCAAATATTAAGAATTAATCAATGATTTCTTTCTTATAAAGCATAACATATATTCAAACTGCCTAATGAAATCATATTTACATGTAACTGTAACTTTTTGATAATTTAATAATATAGCTCTAAGCTATATTATAGCTCTAATTTTTTACAATTAATGTTTAAATTCTTTTAATCTGTATATCACATTATTATACTTTAGATTATTGTAATTTACCCAGCCACAGGCGTTTCGCAATATCTGGCGGAAATATAAGATGTAAAAGGCTGACATTTTTTTCTCTTTCCGCATCGACCGCCAAGTTAGCTTCTTCTATAGAACTTTTCAATTTGTCCATACGTCTTCTTAAGCCATCCTGAAAGAAAATTACTCCATTGTACTTTGTGCTGATACCAGGCTACGATAGTACAGAATATTGATCCGTTGTTTTAATTATATTAAACGCAATGAATTGTTGTAAGTATATTATTCTACCGCAATGGAATAATAACAACCATTGATGACACAATCTATAAGCGACTCAAGCTTTTACATTAAATAACACGGGTGCCGGATTCGCGGTACCACATAGAATCAGCCACGAACTTACTCACCTGTGCTCTTGCCTGCTCGCCAACTAGTATAACGTCCCTTGTAGCGTCGTGAAGAGGGATATCAGAAATGAAGAGTCCTCGACCCGTTAAGCCCTCCAAACCGTTCAAGAACGGTGAGCTCACGAATAAAATCGAGTCCGATTCTGGACAGTGTACCATCTGACCCTTCATTTCTAGACCCTGCGTAACAAGGGCACAGAGTCAGTTCTCTTAATAAATTAATTTTCTTACACGCGCATGTTAGAACATTATTAATAATAGAAGCCGCCACTACCGCAGGAGTGAAATCGAATGATTTTCTCAGGTTGCTTTTATTTACATGTTTGTGTTTAACATGTTTGTAGTATTCCGAGTTCGAGAGTAAGTTAATCATCCTGCGTTAGCGAACTAGCATGCTATGAACATACCTCCGCGGGATATTTATCGACGTCATGCGGTCTCTGGAGGGTCAGGATAAACGGTGTATTCGCGCGCTTTAGGATCTCGTGAAAGGTCAGAGTGACGCCGTGGGGTCGTGTGAAGACGAAATATGTCGATATCTCCCTGCCGAGCCGGTTCAAATGGTGTCCAAAAATCTTCATGAAACCGACGCCGAGCTGAACGAGCTCCAGCTGACGGTCGACGACGAAGTGCCACGGGAACGCCTTGCAAAAGCTCGCTACCCCCATTCGAAGGTCCGTTGCTTCGGAGGAGAGTGGACGGAAAGTGGATGACACCACGTCGCAGTCGTCATCTACGGCCGGCTGTTCGCTGTAACGCTCAGGAGTAATCCGGTATCTGCAATATTCAAGGAAGCGCTTGTGCAGGTGCCGTCCTTTCTCCGCCATGTAGAAAAAAATATTCAATAAGGTAGCATGTCGGTCGCGCTTTTTCTCCGCGTACATCGAGGGGCAAAAAATGCCGTTCCGGCGAAATCGCGAAGCGCGTCGCGTATAAAAATCAGGATTGAGCTTAACTTCTACCTGTACGTGCGAACGTGAGTGATGGGAGGGTCAACATTTTTTATGATAATACAGAATGACCAGCGGCAATTGCCGCCATTCTGATTCCGACGTCGCGCAGATAAATCTAACCGGACCTGAATGAAACATTTAATTAAACTCGGAAACGTAAGCGATGTGCGGCGACAAATGTTTCGCACGTCATTTACATGCTCGCGCGTCGATCTCATCCTTTCAGAATTAACGTGAGACTCGATAGTACCGCACCTATCATCAAATATTTGCCACCGACGAGAATCAATATTTGTTCAAACGAAAGGTTTGTACTCTCACGTGCGCTGCCTTTGCCTATCTGCACGAATTACATTCTACTCACGTGACATTATTTCGGTACACGCGATTCGGTCGGCAAACATTAAATACATCATGCAAAAGCATACGGACGATATAATGACATTCGATAAAATAAATCCGTAACTTTCTTTCTTTGGATTTTTCGGCCCACCGCGTTTAGTATGCGACCGCATATAATGTGAACGAGCACGTTGCATGGTTGAAACAAAATGGAAACTCTATGTAAACACATGAATTATTTGCGTAAATAATGAATGATATACAAATAAATGCAAATAAATTATTTGTGTAAGGAATAATATTTGCGATGTCGCAGAGTCATTCGTACACGGAGCTTATTGGAGTTTATCATTTCATAGAGCGTATTCATACACACGTTGATCGGTGACAACCCTGAAATTTTACATGTCTATTGCTGCAGTCACCATTTATATTCGTTTATACAGGAATCTAATCATACTGAATTGAAAAATTTCGACGAATACTGAAAAGGCTCTAATCACGTTGCGCAATTGATGTTGTGCCACCAATTCTCGCCGTGTTTTTCCAAATCATATTTCCAGAGCTTGTGTCGTTTTGATTTCATATTTTTCGTTCCTTTCTCTCTTTCTCTTTCTCCGTCTCTCTTTTTCCCTTTTCTTTTTCTCCTTTTTATCGTTTTAGGTACGAGTAGTCGTCGAATCAGAATTGTGTCGCTTTAAAGTGAGGTAACGCAGACCTCTGTATTCGTTGTCGCGGAAAACTCGTTCGCGCGTGACGTTTGATAACAATTTTTGTATTCTTCACTAAACGCAGAGATGGCCTAGAAAATTTCCTTCGCCTTTACACTCTGATAGCGTCTTTTATGCCTACCGCTTTTCAAAATCGGAATGGAAAGAAACGGAAATTAAAATCTACGCGGATAAGACCGGTTAGGACCGATGGGTATTCTCGACAAAAGCGAAGCGGCATACAACGGCGTAAAAAAAAAAGAGCAAGCCGGCCGTGATAAAAAAAATCGGGATAAGAGACGTTGTAAAGAGATTTACCTAAAAAACTTGGTATTGTAGGGATCCGGCAATATATACACGTCGGCTTTGTCGTTATAGAACTGCCTGGCTATGCCCTTCAGACTGCCCACCAGAAGATAGGCGATAGAAGGGTGGTCGGTGGTGAAGTGTAGCTCCAGCGCTTCCGGTGTGGCGATACACACAAACTCCGCCTCGGTATCCGATCCCGACTGATGCTGGACAACGTCGTTTACGCCGTCGAGTGTGGTCAGGAAAGCGGTCAGATCGTTCCCAAGGCAACGAAAGGCCCGCTCTAAGAGACCCACGCAAGCCCATGCGATCAGCTCCTGCCCGAGATGATCGAAAAACGCGTTCACGTCGACGTCTGCAAAAGTTCCGCAAACATGAGTTCGCCTTGAGGGAATTCCGAGTCGTCGAGTCACTCAGGAACCGCTTATTTCTCCCATTGCGGCAATACATTTGGAGAACTGAGTTTTATAAACAATAGAGTATAACACACCGTCTTAAAGTATATAATGTAAAACTCTTGCAAAAAAGTAGATTTTTTTTTTGCAAATGTTCTACTTCTTAAAAAGTGCTTTATATCTATCTTGAGATAGCGTCTAACAACGAGTACTCTTTTTAGAGTTTTTTTAGAGTTTTTCTTCCGTTTTGCGGAATTATAGGATTTAAACTTTTATTGAAAATGTCTATGAATGTTTAACGTGACGTCGAGTACTAAAATCGGCGCGTTTGAGAATTGCGAGCGAATCTCGCGGGATCGATAATACACGGCGTGTTTCAGTTCACATTAAACCTGGCATGTTCGGGTCCCTTGCAAATCCGGAAATAGATGCGGTGAGCAAGGGCTGGTTTAACGATCCTATATTATTTCGCATCAAATGTCGTTACGAAAACACGATAATTATAATAGCGGTTATATGGCATCGTGCGATGTAATGTGAAGATGATCCCACCTAATTATTTGGATTTATCGTATGGCATCCCATGGCGTTCTGCCATATCATGCGGTTGGATCGCGGCGAATCGATGAAGGTTTTGTCATATTCATGGGTATTTCTTTTTTTAATCGACTGGCTTTTGGCGAATATGCGCGAGCGCCGACCTAATAATATTCTCAAAGCTTTGCGGTAATCGCGTGCGTTGTTGGCCGATAAATACGATAAATCACGCGATGAAATATTGCAAATGTTTGTCCGCGATCAACGATATAGGATAATAAGTTGTTCGGAAATGGAAATGTTATCTGTGATTTATGTGTATATTTACGCTGCGATTAACCCGGAAGCGCGGGGACAAAGAAATTTTCGGTTGGAAATTTTCTGGGTCACGGCGATACGCGATATGAAATAAGCGGCGGTCTGTCTGCGTTATGCGCCCGTATGAATGCGCGCGTCGAATGCGTCCTTTTATATTTTTCGTGATATCATAAATTCCGCGGTGGTAAACGATTTTACTGTTCGACATCGGGACGGCGAGACGTGTCGTCGGGCGCGTTCGTATAGCTCGCCCCGTATAAGAGACCTACTCCTCGTAAGTCAATCTTGCAAATGGCCTAATGTCCTGTATATCTTTGGTGACAGCGGAGTCTTGCGAGTTCCTCTGGAGATTGCATTACGTTTGGTATACGAGAGAAGTATCTTCTATGCCCCGGTAACCACAGCAACAACCACTTCCTGTCGTGTATACGAAATGCGAAGTGATCGCCCTGCACCAGGCGGAAGGATGAAAGAGGGTTCTCTGGGTCACGAGGGAGGAAGTAATGCGTGGCTTATGCTGACGATTTGTCTCGCTGCGCGAGCTCCTTATAAGCAAAAATACATGTTTTCCACGCCGGTTTGATAAACGGCAAGTGCGTATTTGTCAGCGGGCGATAAGCGCCGGTTTACACGCGCATCGTTCACATTTCCGCTAATAGACTGTGCAGGCACGGGGAGAATTATAATGGCCGGGTGATTTTCTAATGGACGCGAATATTGTGAAATTGTAAATAGAGGAAATTGTTAATTCATTATCGCAATCCCGTTTATTAATCACACGCTG
Organism: Monomorium pharaonis; assembly: GCF_013373865.1. Lineage (NCBI taxonomy): Eukaryota > Metazoa > Arthropoda > Insecta > Hymenoptera > Formicidae > Monomorium > Monomorium pharaonis. The sequence goes on along the minus strand of NC_050467.1, from coordinate 40,527,199 downwards.
TTATTAAATATTTCCCGAGTTATTCTTGTTTATGCTCGCGTGTGCAATGTACTGAATCGCATTAATTGCATTAAAATACGCGGCCAGCGCTTTTATCAGTGAACTTCGATATTCAAGGGTCGGCGTAATTGTTAACGCGGGGGAAAAGAGATTCCACCGGGATGGCAATTTCTTTACGGTGTACGCCTTTGCGATGTACGCCTAGGAAAAAAGAGAGAGAGAGATAGATAGAGAGGGAGAGAGAGAGAGAGAGAGAGAGAGAGAGAGAGAGCAAGACCACAGGGCGATTTTGTTTGAACTTGAAAGTACCGCTCTCTGCGCCAGCTACCCTTGTCCTTTTTTTCCCCAGGATTACATGCTTGGATACGGAGATCACTTCGACCGAGAATACATATATGCTGCTACCCGTCGTCAAAGGAACGTCTTGACGCAAGAGATAAGTTGGCGATATATTTAACAGGAAACCACCACGGCGCGTTACATGTTTTATGGCGGGTAAACAGGCGTTTCACATAATCGCTCACGGTACGCTCGCGCAGCGTGATGCAGCATTCTCTAATGTGGTTACGTAACATTGCGCGCCGAGGGTTTTATTGCGTTAGGGCACCGTAATTCTAAGTTACGAGCGCTAAATTCCCTCCGCGATGCGTTTCACGTACCAGACTATTAGTCACAAAGGGCGGTATTACCCGAACGACGACGACGCGACCGTTGTCTTCGGCAAAGCGGACGCGCGACTCTGGGGTAGTCGTCCATTCATAAGTCCCGATGAGGAAGTCAGATCCGAAATACATTGCATGCGCATATCGATTGTCCGCGATGATTAATGGGACGTTTCTCAAGCGTACTCCACTGTAACTACAGTACTCGAACGGCCGAACGTAAATTGGGTTAATATGCGCTCGAAGATGAAGGATCGTGGAAAACCATCTGACAACAACGACGCTGTCAAACAGCATTAACCCTTGAGCCCTCTCGGATAATCGAGATCTATGACCGTCCGTTTACGAATTTCAAGTGTACGCGGCCAGTTTATAGCGTTGACTCTTTTGCATACGTGAAATGTTGTTGAGCGATCGAAATTTCTCAAATTACCCACGATAATTCAGAGTGAAAACTTTTACTCCTGATGCATATACGTTTTGCAAATGAAAAAGAGCGTATTTAGCACAGCACACATTGATAAAACATTAATTCATTAATGCATATCAAAAGCAGAAAATCATTGTTCGCGAGTGCATAGTAATATTCAGAGAAGATATTAACCTTTCAAGCTTCCATACGCTTACACATTTTTATATATTTTGCATACCCAGTCTTTTCTATCTTTGATACATTTGCATTAAGATAAAAGAGCTCTATGTACATAAAATCTTTACGAAGACATTTGAAAAGTCTGTTATTTCTCTGGTTACGATTGCCAGCAACAGACGAGTATTTCAAGTGACAGCTGTAACAACTTTCTGAAGAGACTTTAACAACCTTACTTCTTCCCAAAGAGTACGGCTTGCTTGTTTCAATTAGCATAGAAATATACTGGTTCCGCGTATGCGTACACTACGCGCTCGCCGTCGTTTCAACATTCTAAATTGATCGCAAATAAACTCGTAGCGTAGTTTGCAAAGTTTCCATAGACACCGTCTGGTAGTCGCACGTGCACATTATATAAAACTAATTACCTCTAATAAGCATGTTTGTACTTTATTAAAAGTACAGAGGGATATCCTGTTTACGAAATTAATAACGTATGATTAATGATATAAAGATTTTCAACTATTATCTGGTGTATACTTGATTTACAAAATAAAAAGCGTAAACTGCAGGGTGTAAGATCGTAAAATCTTTAATGCAGCTTGTAAAGATGAGAAAATGCTAGAACTTAATTCATTTCGCGGAATAGAAATGTGAGAGTCATACAATTGTATTATAATACAACGTACAATAACGGAAACAGTATAACGTAACATAATGCTATTATTTTTTGAAGTCGATACTAAGACTCATATAACAAGCTTTTACGACCTGGAAATCGAGGGGGCAGGTTATAAGGCGGAATAATTTTACGTATTTCTTTTGCCGCGGCTTTTCTATATACAATCGATGAAATATTCAACCGAGTCTCTCGCGCGTCTCTCGTTTCATTTCTCGTGTAAAGACTCGGCGGAGTTCGCCAGTCTACGGGGTGGTCTATTCGTAATATAAGATTATTCTTACGGGAATGTGAAGAGACACGAAGGCAAATTCGGACGGGTCTGACACATTTCTCGAATCTTGACGGGCAAAGAGAAGGCATTTCGCTCTGTCGTTGCGTGTATAAGGTCTGAATCGATAAGGCGCGCTCTGTTTGCGTGCATAAGATAGGATCCGCCGTACAACGGCGGATCGGTATGATATCGCGGGCATGATTTTCCGAGACCGGGCTCATCTAGTTCATTAATCTTTCGGAGTACGTATTACCTATCCGGAGGTTCCTTCGTTAACGCCAGGAAACGTTCACGTATAGTCACGTATTTGTGTAGAGACTATCTACTTTACGACAGCGTCCTCGTTAAAATCGTATCGAATCGTGTGATTGAAATATCGATAAAGGTATTTCAGCACCTAATAGCTTCTAATCTGTGATAGCAAATATCGGAATTCTGATACTCGAGTTCATGAAGCTATTTGTGCGATCGAGCAAAAACTCTTTTCCACTCAACTTTTTTTTTTATTAAACGAGTGAAAAAGTGGGATATCGAAAACTTTTTGTCCGATATAACACGTCTCATTTGTGAAAGTAATCATAATTTAGATGATTATTTCTTTATTTTTGTAATGTTTGTATGTACATTTAACGTCTGTATATTCAAAAGAGATTGGTGTTACTTAAAAAAGAACTATTAGCGTTTTAGTCTTTTTTACATAAACATTATCCTCGTGTCTGCATAACAAACTGAAATCAAAAATGCATGTAACAGACAGAATTAAAACACAAGACAAAATTAAAATATCATCATACGATGCCAGATTGCGCGTCGCTATGCAGTTGCTAGGGAAAGTAGAACGCGTAACCAAGGATCCGGGACGGACACATTTTGTAAAGCTGGAATAATTTGAATGTGAAGAAGGACGACTGCCTCGTCCCGAGCTTTATTTGTAACGACAGCAACGTTTACGGTCTTCATATTTTAAATGCTATTGAAAGTTTATTAAAAATTTCAACTTTTTAAAGTTATTTCAGACATTTTGCAATTTTTGCATTGAATTTGATCGTTCCTAGATAACTTTATTAATTCTTGTTACGCTGAATTTGTTTTCTTTTTTTTTTTCCCAGTGGAAAGAAATCCGTTAATTCTTTGGACAGGAATAAAAGCGCGTGGGTAGAGAAAAAAAAACCACCTTATCAATTGGTTAATTGACAGATTGCATTGTTACCGTCTTGGTTGCTGGATATTTCATTTGAAATGCCATAAATATCGATTGCGTTTTTCGCGCTAGATTTTCTGTATTCATTCAATTAAAAACTCGGTCAACCCTGTATTAACGGATTCTCGCGTTATCAGCTGCGCCGCAAAACCAAAGCGGACAATGGTGCTTAAGATATAATTGCAAAAAATGCAAAAAGATAACAATTCGCACAAAAGTAACGTTTGGCGCTGGCAGAAAATAATTCCAAATTAGCTTCCACTTGTTTGAATGGAATAATTAAAAAAGCGGTTAATATATTGCACGGAACTATTCTAAATAAAAACTCTATAAAATTTCATAATTTTTCTCACACATGACAGTTCTTTTACGATGCAACCATGCAAACATTTAACCACTCTCGCCTACTTTGAGTAAAATATCTTTCAATTGCATCGTCTTTTGTAGAATGTTTTCCAATTTTTACAAATTTGTTAAATCTAATCTCAGAAATTAATGTTCTGAATATTTTTTTCAAGAAGCTTATTGACACGGTAAATTCTTATAATTTGATTGTGATAGATTTAAGATAATCGCCTCAATGTTTAAAGGATCTAAACTAAGCAAGCGAGCGCGAACAAACATAAATGGTCAAATTGCTTTAATAAGTGCGAACGATGCCCTACGGCGGCAAGTCGTTTGTTCGTAAAACTACTAATTATGTTACGAAGTAATAAATAATAGTTTACCATAAGGGAAATTTATTCAACATTATGCCGTTAAATATTATCTTTCTGTTTGAATAACGAATCTGTATAATAAGGTATCTATTTCTATTGCAATTTAATTATAAAAATTATATTATCTTACCACAGTCGTAATTTAGTGTCTCATAAATATCTTCCAGTAAATTATAGTTTTCCTCCTCTTCAACATTACTGACAAGTTTTTCTCTGAAAGATTAAGAAAAAAAATCATTATTAAATGTCGCAAATATATTTAAAAATCAGTATAATGAATGTCATTTTACATGTCTTACTAATAAAAATATGATTTGGATGTTTTCTATAAATGCAGAATTTTTATACAAATTTGTATTAATAAACATGTTAAATAGAAACATTTTAATTACATATTAGTATAGACATACACACACACACACACACTTGGTTAATTAAATTTAATCTAATCTAATCTAATCTAAATATTATTAAAAAATATAGACGATGTAATCTTTATTACATTTATTTCTATATTGCAAATCTTTACTAAATTAAATCATTTTAGTTATTATGTGGGAGTTAATTTTTAATATGTTTAATATATCTTTGATGTTATATTAAATATAATCTTTGAAAAGATATGTCATATTTATGCTTTATACAATTAAAAATATAACAGAAGCATAGCTCTGTTTTTTAGTATAGCTACAAAATTGTAGAATTTAATAAATTAAATGACTAACAATAAAAAAGTTAATTTACAATATTAAAAATTGTTTCATAACAATGTTCCATTCAATTTACTTTTTCCACAGTATAATACGTATCTACATAACGCTTACAACAGAAAACGTTTTTAATGAATATACTTACAAAGACGATGTTGTCGACGTTGGAAGAGGTACTTCATGTTTATTTAACAGAGCTTCTAGCGCCACAGCCACCACCTCGTTCTACAATAGAAATTAGGATTTCAAAAATAATTACAAAAGAACTTACAACAGAGTTAACTGTTGTATAAATTGTTTCTCTTTGCACAGTCGTTTTGTGTCAATATATTTAATTAAATTTAACAAAAATTATTAAAATATTTGAAATAATTGACATATGTGTAATGTAGATATTATAGATCGGTAATATACGTAGTAGCTTTTGACAAATTATGAAAATAATATACAAGATTTTATTTAAAAGAGTGCGATAAGAGCTAATATTAAGCTATCTCATTTGTTACAAATTAATTAAAGAGCTACATATACTATAAGCATATTACATTTAAAAATATATAACGCGTGGAAACATGCTGCAAAAAATTCATTCGTGCACATATATAATGTAGCGCTGTCAATAGTAGTTTCGAGCTTTTAACGTTTCGAAAAATGTTGTCGGTAGAGGACGTATGTGAAATTTTTTTTAAACGCATTTGAAAGATTGATACTCACGTGCACGCAGGCCATGTATTAACGTGGCGAGACTAAATTATACAAGTTCCTGATTTAACTATATGCACGAATACGTGTGATTCGGCAATCGTGTAGCAATAATCCGATATTATGCAGTGCCTAGATTTTTGCCATAAATTACAGTCTGCATTTTACAACGAGAAATATGGCACCATTTGGAACGCTCGTGTATGGGCAATTCTTCTTAAGAGAATAGCGCTTGAGGCACTCATATGGGACATTACTTCAGCCATGTGACCTTCATTGCATAACGTTGTTAGAGGCAGAATTATCCTCTAACTTAGCTCTCGCACGGATTCACACTAAGTTACGATTAATATCATGTTAAATGGCAATTAATGGCTCTAACTATATGTATTCTAACTATTATGCCTGAGAACTGTGCAAAATAGGAGGATCATAAGGCCACAACCTCTACGGCTGTTTCCGCATTTAACAAAGTTACGTTGAACATTGAGCACTAAAAGTTTTAATACTTCACAATACGTGATACTTTATTATATAATGCATAATAAATCGCAATAATAATTCTTTGAATTATAAGCTTTTTATCTCAATATAATTATAAGCACTACCATCTTTGGGTGACTTAACAAAATTTATTTAGAAAATATCAGTAACGGAGATTGATAAATTGCTAAACATTTTTGTCGACACACTCAAAGAAATTTACATATCAACGTATCTCTCTGTACAAATGATGCTGCGAACTTGATGTTGGCAGGGAAGGAAGAAAAGAAGGTCTCTTTGATTTAGATATTCCGTTTCAATGGAATTCATTTGATACATAACAATTTGTCAGAATGATATCTGACAAATGGCATTATCCACTAACATTGACAGATGATATCCATTTGTATTGACACATCACGAGAAATGGCGTCTAGAGTAATCAATAACTTACACGTCGTAAAATCAATTTTACACGACAATTTTGTTTGGTGCACCATATGTATTGAATAATTCGCGAAATATGCGAAATATACGCAACAGTATGAAATGTTCAAACTGCACGGAGTGACATTATTAATGCAAATTACTTATAACCCAAGATTATTATAACGTCAAAAGTTTTAATACAATCTATTAAAGCATGCAATTAGTTAAATCCTGAATGTTAGTTTAGGGGGACATGAATTATGTACCAGCATTAATAATTGATTATAGTTTATGTTGGGAATTAGATCAGGGATGATCCTGCGGAAAATCAGGATATAACAAGCTAATCTTCTTTGCGCATTAATATTTCTTGTTGTGTGTATACGTCATGAGAATTATAATGCGAATTAAATGTGCTGTCTCACAAAGAACAGAAGATTAGGATAATTATGTTTTAGATTCTGTGTTAACATACAGCGAACCGTGTAGTATGACGTCGCCGCCGTCGATTTCAGGCGCATTGTTTTCAGTCGCATTGAATTCACTGGATCTTAATTTTCAACTCGTCTAATGACAATATAATGCAAACGAACTGCTATAATAAAATTATGTACACAAAAAGAAGGAAAATGGGAAAAGCGGCTTAATTAGTACCTCGCGTAAAAATAGCTAAATTACTTTCTAACTTTCCACAGAGACAGTTGCGCTTTTAATAGAAAATGTGAAAATTTATGGGTTATTACCCCGTGTGATTAATATATCAAAAGGCAAAGCGAAAGAATATGTAATGGACATTTTAATTTAATTATAAATCGATTGACCTATTTATACGAGAACATGCTGAGGAGTGCAAAATAATAAAAATGTTTCTTCGCCCAAATGTACTTACGGAAACTATAAAAGCGAATATATTTTTTACACGAGACAAAGGGGAATAATACGATAGAAATTTGGCAATGCAAAATGTTATTCAACCAACGCCCCGGTGGTCACATTCCGATTGGCGCCAAAATCGATAGGAGGTCGTTCTAGAATGGCAGAGGAAGGTCATTCAAACTACTTGTAAGAGGACAGCCATGCAAAATGACACGTTTGTCAGTTTATGCAGTCGCACAAAGTATTGCGCGGATTTATTGTTAAAAACTGAGAAATTTGCAAAATAATTTTTGGCATTTTCTTATTTTTCAGACCTGATTGCATTAATTACTTTGAGTATTATAACTGAAAGTGATTGACATTTTATGCGCCTATTTTCTCGTGTAGAATAATTTTATTGTAACGTAATTTCACACACACTTTGTTACAATATGAATGTTATCGCAGAAAGAAAAGAAGTTAAAAAAAGAGCTTCAGCGCCGCGTCTGAATAATTATCTTGTAATTGTGTAAAGTGCTTAGGCGAGAGAATTACCGATATCATTGCGGGGTGCCGTCAGCTAATATTTTTATAGCATGGAAAGTCGGCCATCCATTATTCCACGCCGGCTTCGAGAAATCAAAGTAAGTGCACCGCGAGAGGTACTTAAGTGACTTAATACGTGGAGATCTTTTTATTTTCGCATTTCAAGTACTTCACAACGCGATGGCTGCAACGGGATTCGCGCGCGACGTCTGCCCCGGCAACGCTATAGTACGGCCAATATTTCTATTTTATCGGTGCACTTTCGCACGCTGAGAATATTCATAAAGCTTCGTCGCCTGAAAGAGAAAGGAAATAAATGATGAAAAGCAAATTACTGACGCAGCAGTGGAGCGATACGTAAAAGTGTATATGTAACCGCGCGCGATGTAACAATACAAAGCTCACGCGCTCGAATTAATGTGCAATTTATTTCTCACAAATGTTTGCCTAAATGTTCTCGCCGCCGGGGAACGCGTTATAAATAGCGATATTCATCATATTTGGTGAGGATGTAAAAATTACGTTTTATGCACTTTTTCATTTTTGACAAAGCATATAAATTACGATCATTTACAAATATTCCGTCGCAGCAAATGCCCACGCAAACCATTTTCAAACTTCGGACTAATACTTTTCGAGTTAAAAATTTCTCGCGCACAGAAATCCCAGAACTTTAAGCAACTTTGCGCGCAAAAAATTCACAAATTTGTATCGTGGACGTTCCGATGGAGGCATACACAGCTGCGTTTTCGTCACACGATGCGTATCGATACAATTTCGCAAGTAGGAGGAAAACCTGATTTCCGTCAATTTAACTAAGTAACGAAGTTTCTGTCACATCCATCCAATTTATCGGAGTGAAATGGAGCCCCGTGTCGAACCGGTCGTCCGTCACCATAAAGCTTGTTCTCCGTCCGACATGTCATTCGCGCTGACAATGATTAGTCACGAGGATACAACCTCGGAAATGCAACCGATGCAAATGCAACGTGTTTTTGCAATTTCCACTCGTCCTTGCGTATTTACGCGGCGGGATTGCGCGGATTAAAAGTAGAGTATGCCAACCGGGCGAAACAATCCAACATATTGTGTCCCACAGTAATCTGCGAAACGTTAAACCATGTAATAGGTACGAGCCGTCTGTTGAATGGCATAGTTTAATTACTTTTGGCGGCGTACTGGATGTTCGTGCAACTGCAGATTGCTCGAGTAACCCAGTTGTACCCTACCGTTAGTCAGGCTCATTTGCGTATTATTATCCAGAAATAATTGCGATTCTAATGTTACATCTTAGTACTAGCCGGTGTGACAACAATAATCCTAATTAATTAAAGAAATGTTAACGCAGTTATATTTCTCGTTAGGGTATATTATTCCCCCTTTCTTTTCTGTTCTCCAAATAAACACTGTCGCAAGATACTTGGTTATATTTGTTATATCATTAAACATTTTCCTCTGCAAAAGATAGTCTCTTGTTGTGAGGAGCCCCTCAGCTTCTCGTAAAGCACTCGAGTTTGCACTACAAAGCGCAAAGGGATGCTACGAGAAAATAGAAAATGACAAGAAAAGGGATTAAAAACTCATGTTCGCGTTTACGACGTAGAACTTAACTAGCGTTTCTTTAATGAAGAAGCCGACAGTTTCGTGGAAATGAGCGTGCCACGTGGTTAACCAAGATACACCGAATGTCTTTTTGTTTTACGGAAACGACCGCGTAGTCTTATGAAGCTCGTTCTTTTTCAACTCGACCGATGTGCGCGATATTTTTAGCTGCCGTTTTCATCAAGACGAAAACTTTTTGAATCGCTGAACCGAAGCATTTGAGAGTTGAAGAAGATGCTGCGGACGATGCAGAAACACAATTTGCGAAATGGGGATCAAAATTTTATTCTCCGTAATACGCCAAACAATTTGCGACTGGGAAGAAATTCCTATTGCATCAGAAGAACATATCTCTCGATACAGAGGCAGTAAACAAAAGTTGGGATTCTTTGTTATAGTTCTTTACGAGGTACTGTATCTTTACGCTCGCCAGAGACACGACGCCGTACTCTTGCCGAGCATTATTTCGCTAGTTCGTCTATCTAATCTGACTTCTGGCCAAACTTTGGGAAATATATTACAAGATTACGGCATTTCTCTGTTGCTTCTTGGCGCGTGTTTTTCTCGCGTCATGCTGAATATCATATGCAACTCTCCAGAGCCATAAAGCCGTAATATCTGACTATTTTTAATATTTGCGCGTTGCATCGGGCTGAAACACAGATGCGATTTATATAGTGAACTTTTGAGTTTAATGAAACATTCCCTAATGCAAGAATAATCACAGAAAGATAAACACAAAAGATATCAAGTATAAAGAAGCTCTGTTGTACTAATGAATGCGGCCTTTATGAATGGAGTGTGCAAAAAGAGAAATCTTTTTCTTTTGAAGTTTTCAAACAATCATTTATACGTGTTAACATTGTATCTATTATTATTAATGTATCAACATTAAAACTTTGAAAAACTGTTACCGTTCTGCGAAATGCAAACAAACAGAAGTGCTACTAAAATTCTATAAAAATGACGTGATAGATATACTGTTTTCCCATTGGGATTTTCAGGATGAAGCGCACATTGCAATGTCGATTTGAAAGTGGAATCTCTCCCTAGCGTAGTTTCAGTATTTATGTTCCGATAAAGGTAAATACGAATCCAGCATATAAATTACCTCAGATTTATCCGACTTACAATAATGTCTACGTTCGCACTTTTTAGTGAGGAAAAATACGAGCATTTACTTTAGATAGGCATTCGTCAGAGACGGAGCTAGAAAGGGGACAGAGAGATTCAGTTAAGCCTTAGTTCAAGCTTAAGGGGGATGTTTATGAAAGTAAAAAGATCTTGTTAAATTTTTTATACGAACATCTTTCCGTAACATTATTTTCAAGGCGCCACCGGAAATTTTTATTCGACCTCACGTTTCCGCTTGCATCCGCTTGACTACTCAGAAGAAAAAAACGGGGGAAGAGACAGGAGAGAGAGAGAGAGAGAGAGAGAGAGAGAGAGAGAGAGAGAGAGAGAGACGGAAGAGGGTATCTACGACCATTTATCGATCTGGCATATTTCTCGTCGTAATGGCCCCGAAAGCATCGAGCTAGTCCCTGGAAGAACTGCGCTTCTCTCAGAATCATTTGTCCGCACACGAGAAGCGGCGTGCAGTGAGGATCATCTATCACCGGGTGGCCCGTCGTAAAAACGTACGGAGGGTAACACGCGTGTTATGCAAATCTATCAAATCGATCGCGGTATTTCCATAACATCGCGATAGCGTGGCAGACGGTGACGTGGTATACGACGGAACTGCATTTACGACCCTTACGATTACCCGACGATGTTGGAAGTGCCGTTAGAAGCAACGGATGTATCGATCGCCCCTGAAGAGAGCGTATTTTGCATTGCAACGAACACGATTAAGTTCTGGTGAGCTGCAGACCAGATGGGAAACGTCGCCTTCATGAATTATTAGATTTATTTCACGACGGGGCGAAATATATTATACAAGAATATATTATGCAAAATTATATTGATGCCTAAGTCATACGTGTTTTCGAGGATCCGACAATTTCTCATAATCAAACTGTATTATATTCCGTTAATTAATAATATTACCCCCGCTTCGCCGAGATGATTGCCGTGATATACTTGCGCGCCGCGTTATCCCGACGTAATCTGCCGGAGATCGAAGCTTAAGCCACTGATTGAAAAATTGTACGTTAATCTCCATTTAAGTAATACCCGATAATTCCCGGCTAATGCTTCCAGCTTGCACGTGTAATTAAAATTTTCCAGCGTTTTATCTCTGTCTCACGGATCCTCTTTCACGTGCACGCTAAATTGCAGCTTGGTGCAATATATGCGACAGGTAGTAACACGCGCGGCATGAACTTTCGGCTGTGCTTAAAGTTCTAGAGTGCCATGACGTAACGCGTCGCTTATCGTAGCAACTGCACATTCATAGTCCCGTGAATTTATACGCAATATTTGTGTCGCCCGTCGGATATGCAACGCGACTACTCGCGGGAACGGGGCAAAGGGCGAGGGGAGCAGCAGAGGAAGCTCAAAATATTAATATCACGCATCGACTGCGCGCGATATGATCCGACGTAGAGAAATATTGTGTTAAAAATGTCCGCGCATCCGGCATCCGGGTTAAAATTTAATAAAACGCGGGGGACACAACGCGCACACATCAAATACGAATATATCTATTTCGCCCGTCATTTCCCGGGATACGACGTTTATTAAATCGTAATTAATGTCCGCATCGTTCGATATTACGTTATTATTTTAGTAAATTTCCCGCGTGAGGTAAAACGCCGTTTCAATCCACGCCCGGGTATCAACTCCCGATCTCTCGATTAACGCAAGCCGCATGATACATCATAGTGCCGCTAACACCGGAGCTGACGATCGTGGTACACCATTATTGGGTCAGGCACGATAAGTAAGTTACGTGCTACTGAAGTTTCTCCCGCGGACTGCGAACGGGCGTTTCTCACGACACGGACCGGCGTTTAAGAAGCCGCCGTTGGAGATGGCTCGTTTAATACCGTCGCTCACGGGATTAGGCCGGATAATCTACTTAATGTTCGTTTACGAGGAGCTATTTTAGACGCACAAAGGCTTTTTCTCGGCATTCCAAACGTAAAAATTTCAATTGCCCGGGCAAGTGAGAAATAGCGGTTGCACCTCGCGCGTTCTCCGGGTGCGGCACTTCGTCCTCTACGTCTCTCTCTCTCTCTCTTCCTTTGCCTGAACGGCACCTCATTTTCGTTCGTCTTCTTTACCGCCGTGAAGGAAAAAATAATTAGCGCGGAAGCTCCCGGCGAAAGACAACTGCAGAAACGGCACCTTGGATACCCCCGCTCGTTAGATTAATTGCATTTGGAATTTGCAACCCGCCTTTTCCACCGCCGCGCTGCGTATTGCGCGCGGGTATTGTGCTCGCGAAATCCAATTCCGATTTTACATCACCTTCTCCATCTATATGCGTATGCACGTACAAGCGCGCACAGCGCCGTACCTATCCGATATACCTACTTTTTTACGCCCTGTGTTAATTCTTCTCGTATCGATATAATGGTTCGTATATAGGGTATATATGGATTTTTTTATTTTTTAATGCTCGCGTCGTGCCGAGCTGGTGAGAAGCTATCATATAAAATATCGGTTCTCCGATGAAGAAAAGCGCGATGATGACATCCATTATGCCAGAAATATCTTGGGGCGTCCTTGGAAAGATCTCTCTTTTCATTTCGAAAGATTAAAACGGAAGGTGACAGAAAGACGTCCGCCGCTAGACTGCTAGACTCTTGCTGAACTAATAGAACCTGACCCCTGCTCCGGATTCACAGCACTGCTCGCCCGTTTTGACCGTGCGTTCTCCACCGGTGCACTACGGTTAGCGATTCGCAGCATTCGCCCTTCGTGGTCATTTATTCATCATTCGCTTTAGCAAACTGTTTGCCATATCAACCACTGTTTGCGACGAACGAAGGAATATTCGGCTATGTGTACACGTTGCAAAGCAATCTCGTGTTTCTCCACCCTCCCCAGACTAATTGCTCTTGACCCTTTTAGCTCGAAGCTGCGCGCCGAATACTCGTTTCTCTACGTCACCTCGGAGTACGGGGATTTTTGTCAAAAAATCAACGAGGTACGAACAACACCAAGGATTTACGACAGTTATATAGCGCGAATAAAGGACGTTAAGTTACCACGACAAAGTTATAATTTTTTATGTAAACGTACGTCTGGTCAGGCCACATCCGTATTACATAAAATTTCAATAGCCTCATTTAAATCCGAATTCTGTACGGCTTATTGATTTTCGTAACGCCAACAGAGTGGCACAATCGCAAGCGTTGAAATTGAAACTTTGACCGTAACTATATTGCATTAGCGAATTGGCAATCGGATTCTCAAATTACGATTATAATTTTCGACTAGCTGTTTAATGGGCTACAATTTACACTCGTGTCAAACTCAAACGAGAAGAAATTTAACAGAACGACGAAATTTTCAGAATTTTTAGAATCACGGAGAGACGCGCCGCCGCGTTCGCTCGCATTGAAGATGAAAGTTCAGCCATTGAAAATTTTCCGACGCACTTGTCAATTAGAATACGATATTAGAAACGTCTTTATATATGTATATACCATCACGTGAATTAAATGGAACTTGCGCTTCACGGCCCATTGTCTCGCTTGAACTTTCACAGAAGTTCAATCGATAATGAAACCCTTGATTTCTTCCTTCGAATCTTCGTCTCAGTAATATTTATTCAGAGCGACTTTAACCCAATGTGAGACGTTTCCAGAATTTCATTTATTCTGCGCCCCAAAAGATTTTCTTGAATTATACTTATTATAAGAGATATTAATCGAAGAAAGGAAGAGAACAAAATGGCATTTCTTAGCGAGACATTTATTACGTTTATTTTAGCCCTCTCTTTCTCCCCCTTTCTTTCTCTCTCTCTCTCTCTCTCTCTCTCTCTCTCTCTCTCTCTATATATATATATATATATATATATATATATATATATATCTATCTATCTTTCTTTCGCCCTGTTGGTTTTATCTATTTAAAGTAAATAAAGTAACTAATTATTTTGCGTCTCTATTCAATAGTAGACTCTTGGATAAAGTGGAGAATTTGTCTTTCGCGAAAGGGAGCTATTTCTATCGCACAAAATTACGATATGATGTAGTCAACAAGTATCTTTCGGGACACGTTCGATTTCATTCCGTTAATAAACTTGGCGTTCTCGTGTCTATTCTCGCGAGGAACTATTCATTTCTTTTACTCGTATATTAAATGCTAATAATATAGACTTAACGCCTCTTGGATTTGCGCAGGCTGTTATCATCCTAAGTGCTGTGTTCTCGTCTTCCTTAATCTACCATCAAACGCCATTAACTCTCTCAAATACCAATGACATTTGCCAACTATAGATACGATCATACGAGGGGAATCGATCCAACGTGATTGGATAGCAATGGAAAACTCAAATTGCCGCAATTCAATAATCAGAAGTGGCCGACATTATCTCCGACGATAATACTCGTATGATTTAACGATTCAACGGGTGTACACTCTTTGAGACGTATCGGAAAAATGTAATTTTATCCCTTCGTAAAGAAAATGTTCATAAACGAATATCGATTTGTTTCGCGCTAAGAAGCTATTATTTATGACCATCGAGGCTGGGTTGAGACCACTGAGGCGGCATCGGTAATAAACATCAATAATATGTTTCGTATCTCGTCGGCGAGTTGCTTACTACGTAATTTATCACGTAAGTTCTAAAGTCGCGCGGAAAGTATTGTTAAAACGTTAAAGACGAGGTACACATTAGTGGAAGAGACAAGACCGAGACTTTCGTGCCAAGTTTAATGTAAAAGTCTTTAGCGAGAAGCTCTATACCTTTCGCGAGATTTGAAAACATTGGCCGTTCGCGTGAGTCGCTAACGCGGTTTGCTTCCGTGCGCGCGGAGGAGGGACTTGGAAACTTCTGCTTTCTCTAACGGCAGGAAACTTTTCGTTGGGATTTATTACATATTTCTGACCCAGTTCTCAATGAAAAACTGTCCCGATTCCCATAGTGGATTTCTGTAACCGTGCGCGCGTTTATCGTATGGAAAGTTTTGATGGCGGTTTCTATACAACAAGAAGAAGAAGAAGAAGAAGAAGAGAATGGATGAGTGGGAGTTGATGCGGTATTGTAAATAATAATTAGCAAAAACGCGCGTCGTTATTAATGTGCGCGTCCGTGGCACGGGCACGAAGGTAATTTCTCAGGGCTATTAGGCAAGGCGGAAATATCGGAGTATTTCGTGAAGCGTTGTTGATGCGTGTATAATTTATCTCGCGTTCTTTAGAGAACGCAGCCAGTTAAATTAAGGCAAATGTCGCCTCCATTTATCCATGCGACATTTAGGTCGATGTGATAAATATAAATTCGACCACCCGACGCGCAGATACCTACTGCTCGTCAAAACGACCCCAATTCGGCGTCTCGTTTATCACGATCGTTGCGCGTCTTTGAAAACGGAACTCGGTCGCACTCGAAATCCGCGGTTATACTACCGGCTTTAGAGGCGAGAAGAGTAAAGAAGGAAATTCGCAAACAGAGACGAGCGTTATACGTGGACGACAAAGTGGAATAAAACCTCGAGCGGGCTTGAACCAATTGCGTGTCACCGCCTGCGCTAATCCGACTTTGAACTCATCGAGAGAAAAGCCGTATAAGAGCCAGCTGATCCGGCCGCGCGTTAAAACTATTTCTTACGTGGATCTCCCCGGATCTTCACTTTCACCCAGAAGCTCAGGAGAAACGACGCATGCAACATCTATTTATAAGTTTGGTTACCACAAGATAGGAAGGTGCATGCTAGACAGTGGTGAAGCACGCTGCGCTGAGACCAAGTGAGGTGACTGTATGTGTGCGATGGTGAGCGGAAACTGAAGGAATAAAATCGTCGTTTATTTAATACCGAAGGGTTCGTTAAGAGGGTCACCGCGGCTCTTAGGTGCTTCAGGTTAAGTGTCTGTGTGTCCTCAAGGTCGTCAACGTCTTCTCCTAAAAGCGACGACGTTATCTGAACCGATGATTGCCCCTGAAGCGACGGCTTGCCGTGCTCGTCCTGCCTTAGCCTCGGAATTCTGCGATGATCCCCTTCCCTGCTGCTATCATCCCTTAGTTTGAAGCGTCTGCTAGAGAATGGACATGCCATCTTGCAAGCTCGTCGCTCTTTGTTGTATAGTCCAAGGGATGATCCACCCACAGATTATCAACGCGAGACGTGAACGCGCGGTGTTAATTAATGAGGGACATGCCGCGGCGTCTGGTTCTATTTATCGGCGATCAGCTGGCTGCCGCTGCTCGAAGCCTCCGTGTGTCCGTGTGTTACCCTCTTACCGCACTTCCCAGCGAAATATACCGAACTATATACCGAATTCTCTGGTGCTCTTTTACGTTCGCGACCCTAATGTCATATTCGATGTTTCTAAGCGGCGCGCGAACACGTGAGACCGATCCGAAAATTGGCAGCCAACGCCGCCTTCGTCGCTGTCTTTTCGATCGTCGCCGTGTTGGCGTTGCTGGTATCGATGTCGACGTCGGCGATCGTCGAGGAGCCCGTCATCCTCGATCCGTCCGATTATCGTTTACCGAGGCACGTTGTCGAGGGAAGCTTGTCTCGTCGCCGCTACTGGCGCACGTTTAACCCCGGCGTCGTCTACGGCCGCCGTCGGGCCGGATGCGATACACGCGGTTGCATGTTAACTCGCCTTTTAAAATACTCTCCCTCGAAATCGCATTTTATATCGTTTTCTCTTCACCCTGGCGCGATTTTCAGACTCGTTTTTGCTATCCGGTTTCTCTCTCGCTTCCTATCCTCCGCTCCCTCCGGGTGTGAAAAGTGAGAGCCAGTCGCGCGAGACCGACAACTGTAATTCGCGCGCGGGTTCACCCTGTCAGGGACGCGACGGATCGTCAGGACAGGTACAGGGATACACGACGGATGAACGACGTGACGGCTACGTACGTTGCCGTGCCAGAGCGCGTAGCGCCATACTGCTCGCGGATTGACCGAGGCGCAACGGCAACGCTCCGAGGCGGCGGAGAGGAGAGGAGAGCGGCACGAGGAAGGCACCCGAGCGAGGGTGAGTCGACGGCGTAAGGGGGTGCGCGGAGGGTGGAGGCGCCACGATGGAGGGCAGCGGAGACGCCTGCGCGTGTTTTCCAGCCTCCCTCTCGAACTACCGCGCTTTCTGTCCTCGCCGCTCGCAGGTCGCAGAGAAGAGAGAAAACCTACCTGCTTGCCTTGCCTGCCTGCTCCGCTGCCTGTTTGCCTACCTTACCTGGTTGAACTGCCTCGCAGCTACCTGCTGGCTTTTTCGCATGTTTCCATAAAATTTTACAGAAATTTAACATGCATCTCGTTATTTATTATTAATTTATGTAATTTCACCGCAAAAGCTGTTGTAGCTGACAGATGAAAATCTCGTATGTAGAGTAGCGTGCATCCTCATTTACTACAGAAATTTATTGAATATTAAATATATTTGTTATGAAATTAATAGAGCATAAACAGAGCAAATTTTCAAAATTATTAAAATAAAAAAATTGGATAAGATAAATCTAGTGACAGTATGATGATTGAATTAAATAGAAGAATTTATATACTTATTATATAAAAATGTAAAAAGTATATTATCATAAAACTATTTACTGTCTTTTTAATGTGTGTATATTTTTAACTTTATAGCAATATTTAAATTATCTTATCCGCTCTCTGTTTTAGAATTTTAGAATTCTCATTTCTTTCATAATCAAGACCGTGATGCTATTATCTTGTATCTCTTGAGATGGTCTGTTAAGTTGATATTATGTATTCATGTCAGGCAACGTTTACCGCGAAAGTTCCAGTGACATTATCATAATTATTATTATACGTTCGCAATAGATAATTATTGTGCATCTAGATAAAATTACCATGTCAAAATATTTTCTTATAAATTTTCTACAATTGTGCGAGCAAGCTTGTTAGGGGCTTTATTAACATTACTTTTAAAACAAATATCCAAAGTGCCTGCATTTTACCAAAAGCATAGAATGAAAATTAGTTTATCTTGATCACCTTAAAGATTTATATACCATCCAAAGAATGGACACACGATCTGCAGGTAAGAAAGTGATACACTGTGTGAAATTAAACCGCCTAACATGTTCCAAGTTAATGGCACATCTTTCCTCCGGGAGTACCAAGAGATATTTGAAGTAGATCCCGTTACTTTTATATACTTTTGTACTACTGTTCTTTCGCACTGTTTTATATTACTACTGGGCCAATTCTACTCTGTGAAATTCTAGCATAATACACTCATATACATCGAAATGATCAATGCTTCGGAACGAGAACTGATATATTAAAACATCGATAATATATTATTCTCAACATAATTACTTAAACGTTATATTAAAGCGATTTGATAACATCGATAACCGATAATTATTCATGTAATTTTATTTATTTTATCTTCTCTCTGAAATGTCCCCTCAATTATATAGTTCATAAAGTGCTAAAACGGGAGTTGCATGAGATTATCGACAAAACACGGGTAAAGGATAGTAGAAAGGATGAGTTTGGTAACGAAATTTGTCTAGCACTTTTCTGCCTCGCGTCTATACTACTAGGCGATAGGGCAGAATGTTCATCTCGATGTTCGACAATTTGGAGCGATCGATGTGTGGACCATTATCACGAGGAGCATTGCTTCGTGCCGCAGCTGAATGTCAGTGGTCTATCTAAGAGGAAGTCGGTTGGTCCGGTCATTGCTCAAGAGATTCCCGACGGAAACGCGCCGTAAATTACGATCACTGTAGAGATCTGTGCAAATATCGGCAGAAAGGGAGAACAAAACGAAAGACGTATTGCGCATCGAGGGTTTGAGGTATCGGTGGAATATTTTTATTAAAAAAAAAGACGTATTTAATACGCAGCTTGTTTTTCACAATGTTTTTCTCTAATATATAAGCGTTAGCGCGTTGCGTTTATTAAGAAAATAATCACCCGATTGTGATAAAATGGGGGCAATAAAAGGATAAAAATATCTCTTAGGAGCGACGCATATTGAACATTGCAGAATTAGCACGTTAAATTAACGATTCATGCTTCGTTCAGATTTCTCGAATTATTCAAACAAGTAGAATCATATTTCTTTTTAATTTGTCGTTCTTATTGTTTGCGCCTTTCATGGTTTAATTAATTAAATTTTACAATCTGGATAGTTGCAATAATGCGTAATGAGCTAGCGTAATGTTGCGCGTCATTAGGAAAGCCATAGAATTTTGTAGCTGTGTTTACTTACTACACGTTCTAATTTGTAGTTTCGGGATTACGTCTCGCTACAAGTATAATCTCACTATAACGAGATACATTTTACGAGTACGTTTCTATTTATTAATTTCGAAATAGAATTGCTTTCAAGCTACAAAAAGAAATAAAACACAATATGACGTAAAATGTTACTTTTTGTATTTTATTGTAGTTGGTCCGTTGCAATATACGCATTTATAAAATACATAAAGATAACAACAATGGGTAATGTCCCGGATTACAAATTTCATTAATTAAATTACTGTGAAAATATACGAGTTTGTAAACACGCGTACGATACTAACGCGTAGACTGGCTATACGTATAAAATGCATTCCATTAACTGCAGCAGACAACTGATCTGCGCGTGGTCAAAGGAACGTGTAACGCTCCGCTATTTGAAATCGAATTACATCATAACCGTTAGTGACTAAAACTGCATTTTTGGCAGCGCATCGAAACGCCACAAATGCGAAAATACGATTTGTGAAATGTGTTTTCCATTTGCCAGATTATCTCCGTTCGCCAGATGTGAAATTTGACTACACTCTCATGTAGGTTTCAGGGTGCAATTTTTTTATTTTTCTCTTTATTCTTTGTTTCACACACACACACACACACACACACACACACACACACTATATCTCTATTTCTGGTAAATTTATTCACTGTGAAGACTACATTTTTAGTTGCTGAGTTTGCGCTTACGATATCGCGCCAATCTTGCGCTCTTCCTTCTTGCATATAATTTTAGAGCAATCTACGCGTATCTCGCTTACAACTGCGAGAGGTCTTCATCCATTTAAAGATAAAACGTGCCCTATTTCGAAAACAAACCTATATCTAGAAAATAGAGCGACATTTACATAATTCTACTCTTTTACATGTAAAATGTAATTCATATTCTTAATGTATGCACTGAAAAAAAAAATGGTTACAATTACCATAATTTAACTATAATTCATAGTCATTTTCGGGTTAATTACATATTTATAGTTGTTTTAACCATGCAATTATGCTCGTTAGGTATTTTTACTACATAAATAGTAAGCGTATGTTAAGAAAATATTATATTTGCAATTGTATTTGCTATATAAAAATATTTCATTTTTAGCATTTATATTTTTACCATAATTATCTTGATATTTTACTATATTAATAATTAAAATTATTATAATTTACAGTAAAATTCTTTTACAGTTGAGAATACTATAAAGATTTGGTTTATTATTATTAATGTTATAAGCAATAATAACTTTAAAAATTGACTTCTTAACCATAATTATTTTATCATCCATTTATAGTCACAAATATCAAACTTTTTCTTTGGTGATGTAAATTTAAATAAAAATTTATAATATATTTAAAAGATATATGTTTTAAAAAAAATATATTCTTACGATTAATCTTTCTGTTTTGTTAAGAATTTATTTAAAAACAAGTGGACTTAATCTTTTATTTAAACTTTTATATATATATATATATATATATAATTTAAGCACAATGTGCAATTATGGGTTCCTAAGTTCTTGTGCTTTCTTTCCATCATGGTGAGTTTCAGTTTATCTTAAGACACAGCTGAGATACGTCATACAGTTGCTGAGTTAGCAATACTTGGATAAGTATCCAATCTTACTGACAACTTCGTATTTGTTTTTTGGGGGGAAAGAAGATTTCTCTTATTTTGTTTGCGTACTTGCCGTATTCTGTCATTTTTCTTTTTGCAAGTTATATGATTTATATTCTTGATATATAAAAAGTGTAGAAAGGTTTTAGATATTAATGGAGATGAAAATGCTCGAGTACAGATTTCATACATATAACGTTATTATACATATATATACATATAGATATAGTTTTTGACAGTTCTGGCAAGATGCCAAAGCTTCTAGGATCGCGATACAATAATAAGTCTTTATAATACTGCAGCTCTCGTGACCGGAATGCATATTATAAACGATAAATAGAAGGACTTAACGATCAAATATGTAAATAAATGAATTAATATTTACTGGAAACATTTGTTCTGTTTAAAGTTCTGTAAAAAGAAGAGTACGTTAGTTAGTTTGTACCAAAAGCTCGCGTAAGCGCAGAAATTACCCTAAGGAGGGGCTCATAAAACTTGTGGTGATCAATAACTGTCTGGTGATCAATAACTTACCCGTGCGTTGACAGTGAGATTATCAAGACGCATCGTTACTGTGACGATAGAACTGTGACTTTTTATTAACGACCCAGATTCATATTTGTCACATCTAGATTTTTCTCTAGTAAAGAAATTTAAATCTTTGAAATTAATGTAAAATTACAGAATAAATAAGTAATTAATCTAAACATAATATCACTGAACAATCCCAAGTTGTACGATACAGTTTATATAGCGTGTTTGAAAAATGCGAGCCGCTGTTGAAAAACTAGTTGCCGTCAATATCAATCATCAACTATAGCTAGCTACAAATTGCTATGACCTCGCTGACAAGTGAGTTCGCAGAAGAAATACTCCATGTAATAGTTTCCCGTATATTTTCCACCCTTTCAGAATTTCATGGAACAGCTTTCCGGAAAATAGCCAGGGTATTTTGTATTCTTGTCGCGTTGGGACTGGTTACCGCTACATACCGAAGAAAAAGGTCTGATATGCGGTATCCGGTCAAGATTCCGTGCAAATGCGAATGATACTTTCACAAAAACGTAAATCGATTATTTCCTCTTTGTTTGATTATATCTACAATTCTGTATCGCAATTACAATAATTACATAAGTCAAACATCATTCGTAATTTATCACTCGTTATAATTATCACTGATAAATAGCATTTTTATATCTATTTTTTGCACATTATTTACATTATATAATAATCTTGTACATAATAATTGTTTTATAATAATTCACGACAATTTAGCGAAATTATCATTGCTCCACGTTTGATACTTTTGAAGCCTGTGTATTTTAAATGCATGTATCTTGGTTTTAACGTTTTCTTATTTTTTTATATTATTCACGTTTATATATATCAACGCAAGGATGATCATATTTAAGATGAAAACATACAGCATTGTTATCGATTTACGTTTCTAAATTTTAAAATATATTAGCACGGTAAACATTAATTTGGCTTATCAGTTCTTTTTTATTTTTTAATGATTTTTAATCTATTTATTACAGTTTGAAAATTGTTTTAATTTTTATTATACATATATATTTATAGAATATATATATACATATGTATATATATATTCTATAAAAATTGTTGTTATAATTTTAATTATGTCATTTACTAAATAATAAAATATATATTATATATTGTACACATATATAATAAATTCTTATTGTCTTATTTTGTCATATTATGGAATTTCCGTACGACGGAAGGGAGAGATATTGATATTCACGTTCATATCTTTATCAGAGTACAAATTTACATATTTCACACGTTGAAGCTACAAGCCCTTCATTGTATGTACGTATTCTCGGAGATTTTATAGCTCGATAGAAGCGAAACAAAGCGATTCTCACTCTTTTTTTATTTCTTCTTTTCCGGCTTGGCTCCACGCGCGTGCATCTGATGGCTTTCCTCAAGGCATGATATACTATTTTCTAGAATTGTTTTCGCACACACATACGCACACACACTTTCGTTCTTAGCGACATGAATCAACGTGTAGAACATATATCTTTTATGTTCTTTCTTTAGATTACGGTTCGCGCAAAACTTATATTGCACACACATATCTTGATGAAATTCTGTCATGTATTCTATCAAATTATTTTACTGTAAAAACTTTATTATAACTTTTATTATAACGTTAGAAGTTGTACAGAATCATACATTTTTTCAAGTGTGCAATATTTTTTTTGTAAATTACATGTTTGTAAAACTTACTGTTTTGCAAAATTTTATTTTTTAAACGTCCTTTCGTTTATCAAAATTTTGCAAGGGCGCATTCTCCCTTCACACCACTTGCAGCCAGGAGTATTTTTTTTTTAACCAATATTTGAATTGAACAAAATTCATTGATTAGATTTATGCTGCAATGGCAAATATCAAGAAATAGAAAGCTTTAGCTTTCGAATGGTTTTATTTATCTTTGTCAGGTACTGCAAGTACTAAGGAAAGCTACATACGACATCTTATAGGTACACGAGGTATATAAATATACGGAGTTCTCTCTTGAAATTCCAACTTTGCAGGATAGAAACGGGGTCACTTTATCGAAAATTTCAAGACCGCCTTCAATCGATCTACTTGTACTTTCAGCTTCGGTCTTGCGCGCGTTGCGCGAGAAATCCCACTTTAATTGGAGTGATCTTAATGGGTACTCTCTCGTCGTACGCCGAATCGTGCGATTCACGAGTGCAAAAACCGCGTAAGTCGACATTAATCTTCGCTCCCCGGCAAGATCATGGAAAAGCGGGAAATTGATGGTTGCGCGGTGATGCCGCCCGCCCGTAAAGTGCCGTTTCATTATAAAAATCGACAAGGGACAGGGTGGAATCTGCCACCGTCGACCTCTACCAGGATGTTGGTGATATAAAATCGATAATGCAGGTCATCGAAAGGCATCCGGTGACGTCAGTTATCCCTATGTTATGGCCACCATTATCACGAGCTCCGGCTGGTACACGCATTTCTCGATCTCCCTCGGCAGAGGGAAGACCCCGGTCATCGATATTCGACACGTGACGGTATTTTTAATTAAGTCTGGAACGCTATTTATCATCGCCGAGGTCGGTCGAAGGATCTACGTGAAAGTCATTGATTAACTGCTTTCGGATATGAGAGAGCGACTGAAAGTGATAACGATAGATTAATTGACTGCAGACATATCTGTAATTATATATAAGTTTGTTTTCCAATTGAAATACTTTTCGCGAATCAACGATGCTGACGTACGCTCGATCTTACGAAGTTGTAGGTGTAACTGCATTAAAACTTACTCTGATAAAAATTTCTTCAGACAAATATAGTTCTAATAAATATCTACAGTTAATAAATAATTATACGTGGCACATATAAGCGAAATCGTTGCACACGTCACATTTGTAGGTTTAATGCGTTTTTCATGTATTACGTGATTAAGCATTTCCGTCGCAGAGATATTGCGATAAATTGGATACTGTTCTGAAAATATCGTTTTCATTTCTCGTTAATTTTTCAGTAGGCTTACTCTGCGAGCGGATCGTGAAAGCAATAAGGTATTATTTCAAAGGACCATCGCGACAGATAATAAGATCGTGTAACCAGTGGCAGTGTTTATTTATATAACGTACACTTAAGAGGGCGGTAGATAAATTTACGAGGCGCCTGAATGAGTAGTTGGTAACAAAATATCAAGTGTAACCTTCGTTGTTCCGAGAGCCTATTTCAGCGCGATTTACACCGCAAACGTGGGCGGTGCAATAATTATTCGAGCTACTCAAGTGGTATTTTCTTACTGTTGACATATTAATAATTTATAAGCAACCCCTAAGATTAATAATTAATATGATCTTATTATAATTTTTTACTACTATTTTGATTTAAAATTCAATTTGAAACTATAATTTCTAATAAAAGATTAATTATATTTTAAATTAAAGAAATATAGGTTTACAAATTTATTTTGTGCATTATAGAAGAGAATGGCTGAACGCATACCGGTTGCCTAAATTGTATTGTAATATTTTATATTTTCCGTTAAAATAAACAATGATTATAAAAATATGAAATAAATAAGAAAGAAGTAATATAAAAAGAATTAACAAATCACATCTTAGTTTATAAATATGAACAGCACTTAAAAAAATTAGATATAACGTTAATATATTATTTATTTATATAGCTGATAATGATATGTAATTTTAATTAAAACAAATATTACAAGTTAGAAATTAATATGCTAATGGAACTTTATTGCGATTAGCTCTCACAATTCTTTACATATTTTCAAAATATATGACGCTTTTATTCTTAAAGCCGACTCCGCGAATCAATTTTCCGGCACCCGCAGATTCCCCTATCACCCGTGAATCACTCCGAACCATTTAATCTTGATGGTCGATAGCCATGCGTTTCATTTGACGGTCGGTGCGATTGGCTCCCTCGGAGCGACGCAATTCATGAAATTGGAAGCCATGCATCTCCATCCACTTATAGATCGCACATTGTTTTTACATTTTTTAAAACCGGTCATTGTTAATTTCAACGCGGGCTCAATAAATGCGCCGTCGCTCGAGTGTTTCTCTTTTTTTTCTTTTTTTTTTTAAATATAACTCCTGTTCACAACTCCGCTCTTTTATTGATTGCACTTTATCGCGTCGTGTTCATCGGTCAGAAATTTTTACTTTTACTTCTACGTGAACTCATACATCGCGCGTTCACGCGCCAGAACGATACGATTGGCAGTGGATCAATAAGAACGAAGATGAACGGTGTTTTCATCGTATTTCTGGAAATTGAGTACTAAGGAGAGAGAGGTGGTACCATTTTCGTTTTACACAATGGGAACGAGGTCGCTGCAACTCCCTTGGGAAGTAAGAATGTACGCCGTGGCGATAAAAGCATTCCATCAAGTGCGACGATAGATACGGAAATGGGTATAACATTGCCTATTCCTTTACTAGAGATGATAATAAAATAATGCACAATTATTTCGGATAACCGAGTTCTCCCGCCATTTGTATTTAAGTAGAATTTTCACGCAGCAGCTCGTTTTTTCTTTCTATCAATTAATAGCCGATCTATATTATTATAATATTAATTCACGAAACAATAACTATACTGACATTCGTGTTCTCGAAATAACATTATCTACATTATATTTAAGATTAAAGTTAACCTGTCCGTCTTTTTTTCGTCTTTATTTTTCCATCTGCTAAAAGTGCAATATTGTAGTGACTAAGCGTTTTTAAATTGTCACATTACGCTCTGCCTCCATACGTGTTTTATAGCATTACTCAGCATAGCACTGAATGAAATGGGGTCACTTTGAATAGTTAACGCCGAAGACACCATTCTCGCGCAATTCCTACGGAAAATTTCCGTTTCAAGGATTTGTCAGACTGGAGAACTTTATAACGTGGAGTTCGTTCAATTCTTAAAGTACTTCTATGAGAAAGATAAGACTTCTTTCAATCCTCTCCATTGCGAACGCTTAAATTTTCATCGTCCTGAACTTGGAGAGATTTTCCTTATCAATATTTACCGAAGCTCAGGGATGTAACTCGATATAAGTTATTACTGGCGATAAAATTGTAATCGCAATTTAAAAGATTCAAGCAAAGCAATATTTATCTTTGTTTTTAAAAGAAAAAGAAGTATATTGGATTGTTTAATATTTAACTTTATTGTCACTGCTCACTGATCAATGTTCACCGTTATTCTAATTATTTCCAAGATAATAAAGCTCTACCTCTCTTATTATCGTAACTAGTTTAGCGACGTGCGCTGCAATTTATTCCTTCCGATAAACATTGTGTAAGGATTTTTTTTCTATTAGTGTTATTAATAATGTAAATTAATGACATCAAAGTAACATTATGCGCGATTTACATGTTTGATTTAGCAGATTTAATTGACGAGATGTCACTCATATTGCCGTAATTATATTCATTGGCCGCATTAAATAGATTTTACAAAGATAGAATATTTGTATATCCACAACACAATGCATATTGAAACAGTATAACCAAAGTGGAGTCATAATTCTATCATTGAAATTATTCGCTTGCAATATTTGCATGATGGAATAAATTTCAGCTTGTTATTATGTCATTAATTGTTATTTAAACATAAAAACCGAAAACAGTGTTGTCAATCTATTTTAAAGTCAGTCGTTTGCTATTATGTACTTAAATTAAATAATAAATTGAATACGCTTCATTTGTATTCGCCTTTAAATACTCTATCGGGAAAGTCTCATTATGAGGCATATAAATTTCACATTGATCTTTTCGGTGCTAGAAGAAATCGACTTGAAGAAGCCGCTCGTTACTACTGATTGTAAGAGGAAGAGGACACGCACGTAAAAACATCTTATGCTGCAGTTTGAAACTTTCTAAACGACATCCTCCGACATTCATGGTACCAGGGAGGTTGCGTTTTATTACATCATCAACTCACTCATCCAGGAAACGTCTGCGTTTATTTTCATGTCAAGTCGGTCGAAAAATTCAGGAGACCATGAAAATAAAGAAGCCCTTTTATATATAAACATGACTGCCTGAAAGAGAAATTATGGTATGCGAGCCAACAGTATGGTAAGTCGAGCTCGGTCCCGTTTGCTAATCTCACGAAGGTCTTATAAGTATTCATTCGCGAAGTTATAGCGCCGCCGCCGGCTCCGCTCCGCCGCGGCAAAGCGGATTGGGGAGAGCTGAAGGGTGGTGTGCAGCTCGCGCTCGAGGACGGCTCGTGCAAGAGGAGCGCAACTAGGTGGTGGTCTAGGTGGCGCAGCCGCGACGACTGAAAAATCGATACCCCATCGTGTGCCGGCGAACGAAACGGGCCGTCCACCAGTACGCGGCTCGTGTGCACGAGGTAAACACGCCGATCACGGAGAGATCGACAATCGGAATGGAGTGACGTGTGAGAAGTGAGGTCGGCCGATTTCGTCTTCAGATTCTAGATTGTCAGGGGCAGCAGCATGGTACGTCCGTGCTCTCAAGATTTGATGATTTCAATGACCCGACGACACGCGACGTTGACGGGTGCCGATGGATCCCGCTACCGATCGCAACTCGGAGCGAACGATGATGATCCGCGAGTCCATCAGCACCTGTGCGACGTCGAAGACGAACGTTCACCCTCGGTAAATTATTGTACAATTAGATCTTCTTTTTTTTCTCTCTTATATGTGCAGTACGGTTTTGTGAATTATGCCCTCGAGCTTCTGGTTGTGAAGAACTTTGGTAACGAGACGTGGGAAACGATAAAGTAAGTAAAAAATAGGTAGTTTACTCTGTTGTCCTTCATACTTTCCTCTTGCATGGTTCTTTACTTACACCTGAGTGAACCCTCGCGTAATCCCTACCACCTTCCGCTGGGCTACCGTCGGACCAGCAATCAAGTGTTGACATAGGTCGAGAGGATAGTTTATACATTAAGTCATTTTATTGTGATCTGTACACACATACACACACACACACACACACACACACACACGATATTAATATACATTGTATATTGCACGTCATATCACATTCATATGTACTCATCAAAATTGCTATGCCACGTGCAAGTTTTTTCTTGTTATCTATTAAGAACATTAAGAATTATGGAGATTTTTCTTTGCACTTTCCCTATGTTTATATGTATATTTATACATCATTTATACATCATTGATATAATTTACGCTGAAAAGTTTAAAGCACTTTTTAAAATTTTTATTGCTATCAGATATTTTATTTTAGAAACATTTTTATAGAAAAAAAATATGATTTATATTTAGGACGCACTCATAAATATGTTGCATGCTTTTTTTATTATTCTATCTCATTCATATCTTATTCATTAAATGTAAAACAAAAGCATCATGGCAAAAAAACACGATAATATTTTTATAAATACATTCCCTGGATCATAATCTTTAATTTTTCTATAAAATAAATATCTAATAACAATAAAAAAATATTAAAAATGTTATAACTGTATTCTAAATACAGATCAATAATTAAAAACATTTTTTTACATTTTTAACACAATTTAAACATTTTTTATTAATTATCATGCTAATAGTACGTTATAAATTGATTGTATTGATTACATATTTTCGTAATAAAACTTTCGTAATAAAAATGCCTTAAAAATATCTGTTGTTACACTTCAAAATGCAAATTAGTATATTTTACGAGCAAAATATAAACATCGTTTAAAATTATCTATGAGAGAGCCAATTTATCCACCTTAAATAAAGTTTGTAATATTACCGATAAAATTGGATTGCAGAATAATATTGTAGGTAATATCGAAGGGTATCATCTCGTTTTATAGCAACATTATAACATAATTAGGATGTAATGTACAGCACTTGACACGTTTTAAGATATAAATTTCAATAATATCTACTGTAAAACAAAATTAAAATGTAATTAAAACATAAACTTTAATAATGTTACTTATAAGAAGAACTTTAACTTTAAGATATAAACTTGCAATTATAAAAACAGGAAAACATAAATATAACAGGAAGATATAAATATTATTGTTTGTTTTTACGTAAATTAAATATATTTTAATTATTTTTATATTTATTTTAATATTTTAATATTATTTTAATTACAATTTATTATATATTATTTTATTGTAGTTATCGTCAGAATTTTCTTATAAGTAACCTCTTTTCTAAAGAACTTTCCTAGAAGATGTCGTAAGTTGTTCCGTGATATGAATATTGGTAAAGCTGTTGCAGAAGCTCTTAGAAGATGCTGAGGTAAGCTTCAAGTGACGCCTGATATCCATATCAAAGAAGTAAACCACTTTGAACACGTGACACGTAAATTGAATGACAGCAAAATCGCGTAAAGTACTTAAAGAAATTATCTTTTAAAAATTTTATACGCCGATTAAACGCCGATATAAATATATTTAGAATTTAAAATGATCGTAAAATGATTATACAACTTCTAAACTTTTTGTAAAGTGATAAATATTAGAAATGTCATAAATAATTAAGTATTAAATTTTATAAACTTAATCCTTGTGTCCACAAATAGATACAAATGTACTCACTTGACTAGTTTTTCTGAAAATTTTTTATGTTCCTGTGAAAATTTTTTCAATCGCGCCCGAATTGTCGCAATTTGATCATTTTATTATCGAAAAATGCTTTTACTTTAATGTTTTAAAAACTAGAATTAAAAAGTATATTGCATTAAAGTTCACATACGCCTGGGTCACAACAGGAGTACAAATGTACCCTCATTAGTAGATAATATATTATTTACGTGCAGTTATCAAGTTAGTTAATGAAAAGAGTTGTGAAATAAATAAAAACAAAGGTTTTTATAAATAAACGATAATATACAGTTTACGTTCGCAAATTTCCCCTTTATTTCACATTTCAAACGATCGTAGTACATTAGAACCGCACGGTTAGTTGACTCATTCTATTAGGTTAGCTGGTTAGGTTAGCTTAGGCTATTAGATTAGGTGACTAAATCCCTTTTGTGTGAGTTAGAGCAGACTATGTACCTGAAAAGCATCTCTACTTTTTTCTCATACATCGCAGCAGTTGAATATCATCTCGATAGAGCAAACTTTCTATACTACGAAGCATTTACGGACGAAATTCCGACAATGGGTACATTTGTACCCCGGTTGTGGAACACAATGTGGGTAAATTTGTTCTTGGACACAAGGGATAAATTATGTTTTTCAAAAATATATATTTCTATATATTTATTTTTATTCGAATTCTCTCAATTGTATTGATGATTCAGGAGAGATGCAGCAGTTAATATGGAAGGACAATTTCTGGTGCGACAGATCTACGAAGATGAGATTACGTATAATATAATATCTGCTGCCGTCAATAAGCTTAGTACGTATGCGACGTAAATCCACGCGAATACTAACCGAAAATTTTATTGAACATCTTGTACTCTAGATATTCCAGCCGACAAAATACTTGAATTATTTGGTCGAATGTTCTTCGAGTTCTGCCAAGATTCCGGTTATGACAAGATTCTTCAGGTTCTTGGAGCAACACCTAGAGATTTTTTGCAGGTAACTCTTGACAATTGTCCAAGCATTAATTATAAATTTCTTTTGTATGACTAGTTTAGTGCGCTCGATTGTACCAATTTAATGATATAAAAAATAAAAAATTTGTATCTTATATTTAACTCAATCTTATTTACTCTTGCATTAGAAACAACTTTAATACTTAATCGTTAAATCATTTTTCGTATCTGCGTATATCGTTGCTATAATTTATTATTAAATCATTTACTAAACCAGTCACAGAATAGAACAGAATATCATATATGGGAATATAAATATATGTGAATAAATTAGAAAGTCTCGTCAGTAAAATTATTTTCATATAATCATATTTTAAAGAAATGATTTACCAATAAATAAATAAATTTATAATAATTATTAATGAATTATTGAGCATAAATTATTAGTGACCTATAAGAAAATGTAAACAGTATAATTATTTTTTGGAAACTAAGAAAAAAATTTATTTTATACTTCTCTACAGCAATACTCTGAATTTTAAAAGCTTTGAATTTTAAAACATTTAATTTTTTGCAATTATGCATTCCGTGTGAAGAGAAGAGAACATGAGCAATTAAATTCAACATTTGTGATTTTTCTCTTTCTTGTAGAATTTTATTCACATTCGTTTACACTGTACGATACAATACTGAGAGATATACCGAAAAATATGTCGCATAAAAAAGTTTCAAACATTAATATCAGTTGTTATACAACTACATTTTATATTATCTTCTTTTTTAATTTCTCCTTCACGTTAATATACTGTACAATACAATATTTATTACCTATATTTAATAAAAACAGGAATCTGTTCAAATATACTTGTATGGATTATATTACATGTTATTGTAGCATCGGAAATATTTTTATCGAAGATATATATTTTAATATTGGAAACATATGCGCATGTTATCGGATATATATACATATGTCGGTATCACGGTTGCAGAATTTGGATGCGCTTCATGATCATTTGGGTACGTTATATCCAGGCATGAGGGCACCATCATTTAGATGTACAGAGAGACCCGAGGATGGTGCGCTTATATTGCATTATTATTCGGATCGACCTGGTTTGGAACACATCGTTATTGGAATTGTTAAGGTATTCTATTTATTGTTCTCTGATAAAAATGCGATTCGTTATGCAGAATCCGAGAAATCAAAGTCGCGAAATAAAATTTAGTTATCTTTGAATATTTTTGGAAAATATTCAACGTTGTAAAAACTCGGCTTCGATTTTTATGAGAGAAAGAGAGAGACAGAGAAAGAAAGAGAGTGCAGCGATGATTTTATTTAACGGAGATATTTTAATGGAAACAATTAATCAACGAAAGAAATGAAAGAATATCGATTTATCTCTGCAATAGACCGTTGCGAAAAAACTCCACGGCACGGATGTTGACATGCAGATAGTGAAAACTAAAAGCGAATGCGATCATGTGCAATTCCTCATAACCGACACATCAGGACCAGGAGTCGTATCAAATCCTATGATCGCTGAATTGGAAACATTGTCTGTCGGTGAGTACTGTATCACTGTTTCTTGTCTGCGATAAAATGCGTTGACATAAACAAGTCGACAACAAAATCACACGTGTAATATTAAATTAAAAAAAAAATTTTTTTTAATGTACCTCACGCTGAAAAAAAAGATAGATGAATTGTCTATCAATTGTCTAATGAATTGTCGTAGAGCCAAAGGTCAGCCCAACGACGTTCTGTCGAGTTTTTCCATTTCATCTAATGTTTAATCGAGACCTTATAATTGTTCAAACCGGATGTACCATAACACGAGTCATACCGCGCGTCTCCAGCGGCCATTGCAAACTAAACGACATTCTCTTAACTGTGAGTTGACGAGCATCGAACAGTACTGTTCATTACAGTCTGTACATTTTTCGCCTCTTGTTTGCTTCGCCGCACATTCATGATTTTGTACTTTGACATGCTTTGTATATACACATATCTATATATATATTTTTTTGTTTCGAATGCTTTGCATTTCATGGACTGTTTCACAGACCAATCAGAAGATATGCTATTTTCTCCATTGCCTCTCGTCGCGCCATCGATTGTTAAGGCTCAAAAAGTTACAATTTGCGAATAAAAAGATTTTTATTCGATAATATCGTTCTGACGATTTTATTGGCGCTGCGCGCAGTATTGTTCGCGCTGATATCGATCACTAATTTTCGATAAACCTTCCTAATTGGTCTAACTCTCCGTCAAAGGAATTGCATTAGTGCACAATGAACTACGCTTGCCACTACAACATAAGCACGTGAATGTATATCAAATGCGGCTTATTATGATGGACAGAATGTGTTGTCCAAGCCAACCATTTAACATAATTTGCGTTATTGTTCATGCGTATTAAATGTAATGTTGTCAATTAGCTCACCATTATAATCCCGTACTTAAAAAATCGTACACCCTGAGTGCGCTATTATTGCGAATATTCGCGTGGATGCAATTTTGTTTAAAACAACCACAGTGTCCAATATACTTTGATATGCGTAAATCAATTTGATAAATTATTGTATGTAATTGGGTTAATTAACTGTCATTCGGGATCGTTTATAGGTCAGGCCACATTTGGAATTAACATTTGAGAATATATTGTCGCATATTAATACTGTATACGTGTTAAGGACGAAAAAGGGAGTTATGCGTGTCGATGCCGCCGAGGAGTATTCGTCTTTACGTTTAAAGGTCAGTAATCTATAAAGATGAATCAAGAAAATTAAAGATAAAGTCTATAGGGAACTCTTTTAATAACTATTCCAGGGTCAAATGCTGTATATACCTGAGACCGATATGGTTATCTTCCTATGTTACCCAAGTGTTATGAATCTGGACGACTTAACAAGGTAATATTCATGTAATCTTTTCATAAATCTATTAATCGCTCTTTTTGTTGCGCAATAAATTGGTATATAACGGGATGGAAAAGTACATGTAGCTATAGTATAACAGCATAAACTTTTGCGCAACCTCGTCGTTGTGAGACTTGTTAAACTTGTTCTTCCTTACTTCGCGGAAAAGGAAGTCTCGCGTCTTTCATAAGCAATAATCTTATTTCTCTCGGTCAACTTCTCGGAATCTCTTTAACTGTCTCTGTTAAGGCGTAATTGGTTAAAGTTTCGCGTTGACAGTACTGAAAGTTTTATGTACGTGACATACTATTTGATACGAAGGAAGAAAAAAGAGGGAGAGAGAGAGAGAGAGAGAGAGAGATGGGATTTTCATCGTCATCCGCGCGCGACAAACGTCTTCGCTGTCGTAATATCTCGTGTTATTCTTTTCGGCTCCAGGCGGGGTCTGTACTTGAGTGACGTCCCCCTTCACGACGCCACTCGAGATCTGGTCCTGATGTCGGAGCAATTTGAGGCGGATTACAAACTGACGCGCAACTTGGAATTGCTAACCGATAAACTGCAGCAAACGTATCGCGAACTCGACGGCGAGAAGCAGAAGACCGACAGGTAGGAATCTCCGCCCACGGCATTTCCTGATTATCCGGCCAATCCTTGCCGCCGGAGTTGTTCGTCGTTTAACCGGTAACCAGATTACGCGAGATTTGCGATTCTTCCTCCGCGCCGCAGATTGCGCTTCGGCAATTTTTCCCGTATAAATTAACGGAAATAGATTTACGGGATATCGCGAAACGGAGAGATTGACTTCCGTCTGCGCGTCTCGAGGAAAGCAGAAATCTTTCCTGAGATTTCCTGCAACCGAAACTCTTCCGTCGAAACTATCCAAATTTAATTTCTGCCGTCGACTCGCGGAAATTTCCTCGCCGAGAACTCGTTCGCGAATGTTAATCCGGTTAGGCAAAACTGGCGCGCACGCGCGACGGAAGTTGCGACGTTGAATAAAAGATCATCTGTATTCAATGCAGGTTGCTTTACTCGGTGCTTCCTATTTCGGTGGCGAACGAGCTCAGGCATTCACGACCGGTGCCGGCGAAAAAGTACGATTGCGTTACCCTTCTGTTCTCCGGGATAGTCGGCTTCGGAGCATATTGCGCCGCTCACACAGACTCCAATGGCGCTATGAAAATCGTTAACATGCTCAACGAGCTGTACACGGCTTTTGACGTGTTGACTGATCCAAAAAAAAATCCTAACGTTTATAAGGTAACGATGTAATAAAATGCAATAAATTTAATGTTTGCGAATTAATGAATATACTATAGATACAATATACGATAAATTATCGTACATCTTTCACATGTAAAGATATTCTTCTGTTTATGAATTTTTGTAATAAAATGCTTTAAAGAGAGAAAATGTATCCGACTGTAATCTCTTGCAAATATCACTCACACACAGTGTCGATAACGCACTCGGATCTGTCTCAGATTTCCATTAATTTCGCTTTGGTTGATCTAGGTGGAGACCATTGGTGATAAATATATGGCGGTGAGTGGATTGCCGGAACCCTGTCGTTGTCATGCACGATGCATCGCTCGTCTAGCATTGGACATGATGGATCTCGCTGCAGATGAAGTGCAGATCGATGGGGAGCCCGTGGTATGTACAAGCTGTCTGCACTCTGCTGACTGTACTCTGTTATATGACTGTGTAGCGAAACGCTTTGATCTGAGTTGAGTTGACAGTGTAAGTCAATTTAAGATTGGACGTTAAACGTTACACGTTGCAGCGACGTCGAAAGAGTTGCCGTTAAAGGAGTTTATTGAGACAGTCCGTCCGTCGACTTTTGTAGAAAGTTGAAATCTTCTTCGTATCTTTATATACAGTTAGACGTATATATATACACACAGTATATATTGTGCGCGCGAAGTCTGCAATTTCCCGAGGGACAGACGGCATGTCTCACTACTGTTTTTGTATTTCTGTACAAAGAGAGTCAACTTATTTTTTCTCCGTATGCAACGCAATTCTCACGTCGCCTAAATATTTAACAACGGATCACAAAATAGTTTATTCAGAAATTTACGATTCAATTTTAATGAGAAAAAGCTCAAATTGATATAATTTTAATAAATTTAAATTTCGATGGTACAGAGAGAATCCTCACAAGACACACTTTATACTTATGTTACGGAAAATAAATAATTTGCTTAGGCAATTCATACATTTTAATTAAAAATACGCTATATGTATAAGAACGAGAGAAATACATATTTCTTTTTAAACTCCTTAAAAATTTATATGTAACACCGTATCGAGTATTTTTATTTTATAGAAAATCACAATTGGAATACACAGTGGGGAAGTTGTTACGGGCGTAATTGGTCATCGTATGCCTCGTTACTGTTTATTCGGAAACACTGTAAATCTTACGAGTCGAACGGAAACCACCGGTCAACCAGGAAAAATCAATGTTTCAGAAGATGCTTATAGGTAAATACTTTTAAATATTATTACTTAAGATATTTGAGTTGCACAAGGCCCAATTAATTTATTTTATTTTTTTAAAAACTCTATTTATGGGACTTTTTTCTACAATTCCCATAAATAGAATTTAAAAAATAAAATAAAATAAAGTCGATCTACCAGCTCAGGTGCTTTATAAATATAAATTATTTTATATGACTAAATATTAAAACTTGATTTCTTACTATTGTAACTATATTTTATAATTTATACAATTGCTTTTACTTTCTTTTTCATTCGGTTCTTCTCAGAGATTAAAGAAAGTTGTTAACGGATCGTAACTTTGGTTTCCCGAACGTGTACATATTACATTGTCTCACGACATACTTTCCGTTATTCTTGAACGTTTCTGTTATTCGCATCACAAGCGTACGAGTAACACAAGGTATTTTTATAATTCCCAAGATTCATTAACATAGCGTCTCATTATGATATGCCATCACCCGACCTTCTGTGAACTTGACTTTTTCTCAAACCTTAGATCTTAGACCTACTTAAGCGTCGCGCGTGATTTCGCTCTCGTAAATCACAAATTCCGCTTAAAGTTTGGCATATATTTGGATATATAAGATTTCATATCTATCAAAGTCTTCATCATAGTTTCGCTTCACTTTCTCTACTACTTCCATATTCCGCCGAACTTCAATCTAAGATTTAAACTTACATACATGGGAACTTTAAAAGATTTCAACGCACATTTTTTGGATTCTGTCAATTCGGCAAAAACACAGATTTTATCGAATCACAGTGAAATTCTACGAAACTGCGTACGAAAGAATGATAAAATATTTCCGAACTGTGCTCGGTTTTACTAATAAGAGACAAAACAAAAAGAAATAGCCGTTACCAATTATCCCGCGAATAAGATTTTCCGTCAGTCCCGTAGCAGATCCAGATAGTTTTTCAAGGATTCTGGAATCTGCAGCTTCTTGATGCCGTGAGGCAGCGCCCAATTGCTGCGGAGGATCTCACGAATTTGGACACGGCACAGGTGCCTGAGTTCCGCTGGACGAATTCCGCTACGTTCCGGAGGTATCAGATTCCGGCTCGCCAGCTTAGGATATTGCTCATATAAAGACACGCTGAAGATACCGCTGTGAGCGGCGACGTGGTCGGGAGTTCTGATGCAGGCGGCGGTCACGGTTCGTAGTAACAGCTTCAAGCACGTCAGCAAGTGTTCCGGGTAAACGACTTCCTCCTCGCCGGGCTGCGCCTCGAACTCGCTGAGTTTCGTCAGGATAATCTCCATCGGCGACGGGGCCAGTCTGTCGGACTCGATCGAGGCACCGTAGCGCAGCATGATCAACAGGATATCCGGCGCACCGTGTTGGATCGCGACCCTCAGAGGCAGAACCTGTCCGTACGACTCCATGGGCACGTCGATGAATCGTCTCTTTACCGGTGAAGAATCGCAACGGTACTCCAGTTGGCCGCTAGTCGCGTGATTCAAGAAGTACACCAGCGCCCGGATGTTCTCCTCGCGGTCGTCGAAGTCGCACTTCCAGCCGGACAGGAAATGCGTTACGCGCGTGCCGAAGATTGCCCCGACGAGCAATCGCTCGAACGTCTTCTCGCAGTAGAATATGTCGTTTAGCAGCCGACTGACGATCACGTTGTTGCTGATGTCCCAGTCGTAGCAGAGCTTCGCCGCAACGTACAACACGTTGTGGAACTTGCCGAGCAGACAGACCGACCCGTTCTCCATCATCGTAATGTTGTGATAGCGCAACGCCGAGAGGACGATCCTCTCGCAAACGTCCTGCTTGTCGAGGTTTTCCGCTGGAAGCATCAAGCGGCCGCGATTCATTATAGCGCCATCGATCGTAAAATGACGAGTAAAAAAAAGGGCCGTGGAATTTCTTCTTCGCGTAGAAGACGCGGACGAGACAGAGATGCAAATTATTCTGGAATTCGCGGCGATGCGTTCGCGGCGCGTGGTATTTTTCACCGTTACCGCAACGGCATTGGCACGAAACAACGAAGACAAATAGAAAGGATTAGCCACGGTTTAATGTAACGGTAAGATCATAATGGGCGGCGATATCTTTGCGTGTTTCAGGCATTCACGTAGCGCCGCGCGCGGGCGCGCGGAAATAGATAAGAATTTAATAAAACCATGTGTACGTCGTTAATATCGCGAAACAGCGTATAAGCGAATTTAGGAATTTTCTGCCGGACGCACACGGATATAATAAAATGACGTCGTCGTACTAATGATTATCGATTCCCGACAGCGGTCCATTTGTCATTTACGTGGCTCTCGTACGTAAATATGCGCATACAGCATATGTATACGGGGAACGCCGGTATCCATAAATCTCGTTACCTTCCGCACAACTGTTTATCACATCCGTGAAATAATTGACCAACTCGCGACGTTTGTATCGCGAGGCTAAGCAACTACGTTCCATTTCTGAGAACAATCTGTCGAAATAGCAATCTATCAATACCTCCATGGTTTTCGAGTGACTTTAATTATAAAAGGCAACGCGCAACAGAGAAAATTGGAAGGCTCGTATAATTTCAGTGACAGGTAAATATCGCGTGTCGGTCGCCGCGAACGTTCACGTTTTAATGATTATTAGGAAAAGAAACGAGCCAGTACACACACATATGCCAGAGCTAACTCAATTAGACATAAAACGAGCTTTTTCAAGGCTTCCTTGATGCACCCTCGCCGAGACGATCTATGTTCATGCTAAAAAAGACGGATGCAGGCTTTTTATATATATTTCATATACACATATCTTTACAAAAAAGTCAATACGAGTCAAAAATATAAAATTGTACGGCAGAGAAGAAATTTGCGTATTTTTACATTAATTATTATAATTATTTATTGCAATATTATACATAATTTGACTTGAAGTTAATCACAAATTGCTTATTTCAAGTATTTTTTAAAACAATGTAGATAATAATTTTGTTATGATGTTACTTTATAACATGTAGATCTAAAACTATTCCTACTTTGATTTTTCCCGTTTTTATTTTCTCTCGTAAAAAGAGCACAGGAAGTAATAACATACTTTTTGGATATTACTCATTCTTCTTTAGATGTTGCTAACGTTACAATATTCATAAATATCTATGCGACTTGTTGTAGATATCTCTGTATGCCTGAAAATCAAGACCCGCAGTTTCTTTTGGAATACAGAGGTCCCGTCTCCATGAAGGGAAAATCCGAGCCTATGAACGTGTGGTTCCTGTCCAGAGAGAGAGAGCTGACATCGTAAATCGTTACGACAATGAATTTTATAGCAATAATTTCGAGAAATCGGTTTGAAGATTAAAAAATGAATATACCGCGACGTAATAAAAACCGTATATTTATTTAAGGAAGAAGATAGCGCTCTTTAATAATTAAGATAGACAATGAGTGTGTTTTGTTCAAAACACTTTCACGACCATGTACCATATGTCCACGTTCTTAAACGTACTGTAAAATCGAGCGTCGACACTCCGTCTTCCGCTCAATAAGCTGTTCAGCAAATCGTGAGTGTACAAGGCAATCAAATATAATCGTTATTTATTTGGCGACATATTACAGCGATAAAATTTCCTTTCCCGTTTCGCGCGACCCACGTCACCCGACAGGTCATCGATAACCGTTTCTAGCACGGAGGTCATAAATGCGAAATGTCCTGCCCTCTTAGCAATGGGGAAAAAATCATCGAGAATAACCAGATGGATAGCCCACGCTATGTTTGCAGTTAGAAGGTGTAACGGAACTTGTTCTAGTCCTCTTTAGCCTACTACACGTTGCAAGGTCGATCTAATGGATTTTACAAGCACTCTCTATTCGATCATAAGGACGCTAACGATGTTTATTTTAACACAACGCAGTTTTATGTAAAATAAGAGTGACGTATTAAAATATCTTTAGTAATGATTGCATTTATTCTCTTGTAAAATTATTCACATAACAGTGATTACGATCACAACTGTTGGCTCTTTGTGATCAGGACAATTTAAAACTAACACACATAGCTGTATCTTAATATTAAATAGTAAATGAATAATCATCGATGTGACCAATTTTAGTGCATGATAAGTATTATCCATTAGGTAGACAGAGCGCACTGTCATCACTAAGTGATATACCGTTCCGAGATGTCCTGAATTTACGTGCTTTTTTAATTATTAATATAGAGAGCTATTATAGTTGCCTATGTGTCATGGAAATAATTTTCTTGAATTTTTCAAAGCATCTTTTAAAATTTTATATCTCTTTTTATAAGTAGAAAAGAAGGTAGTAATATGAACCTTTTTCCATGTACTTTTTGTACAATAATTTTACTAATAATTAATATTTTAAATCGAAAACTTGATGCGTGGATTACATTCGTTAATGTATTTAATGAATTTTAGAACAAAGAAAAAATATGTATTGCTTAGGCTGTTATCTATAAAAACGTGATAACACTGCATAATAGTTTGAAAAAGAACAGGGAAAAAATAGATTTTAAAAATGTATTTTAAAATATATTATTTTGTTATAAAATTATATGTTTAATCAAAGTAAAGAGAAAATATTGCAGAATGTATGTACTTATATAAATTCTCTCTCATATAGATTATACTATTAAAAATCTATAATGCATGTAATATAAACTATATTTACAGATATTAGCAGTAAACAGAAAAAAACTACAATAAACATATTTAATAACTTCTTTAGTATAAAAGAGAGTATTATTAAGCCTGTTGAGATATCAGTACGTTTCAGAGGTTATTTTAGCAAAATTCCGTTCTTTCGTTTAACTTGGTATACTTTTAAATGTATATTTACAGCAAAAAAAAATTAAATAAAAAGGAAACACTCAAATGTACATATATTCACTTAATAATTAAAAAATGAGAAAGTGTGTAATTAAGTGTTGAAATATATATCTTGACAAAATTTTAAAGTGCTCATAAGTAAATGTCTTGTAACAAATGTCAGCTGTTGTATATACCATATTGATATATCAGCATCAATAAATGAGCTGCTAAATAGATAATTCCATAAGTAATTATTAGAATTCGTCACATAATAACGGAGATTACGAGTGGTCATAATCCATACAAGGCTGTAATACTACCTTCTCTTCTATACGTACAGAATATGTACAAAAAAAAACTTTATGTACAATAAAAAAATTCTTTGAAGAAGACATATTACATCAATAAAACACGTTCACGCTAAATGATAGAAAAACAAGAGGACTACTGGCTATAAATGAAGTAATTAGTTAACATTAAATGTTGTCGTAAAATTAGCCAAATCTTCCGCAATCCTTTTTTTATTCTTAACATTTCTCATCAGTATCTACGCACAATGAATATTGCAACATCGTCGAATTACCGATCATCACGGGAAGATGTTCGGTAGAAGATATTGCGTGCGTGGCCCGCGGGCGATCGCGCTTTCCATTCACACGGTCATTCACGGGGCCACAGCCGTGCGCGGATTATAGCGAAACGGCGGAGGATGATGCGAGAGAAGAGGGAACAACATTCTGCAGCATCGGCGGTGAAATTTCGGCAGGTGCACACCGACGAGAACGTGCGTGCACGCACACCTACGCACCGGGGAACGGCGCGTCCACGTGAAAGGCAGTGAACGGTAAAGAATCAGGTATTTAAATAAGGAACCGGATGGTCGATCCAGCGGGTGGCTCGGTAGAGGACGCCACGACTACCACTTAGCCCAGGCAGGTACCTGTCTGGCGACTACAAGCCGACTTGGAGAGAACTCGTTCTCGTCCTTCCACGGTTCTCGCCTTTCTCCCCTCTCCCTTCCCTCCGGCTCTCCCTTTTCCCCGTGGACGGCCCGACGGTTTCCCACTCCAGCTTTTGCTGTATGCCTGTGGTCCCAGGGCCCCGACTCCAGTCCCCACCCGGACCGCGAAACTGCATGAGTGAGTGTCAGCGGCACTCAGTACAGTTACTGACGTTCCGTGCTGTGAACGATCGCCGGTTGATCGTCGTCGTCGTCGTCGTCGTCGTCGTCGTCGTCATTGGCTTTAACCGAGTCTGAGTCGAGTGTGCAATCGCGATTTGCTATGCGCCGCTCTTGATACACATATGCAGTCCGTAAGTGGTCCTGCTGTCCTCTTCTCCGTGGTCCCGGACGACCCGGTCTCTCCCTCTCCTCCTCATCTCACGGACGATTTTCTCTTTCTCTTTTTGCGTGCCAGTCCCGTACGTTCCGCCGGTCTCTCTCTCTCTTTCACGCGCGGCAGGTAGTCCGCGATCTCGCATGGCCACAGGTGTGCGCAAGGTGCTAACGTTTTCTCGACGAGCGAAGCCGCCGGGGGCCTTACGTTGCTTACGGCCGGTCGACCTGATTCGTACGACGGCGCGATTCGACAGGCTTTCCCGTCGGCCTTGCGATGGGCCTGGAACGCGATCGGCGCAGTCACGGTCGATCGCCAGAATTTTCGGCAATTGCGCGAAGTGATCGGTGCTCGTCTAATTCGGAATTACGTGCGAGTCTTAATTGTGTGTAATCCTGGCATGCAAATTAACGAGTGAGATTTACATATTGGTCACAATCGGTGCAATGCGGTCTACCAAGATCGAATAGAGACCGCTCTAATTTCGTCGATACTCTTGAAGGTAATGGGAGCATCGGCGAAACTAATTAAAATCTACGATTCACAAGTAATTGGTTAAATAGATATATTAATACGTCATTTTGTTGATTAAACGTTTGTTAGTTAAACGTTTAAATTGGCAATATCGAAGAAACAATATTGGTTCAACGTTTCGATACGTGTACATTCCGCCGGCGAGCCATCGAACGTATTCCCTGGCATGATGAAAAGCGGGGTCCGTTCCAACGGCACTTGACTTTGATAGAGTATTATATTGTTCCAAATTGCAGTTGTTTCGGTCCACGGTTGCATTCGCGATGAATCCTTGCGAATCACGATAGGTACATCGATATTAAAACGCGTAGCAGTTTCAAAAGGTACTTTTATCCGAGCGATTAATGTTCTTCGACGTGAGTTTATAAATGTGAATTGATCGTACCAGAAGGCAAGCGCGTTATCATTTAATACGACTCGATCGTGATTCGAATCTTGTAATAATTAAAGAGGAGGTCACGAGAAAGGAAAGAGAAAGAGAAAGAGAGGGAGGGGAGGGGGAGGCTCGACTTAATCCTTGACTTTCGAAATTCCTTCGTCAAGGTGAAGCTTATCGAGTGAGCGACCGGTGAGTTTGTATGCACGTATGGATGAGACCGTCACGATGACCGTACCACCGCCACTGCCCGTGAAGACACATGCCCGGGATACGAGCCAGGCCGCGCGGCAGCAGACTGTGTCAATCCGGACCGTTTCCCCCTCCGTCACGCCGCCGCTCGCCACCGGGCCAGGGGCAACGGTATTCGTTGGAGTTAGCGCTCCTACCGCCGATTCCGCGACAGCCTGCAGGAGAAGAATCCCGGAAGTGCAAACGGCGAACGGCGGCTGCGAGGAGCGGAGCAACGTCGTCGAATCGTCGCGGCAGCAGCAGCAGCAGC
Organism: Monomorium pharaonis; assembly: GCF_013373865.1. Taxonomy (NCBI): domain Eukaryota; kingdom Metazoa; phylum Arthropoda; class Insecta; order Hymenoptera; family Formicidae; genus Monomorium; species Monomorium pharaonis. The sequence goes on along the minus strand of NC_050467.1, from coordinate 40,482,801 downwards.
AGCAGCGGTGGCAACAACAATCGCAGCATCAGCAGGCCGCGCACATAGTGAAGATCAAGATCAATCCGGATGGCGACAAGAACGGTAGGGTGATATCGACGGTACGGTTGACCCTGGACGAGAACGACCGGAATCGGGAGATTGAGAACGGTGCCGCGCGCGAACGTTCGGGCAAACGCGGTGACGGTGCGGTGGTGGTGAGTGCGACGAATCTGGTGAACGAGCGACACCGCGCGAGTGCCGGTGCCGGTGAGGGTTGTGTGAGGATCAGTGTCTTTAGCGGCGACTCGGCGGCTGGCTCCGACAATCGGGAGCGCAACAACAACAACAACAACAACAACAACAACAACAACAACAGCAGCAGCAGCGACGACGGCGATAAGCATAGTCAGGACAAGGACGGGGGCGACAACAGAGACATGGTGCACCGCGGTACCACGGAAACCCTGAACCCGTCGACCCTCGGCGGCCGTTCGAGTACCTGTTTCTACTACAACTCTTATCAGAGTCCGTTGAGCGGCATGGTCATGTCCAGCGGACAGTGCTCGCCCAGCGACACCCTGGACAGTGGCACTTGCAGCGACCTCGACGGGACGCCGCCGCCGCTGCCAAAGAAGAAGAACTCCAGCACGGTGATACTGTCCAGCGGCACGCACAACCGGACCGGCAGTCTTACCAGCAGCGGCGCCGAGGTCGACAGCGACGACAATGAGAGCAACATCAGCTGCGATTCCCTGAACGGTGCCGAGGTGAACGGCGACGCCGTGAATGAATACCGTGTGCACGGCACGTCGAAGGACGTTGAGGAAACGATGGGCGTCGTCGAGAAATTGGGCCGGATCGCGCTGGCGAACGGCGTTGATCGCGACGTGATCGTGGAATCGAACGGCGGCGTCCGTCACCAGGTCTCGATAACGGAACTCGGCTGCGCGCCACGCTCGCCGACGTCGTCGGCCAACGTTTCCCCGTCGCCGTCCGGAACGTCGTCCCTCTCGAAGGCCTCCTCGACGCCGCGGGTGAGGAGCCCCGATCCCGCGGTCGAGCAAAACGGCCAGTCGCCGGTAATTAAAGAGTGCACGTACGAGGAGAGGAAGCAACGGGAACAGGAGAGGATAGAACAGGAGTGCGTCGATACCAATCGGAAGCAATCGACCGGTCGCAAATATCTGTACGAGGACGACAGGTACTACAATTTCCACGTGAACGAGTTGCGCGATAATAATAAGAAGAACTCGAACGGCGTGCACGGGGTGGCTGAGAACGAGGAGTGTTTCGCCGGTTATAAAATCCACGACAAGGAAGCCATACGAAGTGCCAAAGGGACCGTGCGCGGTGTGAAGAATAGAGTACGAGCGGGCATCGCGACATTTTTGCAGTCGCCTACCTCCAAGGTATGAATCGTCAAAAATGTTAATTTTTAACTTCTAGCACAACTGTACGAGATTTAATTTCAAAGGGTGCAAATTAGTTAACGGCGTTATTGTATCAGTAAATTTTCACATACGCACGAAACACGATGAAAACGGGTCCGTGACCTTAATTTTATTTCAGGACTATCCATTCAGTAAATTAAATTATTAATTTAACTTCAAAGAGCGAACATCAGTTTTACTGCGTGTTTGTGTTTTACGCAGTTTTATACGGGGAAAAGAGAGAAATGTGATTTATTTCAGGGATACTAATTCAGTAAAAAGATAAATGTATTTCATTCTAAAGAGCATAATCAGTTTACAGAACAATATTCGTTTTCAAACAGAGATTAAAAGAACAGTGTAGTAAATTTTTCAATGAAGGTTGTCGGTGAAAATTAATTTAAAAAAATATATTAATAGGGTGTATATCGGTAAACAAATACGCTATAGAGAAAAGGGGACCTATTTTAAAAAAGTAACTATCTCGATAGGCAAATATTGCACAATAATTATAAATGGACAAAAATTTTGCAATAAACCGCCACAACAGATTTATCGGAATAAAGTTTTAAAACAAAATTCATCAAAGGTCTAAATTTAAGCGGTATTAATATTTTTTTATTGTTTATTTTTTTAATTAAAATTTTGTTATGTTAAATGTATAATATTTTACGTTGCAATATTTCTATGTAATAATCTGAAAATTGAATATTTTTGTATAAGTATGTACATAGATTAATTGTATTTCTAAATATTTTATAAATTAATTCGGCTAAAGTATTTTTCTCAACTATCGTGAACAATTTTTTAAAGATGGTTCGTTATATCGTCATAGTGTTTCCAAGATTCCGCAATTAATTACACAGTTATCAATATTTTATGTAAGGACAGAACGTCTATTTTTGTAAATATACCTACATAATTGTGGACTATAATTTTTACGATAATGCCATTGCATAATTTATTAAATATCTTATCGAGTAGTAATATTTTACTCATGGACTTGTATAACATTCCTCTTTGCGACCTCGCGTACTTAAAATATCGACCAATCGTCACGGCACTAGAGCCGAGCCCGGTAAACGACGGGTCGACTTATTATGCAAATCAGGTTCTCGCAGAGTACCTGAAGTGCGTATTGACGAGCGGGAATCGGTGTGGAGCAGCGACGACGGTGCAAGCCCGTCGCTCGAGTTGAACGCTCAAATCCGCGCGCATCAGCCTTGGATGTGCACTTGATTCGCATGGTCTACGGGTCGGCGCGAAGCGTTAGATTTACAGTTAGATAGCCGTAGCGTCCTCCATCACACGCTACTTTGGATCAGATGGATTGGTAACTATATCGCGCGTTCGTATTCGCATTCCGCACATGTCCTGCAAGACGCGGTGAGCATCCTATTAGAGTATAACATCTTCGTAAAGAAGCAAGTAATCCTTGATAATGATCGATTACGATCGAGACGTACGATTGGCATATTGACGCGTAATTGGTGACAGTTTGGAGGAAAAATTACAATTCCAATGTAAAATAAATATTTTGTTATTTTTTATTTTATTTTTTTTTTTTAAATAAAGATGGAAATTCCATCGGCAGTATTAACACAATTTGCGTAATTGTTTGCAAAGCTGCGATACTCGCTGTTGATACGAGAAAAGAAATGGACCGAGTGATTTATCTCCCGTTCTTTTTTTTCTCTCCCTCCCCTCCCCTCCCCCGCGCCGCGCGTTAAGATTTTACGACCAGTCTGAAATCACCCAAGGGACTCTCTTTCATACCTCTCTTTCGTACCTTTCATAAAATAAATGAAAGCGACGTCGATAAACAGGTTTCTTGACGTGCCCAGGCAGCACGGAGAGGACTGTGATGCCGCGATCTGCAGTGAATGATAATCTCCCCGCGCAACGTCCTTTGACAAATATTTACTATCGTCTTGTGACGTCGAACACGCTTAGTCGTCAACGATAATCGGCTTACCCGTGGCATATACGAAGCTTATTTGCCGTCTACCGGTTATTCGACGTATTTCGCATTAAATTCCTTTCGGTTCCCGGCGAGAAATCCCAATTATTAAGATCTCTCTCGTGAAATAGATTCGAGGCAAGCGGCATAATATTATACGTATATATTAGCGCGTCCTTATTGCCAAGTTTCCGGTGTTGCTATGCGAAACGTCGTGTACATACGCGACGTTCGTATCATCGATGCGGAACGGATCGACATAACGGTAGATTCGATAAAACGATATTACGGGAGCGTACCGAGAAATGCGACGTACGCAACGTACCTGAGAATCCTCGGCCGCGAGACACAAGCCACGCTACGACGTCTCCTCATGTTCCTCGTCTTGCCTCCTCGGTGCACGTATTCCCCTTTGTTATCGCGCACCCGCGCTGCCATCCATCTCTCTCTCTCTCTCTTTCTCTATGCTCGCGCGGCCTATTTCGCGAAATTACAGAGACCGAAGGGTACCTCGCTTGCACGCAAATGCGCTGGCAACGGCTGAGAAGTAATCCCGCACTTCCTCGCGGCTGAATCTACCTTTGAGTCTTCCACGCCTCGATTGCACTTTTCACGTGCAGTCCACCGCGAACGTGCGATTATTATCTCCGCTCCCCCATGAAAATCGACGCTCGCGACGCAAATGACGACATTTTAATGAGACGCGTTCTATGTTGCACGGCGATATAGAACTGGTGACTATTAATGCTGCCTTGAAATTTTTATTTTGTAATGTTAATCCGATTTTTCAGAAAATATTTAATATCTCGTATATCTTTATAATATCTAAATGTAAAAAGAAAAACGCGAAACAGAAAATAGTAATACAATAAAAACTTTGGAAACTTTTACGAGAAACTTTATTATTAGTCATTATAATGTGTGAGTTATATATTTCTTCTATCATATGTTTTTCAACTTTGATCTTTATTAGTGTATTGATCCAAGCCAAAAGAGGAATGTTTATGAGACTAAATTATTTAAAGAACTTTTGTTTTTTAAGAGAGAAATAAGATAGAGAAATAAAAATATGAATATATATTATTTTTACGTCTTAAATAAGTTTTGTTTAACAGCGATATTATATTGAAATTATAGATAAAGAGATATATAAATTTATTTTTATATAGATATTTATTCAAACTTAAATGCACCACTGCAAATATATAAATAGTTTGTATTAGTCGACATTTGAAATTGACAGTAAAGAAATTTAAAGCTAAATTTTGCGAGTGAAAAGTCAATCGTGATGGCTCATAAGTTTTACGTAGCGTAACGCGTTCTCTGGAAATAGTGACCGAGAATAACACTTGCACTTTCGGAATGTCGGCTTCAAGCTCGGATAACGACTTGATTGATCGCTATGGAACGCCACTGTATGCCGATAGATTTTTTATGTGGCCGATACATTAACCACGCAGTCGGGTAACCGCAATTTACGACATCGAAATGTCGTGCGTGATTTCACAGACTGCGCCACTGACCAGTGTAAGAAACTTGATTTCACATAAAAAAAAAAAGAAATTATGTAGGTATACGGAGACTTCGACCTGAAATCATAAATATCGCTCTGGGTAAATCACCATGCAGCGTGCCCTACATTCATCGTTTCTCACTTCCTCATTGCACACGAAGGCTTGAAGATTTATTTCGATATTCTGTGCATCTCGCCTATATAATATTAAGTCGCATTTTTATTTTCCGCTACAGTTGGTTTTGATATCTTAATCCATATAAACAAATCGGAAGCAATTTAATATAAGATACTTGAATCCAACAAAACGCTTCTAATTTATTTTATTATTTAAAATATTTATTTTTTTTACATAAAAATAGTTAACAAATTGGAATTAGACTCAGTCAGGAAGACCTCCAAAAAATAAAACCTAATTTTTCTTCTTACAAAAAGATGAAGCACGAGTGACAAACAGGAAAAAATTCCTAGCCAAAAGATGAAAAAGAAGACTACAACTTTTCCGAAAATTGAATGTAAATTTGATTTACGGCACGTTTATAGCAGATACCCGCTTTGTGACAATTTTCTCTTATTGCTTAACGCTTTCTCTGCATAATAGAATTCTTGTGGTTGGGGCAAACAATCAGAATTGCAAATGTCGGAATATGCGAAATTACTTCCTGGGAATACTTTGTTGTTTACTGCATCATAGTGTGGCGATCTTAAAATCTCGTGAATTTCGATTATGCTTTCACGATAAATGCCGTTTGATTATTATTACGATTTAGCTAGTTTCAAAGAGAAATAGCGCGCAATAGGAAATGATTCTATCGCATAATTAACAGCTCAAAGCTCAGTTTCAAGTACGGCGAAGTGCCTGATACAGTCGCTTCTGAAATTGGCGCGATAATTTCTTAGAACAAAATATGGAGTACCTATCTCATCGTATTGATTGAAATCCAGGAACTAATTTCAATCAGAATTGCTGAATAAAAGACGCATCATATATACATTGACAGGAATTGAGTTCGGAGAAAATAAATTTTAAAATATATCAAATAATATATATGAGTTGATTTTTGATGTTCGTTTGTGTATTCAATATAGTTCAGATTTTAAAAAAACGCTTTGTTCACTTATACAAATGTCAATAATTGCATACATATTTCGATCGTTACAAAATGTATATTTGCATATAATTTATTTTACTTTTGATTCTGTAACAATCTTTTAAATAACTTGCTCTCATAAGAAGCGACACATCTTGTGCGGCGCTATTTATAATTTATAATTTATTAATTATTTATAATTAACACTTAATGTTTTGTAACAAAATAATTTTCTATCAAGTTGATTATAGTACGTAGAATTGTATGCAGAAGAGTGCATGCCTTCCGCATTGATTATATGTCATTTCAAAAAGTAATTATATACTGCAGAGCGATATATGCAATTAAAACGTTGTACATTTAATGGCCAGATAATTTGTTTAGTAAGTAGTGATATACACGCCGTTTAGGAGAGCGGTTTTACTGTCGGCGTATTTAATTAAAGAATCTTCATAAAGCCCTAATTGATAGTGCCGCTAAATAATTAAGTTAAATCCGGGAATATTATTTTCACGTAGAATTTAATGAAATTGTAATAGAAATTAAATAGCAATTCAGACGTCAGCGGTACAAAAGGACGTAGTTTATGAATTTTTGATAAAGTGCGACTGCGCGTATTTGAGAAATCGGTTTGATATATTTATGCTTATCAACTTTTTAAATAATAATTAAAACTTTCTTCTCCTAGAAGAAAACTAGCCATTATCTTTGCTCGCACTCGCGCACACATTTTATCAGTGCGTACCTAGTTATATAATTGCTCGTTTTGTTACACGTAATAACATATAAAAGAGTTTTGGGCGCATTCAACCGATAATATCGGCCTGCCGGAATTTCTCGGAATATATACTTTCTCGAGAAAGTGGAACGGCACTAAATTAACAGTAATTCGCAAAATGAAAGAGCAAATTGTTCTCGAAACTGCCAATTTATTTCCTTTTTCGTAATATAGTTCAATAACGTGTTTCCGTCAAACTCTCCAACGTCGTCACATTCGAAAACCCGACGTTGTCTTACCCCGATCAAACAGATATAGCTTCATTGCTTCCCTGCTTTATGCGCGCGGTATCGATTGTACGTGACCACGCATGCAGATCGCAAGCTAAGTAGCATTACTCTTGTTTAGCATTATCTACTAAATTTTCATGAAGCTGATCCACACGTGTGTACACGCAACCCAGTTCTACGTGTCTTGGCGACCGGCCGTGTGTATGAAGAAGGTGAAATGACCGACGATAAACGCCGGCCGCAGATACGACCTACTTCACCCGTATCCCTGCCTCCGCGGGCCAAACTTTCTTTCTTTTTCATTACGCGAAAATTATGTTCGCGGAATCACGATTGTACTGATTGGGCTTCATCTGTTTCTCAATTATAACCGTACATACGCGGCTTCGTACGGGCTACGTCGTCTATAACGAATTGATTTTCGCTGTACGATACGTCGGTCAAATATTAAATTGATGGACTTCGCGAAATTAATAGACTCCGTCCTTCTCACGTGCCGTTCATTGAAAGACCGCGGGGTCTCATTTCGCTGAGCGATAATAGCCTTTCGAAATCTGCAATCTTTCTTTATGTAAATACACTTTCGCATTTCTATCATTCGGAAAGTTCCAACGGCCACGTAAATGACTTATGTAAGTACATCTGAATTACTAATATCCCCGCACATTAGCTTTGCTAACAAAGCGATGCTGACGACACCGGATGACCAAGATCGCACGACCCACTTCGGCCGTCAATTTCCGCTTTTACGCAGCTGCCTTCTATTCCGCGTATTCAAGAGAGATGGATTCGCCGAGGTCTCTAATCGCCAGTGGCAGATGGCGGGAGGTCGACTTCATGAATTTCCCGGTTGAAGAAAACGCGCTAGGCATGTCCACGAGACAAATCGAGTGGGAAAAGAGAAAGCGGGTCAAAGAGGCCACCACGGCGATGGCTACATAGTAGTTTCAGCCTCTTCTTGGATTCGATTAAAGTTAGCATCCCTCATACTTTTTCGCATTTTTCCCGTCGTCCCTGTTGTCTCGTATTCCCTTTACGCTCTTGCATTCCTGCCCAACGCCTACGTATGTTTGAGCTTTTTGCAAAAGCTTTCCTCGGCCAGTATTTTATCGGAAACATCAAATCGTGCAGCGTGCGAGCATATCCTTTACTTAGTATCTTATTTTTAATTAGTTAATAATAGGACCCGCGATATTGTTGTGAAATTATTCCATGTGAGCAAGATACTGCAAATATTGAATATAGCGGATATTGAATTTACGAGTGAAATATTAAACAAGCACTTGCAACATATACAAGTAATCTCGTAATAATTTTATATTTTGTAACATGTAACGTAATAGCTGGCTCAATTAAAATTATTAATTAATCATAAATTTGAGATAGCGTATTATACGAGAAAGCTATTGGTGATATAATTAGCTAGTGTGTTAAATACAGGAAGCAGTTTATGTTTATATATATATATATATATATATATATATATATATATCTCAATAAATTTCACAAATAAAAAATTTACAAAATTAAATAATATTTATATAATATTTGTAATATAACTGTTATAAGATATAGTTACATTTTTATTTTTCCAGTTCAAAATAACTGATAAATTATTTTTGCAGAGAGTTTATTTCTCTAAAAATAATTTTTATTTTACAAGTAATTTAGAACAGGATTTCTTATTAACCATATGACTTGAACTACTTCGAGTGATTCGCTTCTCTTATGTTTTTGTCCAGCAAAGAACAGTAACAAAATGTATGTTCTTCATCAACAAACGTTATTCGATGCTCCGTAATTTGTAGTCAATGCACCGTTATCAAATGATGAAAGAGCACAGGTGTACATTTGCATATAGCGTGTCCGTACGCGTGACACAAGTAACCCAAAATTTGGAGAATCTCTGATCGAAAAACCGGTCTGGCAGATCTATAACGGAAACCACAATATTCCAAAAATTATAACGGGATTTGCATGCTATTGACATTCGAAACAATCTAGATGAACATAAATGTGTCATATTGTCTCACAATCTGATGTGTCACCTTGACCTCGGCACACGTTAATATTATAAAGTTATATATTATATTTTTTACTTGGAAATAGAAGACAATAATGCACGGTATGTCAAACTGTAAAGAAAAAAAAGAGCGTCCCCATTTCTCTAGCACAGAAAATTTCCAATCCCGCACTTTCAATCTTCTACAAAATGCGCGAGCAAAATTCGTTTCCTATTTGCCTTTTACAATAATTCTCGAACCGCGAAGGCACGGATTCTACATTTAATTAATTAAAAGTCACGCGAATGTAATCCATGTGTACTTTGTATATACCATATATTACACATCGATTACTACAGATAACAACAGTAGCTATATTTTCATCAATTTTACGCACTTGTTTGCAAGATAATATAATTTTTGTGATAAAATGTTATACGTTCAAGAAAATATCTTCTATGATACTTTATCATCCATTAAGGTTTTGTATTTTAATAAATGATCAGCAAGTTCTATAATCATTAGTCTCAGTCGTGTCATTGCAAAGACCTTTATTGACACTGAAATTTTTAATCAGCCTAATGGTACAACCCGATTTTAAACATAATTCATAAAGAGGAAAAAACAATGGAGATTTAAATATTCTGGTAATTAAACTTTGCCAATGTCATTATCATTACTACAATTTTCAATACTATTTATACTTGTATAAATTATTCTTCAGATATAATAATTCAGATATAATAATTTGGCAAATTGTTTATTAATTTCCTCTCATCATCAATCTTTTTTATAGAAAGTATCGCACATTTTTTATTAAATTCTTTTTTTAGTAAAAATAAATATTATCTTGTATATTTTCTACAATATCGATATATTAATAAATACAATACAATAATCCGGAAGTGATGTGTTACCATAGCGTCAAGAAAGATCCGCGGTAATGTTATTTTGGATTATCGTAAGTACTTTTCGCAATATCTGTGTTATACAGCAGTATTCCTGATGAGAATGTCGACATGATATTATGATGCTCCTTTCTAGTCATGAGATCGTTGACATTTCTGCGGCGGACGCGCGGTTGCAATCACGCATAAATAATTGAACGTATTTATGAAAGTGCACTTTCTTCTTCGGGATTCACACCTCGTTCTGATGGACACACACTTACCAACGCTTGCAAAGTGGTTGTTACTTCTCGATACAATCGTAATGCATTCTATTACCGAAGATGAGTAAGAAGCTGATTGCTCATCGTTGATTTCATAACGACAATGCTATTTAATGACGCATAATTAAGCTTTGCTATGCATCTCGAAATAGAAGCACGTATTAACTGAAGAATTTCCGTTTCCAGAGTGAGTAGTTGATAAACAGAAAGTGTATTTCTTTCTTTATATAGAATTATTTGAAATAAATATGTTCTTCACAGTACGTTTATTACAAATCGTGTTTTAACAAATTATTTTTGAATAACTATCAAATGGTTTTTTAAGATTATATTATCTATATAAATAAAAATGTAAAATGTTTGTTACTCATCTAAGATCTTCGTAAGTTATTTACCGATTGCTTTGAAATTTTGACACAACGTTGCATTCGTAACCAGGAGTGTTCTTATGAGGTCTGATTATGAAAATACCATGTGTTTCAAAAATGATGGCCATAATTTAATTTTAAACAATATTTTTTTAATGTTATTTTTTTGTAATTTTAACCCGGGAGAGACTGGGAGAAACGGAAAGAGACCGAGAGAGACGGGGAGAGACGGGGAGAGACCGGGAGAGACGGGGAGAGACGGGTAGAGATGGGGAGAGACGGGGAGAGACGGGGAAAGACCGGGAGAGACAGGGAGAGACCGGGAGAGACGAGTAGAGATAGGGAGAGACGGGTAGAGACGGGGAGAGACCGGAAGAGACGGAGAAAAACGGGGAGAGACCGGGAGAGACGGGGAGAGACCGGGAGAGACCGAGAGAGACGGAGAGAGACGGGGAGAGACGGGAGAGACCGGGAGAGACGGGTAGAGACCGGGAGAGACCGGAAGAGACCGGGAGAGACGGGGAGAGACCAGAAGTGACGGGGAGAGACGGGAGAGACCAGGAGAGGCGAAGAATGTTTCTATTGTGTTTAAATTAAGGTAATCAGAAAAATAAAGATGGCTTTTATTTTATTGAAAAAAAGAAACTTATTTAAAACAGTCTTTTGAGTGGATTTCTAAATCCATGGCAGCTTTTAGAAAAAAAAGTTAGAAGTACGTGAATAAATAAATATTAGATTTATTAAAGATAAATAAATGCTTATTCAAAAATAAAATAAAAAGAGCAACAGTAAAGCAAGGCTCTTGAAAGTTAAACAACGAAAGCAAAGGAATTTTGAAAAAAACGTAGCATAAGAATAGAGAGCCACAGCAACGCGTGGCAGGGCATAGCTAGTTTATAATATAATCTTATTATTTATAATATAATATAATTATAATATTAATTATAAAATAATTATTATACTAAAATTTATAGTATATTTTATATAAAATTTGTTTTGTAATTGCTTCAATTTGCAAGAGAATTTGCTTGGTGAGAGAAACACAACTAAGATATAAATTTAATGTACAAGTTAACGAGATATTAATAATAAAATTTATATAAAATTATCCAAGAAGTAGTAAGAAATTGATTTGGATTTATTTAATTAATACGGAAATTGCAGGTGTTTATTTTCCTACGTTGAACGTGGAATTGTAATGAATGAAAGGTTTTAATTTCAATGTAATCAACTGTCAATCTAACTCGAGATTAGGTTTCACGTTTATAAATGTTAATTAATCAAAAGATTCAAAGGGAATTATATGAATAATTTTGTTCTGTAAAATTAAAATAGATTACGTATTTCGAAAATGTAAAAATTGAATATAATAATAAACTTTGATGACGCTTGTAAAATAGCTGGTAACTTTACACTTAAACTCTTCAGATCATAGACATTTCACAAATTTGACATTAATTGAAGAGAAAATATTCATACCGTGCGAAAAGATACGGTGATAACAAACGAGCGATACACATTACGAACAAGTGGAATTCTTTTCGGAAAAATCACGGCAGACTTTCTCACGATATAGTATTCTGTATTTAAACGAGGTGAAGAGCGACGGGCTATTCCGAATGAATTTCCCCGCGATGCGTGATTGTTTCCGACGTGTTTACTTTCTGTTTGTATAATTATAATTGCTCGACTTTTAATTTTTAATGCCGGCGTGAGAAACGCGAAACGGCGCACTACCAGCATTTAGTTCCTAACTCGCGATTCTGCGGGCCAATTTGCGACCACAATTACTCGATGTATATGATCGAGCGAAACATGTGACGGTACTCCCGTGCAAAAAGAAACCCGTATGTAACCTCGCGTATGACAGTTCGCGCGGTTGACATTTCACTACATGAGGTAGGTCAAGAGGCGCAGTACGTTCCGCGCGGTGCAGCGAGAGGCATCTCGACCGGATGCGGCTGTCGAGCGAGAGAGACTCATCATCGCACGTCACAGGACCTCAGTGGGAAATGCACGTTAAATTACGTCACGCTCGCGTAGACCTTAAGAGAGGAACTCGGCAGAATGCATTCATCGGACGGCGGCGCATTTGCATCGATTATCCCGACAAAGGTCAGATCTCGCCTGATGCACGCGGTATTCGCAGATGCGGAACCGCCGCGCGAAACATGAGATGCTGAATCGCGGCATACAAACCCTCTCGCACCCCCTCAACGCAAGGAGCGATAAGATTTTCTCCTTTGTCACGTGCTGCCGTCACGTACATTCTGCCGGTCGGAGCCGCGTGACTTTTTCTTTTTTAATCATCTTGTGCCATCCGTTCGCGGAACTCGCCATTACGTAATGAAACTGGAGAAGAAAAGATACGGGGACGCCTAAGATAGAACGCGTACGTTTCAATCGTGACACCTTTTGCGTGCGCCGTAAGCACGCGGCGCGAAAGTGTTTGTCTTTCGCCGACAGGATCATATACCTCGGGGGGCCCGACGGCGATACGTCTAGGCGTGTTACAGGTGCATGCGCGCTTTCACCTCTTCGCACATTTGCCTTGAACAACAACGCTGAACATACCCGCCTCCGGTTATTGCGCCAATGTTGAACGCGACGTCCTCGCGCGCGAGCGTGCCGATCGCTCGTCTTGTGCAATCTCGCGGGGGTCCATCGCACGTGAGAACTCGAGGAGATCGCGCCGCGTCAGCTTGCCTCTATCTCTACGCTCCATACAGATCCCGTTATATCCCTTTCCGTTTACATCCCTTTCTCCCCGACTCCCGATCCCGTGCTCGAATCTCATTCTCGTACGGAGCGCGCCGTGAAAGTCGTATCGCGTACTTAGAGATCATTATTACAGAAATAGCGGCGGGCTTCCATTACGCCTCCCGCTCCCGGGAGGAATTGAATTCCACCGAACCGGCTTTGCCCATTGATTGAACCGATCGCAAATCGTTGGCCACTCACTGTCGTCATTATGCCCCTGGTTTAGCCGCAGATCTATCGATATTATCGACAATAAGTATATACCTACATTAGAACGATCGACCGTTGAATTCATCAGTGTGAGAAATCGCGTCTGCTGCAATTACCTGATCTGAAAAAGTGTTTACGTTGAACAGTCGGGGATATTAAACGGAGATGGGGGAAAAAATAAACGTCTCGTATCGCGTGTTTATATCGATATCGATGGGAGTTTGACGCCGCCGTGAGACTTCGTTAACTTAATTTCACGCTCGTTTAACCACCCTTCATAATGCATATTTCTAGTCCGTGATGCAGGTTGCCACGTGTCAACGAGCGGAGTTTTTGTTATCCAACCGTTTATCGGAAGAAGTCTTAACACTTCGCGGGCGAGAAGTTAATTTTGGTCGACAACGCGTAAATCCACCTGCCAAGAAAAGGGCTTTTAAAAAGCTTCATAATTTTTATACACTGAAAAAACGGTCGGTAGTAATAATTAAATCTAGATGGTAGTTGCTAAATTTTGGTGAAATAATTTCAATTAAATATTCAGTTAATATAAACAAATATTTAGTAAACGTTTAGTAATTGAGTAATTATATTATTAATACAGTTACTAAATATTACTATACATTTGGTTATATTAATCAAACATTTAATTTAAATTAGTTCGCCAAAGTTTGATTACTTTTTAAAATCTGTATTTGTAAACTTTTAATAAGAAATAACGAGACACATTTTAATAATTATAACTAATAATTAACTTACGCCACGCCCATGTAAAACGCAATTTTAAATGGACAGCGTATCGTCAGTGAAGTGTTAACACGCTAAATTCCGGTCAGTAGGCAATTCGATCTCTCGTAACATTATTCCGATTACGGAGAAATCGTCTCTTTGGCGCCTCGATTTGTCTGCATTACCAGCTGGAGTCAGTCTACCTCTATTAATCGCTGGTTCAAAGCGTGCCGTCGTTTCGCATGTAATACGTACAGCCAGGTACAACTTTCATTAAACACTCGTGAAATTATCTTGCATTTGAGTACGCAATGAGCATACCACCACCGAGCTGCGCGCTATGTTATATTACGGCTGTGAAATTCAGACTCATTAAACTGCCCGTGCTACACGTATATTATAATTACCCGCTTGCATTATATTTTGCAGTACATTGGACGTTTAATTAATTGTACAATAATCATGTACATGATTGATGGAATCCGAATCACTTCTAAAGCTAAAATCAAAATGAAAACTGCGTTTCTCTCCCTCTCTCTCTCTCTCTCTCTCTCTCTCCCGCGGAGATTAATTACTTCGCGAAGCAGAGAGGGAACTCTGAGAATTATAGATTATGGAAAGGGTTGATTAGTTTGTATCCGATCAGTGATCAAAGATGTTAAAAAAAGATGTATCGAGATTGATACAAGGAAAAGCCAAGATAAAATTGTAAGAGGGAAAAGTAGAAAGATTTTAATAAATTAAAGGGGACAAAGCCTTTTGCAAGAATTTATACCTATTATAAATTAACGTAGTAATTATTGTTCAAGGCATGCAAAAGCAATGTTTTCACACATTTTATCTTTCTTATTTATATCCGACACGTTTTATTGTGCAGCTCTGCTACTTCTAATTATTTGAAGATTTCGTATTCTTAAAAAAAATTTATCAAGGCAAACGGCTTCTCAAGGTGTGGCACAAATTCTCTCAAGAGTCTTGAGTCAAGACACAACTCAATTATATTTCAGGAATGGCAATATTAATAGTTCTAATAACTTTTGCTTTTATGTATCTATTCGAATATACCGTATGCGATTTTGCAAGCCTGGAATATGCCTTGATCATGTCGAGCCGCGCTGTCCGAAGAGATCTCTATTGGATCGTAAGAATCACGGGGCGTGGATAATGTTGTGTGGGATCATCGCGACGTACAAAAAGTTATTCACGTCGTATGATCCGCGCCGGCTTTACACAAGAAACCATCCTGGAAACCATAATGGATAAATTATTTTCTTGCAAGTCGTCTCCCTTTCTCATCGGTCATGCAAGAAAAGCCGTGCTTTCTTGAAGCTCGATCGCATGTAAACTGAAAAATGTAAATATGTTAAAACGCTTGTAATAATCAATCATCTTTGTAACAAGATCATAATTATTAGAGTGGACAAAAAAATATGTAATTAAGAGAATCGACAACAATTTTATATTTATGCTTTGTGACATAATACCAAGGAGAATAAGCGGCACTTGTGTCTACACTTCTGGACAGGTGAACACAGAAATAGATGACCTTATTAAACTTTTTTTTTTACGTATAGAAATGAAAGCAAGTACAGCGAAATTGATAGCCGTCAGAGAAAGGACATGTTGAGTCAAGGTTACTTTAATACTTGCTTTTACTTTTTGAGAAGTGTTAGGGATTCGAGTTATACGTGCATTGTAATTACTAATAAAATAACGCACACTGCACAGTACGTTTAACAGTTTTTTCTTCGTAAAAGAGAATTAATTTTAACAGATGTGAAGAATTATTGGTATAATAAATTGCGCGTGAAACCATAAAAAAAATGACTTTCTGGTATTAATGTGAGAGTATATAATCGTGCGGATAAATTTTTTCGTGCAGTGATAAGTTCCAATTATAGCTTCAATTTAATATTCGGAATATGCGAGGCGATGCATGCACGAGAAGTTTGTTCCCTAGTAGTTTATAGCTTATGATGCGTAGCTCGCCACTTTGTTAGGCCATCTGGCTCGCGTGTATGTGACCATATTGAAGGCTCTGCCTCCTTCGAGACGGTATGCAATTATGATCGAAGGCAATTACTATACGTGTCATTTGTGTAGGGTAACGGGTATAGGTAGGAACAAGTAGGTTAGCAAAAAATTAGTAATCGTTAGCCGAGATCTTAGCCGTGCATACCTCCACAATGATAATGTGCTTTTATGGTGCGGATCATGCACCTGGTACGACGAGTCCGGTTTCCCCGTTGAAATACGTTCATTAGCAGTCGTGCGGCGAGTGAGCACGTGGTGATCTATAATGCTGATCGGACGCGATCGCACTCTGCATACGCGTATAGCGACCAGTCCGTAGTGATCATTGTTCACATCAACCTCAGCGAACGTTAATACTGAATGCAGTAAATTCACGACCGCAT
The DNA here is from genome assembly GCF_013373865.1 of Monomorium pharaonis. Classification (NCBI taxonomy): domain Eukaryota; kingdom Metazoa; phylum Arthropoda; class Insecta; order Hymenoptera; family Formicidae; genus Monomorium; species Monomorium pharaonis. The sequence goes on along the minus strand of NC_050467.1, from coordinate 40,466,162 downwards.
TGATATTTTCATACGAGGCCGACCCGTTTGAAAGCACTTTCGTCAATTTGGAAAAATGGCATTTCGCTCATATATGGGATTTCCGATAAATAAATAAATGTAAAAGATTTTAGTCGCGTTGTAAAAGTACATTTATGTGACATGATAGCCAATATTCTTCAAACGACACGAGTGCATTTCATTTGTTACGCTTTAAACGGAATAAATGGCAGTCTACAGAGTTTTCATGAGATTAATAACATTAATAAAGAGAGACGGTCCTTTTTACACAGTATAATTTGTTTTTATACTCGTACGTGTCACAGTGAAAATTATAAAGGACATGTGATATTGAAATTCATCGATTTTGTATAAATTTTATATATTAAAATTATGATATTCTATTTGTATATATTAGAATTTAAATGTTTTATAAAGATTAATTATAAATATATATATATATATATAATATCTAAGTTACAAAATATTAAATGACATGAACGTTTTTATATCTGCACAACTTTATTAATCGTGCATTGTGAATGCAAATATCTAAAATAGCAATTACGTAAAGTACTTTATAGATGAAGAATTGTTGTCGGCATTATGCGCGACACTGAATTACCTTGCCACTTTGCGCACGGTGAAAGCTAATTTAACATGATCATTTCCCCTTCTTTTCTCTATCTCGCTCACCACTTACCGCTATCTCCTTCCTTAACTTCATCTATCTCGAGAGGACTACCTAAACGACATTACATAATTTCGTTGGAAAAGTATATTAGGTATTATATACACGCATACAAGAAGCATGCAATTCAAAAGACAAATTATTGCGGAGATTGCATTCGTCTCTGGTATGCGAAAAATTATACATTACGTTATAATGAAATGTGACATTTTTTTATGTGAATAATGATTTGATTGAATTATTGCGGAAATGCAGTTTTTATAAAATTCTAATATGTATAGCATAAATTATAAATATAATTTTAAAAAATGTAGTGGTATTTTGTCTTGCATATTACAGGATTGCCTTTTCTTGTCAACCATATACTGATGTATATAGTTCAATAGCTCTGCACGTGCCAATGAAATTGATTGTAAAAAAAACAGTCAAACGAATATATGCATATTGTTGAATAAGAATCGAAGTTCGAACAACTTGTGATTGAATCGCTGAACCATAAAAAGGTTTTTCTTCCATATAAAAATTGTCGCTTGTGTTTACTCAAGAATCGATCACCGATAAAGGAAAAAAGTGTTAAAGTTTATCGTTAGTTTCGAAACTTTATTAATTTATTAATGTTGTTACCGTTCTTTTACTTATAATAACATCACTAAAAGAATATAAAATTATAACTAAAGTAAAATACTATCTGCAAGATACGATAACATTTATTGAAAATAAAATGTTCAAGTTTCGAGAAGAGTTATTAACCATAACAGACAGTTTTTAATAGGAAGTATCTTGCTTATTGCCACATATAAAAATATGAACTTGTAAACATTATCGTCAAGATGAGTAATATTTTTTATAACAGAGGAACTCAATTACATCATCCAGAAATTGATGAACATCAGTGTTTGATTATTTCGCGACATTTTGCATTTTATAGCTGAAATATATATAATAATATATATTTTGATGAAATAAATATTGAATGTTTATAAATTATATACTTATTTATACCATGGAAGTAATCATTTCATTATCGTAAAGAGCTCGATTTAGGATGAGATTTTAATATTTGATTTAATCTAAAAATTATCTGGGGTCCTATTGTAATCCTTGATAACGTACCGCATGTTATTTCAGGCCTATGTGGAAAGAGAAAAGGGCAGAGTGGTGCTTTACACGACATCGTTGGGCATCGTTAGAGAGACCTTTACCAATTGTATGAAGATGAAGCAAATGTTGTGGACAAATATGGTCAAGTACGACGAAGCGGATTTATTCCGCGACACGGAATTACAGACCGAGCTCAGGGATCGGACCAATTCGGAAGTCGTAACATTGCCACAACTCTTCGTCGATGGTCAACACATTGGGGTATGTACATATTTAATTAACACTTATTTAAAAAATTTTGAGAAATAATCGAAAATATACGTTTTAATACAGATAACAGAAATAATTAGCATAATGTGAACATAATTTAAACAACAGTTTAATCAAATTGGAAATGACGATTAGAACTTGATAATATTTATTATTTTAAAAAGTGTTGAATAAGAAATTAAATATGGAAAAGTTGATACATAATTTCATATATTTTTGGATAAAGCTATGAACATATAAGTTGAAAGCTTAGAAAGATTTTTTATTATTTAAAGGTAATAAAGGTACATTTATGAATTATAATTGAAACTTTAACGCGCATTACACCATCGTTAATTTATTGCTATATTCTTAAAATATTTGATTTAGATAAAGAATTATGTTTTGTAATCTGTGTTTTAAAATATATGTGGAATATGAACGCTTTATAAAAAGGTTATATAACAAAACGTGAGCAGCTGGCGTTGAACATTCTATCATCTGCATTTGACATTCGTCAAGTTATTTTCTTCTTAGTGTAATCTCTCTCTCTCTCTCTCTCTCTCTCTCTCTCTCTCTCTCTCTCAGCCCTTTTGCAGGTGGAATAACTTCTAATAAGAAAAGTTATATTGCGCATACTAGCGTTCGAGTACTCTACGATCCTTTCGAATCCCATCCTCTTACGCTTTATGTAGAATTTGTACAAGGCCGATGACGCGTTATGCAACTAGAGATATTCGACATCGAGAGAGACGAGAGAAATAAATGACGTGAAATGTCAAAGATAACTGTCGAGCGAAAATTCGATGAATGTATCGAGGGAAATTTGACATCAAATTACGTTTGTTCTGTAGGCACAGTGCAAATAGATGAGACATTGCACAGTGAGATAGAGTATGCTTAAATTTGTTGTATAATAAGGATTATTAATTTCATACTTGATTAAACCAAGCGTAAAATGTGATGGTTAGTCACCACACGAATAATAGAATGATTGAGCAAAGGGATTAAATGTGAAATATTTTATTTTAAAGAAATCCTATCGTCTCTTTAGAATTATACTCTCGCATACGATGACAAAACACGATAGCGAAGATAGCAGAGTGTTCAGTTTCAGCATACAACTCTCACGTGTAAAGTGTCTTGTTTCACAGATCTTCTTACATCTTCCTGCATCTCTTGTGAAATTGTTATTGAAATATGAAACATCTTTCGAAAATACAAATTTAAAAACGTAAAAACGAAAAGTTATTTAACGTATGAAATATTAAGTCCCTTACATATTGCACCGTTCTATCGTTAAAATATACAATTTTTCATAATTTTTATGTATTAATCACCAATATATTTTCTTCTATTTTAATAAATATTTATTTCAAAGAAGAAAAAAATATAATTCGCGTAACTAGATTTGCAACGGTTATTTCTTCAATTAGATACTGAGAGTCATAATAGGAGGATTACTTAATCGCGAATAAGCTGTTAGGAATTTGCAACGACAAACAATCGTTACCACGGTGGTCACTTAAATGTTACAGCACTTGGGAATATAGCCACAGTAAACTCATGTGTGTGTGGTCCCATTGTACACAGTTCGTAATTGCTCTCATTTACGATAGAGGTAATACAAGTTCGTATCATCACGTACGGCGCGAGAAGAGATGCCTTTATATACCTTCATAAAAGTGTATACCGCTTTTATTGCGCAATGCGGTAAAGATCTTTATAATCATGAACTTCAGTTATATTCACGCACTTTTCTCAAAATGATGATGTCAGCAATATACTTTCGTGAAATTGGAAACACTTGTATACACCATAAAAATGTTGACCACTTGTAGTATAATTTTAGGATACGCTGCGCAACAGAATTCGACGTTTTTTACATCAAAAACTTGAAACGTGAATTATTATTTCATATAAAGAATTAAATTAGTAGGTTTTTTGCACATACGAATTTATTTATTGGACATACATATGTGGCACATATTAGTCTTGATTATAATATTATTTAAATAACTTTCTTAATAAAGAATACAGATTGTCTTTTTTTAGATAAATATATGAATGTGAAGAATTCACATCAATGTTTCCCTTCGGGAATTTTTCTCGAAAATTTAACGCATCAGTCTTTTTAATTTAAAAAAAAAAAAGAAAAAAAACCTAGATAAACAACATGCCTTTCAGCTTTAAGAGTCACGCACACATACACAATCTGTATTGTATTTAATTTTCTCTCTTTTTTTTCTCTCTCTCTCTCCGCCTCTGTCGTGATATCCGTTTCTCAAGAGTTACTTCCAGCAACCAATAGTCAGGAGATATATGCGTAAGTGAAATGTCAAGCTATTTGATCCAAGGCCGTCGGAGAGAACGCGAAGGTGCGATTGCCTGCGTTACACCGACTTACGATCGTTGGTGTCTAGCACACAAGTGTACAAACACGTAAAGCTACCAGAACTGCATTCCTATCCGACCGCGTCATGCAATTATCTTCGCATGAAATAGCCGACCGGTGCCGAAAATCGACGAAACATCATCCTCGAAATATTCTCTTCGTCGCCACTTGCCATCAATTTGTGTATCGTCTCGCTTTCACCGCTGTCCACCTTCGCACGACATATTTTGACAGATTACATAGCGTGTAGTGAAAGGTGTACCACCGTCGTAACTACAATCGCAATAAAACCCCTATTACGTTACATCAGACACGAGAGATTACAAGATGTGCGCTGACGAGCAGGCACTTTTGAAATGTCGCATTGTTTCGCTCACTCGCATTCACACGCAGAGAGAATTTTCTTTCTTACAATTTACCCTCAAAATCACGCTAGCCGTGGGACAACATGGTATTTCGAAAAATTTTACTGCAATTTTTATAAATAATAATTAATATAAAACTGTGACGTAATGCTATTAAAATCGAGAGAAAGCCAATAAACGATTATACGATCATGGTGCGCAATATTTCTTATGTGAATTTATATATTTTTTCATTTTTTTAAATTGCACGTTGTTACTTTTGATTTTGAAACGCAGTTCCTAAATTGATCGATAAATTGATCAATTTAATAATACTGATGCTATGTATCTTTAATTACACTTATGTTAATAAATATCTTGAATTTAATATTATGATATTAATATTCTGGCATTAAAAAATTGCATTTGGTTTCCTTTCGATTTTAATTAAATTTTAGTAAAATTTTTGAAAAATTAATCAAACTATTTTATATTTTATTCTAATAAATCAGAGAAAATCACAGAAATTTCTTGAAAATATCATATTACTATTAATAACTATTATCAATAGAAAATGTTTCGCTAAAATGTATCATGATATAATTAACGGATTCTAGAATATTTAATGGTTCCGAAAGATAATCTTCTGGGACGCACGAAAGAGCAAAATTTCCTTCGTGAATAAATCAGCGGCGCGTCAAACCTGCAAACTAGTTATCGCGGTGCTTCATTAAAAGCCTCATTAACAGCGGCATGAAAATATATGATACGGCTATTGCCATGGATGCGTGTAGCTTCGTACGTAAAGTACACGTACGAGGAAGACCGAACAGGGCAGGAACATGATAAAATTCTTTCGCAGCAACCGCATTCCTCGACGACGGGCCGGGGAATGTTACATCGCTCTCGTGTAACTCGAAACGCGCGACGCGATTTCCGTCTGTTCGACGGAAGGCTTTTGACACGCACGCGACGCACGGGAGAATTTCTGTTTGCGGCGTAATCGCTAGTTAGCGATAGATGAAATGAACGAGGCGGAAAGAAAGCGCGTTCGGACAACTCGAACGGTATAAATATCGTGCTATTAAATGCGTTTCACAATTTTTTTTCCTCCGTTGCAGGGTGTCGACACCGTCGAACGACTTAACGAGTCGGGAGAACTACGCCGCATACTGGAGCCTTACCAGGTAAGCCGATTTTGTCGGGCACGGTAGATGAGATCGTAGTACACATCCGCAATATCCTCTTTTCGCCCCGAAGCTGCACTTTAACACGGATGTGCCATTTGCTCTAATGCAGAATTAATAATTTATAGTCGGGATTTATCGATTGGCATTACTTTCAACATGCTAAGTGCATTCTTCATGTATGCCGTAGCAATTCAAAACCCCTGGCATGCAAAATCGACTGTATAAGGAATACTGATTTTAATAATCAGAAGCCGTAACGCATTATTTAATAAACTCGCGTAATGTTTCGCAAGCTGGTGCATTTAAAACAATTTAAAGCAGAGAAACACCGTGCATAACTTCCGCCTACATTTTAAATTTAGATTACTCATTGCATTTTTAGTTCCTGACGTCAAATGTACGTAATCAGAGTCTAATTATATGCCTTCGTAACAATTCAAGACTCGAATTAATTACATCATACTCATTGAAATAAAAGCATTCCATAATTTATAAAAGACTTTATGTAATAACAGAATGTATTTTTAGATTCAAAGGTTTACACGGGAGACAAACAATAAAAATAACTGATATTCAGAACAGAAACGGGAAAAAAATTCAACTATCAGGATATTTACACGCCTACCACACAGAACCATCGTCGAGATTCGAGCGATTCGCATGATCGCGTTATACGCCCGCGACGCGTTTATTTCCACGCAGAATCGGCTATCTAAGGTAGACAAACCAGCGCGATTGTGATGAAACGTATATATACAAACAACGCAAGTTGTTGTGAACGCAAGGTTGTGCGCGGTCCTTTCACTTTTATCTGAAGTACGTGTCTCTCTCCCCCTTTTTCTCTCTCCGTCTAACCGCCCACCTCCTTTTCCATCGTGATCATAAATTTTGTCGTGCAATTCAGGTTTACCTTGCTGCAACTAAAGGTCGTTTACGTCTATGCCGTTGTTATTTCTATGTCGCATACCTATGTATCTTGTATCTTATTCATACGGACTCTGCGAATCCATATTTATATATACAATAATTTTATTTACGTAATTTATGTACTTGTTTGTTCAATAATTTTATCGATATAAATCAGTTTATCAGCGAAACCATCATAAAAAATTTTAAATTAACTAGAATATTTATATGCTAAAGAAACAAGACATAAAATGTTTCTGAATCTATTTTATGAAGCTTAAATTTACATAATAAGACAATAGATGCGTTTAACTTTTTTACATACAGAATTTTATGTAGGATTTTATGTATAAAATATAAAATACTTTTGTGTTTTATGTCTAATTAAATACTTAGCAAATTGTATGATTTAATATTTGTTTTTAAACTTAATACATATTTTTAAAAAAGTTTTTTTAAATAATTCTAAGTGTACAAAATATTAAAAATAAAATACACACACACACACACAAATTTCTTAATTTTTACTAAAATTTAATTTATGTTATATAAAAGTTATATTAGTTTCCTTTTTTATTTTTTTGTACATTAATCTCAAATGCACCGCGTTTGACGTGCATTTAAAACTGACGTATATAGGAATATTTAGATGTAAACAAGTTTTATATTTACCCAGAAGGTAGTCATTATTCCACTCGAACTCGTTACGTACTCTACAAAGTCGATTTACATTTCAGGTATTAGACCCGCAGTTAGTAACAAGTAAAAGTGAAAGTGAAAACTATAGTTTCGTAACATTGAATAAGGTTTGACGAAAGGTTCGGTTCGAACATCGTTGTCACGGAATTTTCCAATTTATTGCTAAACTCTATTAGACCGTATCAGTATTTCCAAGTTTGTAAATTTTATATATTCTATATAAGAGACTTTAAAGAAAGACTTTAATAAGAAAATTTTTTTTACAATTCTGTTAATACATCTGCAAAATATTTGATATTGCAAAGTGAAATTGTATTTAGAATTTGATTTATAATTAAGATTGGTATCTTACTTTAATTCGCTAGTGAAAAATTTCTGCGTAAACAACCGCCGCATGCTGCGGCTTTAATAGAAGTCAAGTCTGCGTTAAAATCTACTGAGTGCCGTTACAAGCAATTAATTATCGTTAGTTTCGTAATGGGTTTAATTCAACATTGTAAAATGTTTGCTTTCCAGTGTAAGGATGCATGCGCTGTTTGTATCTACTGCGGCGGATTCCAGCGGCTGCTATGTCCCATCTGTCACGGCAGCAAGAGATCTGTCCATCGCAACGGGTTCACCGTGGAATTCGTTGCCCTAAAGTGCGCCAAATGTGACGTTTTCGGTATGATACGGTGCCCACATTGCTGAAGAAAGTTTCCGCGAGAGAATCCACGTACACCTGCTCAAATCATTTCTCTTAATCTTAACGACCGTCTACTAACTTATATCTCTATTTAAGGTGCTACGAGAATTATATTTTATGCTATGCTTCTTTAAGCAAAGGACATACACGAAACACATACAAACACTAACTATTCGCGTAGCCGCGCTGTCGCATGTTGTAAGATATCGGTTAATAAAAACTTTGTGTAAAGTTTTGTAATTCTGTGTATCTCATCTGTGTAAAACCTCTTTAATCCAAAAAAGTTGTCTCCAAATTATCCTTAAGTTTCTTCGTAAAATGCCCATTATCTCCTGAAAATAAAATTATGCTACAATTGTCCGCCCTTATTTTGCGTCGATTGTCCGCAGGATAATGTTTGAAAGTCGCAGGATTAGTCGTCCTGTAACCCCGAATTGTGAGCACCCGAATTGTTGTCATAGTAACTGCAACAGACTGACCAATCAGAAATAACGAACGTACTTTTACTTTGCCCATAATCTAATTAAAAAGACGCAAAACACAGCAGTCGTATTTTTCCATGTTATAATTAAATTAAATACAGTTACAGCAATTAAATACGAAAGAAAACATTTTTTAATAATAAGAAAAGAACGTAACTTATATTCCTGACTGATTTCTTTAAAGAAAGTGCTTATTTCCTCTTACAATAATGAAAATTAGTAACAATAATAAAATTAATAATACAAGCGATTTAATTAAAAACTCTTAATTTTCAATGTATTGTAGCAAACGTTATTATTGTTTTTTTCTATATCTTTATTTGTTTAAAAAGAAATTTACATGAGATTATGATTCTTTGTAATAAAGTTTGTGAAACAAATGAATAAATTATTTATACTCGCAAATCGGATACTAAAATAAATAAAATAAAGTGTATTTAAAACAATATTGTCGCATTTGTTTGAATATAAATATATAAAGAGAAAAAAAAATTAAGATAGAAATATCAAAAAACGCGTTTACATCGGTAACGTACTATATAGAAATAGCACTACATTTTGTCCTGTCAAGCGTGAAGAGAGAAGTTCTCACGTTTTGAGTGGAAGGAATCAATCGGAACGGGCGCTTTATGGTCTATCGCATTTAATTATCTACAGTCCAATTACACAGCAAAGTAAGTCAAGATGCTTCAGACAAAAGTAGAGCAAGCTGGATTACTGAAAATTCAATACAATAGTCATTGATATTCATTCACAAATTCATATTCACGAATTCATTAATACGTAATTATGATGTAACGTTAAGTTAAAGCAAACGTTACATGACTTGCATGTAATATCTATTTACGTTTGTACGTATTATTATTATTTCCTGACGTTGAAATCGAAATTCCTGGCTCAACTGTGTAATTATTTTTCATTTGCGCTATTAAAATGTAGTTATGTCAATCTATAGTATAAGTAAATACTATAAGTATTCTACTTTCTCCAGAGATACACACTTATTAAATAAAGTTTCAATTTCTTGATAAACGCTGTCTCATAAATTAACGTGAACCACGTTAAAAGCGGCCGAAACATGACGTCGAATTGGTTATCTTTATTTACACGTGCAACAAGTTAAATCGATACTGCTTTTCCAGAAGGTATCTACAACGAGAAAATGACTGGGTTTTATCGTAATTTGGATCTCTCGAGTTAATTGGAAGAAAGGTAATTTGCTCACGATGGCTATATAGAAATAAGTTTTACATTTTAACATAAAAATTAATCTTTTGTTTCTTAACAACTGTTTAAGGATGTTGATTTCTATTAACGTCGATTTCTTTCGATTATTGGACTTGATACATTTTTTCCAGTTCCAAATAAAAATTATATTATTTCTGATAATAAAACTTCTATAATATAATTTTTAATCATATTATTGCGATAATAAATTTATTCATTCAATTAGATTTAATTTAGACATCAAAAATTAAAAGCCGTAAAACCAGCAGTTTACATGTATTTCCTGAATACCATTTTATATATATATCTACATGTTTTACAGAGATTGTAGTTGGATGTAGGTATACAGGCAATCGATCGCTGTTTCCTAACTGCGTACTTTTGCATATTCAGGAATTGATGTGTATGAGTGCACGTTGTGCGGTGCATATAAAGCTGGAGACTCATAAAAGTTTCAAAATTTATACTTACAGCACGATTACCTTCTAGACATTAAAGCTTAAGTCTTTTCATCCGTCAGCTAAAATATAACCGACCGTTTTGCTGCAGGTAATCGCAAAGTTAGAATAACAATCAATAAAAAATTTTACACACACATACATAACAGAAGAGAATTAATTAATTTATTATAATTTTCAATGTTGAATTAAAAAAAATTATTTTTTCATGCGTGTTATGATCAACTTAATAAAATTTTATATTACAACAACGTTTGATTAAATCGCTCTTCGAATTAATTTCCATATATTAGCTAGTGTAATAAAATCCACGAGTTGTAATCAAATACGACTGACTCTGTCAATAACGATGTTATGAAATATAAATTTATGATAACTTTATTTGGATAATACGATAGTTTAATATTACCGCTCGTGTGTTACATTTCAAAACGATTTGCGTTACAAGGATACATTGCAAAAGAGATAATCACTGATGCGAACGTTGTCGGAAGACTTTAAACTGAGTCCTTTTCGAAACAAGTAGAATCATAAATTGTCAGATAAATACACGATTGCTGAGTCCTTGAAATCTGTGCGTGCCCATTCAGCGTGGGATAATCGAGAACCGACGTGATCTAGAATCCGCAATAACGGAAGCGGGACACCATGCAAAAAAGCAACCGAGTGAAAATGATAGTTCACAACATGGAGCGTCTAGTGCAACAAGTTTCATATTAAATACAACTGGCACGTGCGAGTCCTCTGCGGGAGGTCTTATAACTTCGTAATAGAAATTTCAATATGTATATCACGTTCTATTAACGGCGGAACTTGAAGAGGGTTAAAACTGCGTACAAGAGTGAACGCGGAAGTGTAATCGACTTAAAAGCATGGGGTACTCCTCTTTTTTTTCTCTCTAAATTGTCGCGAACAGAATACAAAGTCAATAAGGTTTTAACGAACTGCGATAATAACTGCGTATGATCGGAATTACGGATATATTTGATTACGCTCCAGGAATATTAAATGCCTACTGTATAAAATTATTAACAATTTCTTATTTTATAATTTAATATAGAATATAAATCATTTATTGCGTTATTATACTCATATAAATTAATGATATAATTAACGTTATGCATATTTTATTACGATTCAAAGTAATGAATTTGAATTTGATGCTTTAATGTAACATCCAGACAAAGATATCATTTGCGTCACTGCATATTTATGTTAAACTAGTCAGAATTAATATAATATTCTCTTTTTTATTAGGGCGTATCATACAATGGAGATTTGGATCTTATTGATATTCTTTCGTAAGAATCGACAATTTATTCGAGCATAACATCGAGAACTCGACAGTCTTCTCGATTCTTCTCGCGCGCAAGGGCACGTGAGATATCTGCGTGAATGCGAGTCCGTCTGTTTGTGTGTTACGGGACTTATGGAAAGGTCGGTTTGGAGGGAGGCGAAAAGCCTTTAGCCGCGATCACAGGCGGTGCACTCAATAAAGCGGAAGAGAGCCCGATGACGCAGGTGTCGCACACTTGCAAACGAAGGTACAAATTCTCTCGTAAGACGGAGGACGAGACGCGCGCCCGAGACGCTGAGAACTACTACTCGAGGCACCCCGAGCGTATGATAATGAGGCAGCTGGGATTCAGAGATCACCAGCGCGAGAGCATTGCGAGGGGTGTGATTTAACGATTGCCCCTTGCGTCCAACGAGGCATACAACGCACCGGTCGTGGGAGGTTTCAAGGGCAAACACGTGTTGCGAAACGTTTCGACGTAGATTTTCGGCGGATGTATATGCACAGGGATACATTGGAACTCTATGCGCGCAGCGACGACTACGCGATGCGCGTATCGCGGCGTTTACAGAAAAAAAAAGAGCTCGCGAGGTCACATGAAAAACAGAACGGTATGCTCTGTTTATTTTAAGAGAATCATAATAATATCTGTTTATTACGAACGATGTGAAAAATAACAAGAATGCGTCAGGGATAATAAGAGATCTGGCGGATTTTATATAACGTAACATAACAGTACATTGTCATCTCATTTATAATTCAAATCAATGTATCTGCTTTATTCCCTCAATTTTATATTTTATATTTTTCTCTCTTGCTCTCTCTCTCTCTCTCTCTTGCTTTCTGTATTATTTCGAACTTTTAATTGTGCATAAATTCATAATATAATATTACGCTTTACAAGAATAATTGCAAGTCAGTGACAATGGCAGGATTTCACATAACGTATAAATTAACGAGCTAGAATAAAACGTAGACCATGAACAGAAGAGAGAAAATTGGAGAGAAAGCAAGGGAAAGAGAAAGAGAGAGAGAGAGAGAGAGGAAGGGCGCTTGTGATGAAGGTGCGCAAGAGGGAAGTATTATCCGACACGAGCGGTAACCAGCGAAGACCTTCACCGAGACCGAGGAAGGTCGACATTGCCCCTGTGCCTCGTAGCCACCCCGCCCCAGTAGTAGCGTCAGGCAGGCAGGCAGGCAGGCAGGCAGGCAGGAGCACCCTGGATAAAGTATCAAGCGTCATGAGCAATAGCGGTGGTGGCAGCAACGCAGCACAGTAGAGATAGCAGCAACCCCTGCCGTCCTACCGTGGCATAAAGAGGACACCGCCACTACCACTACCATCATCACTACCACTACAATATCTCCTGCTTACTGCGCTCACCCTGGCCTAGAGAGATAGCCTTGCTCCTGTGTGACGACTTGACGTGGGGGTGAGAGAGAAGCGACCGTGGCAACGGGGGATGCACGAGGGTCAAGAAGGGCGAGGCGCGGGGTACGGCGAGGGGGATGGACGCAGGCGCGAACGCAGACGCAATAGACAGGACGCGAACGGCGCCGAGCGTTCCGGCGACGCCAGACAACGCGGCACAATCGAGACGAGATAATCGCTGTGGGACGCGGAGCTTTAAACTACCCCCGTGACCGTCCGCTTACACAGTCAGTCCGCAACGTCCGATCGTGCACCGAGGATGGGAGTTGTCAAGACGGCGTCGGAGAGCATCCTCGAGGAGACCGTGATGCCGAGCGAGGAAGCCAAGTTTTCGCAGCAGGGTTACGCCGGTAAGGCAATTGATTTCTTTTTTCGTACTTTTGTACCGGGCAAAAAAGAAAAGAGAGAAAGAGAAAGCGAGTGAGGGAGAGAGAGAGAGAGAGAGAGAGAGAGAGAGAGAGAGAGAAGAGGGAGGGAAAGAGGATTATGTGCGAGGCCGTAGCCTCCAACGGAATCCGACGGAACTCAAGGCGAGCGCAACCCCGTATCAGGTGCCGTGATCAAGGTCGCCTCTCATCGTACACTCGCTCCTTCCTTCCTTCCTTCCTTCGTTCGTTCGTTCGTTCGTTCGTTCGATTCGGTTCGGTTCGGTTTGGTTTCAGACCGGCCTCGACGCAGGAATTCGTATTGCTCGCGACGCCGTAGGTTTAAAGGCGATGTGGCGAGCCGCCCACCCGAGAGCGAACTGCTAACAGGTGTTTGGAGATACAGATATACCGCCAGCGGTGCTCTCGTGCTCCAGCACCGCCGGGGAAATTCGATCTTTGCCGTTGTAACGTTAGACCGTACTTGCGGACGGCCGAACCAGTTTGAATTCACGGTTTACGATTTGTGTGACTCTAAGGAATGCCAACGGCGTCCGATCGCGAATTCCGCCAGCGGATCGGTTGTTCTATCGCGATTGGGCGTTAATTATTATAATCAAAAGCGCATGTTTATTTAAATTTCACGTTGGACTAAAAAAATTGACGAAATATGACTTAAACGTTTAAAGATTGATAGAGAGATATGTCGAAATTTGAGATCACACATCACAATGGTTAACCACTCGCATTACATCGCATTCCGATAGATTAGTGCATACCGATTGAACATACCAAGTGACGAGCGTATGTCGAGCTTTCGGTATGTCTCAAAATTAAATCGATACACGCGTGATGCTCCGTATTCAGTTAATGCTATTGGCGTTTTGCATTGCTAATACGTAATCGCGACTCGAGTGCGACGACGCGTGTGGCGTTCAGTACGAAAAAGCAAGGCTCTAACGTACTATTTATACTTGTAAAGAATCGATAAGTGCCGCGACAGTTTTACAAAGAACAAGGGAACTTCGCTCCTACGTCCGTCGATTCTGTGACGATGCTGCGACGGAAATTAGCAGAAGTGAAATAGATAAAGTACTGCCTGTCGATCAATCCGGTAGGAGAACTGTCTGATCCAGATCTACTTTCAATACGGATATTAAATTGTATTGATTAAAACCAAGTTGAACAGCGAACTGACCCAATTTCTGGCCGGTAGGCGCAAGTTACGAATTGATTAGGCCGCTGGAATTAAAGCTACATGGAACATTTGCAAGCTAATTGGCCGCATTACATTTCCTTAATTTTCGAGTTTACTTTCATACGCGTGGCACACCCGTGAAAATAATTTACATTTATCTTGTGACTTTTCGCTCATTTTCGTGGCCGAATTATTCATAAAATCGCTCACCTCAGACATAAAGCGTATCTCCATCGCGTTTATCAAATCACAATGGAATTGGAATGAAACGAGACAAGGTAATTTTGCGTTGTATGTCAGCGCATCCTTGTGTAAAAAAAAAGATATACTGAATTAATTCGAAGGTAAATCGTACTTCGCCACGGGAATATTTAATTCATACAACGTTCGTAGAAAAACAATGTGGGGAAAACAGTTTGAGAATACGCGAAACGTGCTTCGGTGAAAAATATAGAATTACCGTGGAAGCTCTCCATCGTTAGTCTCATGCCCAAGCGGCTCAATAGGAAACTCAAGATCTCTTCCAGAAGAAACCCCATTTAGGCATGCGCTTTGTAGGTTTCCCTGGAAAGCCTTAAGGAAAATTAATAGCGAGGTATTAAAGGACTAAATAGTTTCGCATAATATTTGACTACACTGTCCACCATCATTATAACGATATCATCTGCGTAATTAAGTTGTACGAGATAAGCACGCATAATTTAACTTGTAATGGCGTCCAATTAATTCAATGTTATTTTAAATCAACAAAATGAGTTGTTTATGTGACTATCTTATTTTTTTTTTTTTAACAACGAGCTACTATTTTGTTGTTATTACAAAAATATATGAATCATTTTTGTTACTTATTAATAACGCAATAAATTTAATCTTCTGTCTTTTAATCTATTTGTAGAATAGCTAATACTATGATTTAGAAAGGCGCAATTGAACCATGATTAGAGTTAGGCAAACCATTGTTTGTCAACGCGACCCCAGAGGTAACAAACTGAAAATTAGACACGACTCCGAGTCCAGGAACTGTTGACTCAGTTGCGAACTATTACATGATCGATCGTTTATTGCAAGTTTGTGACAATATTTTTTTGCGTTATATTAACACCACAGCTCAAATTGCATTAAAATGTGATAATCAAACTGTCTTATAAAAAGATGGTGATAATTTTTTTGCGTTGGCAGATTTTATGGAGCGAACTAACTTAGCGTTTCGTATTCGTAATAACTTTTGAAGTGATTAAAGTTGGGTAAGCTAACTGTAGACACAATCTACTTGTTCAAGGACTGTAAACTTTGCTCCTCGAAATCCTTTCGAGAAATCGCACGTGCACAAATTCTAGATATTTATTTATTATTTAAGCAAAAGTTTTCTCTACAATTAAGAGTTTTTTTTCCGCATTTATTTTATAAAATAAAAGTTAGTCTGATTTAAAAGCCTTTTGGTTTCTCTGATGTAATTGTTGCGTAAAAGTTCAATATAAAATATTTCGCATTTGAAAGACAAGTCCATTGTCGCTTCGGACTGTCAGCTTGAAACGTCTGCTTGTTGCACAACAGAAGAAGCGTATAAACGCTTGAATCCAAAATTAGATATAAATTAGAGGACGAGTATCACTCAATGTAGTAAAATGAGTTACGAAAAACTACAATAACTTTATTATTATTCTTCGATCGAATATATAGTTAAATTTAAAAAAATACGTAATAAGAGACAAGGAATTATTTAAGTACGTCATGTTATATTTAGTTTACATTGTACGCGTCCAAAGACAAAGTCACGTTTGGATGAGCATCGACATTATTGGGTTAAAAAATAATGTTTGCATAAAAAAGTCGCCACAGTTAAGTTAACAAAGTTATTATGCATGAACAGTTAATGTTGAATATCAAAGAGGATTTCTGTTTGGTGCCTTTTATTTAGATACCTGAGAATTCGTTATCTTAAAATGAGACATATTAAAGTGATAAATGTAATATTAATATGAAATAAATGTTAATAATTAATGAAATATCATGAGCATTTAAGATGCGGTTGTAAATTCATCGTTAATTTGCATCGTGTTGAATATCTGGATTAATAAGAACTTACTATTTACTTAAAAAACAATTCGATCAATTCATTAAGCTCGCTTCCGAATTCATCGGTCATTTGTTCAGCGGAATCCAATTGCTCCTTCTCAGAATCAGGATCATCAATTCTTTCGTGCTCAGAACTCCGTTCGAGAATCGACGTAGCATTCACTTCTCCGCCGACATCTTGCATTTCGCTTTTTTCCATTTTGTCCACGGTGGATAATTCATCCTGCCTTTTCAGAAATTGCGCCACATCGGCCTCCAATCCTTCTCTCGGAAGGACATCGTTTTGTTGTCGGCCGATAGCATCCAAGAGCATGCTCATTGTTTCCGTGTAATCCGGCTCGAACATTCTTCCCTCGGGATTCTTTTTAAATAAATACTCGGCCTGGAACGAGAAAATGTATTTCTGTAATACCTAGACATAGTGTGCCGTGAGTATGGATGCCGCTCTACAAATAAGCGAAATATTTCAAACATGGAAAACGTATTTCATAATGGATCTAATAAATTGATTAAATAAATTGGAAATAAAGCGCGATGCAGCATCAATTAATTATGAATAAAAGCAAAATATTGCGAAGCGCACTTTACAGATAAAAAATGACTTTAACCCATACAATTCTTTTCCTCATTTGAAATATGCGGAACTTTTTTTTCCGGCTGTTGCAGTTTCTATAAATAACCCGGTTACTCTTGCATTCTCCACCCGCACGCGAGAATACGTGAAAAATGTAGAGATCGACCTCATAATCTGTTTAGAAACAGGTCGTGTGCCATCTTTCCTCGTCTGCAGCTGATATTACGACCCACTTTCACTTTCAATGTCATTCGCCCTACTTCGCTCTGATTTTTTGCATCAGAATTCTTCTCGCGATTCAACGCTGAAACAACCTACGCGTCGCTTTACCTTCACACAGTTTCAATTCCATGTATATCTCGCAAAAGCTGCGCCGTTTGTTTTATTTCTAGCTGCAACCGTGATTGACGTAACAATGCGGCTATCATAAATGCTGCTACATAGTTTCTGCCATAAATAATACCTAATGCGTGATCGTTCGACAATAAGCGGAAATGACAAGTCGCGATCGATATTTATAAAATGTGAAAGTTATGTAGGATATTACGCGAGAAACCGTTAGGTATTAATATTTTATAATTATTTATTACAGAAACGCATCAAACTTATTGCTCGCTCAGTTCTATCGCTTTCTATTATAACAAACTGGTGGGTCTATAAAATTTTACAGTTAATAATAGAAATTTAATGGCGTACATTCTTGTATTGTTTTAAATTGCTAATGAATTATTATACATATAAATATCAACACCGGTTGCGTGAAGTTTGTCGCTATTAATAAATTAGTCACTGTTGCGGTGAGCGTCAACTCTATGTTTCACGTATGCATGAATATCTGTATGGTGCAATACAGGCCAAGTACAATACATACAACTCAATACGTATGCCACAGAATGCTCTAGCAAATAAGAATATAACTAATATCGTAAATCGATCGCGTAATGCAAAGTTAATCCGACTCGCTTGGAAATATTTTAAGCAAACGAGTTAATGATCAGTAAAAGAAGAGATCATTAGTAATTAACAACTAAATATTATTAATTAGCCGTTAATTTCATTTTATATTAAATAAAGATATATTGGTTTGTTTTTCTGCATATAACATCCATTGGTTTCCTTTAACACATTTTCTCCCTCCGATAACATCCACGTGCTACATTTAATGTGTTTTATCCAATTTTCCCCGATAAGTCGATGTTGTGAAATAACTTTTTAATAGATGTAGCTACTATTACCTCGTTATGATCGCGAGTTTAAACTTGAGTTTTACGAGATCGAGATTTGTTATGTGAATGGAAAACCAAAACCTTACAACATAAAAAAAGAATTTTATTCCGTAATTTCTTAAAGTTCCTTATTTTCTTACATAAACAACTATTGGAAGTATAAATAACTCTATCAAAGTATTTAGTATTTTAAAACTTGTTATCTTATCTCTTCTTTAAAGTTGTCTGTCGAGACTTAAGACTACGATGATGTAATTCGCAAAATCATAAACTGTAGGTAATATACTCATCATTTAATACATTGACTCATTTGTATTTATGGGAGTTATATAAATTTTATACAGCTACATTGCAGAATATTCGTAATTTTAGCACATTCACGATGTCGCATACTACACATTCCACCTCGTTATTAATTTTCCTTTGTAACTTGGTCGGCGCAATCGGCACGCTCTTATGCAAGAGCGTCTAAAGATACTGGCTTATTGTTGCGTTATCGTGTTCTATTACCTCGCAATCTCGTATTCGCTCGTCTCGATATTTCCCAAACAATGTTAGAATCCTGATTTGTTTGTACGCAGTCCGCATAGAAATGATCACATCATCTACGTCTAAGAGACGCTAGAGATCGTTTTACCGTATTGCGCATACAGATAATAATGAAGAGCGTATTATGGCTTAGAAAATTTTGTTGAGGCAAAGCTACGCAAGTCCAATATTTAGAAAGCAATACAGCTTTATGTATACAATCTTAATCATTATGTTTTTTCTTTGTAATTATACGAAATGGCACGTAAGAGCACTTCGTAGATCGATTTAGAGTACACAAAGTGCATACGATTGAATATTAAGTAGAGATTACGATAAGCATCCAAACCAGATATGAAAATGACAAATCTACTAAAAATATTAAAGGTCGCCGAAAAATTTTGTATAAAGAGCAATTTGTTAGATACAGACTGATTATGAGTCTAATAACAATATTGCGTGAAAAAGCATCGTATAACGTTTCATCAAACGAGATATGATAATTCCTTCGAGAGAGAGTATGGAGATCAAAAATATGATCGCGACAATGAAATTTTTATTACACAGCCAACATTTTTCTTCACTCAGTCATCAACCTGTAGATTTTTGATGAGAAGAAAATGTTACTACTCTTGAATTTTGAATAGTTTAGTATACTAGAATTGCTCTCGTAAATTTTTAATCAAAGATTATACACAAGAATATGAAAGACCCTTTTAAAAATTTAGATTTAACGGCTAAAGAAAAATTTGACTGTTTCCATCATTGAAAGAGATTGTGTTCATAAAGGCGTAACTATAAACGTTTTCTTCAAAGAACAATTATTTCAAAGAATACTTTAACATACATCTACACATTATTTCTTGGCTCGCTCGGCAGCAGTCTGAGATTGCATTTATTCGAAATGATTGTAAAATAATGAATTTTAAAGATCGATCATATTGCAAATGGCATGTGATATACGAATCTACTAAACCCGTTGGGATACATCGAAAGTAATGTGAGTTTATTTTATCGACTTTTCCTATCTCTCTATTTGCCTTTCTTTCTCTCCTCTGCTTGTATTTCTTCGTTGTTTTAGTCTCGCTACGACACACACACACACGTTCCATTTATCCATTTATGAAACTATGTATACAATGAGAAACTTTCTATTACCGATTTTAATGAAAAAAAATCACCATTTGAAAGAAATTGTAATGAATTGAAAGTAGGTAAAACTTTCTCCTAAGCGATTTTAAAATTAGAGGAAATGGAAAATTAAAACAATTAAGATATAAGTGAAGAAATTTGTTACTCGCAATAAGGTTGTACAGTTGATTATAATGTTTTGTCAAAATTGATTATGTAACAGTATTAATATGTACAAGTCTTATATTTATCTTTTAAATAATCAAATAACTTCAGTCTAATTATATATGCGATAATAAATAAAATATTAGATCAATATGTAATAATTGAAAATAAAAAAAGTGCCATTTCCTGATCAAATTAAAACTATATATATATAAAATTTTTACTTTAAAACACTAAACTCGTGTAGTATTGATAATAATAGTATCAATATAACTATAGACCTCAAATCATAGAATTTCGATTATATGATTCTTGAAAAAAATCTTGAATACAAACGAATTAAAACGATTACTGAAGCCAATAGTGAAAAAAATTGCCTATGCCCTTTGCGTTTCTCCATAATAGCGGACTGATCAAAACCGACGAAGCTCGAAATCATGAAATTATAGATAGAAGGTCCCGATATAGTCGACAGAGAGCCAAGAGAACGGTCATGCTCCTATTCCCCTCGTGGTTCGATGCTCCGGAGTGGAACGGCGTCTAATCGTGAGCAGCAACCTATCGATTTCCACGGGAACGGGATTTGAAGTGTGAAAGTTGTTCTTACATTCGCACATGTGAAATGTTCCTTTCGCGGCAATTGCCGAACTGTGTCGAAAATCTAACAGAATTACTTAGTTTGGCTTAGAATGGACATTCGTATACCAAACAAGTACTAACGGAATTTGATTTATTTGATAGACACGTTCGTAATAACACTTTCACTCCTGCTAATTGCAATCATTGCATATACGTGAATTATCGTTTATAAATTATTGTTCGGGGTTTTTTGAAATTTCACATTTACATTTATCAATTATTTAATTAATTTATTAGAAACTTTTAACTGGCAAAAATTATTTTTAAAAGTTTAATCCCGAAATATTTTATGCTTCTTCAAACGAGATTATTATATTTACTCAAATTGTATAACTCTTACAACAAAATATTTTTTAAATAATTTAAAGTTATAATAAAGAAAATAAACTACTTTATAATAAGTTGTAATAAAAAAATAAATTGTTTTGTAATATTCTTAATATAAATATAAAGTTGTTAACTTTTCATTTTAACAAAATAGAATATGCATTTTATAATTTTAAATAAATTTAAATATTTAATAATATATACAATTTCGATAAAACTTTTTAGTAAGCAAGACTATGTAATTTTTTCTTATTTGTTTCAAATTGATTTAATGCAATGGGTTACAATGGCAATACTATGAAATTCGAGCATGCGTTATGAAACATGCAGCATTATTTCGGTTTGCAATGGCAACATTTATATCAAAAAGCTCATTTTTTAATTTACCTTGCAAATGAGGATATTAACCTGGAGAATAATTAACTGCTTATTTTTACACTTCAACAAATCGAAATAAAGCTCAATCATAGTCTTTTTTTCTATAAATCTATATGCACTTTTTTATTTTCTCTTACTTTTTTTAGAGAATATTGAGTATATCTATACATATATATTGATATCTCAAATTTATTATTAAATTGAACCAGATACTATTAAATAAACAATCAATAATACATAGTATATAATTAATAAAAATAATTTTTAATTAAGATATAAACATCATTCTCACAGGTGATCATATTTACACAAAGAAAAATTAGGTAGCTCCCAGGTTAATATCTATCCGTCTAGAGAGGGATAATCGTTGAATGTCGCGCTATGTCCCCGAGGGTGCCAAACGAACTGTGAATTTAACCGAATTAAAAGCAGGTTACTCGACGTAATTACTCCTGCGCTCCTTCAGTACAACAAACTAATTTGTTAGGGCCGAATTAAATTTGTTTAGACCGATGAAGATTAGTCTGAGAGAAAAAAACCGCGATGATACTATAATTCATTTGTTGCAGAATACAATGCAAGTTTGGCAGTTTAATTTTATTGCATTTCTGTGCGATGTTTTTGCCTCAAAACAATTTTCATCTTAAATTATTAACTCAACTAGTAATAAAACGGTAATTAGCGATGACTACAATAGAAGTGTATATATTAAATGCAGTATGATATTTCCGCAATAATAATAGAATATAATCACGAGGTTAATAGGAAGTAACGGACAATGGTGTACTAACGAGAAAATCTATTGGATCCTCCGGCCGTAATTTTGCCACTTCTATGAGAGCTTCCGTCAACGTCGGAAAGACGTGCTTCATCAGATAATGTCGTAACGGCTCTGCCAAAATGCAAAGTCTCTCTTCCTCCTCTTCTTTCAATTTCTCCATCAAATTTGTCTGTAAAAGACAAAAGACAATACTTCATTCGTCATGTGATTCCTATTATTGGATTAAACAATAAATATTGTTGACAGTCGAAAAAATTTGAATTCAAATGAATCTGTTTTAATAACAAATCTTGATAAGATTTCCATTTCATATTGAATTAAGATTACAAGAAATATTTGAGCTGCGATTTATATACCATAAGATAGATATGTATTTTACGCTGACTAACACGATAAAAAAAGTCTTATTGGAGTTGAGATAATTTAATATTTGCATTATATGATATTTCAGAAATTCATTCTTGATTGAAATTGATCTTTATTCCGCTCTAACTGGATAAGCTACCGTTGTATAACTATGATTCTGCGTGTACAAAAGAGCCATCTGATGCGCGGTTAACCGTGATCGATACGCATTTGCATTTGCCGGTAGCTTGAGTCGCTAATGCATAAACTGCAGCTTGCATACAAGCTTTGTATGCAAAAAAGTTCAGTAAACTTTAAACGCTAATCTTGGTCAGTCGTATAACTTTATCGTAAAATACGTGGGAAAAAAAGTAGATTAATATTGCAAACGAGTATTTCAACTCCTCTGGTTCGTTTAATCTTCAGATCCGCTTATAAGTTACCATAATTTACTTATAAAAGTAATTTGAAAATTTCACGTTTGTAAATTAATACATGAATACGCATATTACAAACACCTAATGCAAATGAATTGGCCTGGTAGTAATGTTTATCGATATGCAAACATAAATTTCGTCAGGATTAATAGCGTGTGACGTTTATGATGGTACGATGTGTTTGAAAGAAAAATCAAATATATCTGCTTTCCGAATTGCGTCTAGCTAAGCATAAACCTAATAGCTGCTTTCGAAATTACACTGGCTAAATTAAAGTTTGCTTATGACGGAAATGCATTTCTATCGTACTAAAAATAGAAAAAAGAAATTAGAAAATAATGTGCAAACTGCACTACATGAATTATATTACATTTATTATTGTGAAAACATAAACTTATTATGTTTATTAATATAAATACATTTTAACAGTTTATATTTTAAACAATTAAAGGATAATTTGGCAATTTTAATAATCAAGTTGATTTTAAATATAAATTAATAACTTACTAAGGGAAACAAATCGACAAATCTAATATTAACACGTTAATATAAGCAATTATTGGTGTTAATTTATTGAATATTCATGTCACACTAATTCAATATTATCTTAGACAAATATTTATAAAATATGCAAAGTAAAGTAACACATATTTAGTTACATAAATATAACATTTAGTTTCTAGATACTGAAAGAAAATACAATACCCATTCTCTCATTTTCTCTTCGCGCTGCTTTTTACGTTCCAAAAATTCTTGTTCTTTTCGTAACTTTTCTGCAACTTTAGCTGCTCGTGTTTCTGCTTCAGCGCGTTTCCGTGCAGCTTCCATTTCTTCGAGTGTTGGTCCTAGACAAAAAGAAATATTTCAACAATTTTGGAGATTACTATTGTTTGATAAATAAAATTATAATAGAATAACACATACAAATTTAGACAAGAATACATTTAATAAAACTATTATTATTAAGAATGAGCTTCTTAACATAAATTTAATAAAAAGTCTAATCACGAAATGTTTTTTTCTTTTCAATTAAATTAGTAAAAATAATTTAGATACTTTATTAATCGGTACAAAAGCCAGCCGATACAAGTTTTCGATGTTGGTTAACGCTAATTGAACACGACTAGACGTTCTCTCTTTCTCTTTGTAAATCGTGTAGATATAATTGCGATACAAACAAAGAAAAAACAAACCAAGATTGACCAGCAGCGAAAGGATTGACCTTTAGCTAACGAGAAATACAAGTATATTAAAAATTAAGGCCACTGTTCCAGAAATTATTACTTGACTATACTTTGAAAGAAGCTTGCATCTCGTGATATTCAACGGCTTTATTAGAGAGAATAAATCCTCTTTAATCAATTTTATTGTAAACAAAGGGAGGCAACATCCCATGGCATTTATCTTTTCGTCCGTTTAGAAATGACAGGAATAATGAACTTGAGGTAACTGGATGTGCGCAGCGATATTGAAAACGAACAGAAGACGTTGATACGTATATCGCGAAGTATGGAAAAAGTTGAGATGACATAAAATCGCAGGAGAGCGCATAAATTATCTCGCACCGTAATTCCTTGGCTTCCCGAGTTTTTCCAGGCACCGATAAATCGTAGGAAACATATCCGGACAAGCGTCAGTTTCCACAGAAATGACAAGTGGGTGGATTTCCATTTCGTCGAATAATTGTAGAGGCGTATTGTCGTCCGTATTTCTCTCCCTAAAACATCATTCCGTGATGCATCCATGATAACTTTTATATAAATAAGCTTTTGCATTTTAACAAACAACAAGCTGTACAATAGTTTTATTTGTACAAAACTGTATTTGCACAGTTTTGCCGGTTTGTTATTGCGAAATGCACAATGTAGAAAAACCCATACAATTCGCATTGATAATAATTTATATTATTTAAACAATGTAGTTTGCAAAAAATATCGAGTACACAGTCTTATTAATACACATGATATAAAAAACGCTGAGCTAAAAATTCTTTAATATCGAATTAAAATTCTTTTTATATCGTATTAAAATTGCTCGAGTGAATCGTGAGTTTTGAGTTGTGTCGCGCAGCGTAAAGTAACTTAATTATCGCACAATTTTTACTGCCGCAATATATTGGATTTTTTTTCCCCGTTATTACATTTTATTGCGAATACACTCGATCTTTATCCATGCGTTTTCCAATCCTATTTGCGTCGGGATTGGAAGCTAGCTTCAATATCGATTCTCTCGTCACAGCTGTCACGACATGAATAAGCCACGGTTCTTTTTATGAGCGTAGATATCTCCAAGCCGTGGGATTTCTTTTTCCTATCTCGCATACGTGATTAATACCTGTATTCCCTCATGCGCCGCAGCATGTGCTCCTCCGTATAATGGGTGTTTTGTATTTCTCTCTCTGGACGATTTATAATTCGTTCCTTCAAAAACTCGTCGCTCGCCTCCAGAACTACGATCAATTCTGGGAGAATCGTCGTGTTAACTTCGACACTCTCGTCCGTGAATTTCTCCTCGGTTTCCTCTAAACTCTCCTCGCCTATCAGAAATAGATTCCTGGCTTGTTCAAGGGTTTTCGGATAGCCATCCATTACGTATCCTTGATTCAGACAGTCCTTCGAATTCAACCGGTTCAGGAACAGCCTTTTATGTGAATTGACATTTTTATTATTATTTGAACCATGCAAAATATCATTTGTTTATATCGTATTAATATTAATATTAATTTGTTTAATTAAACAATATATAAATTTTATATTTTGTTAAGATTTGTTTATCCTTTAAAATTTACAATAACACAGAACGTAATATTTTGAACTTTAATCTGTCTTTAAATATTTCTAGATAAATAATCCAAACATTGCTTGCAACTCAAATATTTCCTTGTAAGCTACCAAGTTGATAAAGCGAGGTTTGTAACCCGCGGCGTGTAATGAAATTTATTCTACGGTGTTGTGCTTACGTCGAAACTTTGATATACACGTCGCGTAACTTATCAGGCAAAAAGACGTTCAAAGAAATAACGTCGTTCGCATCATCTTACGAGACATTGTACGCGAAAAGCTTTGCATATTCCGACAGCTTGATAGGCTCCAGAAAAATGTTGAAAAAAAAAAAAAATTCACGCTTACTTATTACAAATTTCCATATGTCCGTTTATCGCTGACGCGCATCACCGACGTATCGATCGGAATGGAACGTAAACCGTAGGAGCGCGTAAGCGCGTTTGATTTTCAAACGCAATTAGCGTTTTCACACAGGAAGCATATACCATTCCGCCTTTTAACGCTAACTGCGCTGTTACACAATTACTACGGTAAATCAGATAACGTTTCGGCGTAAATGTGATTACAAGCGTCGCAACACAGGAAATGAAGCTGGCGCACAATGCTCAGCAGTACTTTCGAAATAAACGCGAGAGCTCGCGACGTCGAGCTCGAGTGAATGAATTCGTAAAATTAACGCGTCAATATTTAATCACTTATTCAAGACGGTGTCGTCGAGACGGCCATTGTTCGCTGCCATGTTGGATCGGATCTCGTCAAGCTGCTCTTGTAACTTTGCAAGGCTTACGGTGATCTCCTTTTTGTCTTCTGCTTCTTCTTCTTGAGCCCCTTTATCCTCGTCGCCATCAGGACTTTCAGCCATATCTTCTAGGTCATCCCGTCGTCCCGTAATACCTGCTTCCGCAGCTTCAATGTCGTCGGTCTTAGAATCGCGATTGCCGATTTTATTGCTAATCGTTATACATAGAACGCGTATTAATGGCACACAATTCGTCTCTCTGCGAATAAATATGTGCTCACCAATTTTTTAACAACGTCAGAAATCAATGTTTTCACATGAATGTAATGTATTCCGTAATAATCCGCGAGGTATCGAGCGATCCGTGTTTTCCCAGATGCCGGCGGACCAAGAACGATTATTTTCACTGGGCGTAAGTCTCGCGCTGCCTTATATTCCTTTATAACTATGTCTATAACATCGCGAAATGGCATATCAAAGTACCAGCGTATTCGATCGATGATGTATACGGGATCGATGTTTAAATCCACTGTCATCTGATCGTATATTTGCTGTGAAACTTCCGGCAACGAAAGCGCCTCCTCCTTCGATACGCTTTTTACTTTACCAGTAGTTAACCCCTGGCTGATTTTCTGTTTACATATTAATTTGTTAAAAATATTTTATGTACTGTCGTCCGTAATCGTAAATTTATTGTTAAAGCTCAAGCTTTGGAATTATTTACAAATTTATTTTATTGAAAGTGTATACAATATTGTACTATAGAAAAGAAGACACTGCGGAAAGATTATTAAAGATTAATATGTTTGCATTTTATAAAGCCTTGAGATATTGGAACAGTTTGTATATCTTGTAAGGTTGCAAATTATCACAAGAAGATATCCATAAATTATGGTGAAGAGTTAATATTCGCAATCTTTCAACGGGCTTGTTAAAATCAACTCTAAGTGCTTGATTCTTTCCTCCGTATTACTTGTATAAACTAGTTTGCGCAAGTGGGACGAAGAATGTTTCAAAAACTGGTTTACGCGAGTAAACGGAATATGAAACGGATTATTGAAATCAACCCTTATTTTAAATAATTGAGCTTAACGTATGTATAAAAAATTACACGGTGAAGACTATAATAATAGAGATTTTACATTTGTTGCGTGTTCTTTTTTATTGCAAATGCATATATATTTAAATTTAAGTACTTCGATCTTCTATGGTAGTTTTTTATTTTAATAAACAATATAAATAAAAAATGAGAAAATATTTGGCACGATATTTGTAGTACTTAGCCAAATTTAGTTAATCAATAAGTGAAGGGATTCGTACCTTAACGATCGTATACTGAGAGATTATTTCCTGTTCTACCGCCACGATGTACCGCATTGGAGGCCAATTTTGCAACACTGAGGATACAGTTCTGAAAATCAAATTACTTGTAACGGTAAACGGATTTAGTTAATCAAACAATTAGAACTCTCTCCAGCATGCTCTAACAAGCTTAAATTAACACTTCGTATTAGTGTATCAAAATTTATGTTAAATGTTGAATTAATGATCATTAATCTGTTAACAGATATGTTGTATTGTTTTAATGATCATTAAATCTGTTAACAGGTATGATATTTAACAATAGATATTGAATACAAATATATAACATACGTATGTAATTTAAACTATTTTATTTAATTTTTACTTTTATTGTTGCGATTATTTTCATAATAATATCAATTATTATAATATCAATTCTCTATAAAGAATATCACATATATAAAAATATCAATTTATAAAATATCTTTTAATAATATACATATTTAAAAAATTAATAAAAAGGTAGCATATTATATGATTTTGTATAGCGATATTGTGCAAATATGTTTAATATAATATTATATTTAATGTTAAAGATGATATAAATAAGAAAAAGCTTAATTGCAAATATCATTTTATCTCGTAAATAAGTATTAAATTTCTTGTATAATATATTTCGAAATATACCAATTTGTATTGTGTCTTTCACTTTTCAAATGTGTGTGGCTACTAAAATCAATTTCTTGAACGAGATAAATGTTCTTACATTTTTTCTATCATCGCACTTACGCAGCCAAATCACGAACGTGTAATAAAGGTATTTTGTTCCGTCCTTTGCCAAATATTGGTAAGAAAGACGCGTTCAGCCAGGCCATTTTAAAGAGATAGTGAAGCGGGCCTTCCTCCTCACCGAATGTAACACCGCAGCAAATAACCAAAGTTTTTAATTTGTTCTTTAAACTAACGATCTTCTTCACAGCCACAACGTCTCTCTCGCACTGAATGTATTCCTTGTAACTCGGATGAGGCTTTCGTTTTCGATAATCTGCTTCCGTGAACGGTAAATCTGGATCTGCCGAATCTAACGGCTTTGTAAGAGCCCATGTCAATATAGTGGAAATTAAAATAAAATGTCGTGTTGGCTCTTCTCGTTTAAAAGCTTTCAACGATTTTTTCTCCATACTTTCCAGCAGGCAAACAATCTCTATAAGTAAAAGAAACTATTTATTGTGTCGATAAAAGCCCTATATGGTAGTAAGTTTCAAAAGCCATTCTTGTACTTTTTGATAAATACTTTTTAATTTAATTCAAACAACTTTTTCATTATTTAAACGATAAGGCAAGTTAGATATAGATATTTATCTAACAGAACAGAAAATTTGAATTTAAAACAGAAATTCATATTTTTACTAATTACACAATTTAATTAAAAAATGTTTTATGTTTTAATGCTCATCACAATATCATACACAATTTTCTACGTCATGTAATAAAAAAAAATATTTATGTTAGTATATTATTAATGAAACACACACTATCTTTCTGATATAATTAATATATTATAGCATTTTCTTCTCTCTGTTTTGCATTAAATGTACAGTAGACATCAGGAAAGAATGAAATTATACCATCCTTGTCTTAATGATTAATTAATTAAAAGGCAAATAACATTTTCAAACTTTGCGTCGACGTAGTTTGCAAGAAACGGAATTTCAAGTTGAATGTTGACAAACTGATTTCACGTTTAAGAATACGTTAAAGAATATTGATATAAAATAATAATTTTAATAAAATCTTTTTATTAGAAAAGTAATAATTTATTTACAAAAATTATTTCTTTTCCTTACAGTCTTAAAATCAAAGTAATATATTTGTATTAAGATATAAATAAATAATTTGCATTAATGTACCATCCAAGGCCCAACGTGCCTCCTTGATTTGATCTGGTTTCTGTGTAATGTCGTAAATAATTACACCACAAATCATCAACTCCGATAAAAAACGATCTTTGTCATCCGAATTAATGACCGTTACATCTTCTGGACATAAGTACTGTCAAACAACAATGAAAATCAAATTCTGTCAAGATCTAACAAATTTAATGCATTTTATTTGCACATTTCTTTGCATTTTGCACTCGCCCCCGTTTTAATTTATTACTGTTTCTCGTAATACAATATACATAATAGCATTCCAAATAAAAATTTCCGAAATGTCGGATTTAGCTTACGCCGAATTAAATTCAAATACAAACCTTGATCATTTTTACAAAAGAATAAAAAAATAAATTTTATAAAAACATGAATAAAAATATATAAATATGTATACATAAGAAGTTATATAATTTTTTGTTTACGTCTAGCAAATGTAAAAGGCCTAAATCCGGCAATTTGCGGTAATTATCGAGTTTGGCAAGCGTACTCCAAATTTAGTACGTTTTATGTATGATTTTTATTTTAATATAATACATTACAGTCATGAGTTTGGAAAAACGTGAAGGTCCTAAATGTGAAAAAAATTTTAATAAATTAATTATTTATAAAATATTATATGTTAAGTCATGTATTATATATTAAGATATAAAATAACAGTTGTTTTGATATTGAATATCTAAATCAAGCGTTTATTTCATTTAATGGCAATATGTAAACCGTAATTGTACCTCAACTTAACCCGGATAGAAATTATGTCCGATAGAAATCAGAGTCGAGCGTTAAATCCGGCATACCCAATTAAGTTTTACCCAGATGGTGGAATACTAAAATATTAACGTACACGTTAATGAAATATCCATTTTACAACTGATATTATTGACAACAGTTAAATCACGTAATATAATGTATAATGTAATGTTTTTTGATTAAATGCTTTCTTTTGATACATTAAATCGGCGCATTAATTTCTGCGCTTGACTACATGTTTTGTTTTGTTATGTTAATTATCAATCATTACATTAATTCTTTTTATTATTAACAGTTTCAAATTTT
Organism: Monomorium pharaonis; assembly: GCF_013373865.1. Lineage (NCBI taxonomy): Eukaryota > Metazoa > Arthropoda > Insecta > Hymenoptera > Formicidae > Monomorium > Monomorium pharaonis. Next base: position 40,435,046 of record NC_050467.1, on the reverse strand, counting down.
GATATCATTAAAACGCGTTAAATAAAAATCCTGCATGCAGATGCGAAAGAAACATCCAATGAAAACGAACTCGTTAATTTCGAAATACTAAGAAATCCTCGTTATCAAACTCGAGGAAACTTTCGAAGAACTTGAAAACATTACTTTGCGATCCAGAACTGTACCAATCACTTCATATTTTCTTGGAACTTCTGTGCTCTTGCCCGACCACTTTCTTTTCTCTTTCTCATTTCCTTCTACATACTCGTTGCCTTCGTACTCAAATTTATTTTCTTCGTCCGCCGGAACGTCTATATGTGTACTTAAAGGATCCATGTAGATAGTATCCGATAGCACCTAAACGTTTTTAATTAGAGAAAATTTAATTAAGTATATTAAATAGGGATACCAATACTAATTTAATGATAACGTAATTTAAAAATTATAATATAAATTAATTTATAATTAAATTCTAAGAATTTTTCTAGATCATTTTGTTAGAAAACATTTACAAACTAAAAAAAATATAGATAATTAAATTTTAAAATCTTTTAAAGATTTTTGTAATAAAAAAAATATTACCATATTTAATGAGAAATATGAATAAAAAGATATTATAATCATATCGAATCAGTTTAAAATCTGCTTTATACAACGTGGCTTTGAAAACTTTTGTCTACATTTGTATACATCTTTCATTTAGAATTTTCTACCTTCTGACAAAGCAATTTGTCGATATATATATATCGTAATGTTAGTTTTAATTACTGACCCGTAAACACAAATATTTGTTTCATACGCTACAATGATTAAAAATAATAAATCAACTAAATTGCTATGAGAGAAACCCTCGAGAGAATAACTGCAAAAATAATAATGATTAGGTACCTGATCATTTCTCATATAATTTTTATATCTTGTGGAAAGTGATATAAAACGGTTAGATCTTTCAATCAGTTACAGTCGCTTAAATTGGTACGATTAAAAAGAAAATGTTAGAGTTTCTTCTGAACAATTTTTGATTGTTCTTTTCTATTGATTATTACGCACTATTACAATTCAAATAATACATGTGGTATTCGAATCAAAGGTTTCTACATTGACAAGCTTTTAATTCAGTTTTTAGCATCAAGTATCTATTAATCGTAATAAATGTTTTCGAAAGCATTTTATCGTGAGTATTTGCATGTTTCAGAAAATACGATTGATTCAAAGTGAAGTACACATGCAATACATTGCATACTTGAATTATATGTAATTAAACCTTTTTTAAAATTACTAAAAATATTATTGTTTTAATATTTAGCTCATTATACTTTTTCAAATAATCCATTTAATATCATTTTTTGTTAACAATTACATTTTTTAATAACATATATTACCGTTTTAATTCTACATTTATAAAATGTAATTTCTTTATACTTAGAATTTATATTGCTAAAACCAAAATGACAAAAATATATAATAAAATAAAATTATAAAGTTAATATTAAAAAATAATGTAAAAAAGAACATTAAAATTAATATTATCTTTATAGAAATTTCTATAAAAGCATCTGTCTAATACATATTTAAATAAATACAAAAGATTTGTCGTTTTTCCATCAAGCTTTATATTAAAGTTAGAAATCTTTAAACGAGATTTAAAAATATTCTTTTGACGAAAAAGGGAGTATATTGAAGTTTTTAGTAACTATTTTTGTTCTTGATAAGTGATTTGTTCGGTTTTGTTGAAATTTCGTTTGCATTTTTATTTAACAAATAAGAAATAAATTTTTTCTATCTTATATTATATAATAAATAAATATATATATATATATATTGTTTTGTTACAAATGAGAGAAATACATACATCAGTTAATATCTTTCCATGATAGCTATCAATATGATTGATGAAAATACGCCAAGGCTTAAAATGCGGTTTCACATTTTCAGTTGTCAAATCACAATCTTGTCGTTTTCGAGCTACATCAAAGCTGAACTGATTGTCCAAAGTGTCCGCAGCATTTGTTAGTTTAGTTATTGATATATTTTGTTTGTTATCCATATTTACTAAATAAACACACGTGAAATGCAAACTATTACATCACAAATAAATGATATTTTGATATGCGAAGTTATGTGAGCTGCAAGATATATTTTGCTATCGACATTTCAGAATTATTAGATTTGCAACTTCAATTCGATAGAATGTTTTTACATATATATGTATATATATGCATATAAAAATGTACAGAGTGTTACAAATATTTTAGCCATATTTATATTATAAATTGTGCATTAGAAATAAAATTATAATTTAACTGTAATGCAATGATAAATAAAAAATTGTTAATATTATGTATATACAAATTAATAACTTATTAATGTTTAAATTTTAATTGTTGCTGCTTATAGTGTTTTGTATTCTTTTAATTATGTAGATTTGACTTCAAGAATAGATAAATAGCTAAAAAAAAGGGGGGGGGGAGAACGTAAAATATACATACATTTTATACATATATCTGTATAATGAAAAAAATATTTAAATAAAATTAACTAATACTAATACTAAAACTTTGAATTATTATAGTTTCAAAGTATACCAAATTGGTTCAGACACACATTACAAATACAATTATTAAATTTATTAGTAATGGGATTAATGAATATAATATGAAAGTTATATATTCAAGGATTACACTAAAAAAGTGTACAAAGGAAATGTGGAGATTATGCCGATCCCTTGAAACGAAAGAAATGTACGCGCGTTTTCAATTCTAGGACAACCCCTCAGAGAAAAGCTGCCCGTGAAAATTAAAATTACAAGCAGCAGATATAAGAAATATCTACTGCTTACGCTGAGCTTGGGCCGTTAAATAAATTATGAACTTATTTTAAACGATTTATAATTTCAAGATAAAATCTGAAACAAAATTTTCTACTCACTGCCATACATAATTTATATTTAGATTTTCATATGTTATAATAGAGTTCATATGTCTTTGATCCTTAAAATATTTTTTTTCAAGAATAAGATGTATTTACTACTTATGCCAAGCTTAAGCTGTCAAATAAAACACGCATTTATCTTGAAAAATTTATGGTATAACTCGGAATAAAATCTAGGACAGAATTCTAATTATAAAGTCATAAATAATAATGTTATATTATATATGAATATATCATTGAACTTTTTTAATGCTTAAAATGTTTTTCCTGTAAATAGCACGTAAAATTATAAATAGAATTTTCTCTCGAATACTATCATGAAATATAAATTGTATAAATAAATAATAAATAAATGAGTACTTTTAGTAAATAACGTTAATACATTTCGGTTTTATTAAAATAAAACAGAAACGTGAAAATAAATATCAAAAGATACGAAATTTCAGAATTAAACTTCAACAAGTGAATTTTTTACAGAGCGGAAGAGAAAAAGCAAGGAAGTTTGATGAAGTCTGGCAAAACAAATTGAAAGTCAGGGTCACCACAATATTCAGTGAAATATGTTCAAACCAAAGATATTTTTTGAAACTGTATAAATCTGTCATTATAACATATTATATTTATTATAACGTATATTGACATTGAATTGATATGAAGTGAAAATCCTTAGAATTATCGAAATATATGCTTCAGTAATGGAATTAATGGTAAAAGCACATGGAAAGGTAAATTCGTTATTTGTAGGAGCATTCTGGTATAGCACGACTATTCAAGCTGTCCATAAAAGAAAAGGGTCAGAGATAGAAAATGTCATGCGGAATATAAAAAAGAACAATAAACGTAAAAAGATATTGGTCTGTTTTGATGGAACGACAACTGTATCAGTCATAGATGGAAACTCGATTAATGGCTAACAGGTTGGAAAAATAGGATAAATTTTTCAGTTTTTCAAATTTTATTGCTTGTTCATGTGTTATATACTTCAGAGACTGAATTTCAGATTATAAGATTGACAGATTAATATTACAAGACTAACAGCGTTTCAATAGTTTTCCATAACAACACATGCGATAAATTATTTTGGTTAATTATGCCTTAACGACGATAATAAATAATGTCACGATTATAATTTATTAATTTGTTATTAAATTAATATAATTTGTTAAATAAATAATCAAGTTATATTAAATAGGATAAAATATATGAAAAGATCGATTTTGTTGAAGTATATTAAAAATTAGACCAGATACAGAATTAAAGATAATTATGATGAAAACTCGATTAATAGATAAAACGTTGGAAAATAAGTTGTTTTATTATTTATCCAAGTGCCTCAAAAACTGAATACCAGATCATGAAATTAATTGACAGATTGATATTACGAGAAGATAGATTAAAAATCAATATTTTTTCTTTACACACACACACACACACACACACACACACACACACACACACACACACACACACACACACACACACACACACACACACACACCAGTGCATGCAATACATTTTAGTTAATTATGCGTTGATAACGGCAATAATAAAGTATATTACATTTTTATTTTATTGATTTGTTATCAATATTATGTAAGTTGTTTTAACACTCTATATATACGATTCGACAATATTTTCATGCACATTTTAATACTATAATTATTTATATAAATTTTACACACATCTTTTTAATAAACAACCATTATTATACTTTCTAGAGTTAAAGTATAAGTCATTAAAAAGTCATTAAAGAATTTTTTTATACCTGTAAAAGTAACAAAAAAATTAACTAAAAAATATCGTAACAAGAGAAAATGCCCCAAAACAATATGTATATAGAATATTAAATAAGATGCTCATATTAAAAATATAATCAAATAGAATACTCGAGAAAAACAATTTTATTAAAATATAAAAATTAAGCTAGATATACATACACATACACAATAGATTTGAAAATAATTATGTTGAACTACTAAAATAATTATGTGAAACACTGGTTACTAGAATATTAAAACTTCGAAGTATTATCATTATTGAGTTAAACATAATTATTTTCAAGTTTGCGTCTGTGTGTCTGAATGATCAAAATTTTATGCGCTTTAGTAAAACCGTCTTCCTAACTTTTATCATTTATTATTTCGATCTAACTTTTTCTTTTATTCGACAATCATGAAAATCGAACTAGTAATTTATTTATCATGTACGTGCTGTCCGGGAAAAGTTATAAACTTAAAAAAAAATTAATGTAGAAAAATCTCTCGAGAAGTGTCGAAACTTTGTTTTTATGTCAACGACAAATATTAGAAGTCTTGTGATGGCAGCAATTCACATCTCATCGATCACTCTGCCGTATACATTGCGGTGACTCGGCATAGCACCAATGAAAAAGTACTCATAAATTCTACATGTTGAAAACTACGAATTCTCGTCACGTGAGCATAAACTTTTACTCGTAATATAAGTACATGTAGCGTAAGAAATGTACATTGGACGTGTATTAACTTATAATGATAACTGATTTCAATACCGTGAAAAGCCTTCTTAATTTTCCTATCAATAGCTTTCAAAAAAAAAGGAACAAATAAAAAAATATTTTTGGTGTACGATTTGTTAGAGTAGTAAAACATGAAATTCGTGAAACCGGAAAACAAATTACGGAATTGGAAAAATTCAAAAATTAAATTACAGAATACAGAAAAAAATTCTCTTGTAATTGTTTGTATCTTCATTGAAATTTTCAGAACATTTTATATTTCTTCTAATCAATATTCGTTATTTATGTAAAAAAAACTCCTACGCTGAGCTGTGACGTGATTTTACATGCGTATAATTGAATAGAGTGCGACACAGACAAAAGTTAACTCAACACGAGACATCTGCTATCGTAATAACAAGTGAAAACTTTACAACGTAACAATATACCACCTACGCACCCTTGTTCGCGTGAGTCCATTTCATTTGCTCGTTGCAAGTGGCAGCAAGCAAAAAACCCGCATACTCTTTTTGTTTGCCGGTTTCGTTCCATTGTTTTCAAAGATAAAAGGCACCCTGTGCTTACTATTCCCTTTTTTAAACAACTGCAATACGCATGTAAAAAAAAGACAAAAAGAGAGGAAAAACGGTAATATGTGTTCTGTCTCATACATGCACAATTTAGTCGATCAAAGGCTCTGTGTGACCAATCGCGCATCGATTTCCTATTATTTCCTACATAGCATGTGTAATAACATTTCCAATAGTTTTCGACAATGAGTCATTTCTATAAAATAATCTTCTCTAGTAACGCTTTTTACTGATAAGAAACGCAGACATAATGCGTTTAAACAAAAAATCATAATTAGGCTAAATATATATTTAAGACATTCTTCTTTTTTCATGGCTTAAGAAATCAAAAGTAAGATTCGCAAAAATTTATCTTTTGAACAATAATAAGTAAAATTTGAACAATATGTGAATAACACAAACAAGAAAGATACAAGCTTTTTTCAGTCAAAATAAATATTGATGTCTAATAAGATTTTTTAAATTGAGTATTCTGTGATCATGCACATGTACATGGAAAAAACAAACTAATGTATAAAAATTTAGTAAGATTCATATCTGAAAATGATTTTATTAAATTATTAAAATACAATAATTAAAAAAGCCATTTAAGCATTCTGCAAATTTTGACGGTTTTAATAACAAAATTTTCAGATTTGTGTCCACATATAATCAAACTTTTAAATATTTTAACAAAACCATTTTTCCCAATAAACCATTTCTTCTGCAGAAATATATTTTATAATAGTCTTTCTTGTTTGTGTTATTCACATAATTTTCATGATTTGATCTCAGAGTTGACCATGAAATATGCCGGAGGAAAATACATCATATATTATACTTTATATGCACCTGATAACTTACTCCACATTAAAGCAAAAACACAAAGATATTTCTGTCATTAGTAAGACACGCTTTGTTCTCGATATAAACGAGAACGGAAAGCTCGAAGTGTTGGCGTACATCTCTTCATTTGCCTCAAACCAAGAATACTACTCTCTTTGTCGTGGAATATACGTGATGACGTATTTTCCCTGCAAATGCAGATACATACGCGCAGGCAATTTATTTAAAGGGCCTTTCCTATCCTCTTCTTTCCATTGCATAAACGTAATGAAAGTCGTGCTTTCTCTTCAGATGCTTCATCTATTTTACGAACAGCGATTTGAAATTATATGATATTCAATCCAATTAATAGCTTATATAATGTGGTTTTCATTATCCATCATTTATATTACATAGTCCAACGTAACGTTTTATAGCAATATGAATTCCTGTGAATATTTTATTCAATCCTTTCACTGTTATGGTTCGCTTACGCAACCTAGTATTCAGCGAAATATTTAAATAGAAATTCTTCATAAATTTTACAAAGTAATATAAAAATGTAGTAAAAAATCACTATTATATGACTTATATCTTGTTATTATATCTATATACGTATTTATAACTGTGCCTACGTTCCTTCAATGCTTATTTACTTACAACTTAATTATCGACAACAAACGCTTATTTTTCTAGAAGATTGGAACTTCCCCTATCAGCTTTTAATAGCAGCAGGGGTAGCCATAGTTGGTCTGGTCCTCCTAGCCGCGGTGAGCTTTCAATGCTCTTCCACTCGGCGATGGTTGATGAGCATGACTCGACATGAGAATATCGACGATACAGAGACCGAACAGATTCAGCAAAATGCGATTCGCATCAGTCATTCTCTTCCGGACCTGCAATCGGAACCGATTACTCACGAATACGTTCAAGAACAGAAGGACAATAAAAAGGTATTGTCCGTGTTAAAAATTTGAATAAAATAAGAATAGAAGTCAACTTGGTAGACATTAAATTAAATAAAACATAGAATTCTGTGCGCTTGTTTCAACGTTAATATTTTACCAGGTATTGCGTCAAACCACTTTACCTATTGTGCCAATGAGACATCAAAGCTTCCAACGTCAATTATCACATCGGCTTGATCTACCTAACATTAAATTCAGCATTTGCAGCTTCGAAAATCGCAGCGACTCCAGCCTCGGTCTTATCAAGGTATTCAGGCGATGTTACGATATCCATATATCCATGTGTATTTGTTGTGACGTTGTGAAATGCAAACAGCGACCCAATGCCATTTGATTCCCTTTGAAACAAGCTTATCATGTAACACGTATCATGTTCTATATATTTCCAGTTTATTTCCTGTTACCTCGTTTCACATTAACCAATCAAGGCTATATAAATGGACGCATAATTAAATTTATAAATTTTTATCAATTTATAAGGGATATAATATTGATATAATATTCATGTAAATTATTAATACTGTACAGCCGGAGCTATATAAAAAAGAACTCGTGAGACAAGAGAGCGCGGAAAGCTCCAGTCCATCAGAAATGGAATATGCTGGAAAATTACATTTTGCTCTGCGGTATGACAAGGAAATTGAAGGTCTTGTTGTCAAAGTAAGTATTATGCAATATTTCTTATGATCTGTCACATTTTAATAATATTAGAATAGATGTTTGGTAATGTGTGTGTGTGTGTGTGTGTAAAATTATGCAATAAGAATTTTTTAAATTGTATATCATGGTAGAAAAGATTACGGTAAATGAATAAAATATTAAATAACATAAACTCATAATTATGTATAAATGAGATATAAAAGTTTCATGGACTGAAAAATAACGTGTCCTACGAGTGAATAAATTAGTTTGCATTTAAAATTGTGTATGTGCGAGATGAATATATGTATACCTACCTAGGTTATATTCAGCACATGAGATATTGAATAATGATAATGTAGTATCACAATATTGCATTTGTGATGGACATATATCCTCTTCCGTACCAGAATTAACCATGGTAACGTATAGATTAGGTAATGCTGCTACATTAACCTATTACTGTATGCGGCAAATTCAAGTGCATTAAGATCAATTATACCGAGCAAACCACATTTCAAATAAATTTTAATATGAGCTTATTATCGGTTTTTCGCTTTCATTGTATTATACTATACATTTAGCAAAATATATAACAGTATTTTGAAAACTTATTTATAAAAGAAAATTAGGCTTTATACCCCTTCTCTGATTATGTAATACGATTAATTATACAATTGTTCAATTAATTATTTTTTTTATTACTCCAAATCAAAATATGTACAAGAGATAAAAATAATAATTAATTTTATTAACCTAGTACTAGGACTGAATAAGGTCCATTTAATTGATTTAATTTTCCAAAATTTTTAATTAATAAAGTTTCTAAAAACAGATTTTTAAAACTTTATTTATACAGGGAGATTCAGAACCCAGGTATCCTTGACATATTCCTGAGTTAATACTGAGATAATTTTTCCTTCACAAATATTTTATCCTAAAGCTTACTTTTTAAATTATTAAATAAAATATAGTTACCGAATCACGGGAGGCATACAAAAAGTAGGCAGGGGTGGCACGACTCACCATCCAACACGAGTGATTACAAATTCGATCTCTTTATACCGTTTAACGGATGAATAATTTTACTGGGAATAAACAACACTTCACATTTAACACTTCACATGTAACAAATTCATACCGAGTCATAAGTCATAAGTTTTCTTTTTTTTTTGTCACACAATATCCATCGAATTTACTACACAAAATGTATCACGTACCAATGCTATCACAGATTTATCACACTCACACACGAATAAATCTATCTGTTAGTTGCTATTAATTATTACCGGTTAATTATTCAGCAACTGAAAATTATTCGAAGGAAACGCATTCACACAACGCACGTAACCCGAGTACCTGACATGGAAACTCAATATCAATAGAATGAGTCAAGGTTATGTTTTTCGAAGGGCATTAAATATAATTCTGTCGATAATTGCAGTCGATAAATTGTATCAATACGATACCATGATAATGCAGAATATTAATTAATCGGCAGTGGAATACTTCGAACATATATACTTAATTACACAGCCACACAAAAAAAGTGGTCTGTCCTAGGGACTAGACTACTCTATCTTTATGTATTTTGACGTGCTGAACACGAATCCGGTGTCAGAATTGCCCTATCACCCACCATTTCTTTTTTTTTTAATCAAAAAGGTAGCCCAAAAATCTTGAAAATTGCAATAATTGCTCTGCACACGGAAAATGGTGAGTGATGGGGCAATGTTGACACCGGATTTGTGTTCAGCGGCTAAAAATACATAAAAATATGGTCTGGTCCGTGATACAAATCTTTTTTTTGTGGGTGGCTGTGCTGCACTAAAAAAAATGAATCTGTATGATGGACTAGACTCACTAGACCATGATATCTTTATGTATTTTAAGTCGCTAAATACAAATCTGGTATCAGAATTGCCTCATCACCCACCATTTTCCACGTATAGCGAAATTATTACGATTTTAAGGTTTTTAAGGCCATTTTTTCGATTAAAAAAGAGATGGGTGATGGAGCAATTCCAAGCACCGGATTCGTGTTTAGCATGTCATAGACAGATCACTTTTTTGTGTGGCTGTGTTATTATTGCTAACGTCTGATTGCATCAACTTTATTTTAGCTTTAAATGAGATTTAAATATATGTATCAATCTCTGTTTATTTAAAAAGAAATATAAATTTCCCTTAAATGATCCAAAATAATATTGTTGGTCTAAATGAAAATAGATAATGATATATGACATATATCCTTACTGAATTTCTTCGTAGTAGAAAAAATACAATGGATTGAAGTAGATTTTACAGGCCAACGTATCGGACCATATCGGTCCATCTAATATTCTATGAACATTTCGTTCTGTATGGAATATTATAACAAAATTAAGCTGTCCTTTTCAAGGCAACTAAATATTTTATCTACGAGGAACGTTCTTTTTGAGTTCGCAATAAATTATTTTAAAAAATTCGACACTTTCGATATACAGGCAGACGCTTATTAATTTCATCATATATATATATCTTATTCATTTAGATCAACAATATTATTTTGGATTTGAGCGATCGAGATTTATCTTCCTTTTTAAAATAAAGACTAATACATATTTAAATCTTGCTTAAAATAAAGTTGATGCAATCGAACATTAGCAATAATAAATTGCCGATTAATTAATACTCTGCATTATCATGGTAATTGATACCATAATTTATCGACATATTTATGCATTTATCGATAGATTTATGCACTTCAAAAAACATAACCTCGACTCGTTCTGTTGACATTAATTTAAGTCTTCGCGTCGGATATTTGGATTACGTGCGTTGTGTGAACGCGTTCTCTTTGATTTTCGGTCACTGAATAATTAACCGATAGTACTTAATAGCAACGAATAGATAGATTTGTTTGTATGTAAGTTTGTATAAATCTGTAAAAGCGATACTTTTATTGATATTCCATTCTTACGTAATCTTATTTAAATTTAATGATATTTCGTTTTTTTTCTGTTAGATTCTAGAAGCTCACGAATTACCAATAAAAGATGTAACTGGTAGCAGTGATCCGTATGTCAAGGTATATTTGTTGCCAGATAGGAAGAAGAAGTTTCAAACAAAAGTACATCGAAAAAATTTAAATCCGATATTTAATGAAACGTTTATCTTTAGGTAAGGATATTTATACAATATTGTATCTTTCTCAGTATTTTAAGCAATTATATATACTATTATATATACTAAATTATACACATATGAAAGAGAATGTAAAATCCAACGTTTAATAATGATATTGTAATTTATTTTATCAGCGTATCATATGAAGAATTGAGGGAACGTTATTTGCAATTCTCGGTTTATGACTTTGATCGGTTTTCACGTCACGATCTCATTGGACAAGTGGTTCTTAAGGGGCTTTTAGATTGCACTGATCTTGAGCAAGAAATTGAATACACAATGGACATTCTCTGCGCTTTGCAGGTATTCTAATTTATATGAGATAAATATAATTATCTTAAAACGTAATTACTTTAGATGTACACAATTTTAACTTTTCAATATTGTACATAGGAAAAAGTTAATTTGGGAGAATTGATGTTGTCGTTGTGCTATCTACCAACGGCCGGTCGGTTGACATTAACCGTTGTTAAAGCCAGGAACTTGAAAGGAATGGATATAACTGGCAAATCAGGTCTGCACAGAATAGATCAGATATTTTTTTGTGATTATATTATCAATAAAAAAATCTTACTAAAAAAATATAATATCATTATTATATTATTATATGATTATTGTTATTATTGTTATTATTACTATTTATAATTGGTTAAATATATTTCCCTTAGATCCTTATGTGAAAGTCTATCTGCTATGTCAAGGCAAAAGAATAAAAAAGAAAAAGACTACAGTAAAGAAGAACACTCTTTATCCTGTCTATAATGAAGCACTCGTCTTTGATGTTCCCGCTGACAACATTGAAGATGTTAGTCTCATAGTGAAAGTAATTGATTATGACAGGTAAGAATCATGTTTCAGTACGTACATTTTAACTTTTTGTAAAAGTAGAAATGCAAAATTTAATATTTTACACACACCAGGATTGGATCAAACGAGTTGATGGGCTGCACTGCTATTGGGTCAAACTTTATTGGAATCGGCCGTGATCACTGGTTAGAAATGTTAGATAATCCAAGAAAACCAGTAGCACAATGGTATCCATTAATGGAGACCGTAGCAGGCCATATTCCAGCCCTTTCGGAACCACTCCCAGTAAGCCTGAGCTGCTTAAACAGCAGGTGGGTTTAACTAGCTTCTCTACGCGAACTTTAGTTTGTAATTAATCCTGGAGCAGCCAGTGTTGCACATTTACAACGTTCACCTTTCACACTTTTATATACATATATATAAAATAACAAAAGAAAAATAAGCATATAGAAACAAAATAGATGAGAATGTGGTGTACTTCAATATCAAAATGTATAAATTTGTAAATGTGGGAGTTTAATTATTCTTAAAAACTGAAAGTAGAAGTGTATATAAACATTGATCATTGTAATATGCCACCAGAGATATCAAAAAATATTAAAAAATAATATATCGTAAATTTTTTTATTTATAACATTCTTTAAGTAAAATTAATAAAAAGAAATTTACAACAAGACAATGCGAATTCTAGAGACTAATAACCTAGTAATAGTTTATAGGAAGCTTCTTAATACATTATAATATGATAATGGAAATTCTATATTTTTATCGGCGTGACTCATGCTCCAGATGAAGACAAGAGGCAGAAAGTAAACACTGCAAAAGCTCGCAAATATTATCAGACGTCGGCTTGGACATCGTCTCCTTCTGTCGTCATTTAATGTACATCGCTTGACTGACTTAAGTACAACCTCTGTCTTGAAGGAAGGCCGGAAGGCGAACTCTGTGCTTTGCAATCTTACCTCGTGCAGCAGGCATGAAATAATAAACGATCCGGCGTAATGAAAAACTGATCACTCGCGAAACATACGTTGCTCAATTCCGGCGATTCGTTGGCTGTCGTGACAGAAACGAGACAAATTTGCGTTACTTTGTCTTTCGAGCTGCTGCTTGAAAGTTAGTGCGAGCTGGACCCGCACCACTTCGAACGCAAAGTTGTTGTATCTACAATATCCCCTTGGTCACTTCTTATCACACGTGATGTTGAGCATGACGGTAGCTTAAATGTTTTAGATTAACGCGTGAGATCGGATATAAAGTAAGTTTTTATAGAAGATGAATGTAAGCGTGAGAGGAGCATAAGGCCTTATCCTCGATAAAGGTGCGACAAACGAATAGAAGCGGATTTAAGCGAGGAAGATAAACTATATAGCAACAGAGAGAATACAATCGAATACGGTAGATGTTCAAGGTAGTGCAAATAGCGTTGGATCCGTGCGTCGTTTATTATTTCACGCTCTTGCTATCACTTCTGCGCAAATGTTCTACTATGTAACGTGATATATGTTTAAACATAATGCTCGATAAAAATTCGGGCACTGTTTGTGATAATGTATCTAAACGCATACGCATACTGTCATACACATACGTACAAGTAATACACAGTGGCCTCAGAAGCCATGTATATCAGTAGTGCTTCGTATGCACATATGTACGTTTGCAACTGACGCGACTATTCGATTGTGAACTTGATAATAAATAACAATATACGTCGTATAAGTTAATTTCGTGTATCGAGAAAGAAGCGAACAATGCAGCCCTCTTATAATTTAACAACTACAATATATTGTTTATGTATATGCGGTTTTCAAAATATAATTGAAATAATATTCTGCAAGTAATAGGAGATTTATCGTAGATAAGTTTACAGTGAAATTTATTTAACTTTTCGGTGAGCTGCATTTGGTCAAATTTGCGAATATCTTTGACAGGTCCATGTGAATTCTGCTTTATTGACGTATTCTAAAAATATTTATCCGGTGACGTTTTCACAGAATGTATGGAGAGAATTTGTGTACTGAAGAAATTTAATATGGGCGTTTCTGGAAAATGGATGAGAAAGTGAATATATCTATAAATATTTTATAAGACGTAACCTGGAAATGTAGTCATAAAATTTTTTATTATAGTTATGTTATCTTCTTTTTATTAAAATTATTCTGTAATTCTAAGCTTCTTTTTTGGTCGCGTGAAAAAGTGACAATTACGTCATAAAGTTATAGATGCATAATCTACACATACGTAGAATTATATTACGCAAATCGTAGATAATCAAACATAATATCAAAGTTGAGGTGATATAATACGAGACATATTGACTAGCAGAAAATGTGCCAAGAAAAAGTAATTATGTAGCAAAAATAGTGTGATTAATGGTAGTACGTTCTAATCACATGCTTGACATAGAAACTTCAGTCGGCGCGCCATAGTAATCTTAGAGTAGCCCCTATTTCGAATCAGTATGTTTCGACTGTATATGCATTTCTTTCTCCTACGAGTTGCGAGAAACGTCTTTCCGAATCTCGAGAATCTTTCATCTACTCCGTTGTTCCAGCGATGCCCATAGTGAAAAGAAAAAGAAAAACTACTGTATTTTTCGTACAAGTGGGACATTCCACCGCAGAACTGAGCTTTCTCAAATAACTATGTAATAAATGAAACAGTATCGCTCCATATTGAGAGTAGTATTTAAACGAATCCGAAGAACCTGTATGCATACAAAAAAATATGACGTAAAATGTGATCTCTCCATTAATGTTATTCAAAAATTATTTTAATCCTGCCAAGACACGCGCGAGAATATTAAAGGAAGCTTTCAGTTTTTATCACGCATCAGTGAAAAATTTAAACGTTTCTGCTTCTAATACTGGGTCACTGGCTCATGAATGATAAAGTATATCGGCTTTGAGATGTAAATGGTTTGCGTGCTGGATTATAAAATATGAATATATCTTGTGTGTATATATGTATGAATATGAACAAGACAAAATATATGCAATTGAGTGTACGTTAAAAATTGTCGCAGTGAGGAATTGTAACTGTCAAAGAGTATGGAGTAATTGTTTAATACCTACTCTAATTATGAAAGCGATCGTATGCAGTTAATTTATGGGCAAGTAACAATAATATCGGCATGGACGATGTGTATACTTTTCTAACGAGTACATATCTATTGCATATTTGAGTACACCCATACAGTGCTCTCTGTTATAATCGTGAATAACATAAATAAATTGGTAATAAGGAAGATCGTCACGTTTTAACTCCACCTTTTAATCCTATTTATTCTTATTATAATTTTAGTATTATTTAGATGCTTGCATTTCATAGACACAAATTAATACCTGTAACAGCGACTTAATAATTGTTTACCTTTAATAGTTATTTTTTTAGTTTTTAAATGTTAATCATACTCTATCGGAATTGATAATTAACAATTCATAGTAGTCGAACAAAACGTTACATTTAATGCGATTGAAGATAGAACTAGATAAAGTTTATCTTCACTACTGCATGCTTTAGTACTTTAATAGAGATGAAACTGCAATAGATAAAAAAACTGATGTATCATTTATGGAAAAAATGTCATGTCACATTAAACAAAAATTCAGTTTAAGAGCATGCAGAGAAGCGTAAAGTTGGTGAATCAACAGTATCCCGTTATGACTCTAATAAAATAATTTTATATTATATAAATTTTTGCAAGCATTTAATATTACTTAAAAACTATATAAAATTATCAATCCAGCGATAAAGAAAAAAAGATCGTCTGCAACATCAAATGTACTTTTCATTTATTTGACTACTTATCTTTACAGATTATTCTACCTTATGCTAAGATACAACTTTCCCATTATGTTACTTCTAATCGAACATTACAATACTTCTAAGTATAAAATAAGCGATAGAGCTTATATATACTGGTATGTAGCAACGACTTAAGTACCTTTCTATCTAGTAGTACTTCTTAAAAGTGGCGGGAATTTTAATCTGCACCGCATGTGTGTCTCTCCTGTCAACAACGAGGTGCCCGTGATTACGGTTTGGCTTCGCCGGAAATCAATACGAGACAAGTGTCGAGACTCTTTCGACAGAGGCGCCCGGTCCATCCTGCATCCACCGATCGAACGTCGAACCGTCACAAACGCGCTCTAACACCGCTGGCAAAACAATTAGGCCACTAACTATATTTTGTTCGCGGAACACAATTGTCTGGTCGTACTCTATCTCTCCTTTCTTTCGCGTCTCTCTAACTCATAGTGACAGAGATGTTCACCTAGAATGACGTCCATAATCGGTGGGAGGTTCGATTTCGACGAGATGTAATCGCGCGAATAAACGGGCGATCCGAAAAATTGGAAGAGCTCGACCGGCGATTCATGCACGAAGTCAAATCGGGTCTCGTCAGATCGAGGTAGGAAAGAAAAACGAGTCGGTGCTTATAAAACATTTGGTGCAAACGATGCTCGACGAGCCCCCACCCTCGTTAATCCGCGCGATCGAGGCTGCTCCAACTTTTACGGTTACGTGTTATATATATTGACTTTCGTGTATCGTGATCGTAAAAAAACTGGATCGTACTCGTTGACGAAAACTTTTCGCTCATTAATTGCCTACGACCCTCCCTCGTGAGAATCGAGACGAGTATCGATTCGCGTTCCGTTGAGCTTCCCCGCTGCAGCTTATACGCTTCTCTCACATCGTTCTTAAACAACTTCGAGAGACTTTAAACTAGGTCTTCAAGTAGATAAACGTGAGCCTAATATATAAGTAAGCGCTTGAGTGTTATGTCCGCGTATGTTGTGTATGTGTATTTTGCAGCGTTGTTACCTCTCCTTTCTCGCCCGTGATTATGCTTATTAAACATTACAGACGCGCCGATTAATCTATAGATGTAAGGACTTGTCTACGCGGGCAGCTCGCGGCACGAATGAGCCAGATAAAACTTTACACGGTTTCTTCTTATTACGTTTCTCGTAATCGTAGTGTCGATAAGTAAAATTATGACTTAACACGCAAACATTAAGGGTCTTATCCGACGAATATACAAATCTATGCTCCTATATAGGTAGCCGTCAATATATTAAGTACGTTAATGTAGCCACAATCGTATAATAATAATATTAATAATAATGACGACAATAAATCGTAATCGTAATAATAATATAGGCAAACTCTCGTAGCGTTGTACTTAGCGTTATTTAAAATAGTAGCAATATTTTTTTTATGTACTGAATGTTTTCAAGTACGGACAGAAATCGATTTGAGTTAACTTCCTTTATGTATATTAGCAATATGGAGGGAATTCACTAACAACTTGCTTAAAGAGTGCAGCACATTCTCACACATCTATAAACAAATATAAAAATTTTTTTTTCTTATACGACCTCTTGTCACCCCGATGCATTTTCATTCATTACGCTGCCTTCGCGTTCGTAATTGAATAATTGCGAAAAATTGCGTGCCGCCTAGCTGAAAACACGTCACATACGCTACCACGCGTCGTTAAAATTATCCCCATTATCTCGCAATTTAACTACATCTTTTTTTTTAATTTGACTATTTTTTATGAACAAGGAGCGATTTGCCAATTTCATCTTTCCTTCCTCAGCCCGATCGATCTAGATAGATAGAACAAATGCAATTGTAAATCGGCTAAAATCATGAAATGCAAATGGAATGTCGTGTGCTTCTTTCTCTCTCTTTTTTTCATCCGTTTTCCCTTATTTCTCTCACCGTAGCGAAAATAAAGTGTCGATAGTGCGACTATACATCGAGTACACATTTATACACGCCTGACATAAAAATTCGTTTTCATACGTAAGAAAGTTAGCAATAATTATTGAAAGCACCCAGACACAACCCTCAACCATCAGCACCTCACCCGTGTGTCCATCCCTCCTCTCATCTCGTCCTTCCTTTCTTTCATTCACATCTTCATTCTTTCGCGCGAACGAAACGACACGAACGATCATGCAGAAGCACGCCCCATAATGAGTGGCAATACACCATTATTAACATGTTGCACACGTAACATTCTCCTATACATTTAAAAATTGTACGATTACTCGACGGCCAATTTGCAGAGGGAATGTCCCCCTGATCGTCCGGCGCACAGCAAGAATCAATATTACGAATCGCAATGTTACCGTGATCTCGCAAGCCCAAGGTGATTGATCGCTAAGAACGACGGCGCTATGCGTTTACTTTATACAACTACACGTAAACAGTACGGCATATCTTTTTAAATGTATCAATACCTAAATGTTGAAGATCGCAGATAATTCATGACAGCGATTCGACGATAATTTTTGACTAGAACACATATCAAGGTGCGGGGAAATCCATTCCTTGCTGCTATTCCATGTCAAGCACCAAACAGTATTAATTAGTAAAATTGTTTAAACGTTAAAAATGTCAAAATTGATTGATGAAAAGATTTTAAAGACTTTAAAAACCATCCTCGTATCGATATTTCGAAATTTTTTCTATCAATTTTTTGTTATTCCGATGACTGATTACGTGTTTTGCTAAAATTGAAGACATCATTCGTTTTGTTTTAAACAAAACAAATGATAATTGATGCAAATGCGAATAATGCATTATAAAATCATAGTGTCCACTCAAATCAATCGAAATCCGTAATTCGTCTCAGATAAATGACAATTATGCTGTTATTTTCATCCTGCGATTAATAATACGTATTCCTTTATCCCCGCGCCCTTGCGCACCTTCTGTTATTCTCTAATGCTCAAAGATTTTGTGACTACTGTCGCGACAATCTCGGAAATACATCCAACATCGTCGTATGGCTACGAAGCAACAACAGAAACTGTTTCCCCATCTCCTTAGATAGATAGAAGATTATTCATTATACATGATTGAAACCAAAGTTGAGACGACAACACTACATATCCGCGGAATACGTATGAACAACTGAATGCTATACTTATACGGCGTATCCTGTGTCTACGACTAGTTCGTGAAATACACAAGACTCAGAATGACAATAGTACTCTGTAGTAACACTACAAGACTACCACATGTTCTACAATGATGTACGAACAAAAAAATCAAGCTAGTAATTCTATCGCTTCTATATGTGGTCAAGCATCTTCTTCCCCATCGTTGTTGCATGTTACGGTGTACATCTGTTTTTTTTTTCTTTTTCATTCTCTCGCTCACATTTCACGTTCTCTTTTTCTCTCTCTCTGTCACACTCTTTCTCTCGTCTTTCGTATATCCTATCTCTATCGTCACTCGAGTCATCCTAAAGATCATCGACGACGCATTCAACACATACAAACGCGATCCCCTACAAGTCGCGGAATGTTAAGGGTGATGAATTCGGGATGTCACTTTAGCCTAAATAACTTGCTTTGCTGATTAATATACGTCGCGTGCGAAAATACTAAGAAATATCCTCGCAAAAAGTTAAGCTGGACGGCTTTGATAAAAATTAGGATCTCTTTCGAAGGACGCGAACATTAGGGTGTAGAAAGTGTTGCGGCGGCGGTGGCGGCGGCGGCAGGGAGTGGTGGTAAAGGGAGTTGATACCGCGACCGGAAAAATGATTAGACTTTCCGCGAAGCATCCACCGGCGCTATCGGTACCAGTGATAACACAGTGCATGTAGTCCGAACTGAACGTACAAGGTGCTTAGCCAAAAAGTTCAACGTGACATTAAAATACGTCTGAGAAGAATACAATGCAAACCTCTCTCGCGATAGTACACACGCCTTTCGCCTCCTCGCCTCCTCTATTAATATATATATATACGGAATAAAGCGCGCGTGTTTGCACGTGTGTATGTATATATATATAACGTGAAGAATTATATATCCGTATTTACAATTGGACATTTAAACGCTAAAGTGTCGTGGGCCAAATCCACGTGCAGTTCCAGGCATAAAAATAATATTCAGCTCCGCCGTCTCGTCGACACGGTTTCTCTCCTCGCGTCGGCGTAGCCAGTCATTCTGTTCCAATAGAGCGTACCTCTTTCACCGCGCCGCGTGAGAGGAAATCGCACGAACACTCAGGAACGTAAGTAGATCCGAGTCTTCGTTAATTGACTAGCGTTTCGAGCGGCACAGTGTTGTGACAGCTTTCGCGCTTTAACAAGCTTTCGCTACGTGGTTTGACATCCTACTCGGCAATTACGCGGGATAAAACGGCCGGAACTCTGATTGCACCTCGCTCTCAGTATCACGCTCCGCTCAATCTTTTTCTCACGGAAGCACTGCACGCAGCCACGGAAAGCGAGTTTATTGCTAAACGTTAAAATTCGCAGTGCGTCACATTCGTTTCATTGCCGCGCTCATTGCGTCTAATCCGAAACGACTGATAGAATATACTTTGCGTACCATAAATTGCGGCAAATCTAAGGATAGTCTGATGAAAAGCTGGCCCGTATACAAATGTTGCGCAAATAATATATAGCGCTCGTACATTCGGTAGACTCGTGAACGATCCACGGGAAATCGAATAAACGACAAGCGCCGTTTATTCGAGGAATACATATAAATTCGAAGTTTTATCGTAGTATATGGAAAGTTAAGCGCAAGTTTATCTTTTGGAGTGCGCTTTGCCTTCTTAGGCAAAAAGGAAGTCGTAATTTCAGTAACGCTGCTGGAATTCATGATGCCATCTGTTAAAGTCGATGTGGAATATCACAATGGACCCATTTGCCAGACCAGCTAGAAGAAACCTGAAGAACAAAAAATGCATGTATATACAAATACTTATTTATTCATTTATTGCTGTTTTTCACATATATTATATGACAATACAATTTTATAGATTCCTGAATTATGCAAATATATTGCATTGTATTATCGCTAAAGATCAAAAACCCAAGTTTTTAACTTACGTTCTCAATAAATGTGCTTTTAAGCATATAGTGTAGTAGTTTATGTTATATATATTATAGAATCTCGAAAATAAATGTACGCATTTATCGATAAAAGTGAATTAAGAATATGAGTTTGAGAAAATTTCAAAATTTTGAGACATTTATGATATCACTTACTTTTGATCATGAGCGAGCGCGAGGGAGCGCACGCTACTTTCGCATGCAGGAAATGCATAAAGTAAAGCAAGGTTAAAGGTTCGCCAAACTTCTACGATCCCCTTGTCACCTCCAGTCATCAAGTATTCGCCGTCTCTGCTCAGTAATAAGCACTGGAAATAAACAACGGTGTTATCAATACAATCGTACATAAATTTAACAAATCAAGTTTAAGTTCACGGAAGTTACCTGTAAATTATCATTGTGAGACTCGTGACGAAGACGTTTTCCATTTATAGTGAAGGCCGCTATGTGCCCACGTTCGTAATTTACCACGATGACACCCTCGCGTGACATTGCGATGTTCTCGGGGGATGAAAATCCATTCGGCGCCTCGAGCGATCGTAGAAGATCGCCGAAAGTAGTATGGACAAGAACTGGGCCATCTGTAACATCAAATTATTCGTAATGTAAAAAATCAACTAAAATACTTTGATATCAAACGTCATAAGTTCAGACAGTTCAGTCAATTATTAGATAATAATTACAGAAAAAAGTATCTTTTTTCATAGTAAAGTATATTGTTTAGCCTAGAATTCATTCTTTTTTCAACTTGCAATACGTACAATGCGATCCCGAGACAACCAAACCCAATTCGGCGGATATGACGACGGCTGTCACAGGCTGTTCATGACCTGTAAGGGTGGCACGTGGCGCCGGTGCTTCACCCTCACCAACGATAGTCTGTGTCCTTGCGTTCCAATGCCAAAGGAGGACAGTACAATCAGCGCTTCCAGATGCAATGTAGCAATCGGAAGTAATGTTACACTCGCTGCGCGATAGGCAAGTGACAACTCCGTAATGTCCAAAAACTATCTGAACGATTTTTGCTGCAAATGATAATTTTATCCCCTGTAGAGCTTTATTATATAAAAAAATATGTAAACAATAATTACTATTTATTTTTATTAACTATCATAATGTCGCGATTAATTGTAAAATGTTAAAACTCACCTGTCTCGGTGGAAAAAACGCGGAAGCTGTTGTCCCAAAATCCACAAGCCACCAAGAATCGGCTGTCCACAGTGGTAACAAAGCAATTACTACGAATTTTGAGTTTTTGGCTAAAATTGTCACCTAGATGTCGACGTTGTAAGGTTGGATTCGAGCTGTTTGCCGCTTGAGCTAAAAGTATACAGCACAGCATTGTTAATTAGTGCGCAGACTGCGAAAACGTTATCTTGAAAAATGTTATTTTAATATTGTAATGTTACGTAAATGTTACGAATTTCACCTGTATACTTACAAAGAACAGGATCCATGGATAATGGTTGATTGGCAGCCTGCGCCTGAGGTGTATCTGCATAACTCGGAGATTGCACGGAAGCTGCAAAAGGTTTAAATTGCGATAATCACAAGAACCGATGTGAATAATGTACCGAAGTGCGTGTAGAAAATTACTTTACCTGCGTAATTGGTATTCCACCGATTAACAGCAAACTGCTGTCCAGTAGTTACCGTCACAACCGATGGCAGTGGCAGTTGAGGATAAGTGTTGGCCGAGATGTGGCAGATCGGAGAGTTAGACGGGAACTTGATAGTCATACACACGTCGTCCGGAATGCTCGAGAACATCATCGGCGACTGAAAAAATATTTTTGTTAAGGCTGCATGTAAAAAAAAGGGATCTAAACGTTGAGATAAAACTCACCAAATGCATCGCTGAACTTCTCGGGGGATGTGGCTCCATTAGGAGTTGTGATGGTGTTTGTCCGAAATTTCTAATTTGATTCTCTATAGCTTCCCTTATCATGGGATCGGCGATCGTATCCAATTCTACGCTACCCTCGTACGTCAAATAGTAGAAAACGTTGGTTGCACGTACGGCTTCCGGACCTACGGAAAACAAAGTGATCGAATTGTTACACAAAGATTTCTACAATTTTACGATCCTGTTCCGCGTTATCGCCACGCGACATAATGCATTCTTCGGGAAGCAAACGGCTCTGTGAGAGCGCTTTCTCGACGATTGCTTGTGCTCGGTATTTCCGGCTGGCTCTACTTTTGTGCAACCGGCTGCTACAGCGTAACGCGTAAACGTGTTGCATATTACGGGTGGGACGTATTGTCGCGCTCGGCACACGTGCCTAATTGGTCGGGACAGGGATCGAGAGAAAGAGGAAGCTAACTAAAAACTAATTCCTTCCATACGCGCGCGTTCCCGTACGCGCCAGTCGTCTTCCCTCGCTCCCGCGCACGATGCCGGGACAGAGCATCTTCGGGGAAGCGCCGGATATAGAGGCGCCATCGGCAATTAACATCGGTGGAAATCTAATTTGACTCGACTGCGCCTCTGTCCTGACACCCAGGGCGCAGCCTTGGGTGCTTGCGAGCGGCGCCTGCCATTGTGTGAACATTTATTAATTTAATTCATGGGTTATCGCCCGAACCTAATGTCACAAACGATTTCGCAATCGGTGTAGATTATATATCTCAATAAGACTTTATCATTTTAGATAAAATCATAAAGATTTTTTTAATACCAAATATATTTTTACACCTTATTCTCTTTTAATCCATAATTCATGAGAAATTCTATTATGTTATTCCACTTCAAAGTTGTTCTTACCTTTCTGCTTATAACCGAATATCAGATCGATCCATTGATGTAATTGACAAGATACAAATTCAGACTCGAGTGCCTGAAGAAAATACAATTCAATCAAAAACAGTGTAAAACTGCATAAGTAATAGTATTATTTAACATAAAGTTTATATAAAGCCTTAACGTTTATTTTGAAAAAAATTAATCCTGTACCATTCGATTTATACGTATAAACTCTTCGGGAGACGAAGCCCAAGGTGGTAATTCAACATCGCCGACCGAGCTACCATCCTCCTGTCTGCCCAATCGGTAGCGATTGCTGTTGACCAACATTTCCGGTAGAAAGAAGAATTCCGGAATCAGCTCCTGTTAATGAAAAGGCGAATTTATAGCGCCACCGATAACAATGGATCTTCAGTATACCAAACGGCGCGTATACGATTGAAAATTTATGCGAGGACGATAACAATGGATATTCACCGAGGCGTGGTGAAAATGTAAATTTTGCGAGTATCTTAATCAAATGCAACGAACCTTGACGTCGGATGTATCGCGTTGGCAATTCTTCCATGAGAGCGCGATAGATGAAAATAGTCTATTAGGATGATCAAATTTACCGCCTTGTAACGCCAAAAACATAGTCGTCATCGGTTCCTGTAAAAATAATATTTTCGTCATCATCATTAAGATGCTTATGTACAGCGTCAATATTAAAATTGATGATCAATTTAATTTAAGATATTATTTCCAGCTTTAGTTTACGATTGCGGTTTTTAATCCAGCAATCCGCATCGGACGCAAAATAATTGATTATTAATAAAAATTATTCTACAAAATGTAAATAAGAATAATACTTTTCTTTTATTTAAAAAATTGATATAAAAATATTAGACACTTGCTATGATCAAAAAATGGGATTTCTTCTCCTTCTTGTATTATTCACATATCGATATACTTCTAACTTATTTAGATTTATTGTATTTAATTTTTATAACATTTTTTCATTTTTTATTTATTTGTAAAAGAACGCCATTTTTGCGTCCTTTTCGTAACGGGAGCACGTAATCCTGCAGAATGTCAATAAAGATGAGACATAAAGAAACGAGTGTGAGTTGGGACGGAGAAAATGCGGCGCGACTCTAAACCGCCACTTAGACACACTTTATAGGCGGCCCTTTGTGTGCGCGGTTTCTTGTAAAGCCCTTTCTCGTTTCTCGGTCAGTCATCCGTTCCGTTGACAGGCGAACGAACGCAAAGCGAGAGGCCACACACGTAATCAATGCTGCGGCACGAACGCGAAAGTAAAGCGTAAACTTCAATTTTTGCATTTTACTAGAAACACGAGCCTCGCTATACATACCAAGCTTAAAACTATTCCTTTAAAGCTCCGAGATAATGCTATAAATAGATTGTTAATGTATCTTCGGACAAAGCGATGAGGTAGCAAGCGCAAACAGTTATAGATCAATAAGTTGTTTATGATGAAATATTTTATCTTATAAGTATGTTGCTCTCTAACAATTTGGTAATGTTATATCGTTTTTAAGTTTAAATATACATAATAATATCAGTACTCTAACATATTTTAGATTTACTTCATTGTTTTTTTAAAGCAATATATAAATTTATATAAATTGAACATTATAGAATTATTGTGACAACTGGTAAACTGGCGAAAGATAAAGTTACAAAATTGAAAAAGGAATAAAATTCAAAAATTTACATATACATTACAATTTACGTAATAAAATTTTTATATAAATTATCTTAACTGTATGAAAAGAACAAAGAAAGAAAGAAACAAGAAAGAGCAAGAGAGAGAGAGAGAGAGAGAGAGAGAGAGAGAGAGAGAGAGAGAGAAAGAGACGTTTTCCAGTTAGGTTCTGAATTTCAAGTGAACGAGGAAATGCAGCAGAAAACAAATGTGTATATTTAACGAGAAGGCGGGCGTCTTTGGCACGAGGGCGTTCCGACGCCCCCAAATTAGCGTGCACGCAGTACTAAAAGTGTCGCTTAAATTTATGGTGCGGACTGGACACGCTTCGTAAGAGAAAAGACCAAAAATCAGCGATTGGAAGCTAATTATATACCCATAAAATGAATAAAGACCCAGTTCTACATCCTGCATTAAACTTCGATTTAATCTCGACAAAGGAAATGATGTGATTAATATTTCACACTAATTAATATATTTTTATTTAACGAATGCTTCTGTCATGCAAATAAATACGGATTAATCAATCCTTCTATCTTTATTAAATTCAGGTAGTAATCGTTATAAAGATATCTCTTTTTACAGCCGTAAACGAGAAGCGAAGTTAAATAATATCAAGCGTATTATTTTCGCAAAGTAATAAGAGACTTACCACTCGTATCATCCAATTTAAGACAAAAGCCGCCGTAGAATAATGCGTGCCGTAATGGAAGGGCAGTATAGTGTCGTGTTCCCAACTCTGGAAGCGCTCCTCGAAATAAGCTCTTCTGTTCGGATTCAATGCGCCAATTGGCTGTGAAATGTACAAACGTTCTTTAGTTGTTTGTTCTAAAAATTTTGCTGCATCTCAAGCAACAAATGTGACTTGTGTTGAAGAGAACAAAATTAACAGAATACTTTTCTTTCGTCGTTACATGCAGATTCGCTGAGTACATACCTTAGACAAGTCTCGATAATTGCTCGGTAAACTAAGATCAAGTTCCTTCGTTTCGTAGTTGGTTAATACCCAAGGAAATACAGGATACTGGTTCAAGTCATTGTACGTGCGGCCTGAAAAAATAGAAATTTTTTCCGTCAAAATCAAGAAGAACTTTCAACTCATTTCTAGATTAAATCGTCATGTTCCGCATCGTCGATAAATACTGAAGCAAAAACGCAAGATTCTTTTAATTTAAGGCCACGTATGTATCCTCTTCTCTTCCTCACACGACCTAAATCATCGCTGAGCGTCTTAAGACAAAAAAACGAACGAGGAAGTCGGGACGGGTGGTAAGTGCTTAAATTAAATTCCTCGTACATATCGCTGAGAATAGACGAGAGGATCTTGATTTTTAATGCGGATAATCACCAGCCTACTTTTTTTTCCTTGGCCTGACCCTGAGTCTCAGGAGCCACGGTCACTCCTATCTATCTCGCACCCCCGCTGTTAGGCTAAGGGCGACGAAAGCGGCCACGAGACCGCGCCGGGATTCTATTTTTACGAAAAACGCGCCGTGCGGCTCAATGGGGCGCGGCGCGCCGTTTAGTAAGCGCATAACTCAGAGCGTGACGGCTAATCGCTCCTGAAATTGTCACTCCTAGAGGTCTTACTCGTGTGTGCTTTCGCTTCCTCCCCGTGAACCCCCACGGAATCCCATCCCGAAATGCATTAGTGACGGCAGCGCGGTCCCAAGGCTGAGTTCTAATCTCTTTCCCTGTCGCTAATTAAAGCACGTCAGCGAGTTTGTCACTCGGCGCCCTCGTGACGGATACACGTGTGTCATCGTCCTCCCTCGCTTCGCTGCTTGCCTCTTTCTTTCTTTTTGCGGTCCTATTTGGCGGCATAGCACGCGAAATGTTCCCACTCGTGATAATCGCGCAACGGAAGCGATTAGATAGTTACAAGCGAGGAAGTAATCGACTTGCGTTAAATCTGCAAGTGCAACGCGTCGTTTAACAAATTTAATGGCAAGATAATAGTACAGGATAGAAGTGTGAAACGTCGGATTTTGATATTTCGCAAATAACATATTGCTTCGCATTAATACTTTCACTATTATCTATATTTCAGTGTGCGACACGTTTCCGCAAAAAGAAAGAGATGGCCCGAGACCGTCTCTAAGAAGTTCGCCAGATATTTAATTCCCCTGGCGAAAAAGGGCTCTACGTAACTGTAAAGTCGTACCGCGGCCGACCGCTGCATAAGTCCCACCGCGTCTCGACAATGCGACCGTAAATCGTGGGCGCCGCGCGAGCGACGGCAGTGCGTAAATAATAGCGAGGCCGCGTTATGCATCAAAGTGATTATTAATGGTAGCGTCGGCGTGAGTGAACGCTCGAGGAACGCGCCTCGACAGCGGAATGTCCGTGACATAAACGCACACACGTACTGCCTTCTGCTTCGCCTTAAGGACATCAGACCTTACCCTTGTGCTTTTCCCTCCCGAATTCTACGCTTCACTAGTAAAAAAATATAAACAATATTCGAAAAAATTACAAAGCGCAATAAAATGACAGTATCAAATTACGAATCTTTTGCAATTTTGCGAAACTGATTCATAAATTAAGACCCGATTCGTAATTAAAATCGTTGCTTAATTCACAGCGTAGCAACTATGACTTACAAGATGATACCGCCTCCCTAAAGCCGGTTTTTCCGAATTTAACATAATGCGTAATTTAACGGCAATTGAGAGAGTCGTAAAAATTAGGACGTCGAGTATTTATTCCGATATTGCCGGGCAGTCGATGTTTACACCGAGTTTGTGTGCGAACGGATCGGTCGGTTGCTTTATCGCGCTGTCGCTGCGCGTCCTCGGCAATAATTCACTGCAAAGCAGGACCAGCCTAGATACGATCGAAAACGAAGGCGACGACCTGTTGGCAACTACCTGGGACGAAAGGTCCGTAGTTCGGCGTGTATAAAGCGAGTTGCATACATCTTGAGAAATAAATGCGACAGATATACGAAGATACGCCGGTACTTTCTGCGTGTGCGTACGTTACGTTATTATATTCCGAGTTCCATTTATGCTCCACATTTTTTGTTTTTAATAATTTTTTTTTTATTCAGTAATAAATCTTGCGTTTTCTTCTTTATTGAGCACAATAGTTGACATGCCAAGTATTTTAAACCGAGCATTTAAAATATTCGCGACACCGCGGGATGTGACCAAAGCAATTATATCAAGAGGAAGATCAGGCTGTCACGCATCTTGCACAGGGTGATCCACGTAGAGCGCTACAAAGCGTTTTTCGGCAATAAAGGGACGTCGGCAAAGTGCAACGCGCAATCACACGAACGCGGATACGAAGTGAATATCCGACACTTAAGAAACGCGCGGCTCTTATTTCGAAGGAGCATTCATCGATCGACGACCGTCTCGAACGATCGTTCCGTGCGATTCGCCCTGTACAACGCGCCGCGCGGCGACGGGCTATCGTATTTACATCGGATTCGCTGTCATTAATTTTTAATAAACCGACGCGCGCGAAGAGCAAATAAAACCGCGCGACTGATCGTGGATGCGGGAGCGCGGACCGGCTCGGCGCGGCATGGCGCGGACCGGTTCGTTTTCGTATCTCGAGTCTCTCTCTCTCTCTCTCTCTCTTTCTTTCGCCGCCGGAGAGACGGTTCCCGACGTCGGTCTCGACGTTACACGAGGCAGAGGAACGCGCTCCGGTACCCACGGCTATTTATTCGAGCAATTAATATATAACCCTCGTAAATACGCGGGCTGCGGCGGCCACCCCCGGGCGGCTCGCGGCGGACTGCGCCAAAATGCGAATAATTACGCGTCCGTGCTCATCGGCGTCATTAAGCCGGCCGACCGCGCGCGGGCGTGGGTGAGCATAAATCCGACGTGCGGCCCGGTGTATAACTTATACGGCGCGATTGCTCGGGCGAGCGGCTAACCGACTCGTTTACAAGAATCGCGGCCGGTACCGCCGGTTAATACCACCGTCGCGGCGACGACGAGATCGGCAAATGCTATCGTGCGCGGCCCGACGAGCATCATCGGCAGGGAACTTCGCCTGGGGAGAGTGAGGATCGATCACTCTACGGAGCCGATGAACCTCGCGGCGAGCGAGGAGAATCGTTTGATGATACGTTTGTTTCTCCTAGGCCTCCCGCGTGTAACATGGAAGACAAATGGTGCACACGTTGAATCCTCTCTTCCGTGAAATTAAAGATAAATTGTTCTATCGTGCGCGCGGGTAATAAAAGCACAATGAGCGGGAACGCACGCTTTGCGTGTAGGTATCATTAAATCTCGCGTATAACCGAGAAAAAGAGAGCGCGCTTGTAAAGGACCGAGCAAAAAGGTGATACCGAGGCTCCCCGTGACTCGTCAAGAGTCCGAACTGTCTCGTTAAAAAGCGCGCACGAGGCCGGCAAACGGCGTGTCTCGAGTTTCGTGATTTGGTTCGATGAGCGCGCGCGAGGGAGCCCGATATTAAACCGATGAGAAACAAAGACGCGACCGCCATTTCGCCCTCAGCGACGCAGGAGGCGGACGACGGGGGCGCGCGGTGGCGGGTCCCTCGGGAGAGGATTACCGGGGTCCACGAGGTTGGGATTACTCGCATGGGGTAGCTAACGGAACACAGGGCTGATTGAGAACATCCCTAATGCACCACGACAGACTCCATTCGCCCGTGTGCGCCCATAAAAAAGCCCGGCGTCTTCGCTCCTTTCTCCGGTCGATACTCTCCAAGCGCAGAATCGACCGACCACCGGCCTCGATCGCGTTTCATATTTGTCTAAGGTAGAGATATACTTACCAGCGATTGTGTTCAGGAACATTAGATACTCAAAGTTGGATATCTCCCGGCGCTGCCACTTTTGAGTCATGTTAGAACTTCTCATCAACTGTCGCGGTGACATCAACGACGCCCGCCTGTAAAATACATGAAATTCACCAATTACCAGCAGCCACGGATTCATATTTAAAATATATTATTAATAATTACTTAATCAAGCTCATCAATTGAATTAATCAATGTAGAAAAGGTACAAGAGCCACATTTTTACTTTCTTGTTCATTAAACTAATTAACTTAATTATTATTTGCAAGCAAAAAAAAAATAGTCAATGACACAAGTCAATTAAAAAGATTTTAAAAAATTAAAAGTAGTTTTCTCCAAAAAAAGTGGCCAAGATAACAATCGACCACATATTTTTCTTATTAAAATGTATAAAATAGTTACAACTAGCAAAAAATGTAACGCAAGTTGTTTCTAGCAGATTATTTTCTAATTAACTCACTTTAATTATTTTAATGAATATCTAAGGCGAAGTAACAATTGTGCTCGATTTTTAACTTGTTTGAATGACAGCGTCTCAGTTGTCAACGATATTATTATCGACTTCATGTATCAACATAAATTTCACCTCAACCTATTTTTACCACTAGCATTTAAAACGTCCATATCTCTGCTCGTTAAGCCGAAGTGTATAGAGGCTTACGTAGACATATGGAAATGAGAGCATCTACATGCATATGTTTAAATCCGTATCGAAGCTACACGCGCGAACAATGAAGTATATACACAATCGAAACAAGACGACTTATGGTTTGCCGCCAAAATAATTTGCTGGCGTGATTGCGTGTCAGATTGTGGGCCGTATTGCGAGACGTGTCACTTCTCAGCAGCTTTAATTGCCGAATCAAACGCGCGGTGCATCAGCTTTGATATCCAGTTAAGACGGTGGGTCAGGCTCAATTCGCAAGGGCAATTACGTCAAGATGCGCTCACCAGCACTTCTGCGTTCTCGCCATAAAGTCCGTCGCGCGTCTTTACGAACGCGAGGATCGCTGATTTAGGATTTATACGGGAGACTTTAACGGGCGTCCGTCCTTCCGACGTTAAAGGAGGGCACACGACCGGACGCATAAATTCAATCCCTCGGATTCATCCCGCGTAAATTTCATGCGAGCATGAAAACTTCCAGTGCGATCGGCGGCCAGCAAAGTGCTGCCCCGCTGCATTTCTCGAAGCATAAATGTCGAAACAAAATGTAATCGTTTTTTTATCTGAAAACTTCGGGATGTATTATTGGTTAAATTCTTTTTAGCGATTGCGTATATGTAATTAAAATAAACGTGCGTGAAATACATACATAAACCGTATGATCAAGATTTTAAACCTACCCTACATTCGATTCACGTTATTCGTGGAGTAGATTAATGTTCACGATAAGTAAATATAAATTAATATGTAATTAATATGGTAAAAAAACATCTATAATTACTCAGACACATTAATGAATAGATTCACACATAAGTTCATAAATAATAAAAATTTACACAAATTATTATTAGGTTTAAAGAACTGGACTTGATCGAGAAAAGGTTTTCTTTATATTTGACTTAATAAATAAATATATAAACGCGCGCGCGTGTCTTATGCAAATGATATCCTCGATATCTTGAGGCTATGTAAGACTTTTTTTGTAAATATATTTATATATGACAGCTGCATTTCATATATGTTGTATTTCAAGCATGTTTATTAAAACTATATATATATATAGATCGCTAGAGAATATCATATTTATCCTCTACTAATTAAAATTGTATAATATTTAATGAAATATATTGTGTAAGATAGCTATATTAAATATGTATATATTTATAATAGCGTATCACAGTCTCATTTGTTTTACAAGTGCGATCCTGTAATACCTAAATTAATTTAAATTATCCAAGTACACTGTCATATATAATAATTCTTATCAACAATTCTTATCAAATTCTACAAAAGCATAGAATATTATTATGTTCATTGCATGAAATATGAATGAAAGATATTTGCGGTCGATAAAAATAAACATTTAAGACTTCTTAATATTGATTATCTCAATATAATTAAAGCTGCAATAAAAGATCTAAATATATAATTCATTACGATTATTATGCAATTTGTTTAAAATTAATCGAACAATTAATAATTGTAATATTTCTTCGAAAAAATTAAATAATACGACACGCTAATTAACTGAAAAACTTTTCATAAATAAATACAATTTCTCATACGTCACGAAATAAATTCGCGTTTTATATAGCGACGAATTATTTCGGTTAGTTAAAAATTTTCTCTCTTTCAGTCAGAAGGAGAACGTCAGAGTTTGCCGTCGTATATTTATGGCCGATGTATTCTTCTTGCCGACTATCTCGTATATAGGAACGTTCTAATGGATGGGTCGATGCGCGGATACGCGAACCTCTGTTCTTGCCGCCAACTCCTGTCTGCCTATAAGACTTTGTCCTGCAAGAATCTCTTTTTGGTGCTTGCGACACCACAATACGAGAAAGACATGGAGCTTCACGCAGGGACGAATTTTGCGCCCTTACTTTCCTTCCTACGCTTGCTCATATAGCTATATTTTTATTCTTTCAGATATTATACATATTTGTTTTAGTAAGGAAAAACGTAAGTAATTAAAATAAAATAATTAAAATATAAATAATAAAACAATATGCCTGGCAATATATATATATGTAAAATAATAAAAGCGCTATTGCTGTGTACAGAGTTTCATTTTTTAATGTACATTCAGTTTAGAATTCAATGACATTTGCATATAATAAAATAATAAGAGAATCATATATGCATTATGTACGCTTAATAAATAATGCATTATATTTCCTACCGTGTAAAAATATTATACTAATTTTTTAAAAAAATTTACAACATGTGCGTGCTAAAGATAGTACACATGTAATAAACTAAATGTATAATAAAATGTAAAAAAATACTTGTGTGTGGCGATAATTTTTAATGTTATCACTTATTAACGATATAACCGATACTTTTTATTGTTTTTAAAAAGCAGCTTGAAATCAAATCATTAACCAAAAATATTCTCTATCTCATCTTTGTTCTCCACTTGATTTACCGATGGTGACTGATAATTAAAATACATTCTCATTCTTATTTATTGCTCCTATAGTCGGAATATATATTGGAAATGATAAATATCTGTAGAAAGAAGCGCGTCGAATGCGTCCCTGGAATCGTCTTTCCGACAGGGACAAAGAAACGAGGGAATGCGACGAGCATGTTTGGAAGTAGATTCCGAGATCTCCTTGGATCTTTCCGTGCAACAGCAGAAGCGCTTCCTTCCTCTGGGCAGTTATCTGACTTACCTAGTCTGAGGTATCCCATATTTGATGCCAACACCAACCCGCGGTAGCGCCTTGATCATCTTTTTCACCGTCGCCTGGTCCGAGAACGCGAACAGGATTGAAGCTGTGGACAAAAAGGTGTTAAAGTGTGAATTATAAGCGGGTCCGATTTCGAGGATACGTCGACGTCAATCATTCAGACGATGAACAAAAGAGAGAGAAATAGAATTCCTTCAGAAATCTATTCTTTAGGTGCGAACATATATTTACAATATCGATAAGAATTATGGTTTAATAAAGACATTATGACAAAGATAAAACGTACTATTACCTTTGCATTCTACAAGAATATTACTACTTAATCATTTGATTATGCTAATATTAAGACATTAGATTGTCATAATAAATTAATAAGCATAATTGTATCCAATTTATTGTACAATGACTAGACTTGTAATAAATTTGAAGAGTTTAAAATCGATGGGCTTGTTTCCGTGGAATGATAGAAAGCGAGAAGACCCAATCGTTCGGAGTGCGTTCGCGATGTTCCCCCTGAGAGTTCAAAGGGTAGCGTGTGAGAAGATGGTTACCATAAATACTTCCTAGTAATTTACCAAACTATCCGTATACGAAAGCAAAATGTTCATTTTAATCTCAATTACAGAGAGAAGAAATTCGATCAATTTATTCATAAACTTATCAAAAAAATAAAATATAACCAATCACTTTTTCTCTTTCTTCTCAATAAACAGTTGATATAATATTTCATAGTTTTAATAAATATCTTTCCAAGCAATCTAAATCGTCATTCTTGACCAACGTGCGCATCCTTTCATAACATAATATTACGTCTGCGATAGTGTATATTCTTTCCAGCTGTTTCGCGTTTTTCTTCGGATTCATGCTGGTACGCGCATATTGCTAATCTTTCAACTATTAATATTCACACGCCTCCAACGTGGCAAGCAGATGCTCCAATCCCTTTGCCGCGGAAGCCGCCCTTATCCATGGCGGAATGTCCGATAACGTAAATTACGCGAGCGGACATGAGGTAGCGTGTCGAGAGGCGGTAATCGTGCAAAAGAGCCAGTCTTGCAGGCTACTAACCGCTACGTTCGATAACAAGGAGGTCCTTTCACGTAATTTCGGATGACCATAACGTAAAGCATGCGACATGCCCGGTAACCGAAAGTTACACCGTGGCCCCGTTATAAAGTAACTCATCCTCAGTTTTTATTGTTCGACGATTTATCGCGAGAGGGAGAGAAGACCCCGCGATCCGTGCGTGTTCCCCGGCGTTTTTCGGCTAATGAACGCGCGTATCCAGTGATTTTTTTAATGAACGGCGAAGGCACCTCGCAGGGATGACATTCCACCGCTAACATCTCCTCACGACGCATCGAAAGTCAAGATCAGATTAGAATCGGGGAATGCTCGGGGAATTTATCTGCGCCCCGTAGAAATAATCAGCGGGATAGTGGCCCGAGGCAGATATAAATAATTCTCTCGCGCGGACTTTGTTACAGGACACGGTAATCCGCCTCGAACGAAGGACGAACAATTGTTAACGAATACGTCATTATTAGTAATTGCGCGAGCGCAATGACTCGATTAAGGTAAGGTGACATAATTTCTAATTCTTAAGATACATTTGAAGTTTTAGATAATTTTAGATAATTAGCAAGTTTGCAGTCCAAATTAGTTAATGTAACTATAAAGGAAAAATTATTATTGATAGGATCAAAGTTGTAATTTATTTTATTCTAGAAAAGTATTCCCAAATATGACATAATAAGTACAATTCTGAATATAACATGGTAAAATTTATATTCCCTATAAATAACACAACTTTTGCAGAGAGACTAATAAATGATTATTGAGTTCAAAATAAAATCAGAATTATCAAATTTAAACTTCGAATTGTACTATGTTCAAAATTGTGTCACCTTACTCTAAAATTTTGGTTTCGACTGTTTAACATTAAAATGAAATAGATTTTAATTAATACGATTTCATATTAATTCCCGAATTAAAAATGCTATCATATCTGCGACCGTACGAAGTTATCGTAGTTATTGCACGATAAAGTACAAAGCAACGGTGGCAGGTGCACCCGCGGGATTAAATAACAAATTGAGTTTAGAAAGAGACATACCGTAATGCGGGCGAGATATTTATTATGTAAAAACTAACGTTCGGACGCAACACCTTGCGGCGAGCTCGAGATTCCGCCGCCGTTCGCGTTGGATTAGATCGCGCGAAATAACACAAAATGGGACTCGGGGGGGACGACAAGAAACGGAATGCTCTCTCTCTCTCTCTCTCTCTCGTCCGAAAGCGGCACTCTGATTGAGGACATACAAAACGAGAGGAATCGTCGGCACTTACTTCTGCTTGCGAGAAAGATCTCGATGGCCACATTTTGCAGCAGGTAACGCCGAGAGAAGATTGCGCGCACCTCGGAGAAGTACCATTTTCCGTGCAAATGGTCGCAATACTTCAGCACCTGGAACAGAAATTAGAGATTCGCTCTTTTTATTAATCATTTTAAATTAAAATAAATTAATTTAAAAGGGATTGAACAGTGTTCAAGTAATACGTATATAAGTATCTGTGGTATCATGTGTAATATTTTGTAATATATGATTGCATTTGTTTATAATTATGAAGGGGAGTAAATTATTTACATATTTTACAAGATTTTTTGCTTGAATTTTTAAATTGTTACTGTCTTATGTGATACAATTTTATAATACTATTTTTTATATAAGTATGTTAAATTAAAGAAATGTTTTTCGCTAAATTCTTTGCAATACAACCTTGAAATTTTCAAGACAGAAAATACATTTAACACGCAGTGTGCTATGTTGGAAAAAATATATTTTATCCTAAAATATTCTTCAACATTAAAAATTCAACTCTGACCAAATAAAGACTTATTTCTACTCACTTGTACATTCACATATCGGTCAATTTTCACTTATTAATGTTCGTACTTTCTCGCGATAAATTTATCGCAATGGGCGAGATATATTCTTATTATTACAGTAATTATTTATCGCAATGGGCGAAATATACCTTTCGCAATGATAATTAAATGACCGTTTCCCGACGTCGCGAGGAAAATGTCCATTGGGGTCCAAGACGGGATGGTCCGAGGATACGAGCGCATGGCTGAATATAAGAATGCAACCGCGGTGCAGTGAAGTGTGATGTGATATAGTGAGACTAGTGCCGGTTGCAAGATGGCCGTCATGGTAGGAGGAGCCTCCTGCTGAGCCGAGAATCGATCCCAGGACCTCGCGGACTTGCGCTCTCGAACGAGTCGTGAACAACTCGTTGGCGAAAGAGGGAGAGGTGGAGAACAAAAAGAACCGAGGTTCGGCGAGAGAGTGCGCAGGGTGGAAGGGAAAAAGATCCCGACATACACGGTACATAAGGAAGAAGGGAAGCAGGAGGGAGATAAAGTGAGGGATCCCGGACTTACCACCCCGCGTCTAACAAGGCTTTCAATTTTTGCCTCTTAATGAGGACGTATCGTGCCGCCGCGGTGTCCTTACGCGCGGCGAATGAAATTATCCTCGAAATAATCCGCCGAAATGATCCATTCAGCTGATTACGCTCGAGAGGTCTGCGGTAAGAAATGCCAATAAGATGCCTATCTGCGATCCTCGTCGTTTGTTAAGGCCGCCTTTTGCAATGAAAATGCGAGTATCGCAAACGTAAGCGTAACCAGAAATGTTGTCGGACTTATCAAAGCCGAACATCGGTATCCGGAGACACCTTAGCGTCATGTTCATGTAATTATTTTACTAGTCTTCAAAAGCGCGTTTGGCCATTAGCAAGTTGAATAGTTAGACGTACAACCATCTCGATAATTTTATTGCATTAACAAAATGAAAGGATATGAAAATCGTACTCATGAACGTACATATACATACGCGGAAGCTGTATAATTATGCAAGGCAAAAGAAAGAAATAAAATTCCTCAAACAGTTATCAGATTTTAACAAGCAAAAATGGATAAAGTTTGATTTTACGTATAATTTTAATAAATCCAACTGTTTCAATTAAATAAACGATTATCAATAAAGATTGAATCGCCAATAAAATATGAAAATTAATGTATTTTTTACATCTGAACATTTCAGCAATTCAACATTTCTGTATATTTTACGATATTCTATTTCGTAATATTTTCACAAAAACATTATCGCGGCAAGTCTTCAAAGTAAATTCTTTGCATGATGACGATGACGATGATGATTGTGCAAGAAATAAGTCAACTTCGTTAACGAAGAAAAAGAAAAAATGTCGGAACATGTTTTGAATCATTGGACGCATGTTAAAAGTTTACGATGACGTACCACACGCATGTCAAAATTATAGAACATAAGCGGCTTCAAATTTCTAGCGATTATAAACGTCACATCTCCCATTTGCTATAACAATGACACAATTCAAATCGATCGATCCATTGGACAGTGTGAAGATCGTACTAGATTTAAAAATTTTTTAAATTCAAAAATAAAATATCTTCCTCCTAATAATAATTATAATATCAATCTTGTTTTATAATACATAGAAGAGTAATAGCACTAAATCCAGAAACCTTTTCGATGTATTTATTGTTTAATAAACAATAGACTTAAGCAATGAAATATTCACTTTTCAATTTTCTTTCCACAATTCTCTGAATGTCACGGAGCGATCTTGTGCACGATGGAAGGCAACGCGCAAGATTGGAAACCAACACGGGTGCAAACGCATAAAGCCAACCCCTAAGGCGATCTGCGCAAGTTCCCCGCAAACACTGCTCGAGATTGATAAGGGCCGTATCGCGGCTCAGAATCCATTATTTGGATACCTGCGGTAGCAATACAGATATATCACGTACTGTGCATTAAATCTTGTCAAGGATTAGATAGGCTCATTCATCGTTACTTAATCCCCTGTGCATGCGGGATACGATTCATTGTTCTACAACGCAGTGCCTCTTTGCTGCGATCGTGTTAATCGATTCTTTAACAAAACATAAATCTTAAAATATTTATGCGATTCAATAGAATCATTAAGTAACTATAATATATAATAATATTCATAAATACAACATATAAAAAAAAAAATAGTTTTTATAGCTTTATGTGCATAAATTTGTTTTGCTGATAAAATATTTTAATAATTTCAAAAATTATAGAACATCGTTTTTCTGCATACAAAAAAACTAGACATGACTGTTCTCTGTCTCTGAAAAGTACGACTTTTTATATTTCTGCGTAATTATAGTACTCTGAGAGGAGAAATGAGAGATATTCTGCGCACACATTCGTTACGTGCACATGTAGCATATTCATCTCCGGGAGCTCTATTCGAGTTGTCATCAAGCCGCAAAATGTGCATCGTACCGGTAGGACATATAAAAATAATACGTTTACACGTCGCGACGCGAGCCAGCGGCTGGGTGGCGAAGACCACACGCGGTTAAAGAGAGGTCCTGGCCGCTGAGTGTCAAGTGGTACGCGATTAGAGCTCCCCATGATGCTCTCCGTGCTCATCTCTCACCAACCGAAACCGTCCCGACTCAGCAGAGCGCCGGGGTTGCGTCGCGACGACAATAGGCGACGTGATGTAACAACATGTGTCGCATTCGCAAGGGGGGTTCGCCTCCCCCTTCGTCGCACGCTGGCTGTGCATACAACGTTAGGGTATATCCCATAGAATGGGATACCACTTAGCAGCCCGCCAGCGGTATACAACAAACAGATTAAGCGCCGGACAATAATGGACCCGCGCCGTTCACTCTCGTCGGGCTCACTTGGACGCCTACGAGCACTCTCCGCGTATTTCAATGACGCGGTTCTTTCGAAATCATGATACCACAATACAAATGGCATAGTGAAGTGCAGGGTACGAATGACTGGTAAAACGTGTTATGCTTGCATACATCTCAGTTATTCACCGAAGGGGTGATTCTTCATACCATACAATGTTAAATTCGTAATGTCAAACTGTGCCTAATTTAAATTATTTTTTTATTATTCCTACGTCGCTATTGCTTCTCCTCGATATGT
Organism: Monomorium pharaonis; assembly: GCF_013373865.1. Classification (NCBI taxonomy): domain Eukaryota; kingdom Metazoa; phylum Arthropoda; class Insecta; order Hymenoptera; family Formicidae; genus Monomorium; species Monomorium pharaonis. The sequence continues at coordinate 40,395,173 of NC_050467.1, read as the reverse complement.
CGTTAAGTAAATTGAAACAATGGAATTAAACAAAACAAATTTATTATTTATTAGGTTACGTTAATATAAACCTTTCTTACTTTGAAACTAAGCAGTTTCAAGTAAAGAAATGGACTGATTAAATGTCATTGCTTTTTATTTAGACACGTGTTTAAATAAAAAATTAATAAATAATAAATTTCTATACATGGAGAAGAAATACGAAAACAAAAATGTTATTTAACTCAAAGAATTAATTTAAATTTAATCCCTTAACATTTATTTTATTATTTCCAGCATTAATTAATCAATATATATTAAATTCATATAAAAATGCAATAAATTTACTTCAGTACTTTAAATCCTTCGAATTGCGGATGCCAGTGACGAACCCCACGTGTATGCATACGAAAGATTGATGCAAAAAATGCACGTCAAATCGTCGAACGCAACCAAGACATATAGATTTTCATAAATTTATTATTGCCATTTATTATTGTGAGCAACGATAAAAACGAATTTTACAGAACGATCGTACGGTTGCCACGTTGACGGAAACAGACGGCGCGGCGTCTGTTTTCGTGGATGTGTCGGCTAATGCTCGAAACATTCGGGTGCCATCGCGGCGATCCCAAGCGGCAATGAGTTATGTGTGCCACGTGCGTGTTCTCATACCTTTATTACCGCAGCATCGCGCGAGATAACGCACAAAGGGCGCGTCGCGCAGCGTGACTCGTCTCGCGTTCTACTAAATTTGCCACCGCGCGAACTAAAAAGAAAAGAACAAAGAAATCTTCCAAAAGCACTCATGTGTGTGTGTGTGTGTGTGTGTGTGTGTGTGTGTGCGTGCGTGTGTACGTACACGTACGTAACGAGAACAAAACGGGCGGAACGCATACCTGCCCCGAGCTAATGACGCTCGATCAATAGCGGAAAGAGAACGATGTTTTTCCATTTAATTAACCCGTACCGGTTTCCCAGGTATCATAAAACTGTAAATAATATATGCGACCTGTTTCCGGTAACAGATGTGAACGGGCCGTCTGTCGCGTTAAGCGGCTCGTCTAAACTAGTAATGAATACTAAGGAGAGATCAGAAAGCATCGGTTGCTGCTGCTAATAATAATTCCGTTGTAAAACGACTGATCGTCGTCGTTATGCGGTTTTTTTTCTCGGATGCTTCTAATAAACATTCGAGGTAACTCCTAATAACGTGAATGTTACAGATGAACAATTCGTTTCTATATTACGTTTCATAAGAAATATTTATTATTTAAACGAAATAGAATTTTAACTTTCTTTTCGATCGTTCAATCCGGCAAATGGTTTTCGCAGTGATTTACGTAACGATCGGGGCAATTTTCTTTGAGACGAAATCCCGACATTCAGGACGATCTATATTTTCCGTGCCATTTGACAAGGAAACCGTGAAATACGTACTCCACGGCCACCGCCTCTCTGCCGGCTGCCGAAGCTCAACGGGTCCCGGATTACTTGAGGATTACGCGGGGATGTTCATCCGAGCTGATTTACAAGGTCGACTCGGCGTGCCGGTCGGCACAGACCGGAGTGGTCTCGTTCCAGAAGATGCATCACGGTCCTCGATAGAAATGTTACACAATGAAAACGGGAGAGTCTACGCAATGGAAACCAAAAGTGCTCTTATGCCTATTGTACTTACAACGCCGAGGGAAATATTTTGGCGTGCACCGAATGCCCGAACTCATTTTTCAATTCGACGACGAAGATGACGAGCCAGCAACGAATGTAATCTCGGTAATTCCGATCTTTGCGAGGCAGATAAAATATTTATGTATTAATAAATTTGTTTGAATAAATAATTTCGAGTTGGATCTTTCGTTTCATCTCTCATGCGTCCGGCAGCTTCCGATCGAACGATAATTTCTCAAGAGTGTCATTTTCCGAGCCAGGCCGCGAGAAACGTCGGTGTACAAATAATTCGGATGATAAACGAATTAACTCGAAATGGGATGATGAAAGGCACATTTAGGGCGGCAGGAGCCCTCGGGTTCTGCCTTAATGCGAGGGCTGATGTAGCAGAACGTTTGACCCCTCGCCTCACCAACGCAAGACAGGAGAGCGAAACGGGGAGAGCGAGACGGAGAGAGATCGCGAGTACGACACACGTGCTCGGCTCATGAATCAAGTCGTATTAGCGAGAGAGAAGTAGGGACCGCCGGGTACCAATCTACCACTCCAACTTGGAGTAGATTGGATTCTCGAGCTTTATTCGATTATCCACGAACGAGAGGAGCACGAATTGAACGTGGCGCGACTCTCTGGCATAACCCGCCGTTTCGCTCCGCAGCTTTTGGCAGTCGGAGCATAAACAATGAGTTGGACAGTGATGGACGGCGTAATGAAGTAAATGAGATAAAAGGTACTACTATTTTGTCCAGTATTCAATAAAATAAAAAATTGCACCCCCGATTAGAAACGAGATTAAATCAAGATAAGCTCTTTGAAAAAAAAAACCAATGTTATAATAAAAGATTTTTCACGGTAATGTTGCAAAAATTAATAGAAAAATCCATCACAAAGTACTGCATATATATCGATAGCAACGTTTATTTTCTGTTCTATTACAAAGGGTTGAAACGATCAGACGAGCGAAGAACGATGGTGGCCAAAGATATAAAGGTCTAATCGGTAAAATCTTGCGATGTATCCGCCTGGCCGATCAGTATTCTTCAGTGGATATTTGTGTTGTAGCGTGAGTTTTTACGATTGTGTTATAAAAGGGAGGATCCAGTATCTCGTGTTTGTAAGCTATTTTTCGGCGCGCACACCTGCCCCTACGGCGTATGTATTGTGCGTGCGTATCATCAAGACTAAAGCTCCATATTTGCGTTTGGCAACGCGTTTATACGAACAGGAAGCGACATCACCTTTCATGCCAGCGTCCAATATTCAAATGGTCCTTTCAACAGAACGTTATCGTATCTATTCATTTGGTTATACTCGAAATTATCATGCTGCGGAATCACGCGAGCTGCTGTTCATCCGTTTGCTCGAATATATGTTCCGGCTACTGATATAACATGAAAATTAGGGCTACTGATTTAAATGTACACGGAAAGAACAACGGTTTCGTTAAAATATCTAAAAGTTACAGCTAGATTACAGGTTTAAAAATAATTTTATCAGATTATCAAAATATTTATTGCAGGACGATTACAAGTCGATTGCTAGAATGTTGAAACTATTTGCAGTGTTGCTCATCATTCGCGAGCAACGTATATAATTATTTTATGGTTTAACAAAATTATATATTTTCAAATTTGTATTTAACTAAATTTTTAGATACTTTAGAAATTCTAGTTTGTGCTGTTGCTTAGTATAATATTTAATTGTAAAAAAAAGTTTTGAATATGATTTAAAAAGAAATAAAATTATTAGTTTTTACTAAATAAAAATATTAAATTTCAAGCATTAATAGTCCTAGTAGTGATAAGAGTAATACTTTTGTTCTAGTTTAATGAAAAATGTTCACATAAACATTTCTCAAAACGTTTTCCATGAAAGTCAGGTTGAGATGGCTAAATAGAAATATTGCCGAAAATCGAAGTATCACTAATAATGGAATGTCATAGGGTTTCTTATCGCCACCCATCGATAGGAGCGACGGTACCACAAGCTGCAGGAGGAACAGTGGAGGAGGAACGACAGGAGGCGTGGTAACAACGCGCACGCTCCACGTGACCCTGTCGTTTAGAAGGCGGGACTTTCAGCAACGGAGCACACAACTACAACAAGCAGTAGAACCAGCCGGTGGTCAGCGACGTTCTCTCTGTCGTCGCGCGCGCGGGACACCTCGAGCCGCGCTCGTTGCACGTACAACACCTGCCGCGCGATTAGGCACGCACGATTCGTCCATCCGTAACCCGTTCCGGCGACCTTTTTTTTTTTTAAGACTGCAAATTTTGTGCAGTGCCTTCCTCCCGACCCGAAAATCAGGCCGACGTCATAGCGCGATCGCGCGGGTGCCGTCGAAATCATGCACGAGAAAACGATTGACGATAACAACAACGACACCAATAGCATGTCGATCCGTGAGTGAATATGCGCACGGGAGAATGAAACTCGTCCGTTCGAAGCGGGAGAGCATCCTCAGGATCATCGAGAACAGACAATCTCGTCGAGATGTTGGTGCCGCAGGACATAATGGGTGGCCCGTCGAAGATGCTGTACCAGATGAACAAGTACTACGCCGAGCGGGTACAGGCTCGTATGGGCCAGGTGCAGAAGACCATACGGGAGGTGTGCAAGGTCGTGCAGGACGTACTCAAGGAAGTCGAGGTGCAGGAGCCACGCTTCATCTCCTCGCTGACCGAATGCAACGGCCGCTACGAGGGCCTCGAGGTGATCTCGCCGGGTGAATTCGAGGTGGTCCTCTACCTGAATCAGATGGGTGTTTTTAACTTCGTCGACGACGGCACCCTACCGGGCTGCGCCGTGCTGAAGCTCAGCGACGGGCGCAAGAGGTCCATGTCCCTCTGGGTGGAATTCATTACCGCGTCCGGTTACTTATCGGCCAGGAAAATACGCTCGAGATTTCAGACTCTGGTGGCGCAGGCCTGCGACAAGTGCAACTACAGGGACTCGGTGAAGATGATCGCCGACACCACCGAGGTGAAGCTGCGGATACGAGAGCGGTACGTCGTGCAGATCACGCCGGCATTCAAGTGCTCCGGCGTGTGGCCGCGATCGGCCGCTCATTGGCCGATACCGCATATACCCTGGCCGCATCCTAACCTGGTGGCGGAAGTCAAGACGGAGGGTTTCGATCTGCTATCGAAGGAGAGTGTCGCGCTTCAGGGCAAGCAATCGGCGATGGAGGGCGACGCCTGGGTACTGTCCTTCACGGAAGCAGAAACCAGACTGCTGCAGGGCGGCTGTCGCCGAAAGTGTCTCAGCATACTGAAAACCATGAGGGACCGGCATCTCGATCTACCTGGGAATCCAGTCACTAGCTACCACATGAAGACCCTGTTGCTGCACGAGTGCGAGAAACATCCCCTCGAGACCGAATGGGACGAGGGATGTTTGGCTGATCGTATCAATGGCATTTTTCTGCAGTTAATATCTTGTCTACAGTGTCGGCGGTGTCCACACTATTTCCTGCCGAATCTCGATCTCTTTAAGGGAAAGTCACCTAGCGGTCTGGAAAATGCCGCGAAGCAAGTCTGGAGACTTACGAGGGAGCTGCTCACGAATAGTCGCGCGCTGGAGAAGCTTTAGCGACCTTCTGCTCGTTACAAAAAATATGAAAAAACGCGCGATGGGCGAAGGGGAGCGCAACAATAACACGAAAATTTTAAGAACGTTACTACCGCATGGTATTACGTGCTTCTCCGATACTACACGCGAACAGTATTGTAATTACTGTTATTACTTAATACACGCTTGTACCAAGGGCTTGGTGCATTGTTACAAATGACTCTCGACACGTAAGCCATCTTTAGTCATACTTGTTTCCATTAATAAGAATCGCGATTCAACGAGCAATAATGATCGTCGGATAGATAACTCTGACTTTTCATTCCTTTTTTTAACATTCAAATAGTCGCATGGAAATCAAATAACCATATATAAAAATGTAACCATAATTCTTGTTATATCTCTACATAGTTATTGTATTTGAATTAGTAAAATCGATTATAGATATATGTTATGGTCAAAAACAACAATTTTGACCATTAAAAAGAATAAAAACAAGTTTCGTAAATTTCACAAATATATCTCTTCATTGTCTAATACTCTAATGGATTGTAATAATTGTAATTTGAAATGTAGTTCGAAATCGAAGTACATGCGTCTGAGTAGATAAAAATAAAATTTACACAAGCTTAATTAGAAAAAGCAAAAAATATATAATAAATATATGATAAATATACTATCTAAATATATTGCAATATATATATAATCGAATAATTTTTATAATTACGTTCTAATTAATTAATTTTCTTATGATTGATATATCCAATGTTTTATTTCAAACAATATAAATTGCTGTAAAATAAGCAATGTCACGACAATTAAACGTAAAATATGATACCCATGCGACTAGTTAAGTGCTAAGTACATCTCGATAGCATATCCCGATAGTTACTGTAAAATGTTACGTTGCAATATGAATTGTGCAATTGGTTCTGTTGAAGTAGAATATTTTGTATAATTGTTTAGTGCGATAATAACTATTTCATCTAAATTATAATACAACGAAATATTAGAGAATTGTAATAAGATAAAGTCTGAAGGCATTTAATGTTCTCCAAAAGTTTAATAATACTCCGTAAAATTGTATTAGCGAAAGAATTTTCACACTTCAAACATTTAAACGAAACAAAGTCCTTTTCGCATTCTAGATTACTTAAGAAACATATAAACATATAAAATGTATAATACATTTCAATTAATTATTATTGCAATTATTTCTTTAAGTTAAGCAAAATAATGTGATTTGTTATTCTTATTGATTTGATATTTATAATCGGTTAGCAGTAAGCTTCCGACGTTAGTTTCCGACGGTAGTTTCATTACTTATTGTTATATGTGTATATATGTGGTATACATATTTTTTTATATTATTTAAATAATATTTATTTTATAATTAGATTATTATATATATATATATATATATATATATATATATATACATACACACATATTTGAAATATAAAATGTACATAATGAATAAATGCACTTATTTCATCTTCAACAATTATTGACTTAAAAAATTTGTTTCACCTTTTAATTTATAAAATATATTATTCAATTAATTATACCTCGTATATATAAAATATTTTTGTAAAAAGAAAACTATTTCAAAGCTGTCATGTAAGACACTATGTTTTTGCCTTAATGAACATTACTTAAAATTGCTAAACATGATTTGGTTCGTAAATTTCACGTTTCGTAACATGCAACATAAAGTATGATCGTATCTTCATTAATTAACTTTCAACAGAACGGTTTTTCTCTTACAAGAATATATTTTTCTTAATGTGTTGTATATCCGATTGTGATACGCGCGTACTGCACAATTATTATGCCGAATACCTCTACTTAAAATGTCGGTTATAGAAGCCTTGAACGACTCGTTGGCAGCGAGGCAAAGACTATCATCTTCATTATACGCCTACCTATATAGAATATCACGTTCTTATCTTAATTTTATCCTTAACGTTCCGCATCTTCCTTTCCTGGTGATGACATTCGTTACCGGTGCCATTCACTTTTCTTGCTTTACCACACTTTCGACCATTTCCAAATGCGTATGATAATTGTTATTGCGCTCTAACATGAACAGTAAAAATCTCTGACTGTGGAATCTCGAATTACATTCTCTACTGCAAGAAGCTGCAGTGTTTTTATCATTATAAGATATATTAAGATATACTAACATTTTTTTATCTTTTCTCATTTTCTTCATTTAATGTGTTCTCTTTTGTTTTATATAATAAGAAGCAATGTAAAAAAAACAATAATTAGACAATTGCCTCATTAATACTAACAATGATATATTGTTTATTGCAATTATTATTGCTATGGGAATTCCAGTTTAATTTGTGGAAAATAACAAGATTAATTATTTTTTCAACCAATTTGTTCGCAAAAATATTTAATTTGCTTTTAAATAATTTATTTATTTTAGTTATTTAATGAAAAGGGGGGATTTTTTAGTCTTAATCCATCGAGATGGTTACAATAATAATTATTATAGCTCACCGACTTCCAAACCTGCCAGTCTTTTAAAAATAAAATATCTTTGATACAAAAGAGTTCGCGAAGTAACTTTATCCGGCAGTATAGACGCGGCTGTGGTCCACCATGTCGAAAATTTCAAAATAACTAAAGGGGCTGCAGAGGAGGGACCGTGTCCTCACGGATGGGAAATAAACTAAGCAGTTCCTGCATAATTCATGGGGAGGAAGAAGGGCTACCACGAGGGTTGCCTCGCGTTACCTTCGTTCCCCTATCGTGTACGATATATATGAATACTGCTAGAGTATCTGTACCGGATCGATCTTGTCGGTCTGGCGCAGCTAACCACGCCCACACAGCGTGGCAGACTTCCTATTGGCTAAAACACCTTACCAAAAGGCGTAATCCGCCGGAGGAGGCGTGCCAGCAACGCTGTACGTTCGTGCTTGCCACGGAGGATGGGTGACGCGGAGGAGGTAGACATCGGCGCAGTCGGCAATCTGCTCCTGCACGGAGACGCTCGTGATACCTCTTCCTCCCGCTTCGTTGGTGTCTCCGATACACACGGTACGTCCTGGCGAACACCAGGTGGAAAACTGACTCTCGCGCTGAACCTCGCACTTTCCTACAATGCGGTAGAGCGTGCAACGTGGCTCGATGACAACGCGAAACAGAAGAAACGGCCTGGATGGGATACGAGAATGTAATAATTCGGAGAAGCTGAAGACCGTATAATCACCATCCGTAGATTACGGACGGTGCACGATGCTGGTACCGCCTGATATGATTTCATCCCACTCCAGGATGGTCTACCAGTTCAACAAGTACTTCGGCGAACGGGTGATGACCAGGAAGAGTCAAGTGACGAAGACCATTCAGGAGGTGTGCCGAGTCGTGCAGGACGTGCTAAAAGAAGTGGAGGTGCAGGAGCCGAGATTCATCTCGTCCTTGACGGATTACAACGGCCGGTTCGACGGCCTTGACGTCATCTCGCCGACGGAGTTCGAGATCATCATCTATCTGAATCAAATGGGCGTGTTGAACTTTGTGGATGACGGCACCCTGCCAGGCTGCGCCGTGCTGAAGCTCAGTGACGGACGCAAGAGGTCCATGTCCCTTTGGGTGGAATTCATCACCGCGTCCGGTTACCTGTCAGCTAGAAAGATACGCTCGAGGTTCCAAACGCTAGTGGCGCAGGCCTGCGACAAGTGCACATATCGGGACTCAGTGAAGATGATCGCCGACACCACCGAAGTGAAGCTACGGATACGCGAGCGTTACGTCGTGCAAATTACGCCGGCTTTTAAATGCGCTGGACTTTGGCCCAGGTCAGCCTCCCACTGGCCAATCGCGCATATACCCTGGCCACACCCGAACATCGTCGCCGAGGTGAAGGCGGAGGGCTTCGATATGCTCTCAAAGGAATGCATAGGTCTGCAAGGGAAACAGTCCGCCATGGAGGGCGACGCCTGGGCGTTGTCGTTTATCGACGCGGAGAATCGTTTGTTGCAAGGCGGTAGCAGAAAGCGTTGCCTCAGTATATTGAAAACTCTCAGAGACCGGCATCTCGATCTACCGGGAAATCCGGTCACGAGCTACCACATGAAGACCTTATTGCTCTACGAGTGCGAGAAACACCCGCACGAGGCGGAATGGGACGAGGGCTGTTTGGCCGAGCGAATAAACGGCATCTTTCTTCAGCTAATCTCCTGCCTACAGTGCCGCAGATGCCCGCATTACTTCCTACCGAATCTCGATCTGTTCAAGGGAAAATCGCCCAGTGGTCTGGAGAACGCCGCGAAGCAGGTGTGGAGACTCACCAGGGAGTTACTGACGAACAGTCGCGCGCTTGAGAAGCTATAGTGAACCCGACTCTGTGACTGATCGTCGTATGATTCGTGAACTGATCTCGCAAATCTTGTCACACGTTCCTGTAACCGCAGCGTCGATGACTTCGACGCGCGAGTAAGATACGTCTAATCATGTAACGACCGTGCAAGGACGCGCGAGAATCATCGTTGATTGAAGATTAACGTAACGTAAGAGATGCTCTCGGGCTTTGTGAAAAAGAAACCGTTTCTCTTGGTTCTTGCCACTCAACGCACCCGCCGAGTCGTCGAGAAGTCCCGGTCTACGTTCCCCTGGATTTCGAAGATCGCATATGTTTTCGATGTTCCCCGAAGATATTTAGTGTGTGCCGGAAGCAATCGCGAGATTAATTACGCGTGTATGTGATGTTTGGTGAACACGTGATTACTCGCAGACGATCGAATTAGTGCCATAAATAATCTCTCTTCGACGTTAAAGACAGATTTCGTTTCTACTGTCGGCGCGAAATGTAAAAGTAAATATATTAGTCGCAGAAAATTATCAATTCAATTCGTTGCAATGGCGGTTTGCAACGTTGTGACGATGCGCGTGAAACAACCTTTAACTCGTGGTACAAAGATCTTACTGATCGAGTGAAAAAAATTATTATTCTCCGCGTTTGACTCTTTAAGACTTTTAAATCTAATGACGCAGGTGTTGAATAACGAAAACCTGTTGCTTATAATATTTCCTTAACAATTCCTAAATGTAGCACTTTCTACTTCAAAACTTGTAATCTTTACGATAGTATTTAAGCCTAAGACTGCAAGTAACTGCCATATCGATACTTAAAGAGTTGACGCGACTGATATCAGCTTCGACAATGTTCTCTCAACATGCTGATTACCGTATATACGTAATGTAACTTTGATGATCGCAACCACGGTTAAGGGTTCATTCTTAAGTTCTCCGCGCTACCCCCGATCCCCCTCCGCCGCCTATGTAAATATAAAACTTGAAAGATATTTATTGAACTGTAACGAAATGTGAAATATAATGCTATTTATATGGAAGCCTGGTCGCGTCTCGGTTGATGACACATCATGCACACCCACTCCTTACTCCACTAGTATGTGCCGCCCGAAAAATCAGTCGTCATAAATATCGCAGTGTCCCGTTGATAGCCGCCGCGCGGCGATCGTTAAACGTTTCGCACGGTGGAGAAAGCCTCGGAGTTAGGCCTCGTAAATTTTACAGTCGTTCTCGCACTTTTTTTGTCGTCTGCGTCGCCAATGGGGCATCAAAGTGAGAAGGAAATGCCGAGGAAACGGCGTACACGCGCACCTTCTCCTTCGCGCGTTACGACGCCTAGCGACGGCAAGTTATCGCGATCCGCGCTTGACGATCGTAGCGGGAAATCGGGACGTGCATTCAGCATTTCCGCATGTTTTTACCATGCGTGATTTAGAATAGCTCATCTGTCGCTTTGTCTAAAGATTATCTGATAAAAAATAAGTATCGTGGTAAATTCAAATTTATATAGTTTCGAACTCTCTGTGATCTCTTCGAAAAATGAACGTAATACCTTCAACTAGATGCGAACCTGAATGAAATAATAATCCAAACTGTTTACGAGTAGCTGAAGAAACAAAAATATTATTTCCAAGTGGACTGGCGAATCTAAAACAAATACGTCCGAACTCTTTGTGAATAATTTACTAGAAGTTTTATTTCTAACAATTTTATAGAGTTCGAATACTACTTGTGAAAGATTAGACAGAAATCATTAAGAACATGCCCTTACTCGTCCTAAAATTTAAAAGTAACTAGTCGGTATCAATTATTTCACAGATACATGTATGAAATATTATTTCTCATGAATATTACTCGAGTTCTAGAAAATAAAACTTGATTATTAAATTTGACTCGGATTTTCAAGTGCGTGTTAAACTTGATTCCATCACTACTGTTTAACGCGCCAAGGTTATATTCATTCACGGCACGCATCAAATGCAAATTATTGGTTGTTACAGAAAATTATTTATAATTTTTACGACAAAGTGATATATGTGCATGAGCGTAAGGTTCTTGGTTATCTTTTCGCTGATTTCCTTTCCCTTCGGAACACGGGTCGATAATTACCGTCGTACGTCACTCCTTCTTGTTTTTCGACTTAAGTACCTTCCTTTTTGATAAGCTAATTGGGCCTTATCTCAATGTTTTACCGCAAACTTATAGACGAAACGCGGCCTACGTAATAACTTGCGGCGAACTGGACGGGTTTTAAACAGCTGCTCCTAACACGAAGAAGAGCACCGTCCCTTGTATGTAGAAAGAGTGTCTCGTGTAAGGAAAAGAAACGCATTAGACTGATAACCAAATAGCCTCTTGAGAATTATATTACGCGTCTTTTAAGTGTTATAAACGCAAGGTAAAGTTACACATCAGATTAATTCTTAAAATATTATCACGTATCTGACTACTGCTCGCACATATAATTTCATACGTTTGGCTGTTGTTTTACTGATTTACCATTAACAAATGCAAGATTTGTTATATAATTAACAACAAATACGTCACTAAATTGTATTTTTTTTAATGCAAAATTTCTTTTTTAAGGATACGCAGTCAGAAATATTTAAATAATTTTCCGTTAACGACGTGGAAAATTAATTTTCGCCATTTTTTAAAGTAATAAAATAGGTAATGACATTGAAGAGCAATCACGACAGAAATAACTTCATTAGATTGCTAATTAAACGCGCGATAGTTAACATTCGTATCGGCGTAAGGCGGTCTTGCGAAACGAGTCTCGTGCGAGATCGTTTTCAATTAATGGATGTTACGGCATATTTCTCCCGGCCAGCCGCCGCGCGCGAGCACATGTTTCAAAGACACTTTACTAAAAGCCTAAACGGAAGTAACAAATGATTTCGCACGCGCAATAGATTTGAGACCGCGCGTCAGTTGTAAAGACTCATCTTAGCTGGCATAAACGACCGTACAACTGGCATCCGTTCAAACAACAATTACTAATAACCATGTTTACCGTACGTGCATCAGAGAAACTTCAAATATTCTCCGTCTTTGCACGCAATCTTTGCGAATGGTCTCCGTAAGTAATGGGCGCAATCTTCCGCGTCTTTGATGTACATTAGATACATTTTTTAGCATAAGCGCTGATGTCACAATCCAAGAGACAACTGAATTAACCTGTCATACGATGACCACATTTTCTTAGAGAAAATAAAAGATAAACCTGAGTATTTTAGGATTTCGTTCCTATATCTTTCCAAACCAGTTTGTGATTGTCAAGAGTTTGCGCATCACGAAATTTTCTTCTGCAAGGCAGAATTAAATATACGCGCAGTTTTCTGATAATTCAAAACTGGATCGATTATATTGGAACAGTTTAAATCTGACATAGATTCAAAATAATAAAGAATAAAAACTAATCTAAACTGAATAATTTTAATTAAAAAATTTTAATAATTTCTGTTGTCAGTTTTTTGTAAAAATTTGCTCATTAGACATTAGAACGCTAATTAGAAAAGAATTTCCCTATAATATTCACAATATAAAAGCTAGTATTAAATTAAAAAGATTAAATAAATCTAAAGGAAACTACCTGAAGACTTATCTTTTACGATAAAGGACAAATGGTTATCGCAGTTATGTAGCATAAAATAGAAATTATGCGTATTCGCTTGCGTGAGATAATTAATAAAAATGAAGTATCAGATATAAAATATTAATACGGCGATAAAACGCGAGCATACGAGAAAATAGAAAAGTTAACTATTTGCACAGAGAAATAAACCATACAAGTTGTATAAATGAGAAAATTATCAGCGTCGAGATTTTGATCTAATATGTACGTAGTTATTTTCTTTTATTTTTTAATAAACGCAACGATGAACAACTAGGGAACAGTAATTAAATCCGCAATTAAACTAAGTAAAATAAGTAAACCGAGTTATTCTCGCGAATTATCTTTCAAAAACATAGAAACATTAAGAAACGGCAAGAATATATGGTGATTTGTACGATAATATGTAAGGAAATGGAATTTACACTGATAGCAGTTCCGCGTAAGATCATTATAATACATGTAACATGTTATTTAAAGGAAAAAAAGTACCTTCATACATTCTGTAATATACAGTTATAACCAAAAGCACCGGACACTTTTTTTATTTATCTACAACTTTTTGTATTTGTATTATTTCCTATATTGGACAATTATCTTTTGTTTAAAAAATTTTTTATATATAACGTAAAATCAATAGAAAATATATAGATAAAGAATATATAAATAATATTTATATATAAATAATAAAAAGAATTCCAGAAATAAAAAAATATAGGTGCTTAATACTTTTCGCAAGATAATATTTTTGCGCGGAAGAATCAACTTCTCTTGCTAGTTTCATATAATAATTTTTCTCGATAATTTATACCATAACGTGATACTATACTTGAATCTTATCAAGTGCATAAAGTAGAAATAAAAATTTCTATATCATTAGATTTACTTCATTCTCCGCGGCGGCGAATAATAAAATGTGTACAAATACTTTTTTTTTATTACATTTCAAACATCATGTGTTGGTTGCACATTGTAACTTGCGAGACTGCTGCAATTCGACCCGAATGCGCGATGACTTGTATGAACAAATTTACATGTTTATCGGTTTATCACCGTAACTTTCAAGACGGCGGACAGGTGACCGCTCTGTAAACCGCCAAGAGCAACAAAAAAGCTATGACTGATTAGAAGCGGCACAATTAGAATAAATTATTATTCATAACGACAAACTGAATCGTTAGGCTTGCTGGCGACACCCGTGATAATAAAATACGACCGCTGTCAATTAAATTATACCTAAGTATTATTAATAATACTGCCTCATGATATCGATTTTGCATTTATCACATTTTTGCAGCTCAATCACTGCCTGCTAGTAATGACAGTGTTGCATATGAGTTTATTTTCGCTTGAGATACGTGAAATACCTAACACAAGATTCATTTCATAACGAAATTCAGATCTCCTCATTTTGTGACAAAATTTAACTTAAAATAAGAAGTTGCGTTTGTAAAGCGACACAATTTTATCTCACATTGAGAAAGAACATTTTGTGTTCTTTCCCATCATTTGCTGAACGGATGATAGTTTTAAGTGTTGCATGTGAAAAAGGTCTGTAGAAAGAGAAGAACAAGAGGAAAGAGATCTGGTTGCAGCATGCAAATGACTTCGCTCGTTCTTTTCCTTTTTTCTTTACGGTAATCTACGAAGCAGGCCGCGAGGACGCTTTATCACTGCATCGGCTGCTCCGTCCCACGAATTCGGCGCGGAACGCGTGAGGTGGCGCAAGACAAAGGCAGGAATTCGCGAAAGCAAACATTGTAATTGGCGGAGGGACAGGAAGAAGACGGCGACGGACAGAGACGGAGAGAGGAATATACACACACATACACGGAAAGAGGATTCGCGAAGGAGTCGAAGAAGCGTAGGCCGTGCATCCATGATCTCCGCTCCACCGCCCGCGCGCAGCAAGCGCTCGGTACGAGAGAAGCCAGCACCGATCCGGCTCTCCTCCTTCTTCGGGGTGATCCCGGTTGGTCTGCTCGACCGGCACGGACCTCTCCCGCTATAAAACGTTCAGATAAAGCCGCGATGTTTATATGCAGGGATCGCGGCAAGGAGAAAAGAGAGAAATAGAGAGAGAGAGGAGAGTGCCGTGTAGAAGGAGAGATATACCTGACGGCCGCGCGCGCCGACCAAATAATAAGACAAAAGACGCCGGGGGTGGACGATGGTGAAGCGAAGGGCGGAGGGAGGTTGCAAATAGGTAGGAGTGAGAGGAGGACGAAAGAGCGAAAAGAAAACGAAACTCGGAGAGATAGGCGACCTGGGAAGATGGGGAAAGAGAGCTGTACCGCCAGACGCAGTGGATGCTGCGGCGCACGAAGGAGTAGTAGGGACGCAGGGTGCAGGGGGCGACCAGAAAAGGAGGAAACCGGACAGGAATGCACGGACGAATGCGTCGTGTTACGGGCTACCCGACCGCGAGGCTTATCTCTCGCGAGAGAGTGAGTGAGCTCTCATTAGAATCTCCTGCACCTAGCTCGACCGGCTGTGAGGATTCGTGGACGATTTTTGTCGCGCGGACACATCGGGACGGAACGGGATTACACTCTACATTATACATCTGTAATTTGCGTTTATCGAGACGGAAATGGTCAAATGCCACGCGATCGACGTTTGTCTCTCGCGACGATTTCCACAGAAAGGCTAACGAGCGTTTCGATATAACAAAGTATCTTTTATTCTTTGTCGTTGTATGAAATGCAAGACTTTCTAGATCGATCGGGAAATAAACATAAGCAATTGATACTGAATAATAATAAAAAAATTAGTATCAAATTAACTATTGTCTTATATATAAATAAGAATATAAAGGATCTTAGTCAAAAAATTTTATAATCTTAAATTTCAACAAAATACTATTCTTTTATTTTAAGATTATAACTTAAAGAAAATAATTATAATAATAGTATAAAGTATTAAACATTTTAATTTTTGACGTGATAATTATTGCTATTCACTATCTGATTTTTTCTGAACTTATAAAAATTATTATTGAATATAATTAAATATTTTTTTCATAATAAGACTGTATATACAAACATTCTTCTTACGAGCAAGTTGTGTTTATTTAATATCATTAAATTTTTACAGAAGATTTAATATTTCTTACTTTTATATATATAAGAATCATTGTTAAATGCAAGATATACCAATTTGATTTTTTTTCTATGTAAGATCTTATTATCGGTTGAAGAAAAGCTTGTATTTTTTCTTGAAGATGATAGCAATTGATTAAATTTATTTCTCGTAAAAAGAATTCATTTCAAATTATCTGGCAATTATACATCTGCAAATCTCCACTGATCCAGTTACATTTCGTATATACATACGAGTTGCTTAATTTCTTTCAGCAACGCCGAAATTTTTAATTCACGAGAGAGACGGGTACATCCATGTATATTTTATATTTCAGCCTTCCAAGCCCGAGCGCTTACATGTCAGGTCGAATTTTGGGGCAACTCATCATACTCTCGTTGTGTCTCAATTTTATTAAGCCCTCGACCGAGCGTCCCTTTCAAAAGAAAAAAAAGAAAAAAAAAGAGGAGAAAAGCGTTCTAGCCTACCGGTAACGCGATACCGTTCGTCAAATTTTTTCCTCTCTTTATGCACGCGTGAATCTGTGAGACACCACGAGAACTGTCGCGCGATGGAGACACCGAAACGAGATTGTAAAAATAACGCGAGAGCGTTAGTTGACCCCGCCCAAATTGCGCTCGCAAATCGTGTCGGTAGAAAAATGTAAATATCACCTTCGGTATCGTGAGTTATTCTTTTGCATTTCAATAAACTACGAACCACCGTGTAATTTACAACGCGGGAAGACCGAGAGAAAAACTTTTGCATAAATCGTCCGAATTTATAGACTGTTATCGTCCAATATCTGTTAATAACGTGTACAGAATAGCTGTCAGTCTTTAATGTATTCACGTATAATGCACACATTCGTAGAAATCGTTTATAAATTCGGAGGTTCGGCGAAGGAACCCATTAACACAGCGTTACAATAAATTGTAATCGTATCGAGACTAGAAAACCAGGTATACGTGCCGCGTGCTTAATAAAAGAATGTTAAAAACAAAGATACCTCGGTTACTTCTCTAAACGATATATTTTTGAATGTTTACTTTTCACAGAAAATCTTTGAGAAGAGAGCTGCCGAATACGTACCACTTGAGTTATTTTTACGAACTTTTGAATTAAAATGTAAAGAATTATGTTCGCTCTTGTACATTTTGGCACAAATCGCAGAAGCAGTTGCCGAAGGAATTATTCATTTTGCTTTTCCACAAACAACAGGTCCCAACCAGCCGCTAATAACCGACAACTATTAACCAACCACTTACAAACCAACAGCCAGCAAACAACGTCCTCCAAAGTTGGTTCACAATTAATAAAATATTCATATAGACTAGATATTTGTTATCATTTATACAAATTATTCATGTGCACCTAAGTACTTTGGATTAAACGGAGCGCTTCTGAGCTTCGACACGTTTAACAATTCTCTTCTATACACGTAGCACTCGGTCGATTTTGCCAAACAATCGAAAGACTCGTGTGATGATTCGATCTGTTTCGCGACGAAAG
The DNA here is from genome assembly GCF_013373865.1 of Monomorium pharaonis. Lineage (NCBI taxonomy): Eukaryota > Metazoa > Arthropoda > Insecta > Hymenoptera > Formicidae > Monomorium > Monomorium pharaonis. Next base: position 40,377,415 of record NC_050467.1, on the reverse strand, counting down.
TGCTCTCGACTGCGAAGACGAGGCCGCTCTTCCTTTTGGGTCGCATGTGCGTTCTTGTACCCGCGGTACTCACCCCCGTAAGTTAAGAGCACTTACTAAGGCATTATCCTACTGAGCCGTTACAGCTTTATGAGCAAAACCACTTAGTGTATCGCAACCGTGTCGGCTAGGGTCATTGCGTGCTGACCTGCAACATTGATGAGGAGACGGCGAGGGAAGCAACGCGCGCCTCGAACGTGCGTCGGAACGTCGCGTCGTCGGCACGCGAGATTACCGCGAAGGGTAGTAGCGTTTCGTGCTTACGTGGAATCGAGTTAGCATTCTGACACGCTCTGGAAAGCTTACGTTAACATGATTCGCATACACGATCTTTCTGGGGGGGAAAAAAAAGGCAAACTTTCTCTAATCAAAGCACGATTTTGTTAACGAAGCGCATCGGAGCCGCGCTTTGCAGCTACGTCCGATTGGAAATATCGAGATCTGAATTTCGGAAGAACTGTAAAAATTGCGATGCAGGGAATCTAATCGACTTCGAGATCTTCGAGGTATCGGCGAATCGACTATTAAAGCCCACGTCCACGCTACCGAGACTGCGTTTTACGCCCGGTTGCGCGCGGCGCAGCGCGCGCGCGAGAAAACGCACCCACACACGCGAGAACCGCGCGACGAGAGACTCGCATCTGGCATAAGTGGGCTTGATATTAGCGTGGAGGATAAGCGAAACGAGCGCAGAAGGTATATCGAGGGTTAATAAGATAAGCCGAGTCGTTAGGTAATCTCTCCTTTATGAAGTTCGACGCGAGGCGTGTTATCGCACTGGCAATAATCACACCACTTTACGTACGGGCTTAACGAGCATCAGTTACCGGCCGCGACGCGTAGTCTGCCGGACGGTAAAAGTAAACTTACTAAGTAACCGCGATAAATGATTTTCTTACGGCTCGCAACATCGGACGCGTCAATTCCTCCTCTCCCCATCCCTCCTCGCGTCCCGCTAAGGGCGTATCGCGATAAGCGCGCACCGAATTCGGCGATAGACGGTCCTCTTAACTGCAACGAGGAATGCGAAATTAATGAGAGTCCCGTTTTATAGCCGCCCCATTCCGAATGGCGCAGATAACGACCGTCGAGTGGGTGAGAAAAGTGTCCCGGGCATCCGGTGATCTGGTTAACATCCCGAACCGAGTGCAGGAGAGACGCCCGATGCGTGCGGAGGCGGCGTGCTTTGTTCCACGCGAGAAACTTCTTTTTTTCGGGTACCGGGGGAGTCCCTCCTCGCCCCGCGCTGTACGCACCGCTGTCCGAAATCTATTAGGCCCCGAGTGTGTCTCGAGGCGCGTTTTACTAAATCAAACGGGAGAGCGCGGCGAGAGTCCCCGAACGCAAACTGGCATTAAATTTCCAAGTGGTAACTTTGTTGTGATCCTACGAGAGCGAGAGACACGTGCACTACTAAGTGCTACTACTTCCGGGAGAAACGCGAGCGCTTTTTCCGTTTCTTTTTTCTCCGAGGGAGGCGTAAAAAAAAAAAAAGAGCAACATCCGTCCCGAAATCAACAGCTATCGGGCAGTCGTTTTTAGAATTTAACGTCCGTTTGACGCTAGTTTTCGGCGCGAATTGTTTTACGTCCCTCGAATTGTTTTACGCACAAATTTTTCGTGCCAGATATTAACCGCCGAGCGCATTAAACTTGCAGAGAAAACGCCGAAGAGGAAACCGCGCAAATGACTTCGCCACGTGGCGTCGTAATTTTTCCGGGAACGCAATTCCGTAAAAACTCGGAGGAGCTCGAGATCGCGCTATAATTCACAAGTAGATTCTTGAAACTCGCAGCAAATTGATACAAACGATCGCCACCTCGGCGCGATGCTCAATTCGATAAAACGCCCAGGGACAAAGTGTTATAATAGCCAGCAGTGCGCAACGAGAAAAGTTTCATCGCACTCGGGGAGAGCACCCTACCCAATAAACCGAGCTTTTACGCGAGATTAAAAGATAAATAATTCCGCAAAACGCGGTGTATTCATAACATCCCCCGGCCGCTGTACTCGCGACGCTAATAGACGCAATGCGAAAACGTTTTGTACCTTTACCTCTAATTCAGGGCGAAGAAATTTAATCGTTCTCCCCGCGGACCGCCGCGCGACCTCGGTAATATCATTAATATCGAAAGGGGTAAAAGGACGGCCTAAGTGCACGCGTGACACAATCTATCACCGCGATAAAATGATCTCTTTTAACTCGCGTCGCATTAAATCCATCGTTTCTTCGATCACGCGTTCCGTTCTTGTTTAATATGCTAAGTTGTTAACCGAGATTCGCTCTTTTTGTGTATTTTTTTACGAGTTACTGTCATATTAACAACGCGCTGCAAAAAGATTCCTCGATCTATCGGCATAAATGCACGGAGAAAAAAAAAACGCCAAAGTTATAGCTTGTTATGCAAGTTTAACATTTATATAACCAAGAGGATTGAATAATATAGTAAAAAAAATTATGTCTGACAGCAATTATAGTAGCTTTGTTATATCAATCAATACACTCGTAACAACCAAAAATAGCAACATGACGCGTTATTTTTTTCTCGATAAAATCCGTGGCAACCTGTCGCATATGAACGAAGCGGAATGCATCATGCCAAATCGACGCGAATCCGAATTCGATTAGTTTCGTGAGGGGGGTGGCGTCGACCCCTGCTGTACGCGAGCGGAGATTTATGTTTGCAAAGTGCGCCCTGCACGATGACGCGTAGGGGGAAGACGCGTTCCGGTGGAGCGCGGGCGGGAATAATCGGCTTTTCCCGGGGGAGGCCCGGCCGAGAGTTGGTGGGAACGCCGACGAGAGGAGGGAAGAGGCGAGAGAAACGGCGCTACGAACATCACTCTATTTCTGGACAGGGGAGTGCCGCGGGACGAGAGAGGCGGAGGGCCCGCAGGATTGATGCATCCTTTCGCTTGAATTATCGTCGCGGGTCCTACGGATTCTTCGTCCTCCCCTGTCCTTCCTCTTTCCCACTTTTTTCCCGCCCTTTTCCCAGTCCTTTTCGCGCCTGCTCTCCCGACCACCATATCGTTCTCCAACCGCGTCAAGTGTATCGTCTGTTTACGCTCGTATCTTCAAAGACGACGACCGCCGAACTATTTTACGAGAGAACCCTGTGTGTGCGTGCAAGAGCACGCCTTGAGTGCGCTTTGAGTGTCGGCTATAACTACGTAACATGCAACGACTCTTTATACGTGTGGCACCTAACTTTACATCGTTAAACACCTCGTTTCGCGATAACTAATGTACTCACCGATAACTACGGGACAGAGCTCGAGTGATCGTTGTACAACATATCTATGTACTCACCTGCAAGCAGAAAGATATTAAATTTTTAGAGTTGGCCACTAAATACTTTCAATTTATATTTTGGATTAAACTAGTTATTGAACTATTTTTATTTAACATTTATCCAAGTGTTTTGATAATCCTAAATTTTTAATTTCAATAATATTTCACGCGTATCTCTTATAATTATCATTTATCTATTATATGAGACATCGTCTTTCATTGCGAGGTACCTGCTATCAATCCTCTCGTGGAGGTATTTGGTAAAAATAAACTTTATAAGGAGGATTCGTATTCATTTCTCGTTCGCGCGTTCTGTGAATATCAAATAGACCGTAATGTCTGCTGAACCTTTAAAGTGTTCGGTTTATATATATGGACCTTCTTCAGGAAAAATAATAGTCACGCAGAATGCGACGGAATGACCAGTAGTCGCTCACGTACAAGACGCCATTAACAAGTCAATGCCTCTCTGCAACGAATTTAAATAGTTCGGCGTTTAACTCCACAGAACTCTCACTATACCTACATTTCACCGATTCGTTTCATTCTACAATCTATCGTAAAATAAAAACAATTCTAACAACTTTTCTAATTTGTTCCAATACTTTTTCCCAATTTATTTTAGCATTATCTTAAAAAATATATATTAATATGTATTATGAAATATATTAGAAGATCGATATAATACACATAATTGTTTTCTTAAAATTAACGTGGACAATAAATAAACGGTTATATTTCTTAACCAATTATTATCTGCAAGATTAATCTGTGGCAAGACTTGGATAAAAATTTGATCACAGGATAGACTTTAAATCGGCGTATATTATAAAAGTATTAACATTGTGTGTGTGTTCTTCGGGAAGTGGGCGGTTCATGGCGAGACAACCTCAGGCGACAGAAGAGTAAATCGATATCGATTTCTATCTAACGCAAGAGAAAAAGAGAAAAAAAGATTCTGTCTTATTATCCACAAATAAACACATCTTTTTTTGTTTTTCCTATTATTAATCGTTTCTATTAATAGATTTCAGTTATATAGTTACTGTTCTTGTACAAGATCTATGAGATTTCAGTTATTTTTAACATATACCAATGAGATGCAGTGCACCGTCCTCGCGATCAAAATGTAAATACTAAATAACGTCCCACAAACATTTTTCGTCATTGTGCCGTGATGTCCATCGACAAGCTGCCAACAATTAATCCGGTCGAACAACAACGCGTAGAACAGCGCGCCGTAATCCTACACCCGAGGACCCCCAAGTTCGAGCATAGAAAGCAAACGAGATGGAGGAAGCGAGGAGCTAGGCCTGATCTCGTATCATATTTCGTGTTATTCAAATACCAACAATGCCATTAAAGGATTTCGCTGGTAATCCTTTCCTCGCAGTTGGCGAGAGAGGAGCCAATGCCGCACAGCGAATGGCACAATGCGCATCGGACAATCTGCTCCGGAATGAACGGACGCGAAACAGCCGCGGGACAATGCGACCAGGCCTATCTAAGAGCTTTGTTCTTGCCGATCAGCCGAGGCCCCTCTAGTTTTACCAATACATTTCCTTCAACACGAGACATCGCGAGACTTTAAAGAAGATCCGGATTGTGCTTTTGATATTGATTTAGTTTGCGATATCGAACATTTAAAATAATCATTAAGTATGAAATCTCTGCATTATTTTTTATGTATTATTTTAAATAAACAAAATTTTATCTTTCATATTGTGTGTATGTGATTTTTCTCACGCGTCATATATAAAATAACATTTAAGTGAGAAGAGTGATCGAAACAAATTTATATCTGCCATTATTGTATCACTTTAAGCATTGGTCCACTGTGTACGGGCCTTTTGAGTTAGAAAACGGCGATCAGATGGGGATGAAGTCATCGGCAGCAGAGCATCCCTAGCTTGGCCGTTGGTCCGGAAACAATCACATTATATTTTGTACATCAAGTCCTGTCTACCCTCGCAACTCCGATGCCAGACTCACCCTCCGGGGCTAACCGGACTAATGTAATGTAATGATTCCTTATTCCCTTAAGCTAAAAACAAATGAACGCCTAAACTCGGTTGCTTTAATTAAGTCATTTTCAGCGTCCGACAAAACAAAATACTATCTCTTTTTTTTTAGGGATCACTTAAGATTCCACGTTTATCCATTAAGTAAAGAAGTTCAATATTCAATTCTTGACGTCATGGATTCAAAATGATTGCGTATATATATTTCAAGTGCAAAAAGAAATCGCAGATTTATCAGCTATAACAGGGGGAGGCGGAGGGGAAGTCAATGAATAACGCAAGCGAATTTCTTTTGCGCACAAGGCGGTTGTTGGATTCGTAATAAATTCCTGAAGATGATGGGTTAGGCTAGGGGTCATTAAGCCGTGTATTATAAATGCATTAAATACTTCGTGGCGATGGGATGAATCAGAATCTCCACCGAGCAACGGGAAGCCGGATTCTGAGAGGGTGGCAGGTGGCGCCAATTTTACGGGCCGGCGGCTGTGACGGATGTAACGAGACGCAGCTCTGAGCGCATTCTGCGTGAGCGTTCGTTACACGTGGTCGCTTCGCTGGGCACGATGTCACGGCTTGTTTTATGGGAAACTGGGGATGTTCCGAATACGAGAGGATCAAAAATCATCCCCTTTGCCGCGTTACGTAGCGAAGAATCACACTTGGCGAGATTGGAAACGTAAACGTAGATATAAGACATAACAAATGACTACTATTTTCCATTCTACTTTAAGGCTGTAAAAGCCATTTGATTGCTAAATTGATCCGATAATTCGTTCACCTGTAAAATTTACTTGCTGTAAAATTATGTCGCGGATTAAAATACAATAAAATTTTAATCTTAATTCTGTAAACAATTTTGCTAATATACCAAGCATATTATCAGTTAACAAAAAAAATCGCTGAATTATATACTAAAAAAGTTTAATAATAATAATAAAGTTCTACATAGTTTCGATACAATTTTAATTAAATTCGATATAATATAATTAAATATTCGATTATATTAATTAAAATTATTTCATCAAAGCTTGATCATTACTAAACTCTTTTCTTCAGCGTACAGAATGAATGTGTTCACATGGATCTTATAAACTGCAGTCACCCGTGGTATTCAACTTTCACGGATGACCGTGTTATTCCGGCTGAATCATCAGTAGCGAGATTCCACAGGTTGAGTTGTACCCTGGATTTTAGTGAAACGTGACCGCGGTCATCTCTTCGGGAATTTTGGGCGCGCGTTGCGGCCGGAACCCCGTAATAAACGGACAGAGATGTTTTCCATTAGCACTGTCGTTAATCATCGTCACCTGGCTGCTCGGGAAGCGGATCTTCACGGCGTAACCGATACATAGGGTTTATCGATTCCACAAGGATAGACCGTGCGCGTGTTCTACCTGGCTCGCGTGCACGTTATCCTTTCTCAAGAGGGGTGGCTCCTAGACACGATTCTGTACTTCGACAGGCGCTATTGTGTGCCAGGTATCCCGGTCAGGGTTTTCCTAGGTGTTGCACCTCTAGCCAGGTAGGTACAGACGGTGCGCGTGGCTCATTAGCACTAATGAGTAATGAGTCGATGATTAGAGGAGGCGGTCCGGAGGCGTGGCGCCACCTTGATCTCGCCGACGAAGCGCAAAGTAAACCCTGTGTTGCCCGTTCCTCCGGCTTTCTTCGCCGTGCTCCTTTTACTATCTCCGCCTCGTCTTATTCGCGTCTCGTATTCCTCTTGTTTTCAGGCTCTCCGTGCCCGGCCGCGGAGCACCTCCGGGCCGCATCGCGGGGCGGCTGACGTTAAAGTACGACTAGGATCTCACGGGACTACGTTGACCGGTATCATGTTACCGAGTATTTTATTGGAGCAGGTATAAGAAAGAGGGGAAGAACTTTTGTCAAGTTTTTTCGCATAAAACATACATGCGTGTCGCGAACGTTAAATTAATTCCAATACTACGACGTTTCTTCAATAAATTAAGAACATTAATTTAAAGAAATTTTTACGATCTAACGAAGTGATGAAAGAGAGAGTCTGTGTAAGCCGGATATGTGTAAAAGGTAATCTGCCGTGGGGCCACACGGGGAAAAAAAAATCGGCGAAGATGAAAGGCATTGTTGACTTGACCCGAGGCGTCGAGCCTGTGTCAAGATGCTCACGTCAATTCCGTCGCGGTTCCTCTGATGCCGTGCTACTCTGATTAGGTCGTTAAGTTTGCTAATGCACCTATAAACCTTCTAATTTAACGAACGATACCGAAAGTGCGCCGTTCACGTGCACGGCGCGATAAACCAGCCCGCGCGATTTAAGACTCCTCGAAGTTTCGCACAAGATTGCGTGCCAGGACGTTCACTCTCGTTGCAGTTTTCTTTTAACGAAGAGTAGACCTCTCGATTAAAAACAAAATCGAATCAGGAAAAAAAAAGATGTCGATGAAGCGCCGAGGAGAAAACAGTGACGATAGGCAAAGCACGTTCACGTGATGAGTATTATTAACCGTTAGAATACCCTTCCAGCTTGCAACGTAAGCTCGGGGTCAATATGCTGACGTACACGCAATCTCCTCAAGCGCTCCTCATCCTCACCCATACGCGCGTACACTTCGCTTACGAGTATCAGCCTCTTCGTGTATAGTACAAACACGAAGAGTGTTTATCTACGTGATTATTAAACCAGATGAAATCTCGGACAACAGGATATTATTTCACCGCACAACCGCTATAGGATCTGGATCCGCTGCTGCTACGTTGCTCGGTTATCGTTGCGCATATTTTCAAACTATAATGAGTTTCGCCGTGGTACTCTTACACGCTCGGCGAAGGAAGCAATCCGTGACCCTCGATCGTAAGTCGATGCGACGACGTCGCGTTCTTTTCTTCCTGCTCGCGAGCTTGGTAATGATAGCATAAGAGAGCGCGCATTCGCGGGTGAGAGAGGACATTGCGAGGAGGAGGCGAACGGCAGGAGAAAACCAACGCGAGAAAGGGAGAGAGCTCGCGAGAGACGGTAAGAGTTTTTCGGTCGTGAAGTCGATGTCCCGCGGCTAGTGTCAACGTTTGACTTTACGAGGGAGCTGGCAGGCATAAGAATGGGAGAAAGGCCGAGGCTCGCAGGGGTCCACGAGGTACAATGGCCACCCGTCGCGGCGGGACCAGCCCCCTCGACTCCCGGACAAGTTAATGTTATTCCGCATCATCCTTGTATAGTTGCGTTTCTATTAAATAGACGTCAATCATCCGATCCGGCGAAGATTTATGCTTCCCATCGGTAGACAGGGTGGGCTCTCTCGAGGCGAAGGGACATGATTTTTAATAACGGTGCGCGCGCCGCGGAGTCGCGGATGCCCACGGTTTCCTCATCCGAGAGCAAATGGAACACCTCTCTTTCAGGAATTTCTCTTTAATTTTATCCTTCATTGCGTTCAAAATAATGGACATATTATTATCACAAAGTTGCCACTGTGTAATTTGCTTAAACAGCGTTGTCATTGAGCAACGTGTCGATAAACATAGATCTGTCGAGCGCCTGTGAGTATCACGTTCGTTTCGTAATGCGTAAGATATGCACGAGGCGAAGGAAGATTACCAAGAAATGTCTCGCGTGCAATCTCGCGGAAAACGATAGGTTAACCCCTTCCTTTGAGACTGATGCCGCCGCCATCAGTCGGGATCCCCTAAGAAACGCCGTTCGACCCTTTTCCTTTTTCCAAGAGGGTAACCTGATCCTGTTATTCGCGCGGCAGAGCTCACGAGTTGCCGTGCAGGATGTGCCCATCCTTCCAGATTTTTTTTTACTCGCGCTGTTTTCCTCGGAATATAATATGCGTGAAGACGATCGGGTGGAAGATAAGTGAATCTCTTGGGTTACCGAGTCAAGCAGGTATATCGAGAATGCACTGACAACGTACGATGCGCATATCATCAGTAAAAAAACATAAAAAAAAAAAAAGATCGTAAATATACGCAAACTAAATAATCTTGGGAGCATGTTATTGTTAAAAATTACAAGCTAATAACATTTTTGTTAAACTTTATAAAACCTGGTGTATGCGCATATGTCAAATTTTACTATGGCTAGCAAAAGAATTTTCTAAGAGAAAATAAAAATGACAAATCCAAGATTGATTTATGTGTTGAGTTATATGACACAAAAATTGAAAAAAATTTTTTAATTCATCAAAAACCGTGAGCCTGCGGCACCTTTTTCACTCTGAAAATCTAACTAATACGAGCGTCACGTTCGAGTTCATCCAAAGAAGTTTTTTCTCCCAGATACAAGGTGTCGCAGTCGAGCCAGTCTCCGCTCCCTTCGCCATGGAGTACAACTGGAAGTCTGGTGGAAGGCCTGCCAGGTGACGGCGGCGCCTCGGACCACATCCATCTTCATGTTCGGGGCCTGTTTGGGTCCCATTCCTTCGGTCTCTCCATCCTTGTGCGGCTCACGAAACACAAGGAGTGTAGAGGGAGAAGGAAGGAGAGGAAAGAGAGAGATATCGCGCGGGAAAGGGAGACGAAAACGAGCTCGGGCTTGCTTGTTATTTATTAGGAGGTTCTCGTTAAGGTCCATCCGAGTCCACGGCCGGGAATACGGCGGAGACCTGTCACACCCGCGTTATCTGACCGACCGTATTGTTTTAATCTCCCACCGAAACATCGTCGTCGCCACATCGCTCCCCCTTTTTCGTTCTCTCTTCTCAAGGCTTTCTCTACTATGCGGTCTATACGTCCGTCGCGACCTCAACCTAAACCTACGCGAGAGCTTTCGCCATCTTGCGCCGTCCTCGTCGACATGAGACGAGGTAACCACGAGCTCCTCTCGTGAGATGCTATCGGGCCGCGGCGGTTTCTACTCGGGAACATCGGTGGCAGGCAAAGATGCGGCCTGTTGTCTGCCGCGGAGATTGATTACGTCGCCATCCGGGAATTAAATAAGCCACGCGATGGTTTCATCCGTCGGCGACGTGGCGGGTCTGGTCACGGGATCTTACCTACCTAGTTTCTCTATCATAAGAACTTATTACAAAGCTCCCGCGATATCGGAGGGTCTATATTTTCGCCATGATAAGAGAGTCGACTGCTATTAAAAAATATTTTCAATCTTGAAAATTCTCTATAAAGAGAAAAAAAAATCCCTTACACGACTTTACTCGCATTTCTGTAGCAGAGATGCAAATCACACGTCACAGAATTTCAACTGCGTGAACGTTTATGCGACTGGTTTTTTCCGCGAAAAGATCTCCTACCGGATAACTGCAAACTTTATACGCGCAATAAACTTTTTTCGCAGGTCATTCCCAAGATAACTTACAGAATATTCATCCGATGTTTAATCGCCGGTCGTTGTTTAGTGTCTAACTAATGACTTTACGGGCGTGTGTAAATTAAGCGATTTGAAGATGTCGGGGAATCCCTGTTATCGCTGTCGCGCTCGCGTCCAAGTATCCGCGACTCGCAAAAGCGAAAGGTAATGGGCAATATCAAAGTGAAACGAACGCGGCGGTGGCTGTTTACCCCGAAAAGTCGCCTCTCGAAACCGTTGCGCGTTACGGGACGGTAATATACAGCGCGCGGTATATCACACACCGGGATTCGCTGACGTTTATGAGCGTGGCTGAGAGCACCTTTTGTAGGACGACGATACGGTACAATGTCAGGTGTCCCCGTGGATATCGCGTACACACCGTGGACAACCGTTTTCCCAGTCTACCTTACTTGAACCACCGACGCCCACGCGCACCGTCCATCTCGCCACTACCAGGCGCAACCACCCGAGACCAGGCGATCGTACTGTCCCGTCGCGTCGCTCGCCCACACAACAAATCAAACGAATCTTTTAATTGCTTGACATCTTTACGGCTCCTATAAAACAATGAATAGGTAAGTTTCGAGTCCAAGAGAGAAAGAGGGGGGGGGGGGAGAAGAGATAAAGAAACCGAGAGGAAAACCATAGCCGCGCCGATCGTTTTGCCGCACAGTCGTCGTCGTCATCGTGTCGGTATCCGACCGGGCCCCGCGGTGTATATCACGTTTACGGGATGTTTTCAGGATTGTGTGCGCACCGCGAGTCGCGCCGCTGACGGTCTGTGAATCCCCGCTCGATTGCGTCAGTGCCCAAATGGATCGTCGAGGGTTCGGCCGAGAGCCGAGGCTCGCTCGGGGGGCCCCCGTTCCTGTTACGAGCGGCGCTTGTGGAAACTCGGGACGTCGGAGCCGAGCCTCTCCAGCGTCTCGAGAATTCCTCGCCGCTCAGTACCTACCTGTACCCATCCGGACCGGTGGATGTTTCATGGTAATGACTTGCACGTAGGGGACCGCGCGCAAATCGAGGCGAAAACAAGGCCCGTCGGGGACGTACACGCGCGCGCCGCTCGGAGTGCGGAAAACATGGTTTACGGTACGACGGGATCCGGTTGTATGTACTGGCACGAGAATTCCCCGCGCGTCTCCAACCCCGCGCACGATGTCCTTATCTGGACCCGATCCCGTGGTGAGAGACGCGCTGCGCGAATGTCCCTGCGTCGTCGCGGAGAGAACGTAATTGTCTATCGGAGGCCGCGCGGTAATTCCGCGCGGCACACCGCGTCGTCGGCATTTACAAATTTTATACAGCGGGTATCACGTTCGCGGAATTAATATTCTCAATCACCCGAGCGAATGGAATTTATTCGTTCTTTTGGCGCGTTCCCGCCGCGACGCGACGAAGATATATTTTGATAGCGGTATCGGTACGAACCTCGCGGTAAATTAAGCGTAAAGGCACGTAGCAAACGTATACATCACAATTTTTCGAGATAGAGTTGCGTCCATAATTTTCTGTCATCGCCAAGAAGTCGCGTATCCCATTTCACCGTACAGTTTCGACGATGTTGCAAAATCATGAGCGGTGTTAGGAGTCAGGTTGACAAAGTAGATTTTATTCCGACTCCGGAAACGTTCTTACGTTTATTAAATGAATCCGTATAATCATGTAACGGTGTAAATACGATAATATTGATATAACGAATTTAACTTCGTCCGTCATTAGGTTTTGTCTCGTGACCAGTCTTCGCGTCCAGTAGTCACGGCAACAACGACCAAACAAACTTGTGCCGGACAGTTCTTTCGTTTTACCGCGACACGAAAGTTCAAGGTCGAGAAATAAATAAAAAACCAACAGATCGCGATTCGCACAATGATATTGCACGCACATGCTATTAATAAAACCGGGTTATTAATGACCGATCGCGATCATTTTTTCGAACACGATTTCTCCAGACCGTTACGCACGATCGATAGACAACCGAATACGTTTTGTGATTGGCACAGAATTCTCGACGAGGGGAATTAGCCGCGTCCATCAGTAATCATTCATAGGACAGCGTTCCATCTTGAATAACACAAAAAAACTATCAGAAAGTATCGAGAAACAAAAGTCAAGGAGGAATTTGTAAAATCACTTAAATCTTTCATTAGCATGTATACACGCGGTGTATAATATCCTCTCTCTCTCTCTCTCTCTCTTTCTTTCTCTTTTACTGATCCGCAATAAAAAATCGAATTTATGACAGATATTAAACGGTATTATTAATCTTGTTTAAATTAAAAGTAATGTATACTGTATACGACAAAGCTGAATTCGTACGACGTCAATCAAAGGCAATCGAGAGTAGGGTCCCCGCGATTCGGGCAAACATTATGTAACAAACATATCAATAAAAACATTTCTGAATGTCGGAGGCGGGCTGTTACCTACGAGGGGCGCCAGTGATAGTCGCTGGAGATACTCCGTCCGATACTTCGCCATGCATCCGTTCGGCTTCGGCATTATGGTCGCGGCGTCTGAGACCGCGGGGGGCGCCGGCGCCGGCGCGTAAAATCTCTGCGTTATGAGTCCCCCCCCCTCCCTCCTTCCTTCGCCGCGGTACAGCCGGCTCATCGTGGGGCCCCACGCCACGTCGGGGCCCGGCAACCACGTCGATTCCACGTCCGCCACCTTGCCTCTCTCCTTGCACGCCTCGCCTCGTCCACCACCGGGGAGACGTCCCGTTCTTCCGTGGCTTTTGTTTTAAGATATCCCGAGGATCTACCGGTCGTGATAAATGGTACCCTTCGGGACGGGATCAATCGATAAACTACGTGCAACCACGGCGACACGTTCGCCGGTCGCGACAGAATTCGCCGGCTCGACGAGATCGGTTCCCGAGATGAGCGCGGAGGAACGAGACGGGTCACCCCCGTCGCTTTTTCTTCCTGATACCTGTTCTATTTTGACGACACGTGAAGTAGAGGTGGGAAAGCGATTTGCGCCTACCACTTGGGAGGCAACGTTTAGACGCCGGTGATTTCGACGCTCGCCGATGCATCTGAAGTAGCAATCGAGAATCCAATCCGGTCACACGGCCGGCCTCGGATTTTTGCGAATCTATAACGTCGCCCAGAGCTGGATAAGATTTTGGGATACGCACAGCCGGTATGCGTCTGTGTGGACGGACCCGGGCCCGTGTGTTTCGTGGGGAGGTATAATTGAATGTTTTGTATAATTAACCTGCGCCATAACTCAACGTACGTCGCGCCTCCAGCCGCGGGCGGACCTCCCTTCTTCTCCACGCACGCACCTCCGCTCTCGGGGAAGGTATTTGTGTATTCACGGACGGGGCCTGCTCGACGGTGTGGTATTATATACAGCTCCTTCAAACGCTATTAAAAGCAAACATTGTAACGACGTGGTTCGATGTCCATGAATAAAGATGCCGCGGCAACTCGTGCCGCGAATTTTACTAAATACGCGAGACGCAACCTGTCGCCACGAAAGCCAGATGTGCAATAAACACATAGTGTGCAGCTTTTAATTGTTGCTTTATTAGTTGCTCAAGTGCTCGGAATGAATTAGACGAGATAAATTAAACAAGAAGAACAGTTGTTAACTTTTGAAAATTGATTAAATTTCTTAAGTTGAAATATTTATATACATTTTATTTAATTACATATACACATAAATACTTGAACTAGGGAAATTTTAAGTTAACAACTTTTTCGAAAGTATAGTCTGCAAGGAATAGAACTAAACAAAGAGGAGAGAATCAATAAAGCTAATGAAAGGAAGGGATTTCTGCCTTGTGAACGAAATAAGGGTGTTCGACTGTTGCAGTGAATTGACTCATGGCTGAAGAAAACTGATTTTGCATGTTGCATGACAGCGTGCCGAAAGCGGTCTCGGAGAAGCAGCGTCCCCTTCCATCGATTCGTGCGGCCGACTAACAACCGGATAATCGTTGCCAAGAGAGGCCGAGAGAGGCAAGCCTCTCCGTAACTGGCATCTCCCCGCAAAAGTCCAACAAAACTCTTTCTCTCTCTACCACGCGTTTTACACCGTTCTGCACTAAATGACGTCGGTATCTCGAGATCCCACCAGCCTCCCTCGTGGTTGTACCTCACGTGGAGTCTTTATGCATGTTAAGGAGCGCTCCACTGTGGGAGTATACCTGTTTACCGTCTGTATCTCGTTGCGCGTACAATCGCATGATTTACGCGTATTGGATATTAATTCGTCCGGAATCTAAGGCGACATCGGCCACTGTCGCGCGCGAATAATTCAGGAGTAACGAGAATTAATCGAAGGCAAAAAGCGTAACGATTGTGCCGTTTCTCGAGCATCGACGCGTATCGCGCGAACTCGTATCTCTTCTCACGTTCTTATTGTCGATTTACAGATATAATGCAGACTGCACGCACCAGAGACGAGTATAAGTGGCTTTAATCTCGTGCTGTACTAAACGTAAGGGAATAATGTTGTAAGGTAAGGGAACAAGGATGCTCGCCTATTCATCTCTCTGTGTATATTTGCAAAATTATGAATTGCGCTTAGGGTAATAGCATTTGCATTCCGCTGTCCGTTTTCTCACTCTCTGCCTCCGGTCTCACGCGACTGTAATCAACCGTGTCATTATCCACACGGAGCTTGCGAAACGCATGCAATAGTTTATAAATTACTTCACGCACGCTCGTGAATTATCGGTAATTGTATGTATATAGTTATATCTCGCCGTGTTGTGTACTTTGTGTGAGGCGCTCGACGCATCTTTTGATCGACCGCTCACTCATCGACATTTACACGTTTTTATGGAATCAACCAGTTCTGCCGGCGTATCCTTCTCGTGTTACAATTTGCAATTGCTTTTTTTATATAAAAAGACTTTTGAATTAAATAAAATAAACTTTTATATATCACCTTCCATGCGATTCAATGATTCCCTCGAAAGTATGTATTTTGTTACGGAACCTCTAAAAGTGCCCATTTAAATAGCTATATTTCAGAGCGTAGCCATAAGGCCAACAACCTGTCAGGAGATCATACCCTTGTCAAAATAATCGCTAAATTATGGGATGCGTACAGTTTTAACTACCAGCTCGCTCACCCGGGTCAGTAACATTCCCGTTTCCTGCCTATCCTGCCGCTCGTCTCCCGTCTCTCGCTCGCCGATAACTAGCCTCCTACGTTTCTCCTTCTTTTTGCAACGCAGAATTCGCCGCACACGAATCGACAGGCACCCGGACGCCGTGAATGAAAATCGTGTGAGACAGCTGACGCGCCCATTCCCAACGTCATCAGTTTTACGCATGATTAATGGGACAGTAAAAATTCGTCGGAAACGAGCGATCGGCGTGCAAGACCCTCTCTCTCTAATTGTTTGCTTTACTTTTATTTTGAAATTTTCGACACACGAGGCACACGACCGGCGCGCGATCATTAATTTTCATCAGCTCCTCCGAGATGACACCGGGAGAGGAGGACTCCGGAGGATCACCGGTTTTCGCTGCTCGTTATGATAGATCGAGGCTAACGAGTACCTTCGTCTCTCTTATATACGGATTAGATTTAACGAGGAATCGGGACGAGACAAGAGTTGACACGTTGCGCAACTATCGTGCACGCCGACAAATTAAAACGCGGCGAGCTATTTTGTCTCACACTATCGATCCTTTCTCGTGTGGCGCGGCCTCATTTTTGCATAATTGAGAAATAAGATTTGCCTCCGCGAACGACAAATTACACGCTCCATCGAGCAACACCTCTAAAGCCGAAACCGGATACGCAACATCGATTTCACGCTACGCTCCGTCCGCGTCTCGTTCCATTGACACGGCGATAACCAATATTCAAGATTATTTCAGGCATGCGGATTGTCTCGTACGCTTATCAGCCGAGTACCTCACAAAACGGCATCGAACGAGGCATCTCGGTAAAATGTGCGGTAGAAATTTACGTTTAAAATTGGATATGGATCCCACGCACTGCGCGAGAATCCGCAGTGGAGAACATTTCTCGCCTCTCTTTTTGCAGATTTATCCATCCGATCTAGGGCAGCGCGACATCGTCACGCTCAATGAAGCGCAATCGATGAACCGATACTTGCACAGGAAAAAAAAACATTCTTATCTCGAGAACATATTGTCGAATACATTTTAAATATTAAAATGAGATTACATTTCTTGAATCAAATCTAATCGTTAATGCAGGAACTTTAATTATCAACGTAATAATTATTACGTGTAATATTAATATATACATAATAATAAAAGATTTCTATATTGTAACAAAAACAATTTTTAAAAATAGTATTAATTATACCATATAAAGTTATTTTAAATATACTTTTATAAAAGTGTTAATATATGTGATTTGCATTTAAACATCTTAAATTCGAAATTTTCAAATTCGGATCACAGAGATTCAAATCAGATAAGATATATTCGATTCGTATTCGAAGAGTACGCATATCTCTACACCCAGAGCACACCGGCGCGGCGCGGCGGCGTATGTCGATCGCTTCGAGCGAGCAACGCACGCGGCATTGGTATTATACGAATAATACGGGCCCGCGTGTTTATCTCCTCGTGATTTGCGCGCCCGTTGTCGCGACGGATTCATTAATATTAATCGATTCGTCGTAGAGCGTCGCGGCTCGTTTTGCAAATGCGCTTGAAAATGCGCCTCGGGCCCCCGCCGCGCGTCCGCGCGCGCAAGACGCCCGGTGATTAATGGCAGAAAAGGCGAGAAAGGCACGGCCTCGGATAGTGGTTTTCCCTTATCTCCGCGGCTGGTTTGCACGCGCGCATCCACGACGTCGTCGTCGTCGGGCCTGCATCGCGTCGCGCACCTGCGTGCCCGCTCGTTTTCCGTTCGTTACACTGTGTTAACCAGACGTGCCGCCGGTACACGGCGCAATGATGGACTTACCTACCCCATCGCGCGATTCCCGGTAATAGAGAGATAGGAATAATTAGATAACGCGTGATGAGAAAATTGACTGATTAAATCTATCTCTGCCACGTGTGCGCTCTTAATGCCGTGCGAGTAAGAAGTTGAGCTTTCTTCTTGCACACACCGAAGATTGCCGAGCATGAATCGCTACGACCTACAATGGTGTCGCGTTAAAAGTCAAGTCTTCCGTGTTAAGCACAGAACACCCTCTCTCGCAGATTATCAGAGACTATCAATTACAGTTATCTTATTTTTCTTTGCGGTTTCTCATTAAATTCACGTTATTTAAAGATTCAAATTCTGGTACAATAATAATCTTATAATCTTTGTCATATTTATTTGTATAAGTCTTTTTGTAATTTTCTTTTTATAAGTTCTCCTTTTTTTTACAAAAATATTTAAATATTATACTTTCTGACAAATATTTTAGATACTAGGATACCAGATATATTAAATACAGTAACTTTCGGAGAAATTGGAGACTAAAGAAAAAACGTGACGTAAAACTATCGATAGGCGATGCACCCATCACGTATTTATCCGTACACATATTTACGCAGAACCAAAAGCTATTTGCATGACAACGCATAGCCCTGAAATTCCATTCTAGTCACGTATCCAGATGGCACACGCGGCCACCGATACGTGGCACCAGGCGCCATCGATAATTGTGGGGTAACGTGCACCCGTAGAGTCCGAAAATCAATGGTGGCGAAAGGGTGACGCAAAAATGGGCATGGTGTTCGATCCATTCCCTGTTACGACGAGAAGTGGGAGAAAGAGAAAAAGAGAGAGAAAGAGAGAGAGAGGCAGAAGGCAAAGGGAGACTCGAGAGGGCATAATAAATATCAGGTAAGGAGGAGATCGGGCGCTACTTACGCCGTCAGCGATAATGACGGGGTGTGTTCGGGCTGTTTGCTTAGCGAGCAGATTAGTGAATGAATCCACAGGTGGGCGCCATCCGTCACACTCTGAATCGGATCCAGCCTCGCTCCGCCTATATTGCCAGCGACTAACTGTCTTCCAGGTCCGTACGAATAGGGCAATGAGAGGACCCGCGGTTCGGAGAACAACAAGAAGAAGATACGAACGGTATTGTCACTGATGACACGATCCAATTAATGTAATGTAAAATTTTGTGTATTTGTTCGAGCCGAGTAAAATAATGTTGTAAGACTTTCATTGAGCCGGAAAAAAAATGTTACATGTTTCCAAAAAAAGGAGGGGGGAGGGCGGGATAACATACGCACACTGTGCTGAATCAACGAGGCTGCAGCCGGTAATTATAGCTTCATTCTTAGTCATAACGCGACTGCCTAAATTGCGCCGTTTTTAATCAACGTCTAACATTGTAGCAGCATCGTCCCTTGATAAGTATCGTATCTTTCACATATGCATATATATAGGGTGTATCTCGAGGGAAAAAATGTGTGGAACGTGAAACAAAGAGAGCTTGCACTGCATTGGTCAGACGGGGCTGACCAATTTGTGCTTTTATGCGGATGTACGAATGGCACGTTGTAGCGGAGTGTAAAATTCAGTAGAAGAAGCTGTTATTCAAGAGCGTAGCGCTGCGTTCGGGACACGTTGTATATATGTATACCTTCGAGCGAACTCTTAACACCGTGCTGGGGCTCGCGTATCTACAGAACGGATACACCCACAAGCTTTCCGCCTACCTGCAGTCGCTGACAGAACTGATGTGGCACGAGACAGTTGCCTATGATATCCATCATCATTCCTTTCGAGGATAATCGGTCGTCACGCCTATAACGACCGCCGAAGAAAGACCGGCATCGGCGAGAAAGATCGTTTGTAGTAAGAGAGATTTCGGACGATGGTTTGTCGTTGGCACTTGTAGATTAAAATGACACGTTTCGACTTCCGCAGTTCGCTAAAGCGCGTGACGTGATTTAGAGATACACGGATTAGAAATATATGTGTAGTGTGGTTCCATGTATAATTAGGAGATGCGAAAGAAGAATGGGGGCGAGTAAATAATTAAGGATACGCAAGTTCTGAGATGTAAGTACGTGCCAATCGCCAAAGGTAATCGATGGTAGCTATCGAAGAGCTATTTCGGGAAGTCGTTTTCTTCCGATTAAGAGTATTTCACGCAGGTGCAAAATTGCGCGATTGAAGTCTGCGGGAAAATCCATTTTCTACACCACCGAAGAGCCTTGAGGCACCGATATGATGGAGTGTTACGGAGATTGGCGGACCACCGGAGTAATGTCCGCACTAATAGCAGTGATTACCCCTGCCTTGTTGAGAATGAGCACGCCTGCTTCTTCCAGCTTGCCTGCTCTTCAAGTTCTGCTTCCCTCTCCCCTGTTCTTTACCTCGCGCTGCCCTGCCCACGAATTGATGGATGTTTACCAAACTAACTGCATCCTTTTCGCGCAGACTGCCCCGTGAACACCGGGCTACCTGGTCGTCGACAACGTCGAGTTTCATCGAAATCATGGATCGATTAAATTATGCGGGATATGCAAATTCGCATCGATACGCGCACCTTGAGCCCCGAGAAGAAAATACGCGCAATGAAACTCTTGGAAGAAAGTAATTATTGCCTCTCGACTCTGTACCGTTTTTATTTTTAATAATAACGCCAATGATATATGCGCCGGCAGAAGGCATTAGATCCGATCGAGAGTTATATTCCTCGCTTATTCATCAAACTCAACGAGAGTTATTATTCCGGAATTGACGATTATAATTAAAAGAGCGAGCGCAGACACGTCGCGCTCGGGAAAGGCAAGTCTCTTTATCTAGGAAGCCACCAATTGCATGGCAAGACCGCAAGAGAGTAGCTGACAGGCTTTATTATTTATCGACACGCGCTTATATAGTCGCGAGATGCAAGGATAATGCGGCGGAATAATTGCGATAAGATACGGTCGCGCATTCGACAGCCGGCGGTTAAGGCGCGGTGGACGCGGTCTTTGTAACGCTCCAGCAGGGAGAGCACCGCGATCGCGAGCCGCGGAATAATTACAGTCGCATTATTATAACATTCGCACTATATTACACCGATGTCATGCATATGCATTGCTTAAGAAGACCATAATCGCATAACATTAAACCGGTGCTCGGTCACAATCCCCGCCCTCCTGTCGTTCCCGTTTAGGCCTTCGTATACAAACGCTCGTGTTCTCGACGGAAAGTTCTTTTATATCGTTATCTCATAGAGAGATCCATATCGGTTACACAATATCGTCCGCACAATGTGTATTTATGTACGTATGAATAATCGCGGTGATATTAATAATCCCGACTGTGCGAAACGATATATACCTCTAACTACGAACCTGGAAATCACCGGCAGCGAATGATCTACGAGGCAGTTTCTATATGCGATCGTTGATAAACGGCACGATATGTCTTGGATTTTTCGCGGCGCTATATTTTAACGCTCGTTAATGGTATCTTCGTCGCGAATGTGAGCACCAACGTACAACGTGGACCACCTGTCCGGTTGGTGTCCCTCGCCCCTTTTTCTCCCATTTCTTCATCTTTCTCTCTTTCTCATGCAGCGCGGGCATCCCACAGGGATACTCGCAGCGTGTGTCCGCGATAACTATACCACGGGGAGGGGGAACTTTAGGCGCCACAGAGCAGGTTTCCATAAAAATGCAACGAGACGCGGCGAGAGTTTAATGTTCCGTGTGACCTACCCTCTCGAAGCTGAGAGAAGCAAGCACAGCCCGTTAGGTTCACTGAAATCTGTTTTTTCTCCTCCGAAATACAAGAGCCTGTAAGATATAGAGAGAAAGAGAAAGAGAGAGAGAGAGAGAGAGAGAGAGAGAGAGAGAGAGAGAGAGAGAGAGAGAGAGAAAGGAGACGTAAAAACAAAAATTAACGATTAATTTCCTGAAGATTATTACGCCGCACATTAATATTTAATAACCTGAGTTTACACTTTAAAAGCGATACCGACTTTCCATCGCTTATCCGTACTTTGATATTATGTGTTTACATTTTACAAACAGGATATGGCGCTTCCAAACCTGTACGGCAAATGCTAATAAACTCAGGAAATCGATTATTATTTTACGATCTTACTTCGCTTTTGCTGTCTCTGAGAATAACCCGAGTGGCGACTCAATTTTCAGCGTATGCGAGTCGCGACGACAGCGCATCGTTATTACGTATCATCACGAGCAATTATGTGACATAAATCTTACATATGATATGCAATATATATAACCGTTAATTTACGAATGGCTGCAGGACCTTGCGCTACGGTATTCAAGCTGCGGAAGAAAAAGGACGCAGTCTCTTCATCGAATTAGAGACGAAAAGTACATTCGCGAGAGCGGCTGTTGATTATTTGTTTTAGATATTAATGCCTCGTATGGACTATCAATAATTCATTCTGGACGTAATCGCACGGTGTGCATCCTCTATCTTTAACATACGGCATTGCGGGACCAACGGAAAAAGAGAGAAAGAGAAAGAGAGAGAGAGAGAGAGAGAAAGAGAGAGAGAGAGAGAGAGAGAGAGGAGCGGTGGGGCGGGAGAGAAAGGAGAGACCCGTGTAAACGATAAATCACGATAAATACGTTTGCCTGAGCCATTATAAAAGGCGGAGGAGGAAGAGGGGAGAAATCGGCGCGATCGGCGTGGAGGAGGCTCGTGAAGAGATACGCACAAAAGGGTGCAGCGCGGCGCACGGCCCGATATGCAGTCCCTCCCTGGGGCCACTCCTGGGTGCATCCTCTTCTGCGGCCGCGCATTACGATCGCTTAAGTCTCGGCTCGACTATCGAGTGATCCATCGCCTACGAATTCGACGAAGCCTCCCGCCTACCCTCGGGACATCCTCGACTAATGAGCGTGTCTCGATCGTGAACGACCGGTCTCTTTCTCTCTCACACACATACGTACACACACACACACAGCACACAGACACACACTCATTCTTTCTCTCTCCTTGCTATTTCTGTTTCCTTCTTCTCTTTTCTGCTTCTATCTGTCTGCCTGTCTTTCTCTCCTCTCGCGCTTTTCCCTCCTCGGTTCCAGGTGCGCTCAGCGTTCCTTCTTAAAAAGGATTCCAATTAAGAGAGCCCGAATGAGTTCGTACGTCCTATTCACGAACAAGTCTGTCGGTCGAGATATAACAGGGACGACAGGTGGACACTGCGAAATCCTTGGGCATACCCCCGAGAAGCACAGCGATACGATCGTCGGCGAATGATTACTGAGAGTCTCTCGCGCGGAGGACACTGAATATATTTTATTTATTAGCTCCTTCCTTCTCTCCCTCAACGAAGGATGCCAGCAGGCGTTAAAAGAAATTGATCCTACAGTATCGATAAGATATCATGATGTAAATTCGTAAACAATGGAGCATTTTTTTTTATTGTAGCAATTTGAAAATGCTAATTATCATTTATAATATATAATCGGACTTAAGTGAAATTAGATATTTATTATTGATTCATGCTCCAGACGTAGATTTTACAAACTTTACTTGCGCGACACGTCGCGTCGGACTTCACGACTTCAGCTGTGCGACACTCGTCTAGGTGGGAAAATGCGGTAGTTTCGATGCATACCTACGAGAATGCCCGCTCACCTATGCCACCGATGCATAGTGCGTGGCAAGGCGATGGAAGATAGGGAGGAAGAGAGAGACGGAAGAGCGGGCAGATACCGGGCCCCGCGGGGGGCTCATAATTGCCGACCCTGAAGATCGGTCGACCCCATGGGGCCCTCCTCTGTTTGTTTTATTCCCTAGTTATACAAACGCGAGATCTACGACCGATATATGATAATCGTCCTTCTAGTTCTTCCAGTTTGCCTTTCTCTCTCTCTCTCTCTCTCTCTCTCTCTCTCTCTCTCTCTCTCTCTCTCTCTTTCTTCCTCACGACTTCTTCTCTTGACTTTGTCTCAGCTTTCCTTCCCGTTTCCTTTTCTTTTTTTTGTTGTGTACACTTCACGAATGTAGGGTGCCTTATGAACACTGATAGACAGGGACACGTCCGAACTAATTCTAGCCAGAATCTGCCTCCACCAGCGGTGCCGTGGAAGCTTTCGCCACGTCTCATCATTTACGACGCACACTTATTCAAATTCTACGACGGTCGAAATGATTGATACTCTTCGTTATGAGCGGCTACCTTAGGCTCTCGCGTTCGTCAGTTTAAGAGAGGGCAACGTAAAATATTACCACAAACATTTAATATGTAAATAGTGGGCGTCGCTATTACCGCACACATATTTTTAAGCTGCGACCGTAGTGTTAATGCACGCGCTGATAAAGATGCGTTCGCGATAGAAGCGAATTCTAAGAAACAATAAAATTAGGAAAAATACTAGAACATGTAAATGCAAAATAATTTAAATGAACGCAACACGAAATGAATGCTTTTATCGTGTCGAATACGCTTAGTCGTTCTTACGTTATTTTAAAGACGGGCTTTTTTTAGTTTCTTTAGCCTCGCGAAAAAACGCAGTGTATAAATTTAACTTTGATCTTTTTCACGACGACTTTGGTTTTTCATTAAAAAACAGTTTTATCACCAAGACAACTAGCGACTACATTTCAAATAGATAACGTCGCGAAATGCCCCAAATACATATAGTCTTATCTTAATGAAGAGGAGAAAAGATAAACCAACTAATTATCAAAGATTGTATAAATAATGCATATCGTGACAATTTTCAGTAATGCTTCAATCTAAGTACTCACCTCACTGTCGATCTTCTTGAACTCCGGATCATCCTCGTCCACCTCAAAATACAGCTCAGTGGATGTAACGGAAATGATACCGGGCGCCACGATACCGGGTGCGATTAATCTGCCTTTCGTGCTAATGTTCACCGGACCTGATAAAACATGAATAATCAGACTGTGTGTGTGTGTAAATAGTAACGCAATAAAATAATAATAATAATATATTGCTATACATGTAACTCGTTTTATTTATAATTATAAAAATGTGAATAAAACACTCTCTGATTCTACTTTACACTCATGCATACGGCAAATTATCAATAGCATGTTACTTCTGTAATGTGTACGACGCTGCAGCGCATAGAAATTGAAAATTAAACGTGGAAAATTAAAATAACAAATAACAATTGACGACCGATACTTAAATAACAAATTTCACCGAAATTATGGTGCGCGGGATTGACGAAAATAAAACCGGTTTGCGTGGTGAGTAATATGCCATTAAAATGTCGCGTCTCGTTTATCAAGGAACGGGACGCCAACCGACCTGTCAAGTCGTTGTCGAGATCCCTGTCGTCCGACAGCAATTCACTGTCATCTAGAAGATCCGTCGACTGCAATTGCTGTTGGTGTGCACGCGAGGCTGCGAGATGCGCGTGAAACTCTTCACGCGCTTGAAGTATCGCATCCTCTGGTGCACCGTGTTCTAGAGCCGCCTTGAGAGTAGCCTCTGGGTGGCTCGAGCCTAGTGGATTGTGCACAAAACGCTTGCGTCTGCGTGCATCATCCTCCCAAGCATCCAGTTTCCAGTATTCGGCTAATCTGCGAACAGATAACAATAGGCGAAATGTTAGATTGGGATTACGAGGACAATTTAAAACGACGATTGCGTTTGCACTCACTTTGCAGCCATTGGATCCATGTATCCCCATGCGCCATGCTTGTTGGACAGGATATTTCGAACCTTCTCAAGCAATCTGCTAGCGATAACATTGTCGCGTCTTCGTGCCGCGGTGATCAAATGATCGCACATGCGCTCTTCCTCTCGACGGTCCAATAATGTCTGCGCGCATTGCGACTATAAAAAAAAATATTTGTTGTTAATACATTTTTGTACAATAATTAATAATATCGAATAACAGTGTGTATATTTGAATATATATTTGAATGTATGAACAAAGAGATCGCGTCGTATCAATATTAGCTGAGTCGTAAAAACGTTCTGGCGACAAAAACTGGTAGATTCTATTTCTACGGGCAATGAAATCGCCAGAAGAAATGCACGCAATACCTCAAAGTCAGCATGCTTCAGCACGTCATCCGCTCTCATCCTGTTTAAAATGAACTCTGCCTCGTTTGCGACTCTTACTATGTGATCCTTCATCGCGTGAGATAGCAGCCTGTGTAGTAAGGAAGCATTTTCATGAAGGGAAACGAGAATGTTTGATTTCGTTTTGTTTGCGCGCCATATAATAAACGTCTTACCTTCCCTCGTTAATGAGCTCAATGAAAGCGAGACCCGCGTGCTTTTGCAAAGAGTTTTGCCATTCCTGAGAGCAGAGGAGCATAACCAATTCCACGACGGAGTTGCTGTTCTTAAATGTGGTTAAACCTGGAAAATTACAGACAGAGAATCGTTAAACGAACGAACGATAAACGGTGAATAACAATGACTGACAGGGAGAATGACGGACGGAGGAAACGAACAATGTCGTGTTTTACGAAGATCGTTCGGTGCATCGCGGGAATATTGTTAAAAATAAAGTACATCGATACACGCGTTGCAGGATATCAAACGCCACGTTCCTTGAATATAAAATCTCGCGAGCATCATCGTGGTCTCTACACGCATGCTGAATACTAATGGTGAGCGATTATTCGGAATACGCTGGCCATCTTCTTCCTAAAGCGAAATCATAAAGTGACTAATTTGAATACCTGGTGTGAAATACCAGAGACCATAAAAGTGACGAAAGTCCCGCCAAGTATGCCCATTTAAGTAGACTCTAAATTTTTATTTATCACGCTAGCATATCTAAAATATACAATTTTAAGTATTTTACGAACAACATTGTTGTGAATTCTCACGTTTATGGTCGCTATTTTATCTTTTAAAGCGCCCGTAATATATCGATTTCGAAATATTTGATAATTAATGTTTTATTTGCTAAACACGTGCGCGTTTACAAATTAAATAATAAATTTTTTCATGCGCGAGATAATATGCAACATTAAAAAAAAACACAAGATAGAATTAATGTAATAAATAATAAAATAAAACTATAAGAGTAAGAAAAGAGATAATATCAATATATTCACACTAATTTTAGTGCAATAAAATGTAGCAAAGAAATAAGTATAAGTAATGCAAATGAACACGATAAAATATAATTTTATTTATTAAATTAGAAAAATATGCCTACGTGAGACTAGCCGAGTTTTAGTTTCCTTAAATCTTTTACGATACTTTTTTTTCGTGGGCGTGATATATCTCGACGTCGCTTGGAAAACATAGACCATACTACGACTGTTCTCTGCGTGTAATAAAGTCTAAATGAAATATGTCCTTTTTATTTATCAAACCTCAGACATTCTATATCATATCGCGCGCACATAAAATGCGGAATGTGATAGCCGTGATTTCCTTTTACATCTCATTTTACAAGCGCGTACGTAATGCAATAAAACGATGTGCTTATAGCGTAATTTATATACATAGAGACAGTCCTAAAATCATCAAATAATATTGGAGGAAAGTGATATTCAAAGGGAGAATTTTGGTTTGACTTGCTCGTAATAAATGTTTCCTTAACGAATTCATATGCAGCATGCGCACACCAAACACAGAAGATGATTGTACGTTCGACGTACCCTTGCAACTCGTACCTTTTCCTTCCATTAACAATTCTTGACCATGGGAGCCAACGAGTGTTTTGGACAGGAAGGGAGCAAAGTCCACCATGATCTCTCGAAGGAGGGGGCAAACCGAACCCAAAGCCATTTCCAGCTTTTGCGTGAGAGAAGCCTCGCGGGAAGGTGTTGGTACAGGTAAATGATCGACCAGACCTTTGATCGGCAATTCGTCAGCCCTCGGGGATGCTGCGGTTACCACTAATCGATCGGGAACCCGCACCACAGAGATTTCCGCCGACGGTTTCTCCCCGCGTTCGGCGTTCCCGAGCATTTCTTGTTCGAGAACGTTGCCCTCGCTGTCTTGCATGTCGCCTGCGTTTTTTAGAATATGTGTCTCGTCTTATGTATCAGATTGATGAAGATTCTTATAGAATAAAATTGATCGTCATAAGTAATAGTGCCACAGTTAACTTGACTCTTACCACGCGAGTGTGCGATATTGTGGATGTTTCGCGGGTCTTCTCTTGGATTTGTAATTGCCATCGTGTCACCGTCTTCATTAAGGTTCACATCTGTCCAGGCTTCTTCGGACGAATTATGCTTGTTTTCGTTGTCTGTGGTAACTTCAGAAGGACTCGGGTCCGCGGTGATATTGCTGCGATGTACCGTCTCCTCGCTAGAGTCATTGCTCTGGGAGAAAGTCGATTAAAATGAAAAGAACGAAAAAATTTTTTTTATCTACTTCGATTGGAATCGAGCAGAAAGATATCGAGAAATTTTAAACAGAAGTATTAATTGAGAAATATGCAAAACAAAGATTTATGTATTTTTAATAAAATAAATTTTATTTTTTTCTAACCGGGATGTAAATGATAGAGTTTATCCTTTTTATTTTTCTCGCATTAATGAATTTTATTGGATTAACAAGAAACTCCTCTTAACGTCGTTAATTGTTATGTAAAACTATTCAGGTATATTTCCAGGCCTATAGGAATCTCTCACTACGATACTGAAGTCATTTACTAATGAAAGTTTATAGCTATACTTTATCACAGAAACAATTCAAAAAATAATTTCATACAATCACACTTTATGATATACTCTCGCGTGCCATGTACTTACTTCATTACATGCAATTAGAGTAGTACACCATTACTACGCAATCAACTAATATATTATAGAAAGAAAGAATCAAGCTTCTCATGTATTCAAGCCTCGTTAGCGAACTTGTTAATTCTAGAATAAGACCAAAATTATACGCGTGTAAGGACCGCTATTTTACATTATAACAACATTACATAAGCGTCGAGAAGGATATGAAGATGAATCAAGATGTATCTCTCTCTCTGTCTCTTTCCTGCACCCGTCAAAATGGGCATTATTGCACCGTTGCATATCCTCTCATATTCTTTTTACGGAATAGAAAATTTAAAACAATTAAAAAAAATTAAAAACATTTTTTTATCGCTTCCCAAAATCGCGGCGACATTATTCGGGAATCGAGCTCCCGTCCTCCACACATCTGGATCTGTACTCAAATTAAGTTTTACCTGCAGATTTCGTGGCAGTGGTTCGGACCTTGTAGTAGAAGTGCCAAGCGTTGGTTCTGATGAGGTGTAATCCTCGAGTATAGTCCGCGGCCGAGGTACACCACTGTGACCTCCCTTCAGAACCAGTAGTTAGTACGCATAGAGCAATGCAAGCAGAGGAAGTTAACAATGAGAGAAATTCGAGAATCAGAGTATCGCATGCTCGATAGAATTACAGATAAAATAAGTGATTCGACTTTCGGAGGTGCGATCACGTGTGCGATCATCGAAACTTCGCGGGTTGAAATTGGGGGTTTGCTCTCTCTCTGGTAATGTCAATTTTCAGAGAATTCGTAATGAGATATAGATATTACGTGCGAGAGATAGTTACGAGAGATCACAATTATGCTAACGGTCGTTACGCTGGGACTACGTAAATGCAAGACATCAATCGATAAGTGAACACTACATGCTGGGCATTTCAAAATCTCACTACGATAGGTACGATCGAGATCGTAATTGTATCAAGAGGATTAACTAATAAATACTACATTTAAGGATCGTAATAGAGGGGCTGATAGATAAAAATGTCATAATCATAAAATTGTGCTAATTTAAAATTAACATTCAAGGTTAAATGTAAATTTATCTTTCATGTCTTAACGAATTTCTAATACTACCTATGATCTGGTCTATCGTAATTATATAGTATATATTTAATATTTTAAAGTAAAAATTTTAGAAGTCGTCGTCACAAAACACGTGGGAAATTAGTGCAAAGCATTGTGCGATATAGCACAAGTATCTGATCATTACTGCGGTGAATATATCCCGTAAAATCGTGCGTGAAGGAAAAGTGCTAAAGTCTCGCTGCTGTGAATATCATTTAAAAACTATCGAGCATAAAGAGAAAGGTACTCAGGACAGTACTGAAAAAGACGGAGTTAAATTTGAATTGTTTAGAAAGACCCACATATCGTACTCGCTACGTAGAGCTGTGTAAAGCGACAGATTGAAAACATCGAATCACGGTATCTACGTTTCTCGATCTATCGAAATGCATGCAATTTCGAGTATATAAAACTGTTATAATTTTGTAGAAATCTCGTTTTTATACCAATCAGACTATGCTGTCACTATCAGATTGCGTTCCGTACGTGACAGACCTTTACAAGACTTTTTTACCTGAGATTTTCGATTCAATTATTCCCGGTGTTCACTTCTTTCGAATTTCGTTCGGTAGGGGATAAGTGTCCGTTGTACTTTTCAGATCGTGTCAAAGTGTTTTCGGATAATTACAATTTTTCCGCAAGATCAAACTTACTTTAGTCGACGGCGGACCAGATGATGTGACGTCGTGATCTGCCAAAATTGAAGAATTGTTTTCGTCGACGATGATGACTTCATACTCGCCATCATCCTGAGAGCCCGATTGACTCATTATACCTCCGCTACCTGAGAACACAGGCGATTAAGATGTGATATGAGAAATTAAAAAATGCAAAGAATTTTTTCTTACTAAGCCAGTTGATATTCATACACATGCGTTTAATGGTTTTAGCTAATTCGAAAATTTTATTTGTACATCGTGTATAAAATGATCATATATATGATCTTGCAATTCGCAATTTATTAATGCAAAAAAATGTACAAGTTCAGATTGTGGCATCCATGGAAGTACATCAAAAAGAAAAACACGTAAAACATTCTTCTTTGTTTGTATTGCATAAAGGACTGCGCAAAATTGTTGCAAAATTATAGCACACAACAGGCATTTCAATTTTTGAGTGGCCGTAAGGAATAAACCTACACTGAATAAAAAAACAGGTTATTTTTTATTATGTAAAACTTTTATTTAAAGAAATAATGTGTTTCTAATTTAAAAATGCATAAGTTTATTTAAAAAGTAAAATGCGAAAGTAAAATATAAAAATAAATAAATAATAATTGTTCTAATAATAGTTCTAAGTAAACCCCGCGCGTGCCCGCAGGGAGACATTCAGTCTCGTTATATTTTTTAAATAGAAACACATTATATATATATGTACACACACACACACACACACACACACACACACACACACACACACACACACACACACACACACACACACACACACACACACACACACACACAATAAATATATATATATATATATATATATATATATATATATATATATATATATAGAATATATAGAATATATATAGAATATATATATATATATATATAATGTTCTTTTAAACAAAAGTTTAACGTAATGTTGGAAAAGCTCCTTTCCCTGATTTACTAGAAAGCTGTAACTTCTTAAAAGAGGAAAAGGATAGAAAAGTTTGAAATAAAACAAAAGATAGACTCGTTAACATAAATAAAAATTAATTGAATGCGAAATGTTGCTCATTTCATAAAATTTTTTTGTAAATTACTTATTCTATATATTAATAAAAAACACTATTTTTTAAATCACAAATATTAATATATAAAGCTGCTGCAATATGATCCATCACACAATATAAATCATAGTTTTGGAGAAATTATGAGAATTTTTAAAGTTGATATATTTAATTGAACCAAACAACATTATGGAAAACATTTACTGTAGAATAAACTAATTGTAGAATAAAAAAACTGGTAAAATTAAGATAATGACAAAAAATACAAAAAAATAAAAAAGGTAGAATGCTTTTTATTAATATGAAATATAAATAACATTATAAAATCTATATATTTCTATAAAACATTTATTGCTCTTTAATTAAAAAAAAAGCTTCAATATTTTGGTTAATTTTTTAAATATCTTTGCAAAATCATAGATTTACTTCACGTAATGATTTAAACTGCAGCAATTTTAATTCCTATACTTATATTAACGAGTCAAAGTTGATCAATTTCTTCATTTATAACAAATCTTTTTATCCCTCTTAATTATAAGAAACACAAGCTTTTAATATTGTACTCAATTTATTTTTGATACGCATCAATAGATTCAATACTTATTATTAATAGCATAGATTTAATTGTATTAGAAAATGTTTAACCTGATTTGCAAAATAGCCAGTGTTCCTTAAAAATGTTTTTCAGATAAAGCACAACAGATGATTATAAAACATATATAAATATTTGTGTAATTTATATTTAAAATGTAAGATTTAAATAATTTAATTCAAATATAATCCCATATAAATTTACATATGATGTAAATACAGGTAAAGAAAGATTACCAATACTGGCATATTAGTTTTTGTAAGATTTTTTTAAATTACTAAAAACTAAAAATAAAATTTTAAAAACATTAAAATAAACTAAAAAATGTATTCTATCAGATGGTATAGCAGATGGCATTTTATAATACTGTTTCATATTTTGCATTCGGGAACCATAGACTGACGTTTTAAGAAATTGGGAACTTACAATTTTCGACAAAAAGCACTACTAGATTTGAAAGGTGGAGAAGACAAACCATTTTCACTGACGGATTATTTTTCCCTAATGAGAAGTTTTGTCTTTTCCTCAGGGTATATTTTTGTAAGTCTGTTAAGTATTTTAATTTAATTATATTTAATTCCTACTCAGCCCCTCAATAAGTGTTGTGCCACTGAAAAAAAGCATAGTAAAGGAAATAAATAATTAAAATATTTAAAACCCGGACGCACATAATTTTCCTGGACAAATTTTCAACACTTTCAAAACATGTGCTTTTTATTACTGATAAGCTGGTGGAAACCAATCGGTTTATGTAGTGGGAACTTTGCAAATAATTTAAAAATAATATAAATACTTCCACAATAGAAATATTATAACTAATATCTATAAGAACAATCAGTTAAGTCGTGTAATGCAATTTACAAAAATTGTTTCAAGTCAATGATAACAATAGTTATATCATTTATTCGTATTAATTATATTTTCAAATCCAGAGTCCGATAGCACTCAGCTTGTCGCAAAATAAGCTTTTTTTGAGCATGAAACTCTATAGATGAGAGCAATTTATTAATAAGATGGAAGCAACTCACTCACCAAGAAGTATTTTAAAAGCCGTAGCAGCATCATCTCTTGTATATGTGTTCCATGTGTTCCATGTGTCTTAAACTTGACAAATTGTTTGTCATGCCACAAAACTTCCAATAATGCTTATATTTCATGATTTGTCAATGAAGATAGTAAATCCTGGTTAATGCTGCTGTTAAAAATATTACATTATATATTATATAATTCTTTAATAGATATTTTTACTTCACAAAAAAATATTTAACTTACAGGATAGAATGTTCTGATATGCTCTGTTCATTTTTCATGAACGCTGTCGTCTTTCTAATAAAATTTCTATATTTTTAAAACTCTTTTCATTAACGTTACTTATATTTATTGTTTTTTTTTCTGGTTTTGTCTGTGCTCAATAGTGCTGAAATAATATAATTTGATATTGAAATAAGAAATATTTAAAAACATTTAAGAAAATGATAAATAAATTTACTCACCAGCCGATGAATCGATGATGTTTTCCTCGCTTTGCGTTCGCACACACACTTGCGACATGATCAGAAATGTTAACGACACGAGAGACGCAATCACTTTGCACGCCGACTCTGTTCGACATCTCCGGCGATGCCTTCCGCGAGGAAACCTCTTGCCCGACGAGAGAATGCGAGAAACGCGACGAAATTTCATCTCGCGACACTAAAAAACAAAACAATGACGGCGACGCGACACTGTTCGTGGCGTACAACCGTACACCGGACACTGAGTGTTCCGCGACGACACTCCCGTCGACGAATCACGATATTTATGTGTCCCGATGGCGTTTGCGAGCGATCCACGGCGATC
The DNA here is from genome assembly GCF_013373865.1 of Monomorium pharaonis. Lineage (NCBI taxonomy): Eukaryota > Metazoa > Arthropoda > Insecta > Hymenoptera > Formicidae > Monomorium > Monomorium pharaonis. Next base: position 40,343,943 of record NC_050467.1, on the reverse strand, counting down.
GCGAGCTCGCAAGTCGGCAAGAAACGCGTGATGCGGAAGGGTAACTACGTGTCGAACGTAGACTGACCGCGACACGACGCGAACGCGGGCGACTGTTGTGCACTAACCCCGGCGATGCGGGGAAACTCGCTCTCGACCGACGAGAGGATGCGAGAAGCGTGACGGATCGAGCGGAGACGAGGACGAATCGCGATAAAATGCACTAAAAAGACAATGGCGACGCGACATTCTTCGTCTACACCGGAAGAGTGATTACGTTTCGATCGGAAACGGATACGGATCGTGACTCGATGCGAGCGCGGCCGACCACCACCGACTCGCGGCCGATCACCACCGATTCGGTGGTAGTCGGCCGCGCTCGCATCGAGTCGTGATCCGCATCCGTTTCCGATCGATACGTAATCACGTACCCTTCCGCGTCGCGCGTTCTTTGGCGTGGCGAGTTCGCGATCGACGTTAATCATCGGGACGTATTAGTATCGTGATTCTATTCGTCGGGCATTCTATTCGTATTGTCGACACGCGAGGGATCGACGGGAGTGTCGTTGCGGGACGACCGGTGTCCGGCGTCCGGCGTACGCAACGAAGAGTGTCGCGTCGCCGCCATTGTCTCGTCTTTTTGTTGTCGCGAGGTGAAATCTCGTCGCGTTTTTCGCGTCCTCTCGTCGGTCGAGAGCGTGTTTCCTCGCGAAAGGCATCGCCGGAGATGTCGGACAGAGTCCGACGACATTAATCGGCGTGAAAAGTGGTCGCGTTCCTCGTGCTCCTTTCTCCTCTCCTCACCCGTCCGTGAGTAATTGGCGCCAAAATCGCCTGAGTTTTCACGTCGTGTCGCGGTCCGTCCCCGTCTCCGCTTAATCTCGTCGCGTTCCTCGCGTTTTTTTGTTTGTCGAGAACGAAGTTTCTTGCGGAAGGCATCGCTGGGGATGCTTGGCTGCGTTCCGTTTCAACGCATGATGCGCATAATGTATTGTTCATCCTTGTTTAACATTTGACAAACAACAAGGATGAACGATGCATCATGCGTATCATGCGTGAAACGGAACGTACCCTTGAACCGACCCGACGCCATTTCGGCGTGTAAAGTAATCGCGTCTCTCGTGTGTTAGCGTTTCTGATCGTGTCGCGAGTGTGTGCGAATTCAACGAGGAAAACATCATCGATTCATTGGCTGGTGAGTAAATTTATTTATCATTTTCTCAAATATTTTTAAATATTTCTTATTTTACTATCAAATTATATTATTTCAGCACTGTTGAGCGTAGACAAGACCAGAAAAAAAAAAACAATAAATATAAGTAACGTTGATGGAAAGATTTTTTAAGATGTAGAAATTTTATTAGAAAGAGAGAGAGAGAGAGAGAGAGAGAGAGAGAGAGAGAGAAAATTAATGCCACATCAGAACATTTTATCCTGTAAGTTAAATATTTTTTTTGTGAAATAAAAATATCTATTATAGAATTGTATAATATATAATATAATACTTTTGTTAGCAGCATTAACCAGGATTTACCACCTTCAATGACAAATCATTAAATATGGGCTATATTGGAAGTTTTGTGGTATGACAAACAATTTGTCAAGTTTAAGACACATGGAACACATATACAAGAGATGATGCTGCTACGGCTTTCAAAATACTTCTTGGTGAGTGAGTTGCTTCCGTCTTATTAATAAATTGCTCTCATCTATAGAGTTTCATGCTCAAAAAAAGCTCATTTTGCAACAGACTGAGTGCTATCCGACTCTATGGATTTAAAAATACAATTAGTATGAATAAGTGATATAACTATTGTTATCACTTACTCGAAACAATTTTTTTATTGCATTACGACTTAACTGATTGTTATTATAGATATTGATATTAGCTATAATATTTCCATTGTGGAAGTTTATATTATTTTTAAATTATTTGCATTTATATTATTTTTAAATTATTTGCAAAGTTTCCACTACATAAACCAGTTGTTCTTTATCAGCTTTTCTCTAATAAAAAGCACATATTTTGAAAGTATTGAAAATTTATCCAGAAAAATTATGTGCGTCTGGGTTTTAAAAGGCTCATACGCATATATAGTCTATAATATCTTTTCCAAAGACAATTTACCTAATATAATAATAGGTAATACTAATAATAGGTTTTTTCTTGGAGACGCACATACACACTTGGCACCTTTTTTTAAAAAAGGTAATTTTGTTCGGTATATATGACTTTGAGACTTATACTGCTAGTATTGGGGATCTTTCTCTAAAAATATATATAACATTAAAAGGAGAAAATCCAATTCAAAGATTATTGTATCTCACTCAATGATAAAAAATTATTTATCGAACAACTATGTGTATTTTGTTTATGTCCTTCGAGTTCAGAGATAGCATTTTTGTCATGTTCATGCGTGTTTTGATTTTTATTAATTAAATGAATTTTATAACAACGGAATATATATTCCACATGCTAGAATAGAACAATTATTAAGTCGATTTTTTGCGGAATAATATGTTGCAAGTTCGAGGTAAGGTTGTGCGACATGCAATGCGAATTTTTTGCCTAGAAAACTAGGTAATAACTAAACAGTATAATTAATAAAAGAAAATATTTGATTATGATAATCATATAATAAAGGTAAACAAGAAATGCTCAGATTGGATTATCGATTGGATTATATAAATGATTGCGAGAAGAGAATGAGAAGTAAACGAAACTTATGAAATAAATTTTCTTTGAGATTATTAACTTTTTGTAAAAAAAATTTTTCTTAATTTTAAGAAATAAATTTTATAATGTGCGAAAAGAATCGATTGCGTTGATACAACATCAAGAAGACATCGAGAAAATTGCGCAAAGACTCGTTGATAAGCGTCGTGCAGTTTGCAAGTTAATGGGGAAACAAGAGTACAATGCGCAATAAATCAGGCCAAAAGAACTCGGGCATTCCGTGAAACAACTTTCGGGTTTTTGAATTACCTTGCAGACCGACACCGGAGTTTCTATGACAGAGATTTCGGGGCTGATCGATATGCTTTTGAAGCGTATGGTGATGGTTGTTGTTATTGTGATGATGATAGTGATGATGGCGATGATAGTTATGATTATTCGAATGATGATTATAGTGATTGTTGTGGTGATTCGGGAGATAATAGTTAGAGGGTGGCTGGCGATTAGAGTGCCTGGCAGCCGGTAGCGGGTGCTGGTGATGGTGCTGGTTGATGTGATGATTGGCATTGGCATTGACATTTGCATTGGCGTTAGGGTGAGATCCCGGGAGGAACTGTGGGTACACGTGGTGAGACCACTGTGGAAATAAGGGCCGCCCTCCTCCACCACCATTTCCATCTGCCGAGGAACCACATTTACCACGTTATCCGGTTGTGCGTTATCACTGTTATTGCTCGCGATTCATTGCATATTTATCATACTGCCCTTCACTCTATGCATACGTTTAATAAAATAGCAAACAAGCAATATAATTAATGTCTGCTTATTTTAAAGCTGTTATTTTCGAAATTATACCATGGCAAATTGTCAGCATTTCCGCAAAAAAAAATTAATTGTATACGCAGTGCAATACACGCAAAGTTTCTTATTTTAAAAGTTCAAGAACAATTATAATTGAAAATGTAATTAAAAAATCTTTATCTATATCTTTAAAAAGAGAAAAATTTTTAATCAAAGAATATGTACTATAAAATTCCAATATAAGAATAAACACCTATTAGAAAATTTGCTTTTACATACATTTAAATATTATAAGAAATATTAAAAAAAACCTATATATATTTAATTAACATTCATAGAGTGAAATTCAGTAAATAATATTTTATCATTTTAAATATTGTATTGTTTTATAATTTATAACTAATTTTTAATTAATAATGTCTATTTTTAATTTGTAATATTTACAAATTTTAATAATAAAAATAATAACATACCGATTTAAAATTTTATATTAAAGCTTGTAATATATTATCAATAGCAACCGGAGTATAACATTCTAAAAGAACTTATTTTGTATAAAATTTCTTGATTTGTTAAACATTCCAATATCAACTAAATAACAGCAGTTATAAAGAGATTATTTAATTTCCCACATAAAGAAGTTTCACATTCAAGAGAATATAGTAACAATGATATAATGACCTAAATATATATTTGTAACGCAAAAAGTGCAAACACATTCGGCAAACATCAAAACTCTCACTGTCAGATACATATAATAAAATGTTTACTTCATACAGTGCAATAACACATGCGTTCTACTGGTGTCATGTGCTGTTGTCTTAGTTGCAGCTACATCGTTTGGTGCACAGTGTTGAACACATTAGCTACATATCTGTACATATATGCTATTTATAACATTCATTATTTTTCGTTTATTTACAATATTTTTGTGACAGAAATTTTTTTAACTTAGTTAATTCGCCGTTCAAAGCTTACAAAATTACATAATTTCTTAGCAACAAATTAGTACCAATATTAATTAAAAATGTGTAGAGAAAGATATAAATTTAACTTTTTATATAGTAAGCAGATAAAATGTCCTTTATGAGACATACATCGTTTCTCTTTTATGCATTTATATAGCTGCAGTCATGCTGTAGACTTGTAGAGTATTGGAAATTATCAATTAAATCATTAATTTAATTTAAATTTTTCTTAATGAGTATGTTATAATTTTTTAAATGAAAGATATATAAGAATATATATCTGACACGTAAGAGTTTTGAGTAAACAGAAGAATTCTTAAAAATTCTTAATTTTTTAAGGGAAGAGTTAGTATTTAACGTGCAAATCATAATAACAAAAATTAATTTTTTTTTTTCGCGATTTCTTAATATTTTGATTTTTAAATCATCGAATAGACGATGATTTAATAGAGCACAATCATAAATATTAATAAATAAAAAAAATTAATATATAAAAGATCATAAAAGCTACGTTATCAACATGGAATAACATATTAATTTTTATAGTTTTTACTTTTCAAATTTATAAGTTCTTTGCAGAGTGCATACCCAGTGATAATAATTTATAGATACTATGATGAAAATAATAATTTTGTAAAATTACTATAGTATTTTGTAATATAATCATTCTTGTTAATTATAAAATAATATTTAGTTGCTCTTAACGCATTAATTGAAAATAATTTTATCTGTAATTAATATTTTGTGTAGCTTTATAAATATTATCTTTTGGATTAGTGTCGGTGATGCCGATAAGACACGAGAATCTTACCTGAAGGGCTACCTGGCCTCAGACCGGCACCATTTGTTTGTATTGTTTGCACTGGACTCGGTGGACGTTGCGATATTGGCGGTTCCAATATGTCACGGTATTTGGAAACCATTAATACAGAGATGAAGTAAACTATAGCAAGGGACAGAAACTGTGCCTGCTTGGTTTCTTCCTGAAATTAATATACGTAACTTAATCTTCTTGTCTTATATATGTTCATTTTTACTTTATCGTTGCTATAAAATATTATTACTTACAACATCTCTGTATATGACAGCTCTCAAACGATTTACGTCCATGTCTTGCAGCAATTTCTCGGGATCCTTTACAGGACTTAACTGATGCGTAAGATTGTCCACGATGTTCTATAAATAAAGAATATTTCGTTACATTATAAAATCAATTACCAATAGTTACAAATAAAATAATTGTTTTTTAACAAATTAAAATTAAACCAAGAAACGTAAGTAATGTGTTTAGCATAATATTACCTATTAACAATGTTATAATTATTAAAATAAGTTTGATCAGATAAAACGTACCTTAGGCGATGTTTGAGCCCCGCGTATAAGCGATTGTATGTGCTGTGATTTATTACTAGTACCAATCTGCCGACCTAACATGCTGTACGATCTGCCACGTTCTTTACACTCTAAGCAGTTTCTAACGGCACATGTACAGACCTATAGAAGCAGTTTATTAGGTAAATACAACAAAAGATGTGTGAATGTACATATTATAAATGTCTAACTGAGATTTATATTAAAGCTAAAAATATTTGAATTAATTGTACACTACTTTTTGGATACTACAAATATAAATATATCACATTTGATATTATGAAACTATAAATTTTTCACATTAAATAAGGGTTGATGAAATAAATCAATTTTTTTTAAATTGTAAAACATCTTCTAAAATTATGAAAAATCTAAAAAAATCTAAAATTATAATTTACCTTAAATTTTATATTGTAATTTACATCATAACACCGTATTAAAATTTTTTAATTGCACAAGTACATAAATTTTACATGTCACATCTTGTATTTTTAAGGTGTGTTACTCTGTACTGTATAGTCTGACATGTGCATGCTATATAAGTATATATTCTCACTAAATAAACATAAATAAAAATGTAACTACTATTGCAATTACTTTTTTTCATTCATGGATTACATTAAATTAAAATTAGATATCTATATGGGAATTATATTACTCTTAAAAATTAATCGCACATGTAACACGACATTGTAAAGCACAACTTAAAAAAAATCTTGTTGACATAATATTTTTTAACATTTCTTTCTAAACTGAATTTAATGTCAGGAATTCTATATTTTACCAAGTGCATAAACACACATTGTGCACTAATATTAAATATATTCTCCTAAATCGACAAATAATTTGTTAAAATCGTTTAACCATATAAACTTTTATATAATGATAAAGATATAACTATGTCTAACTATTCTAACAAAGTTCGTTTCATTCTGTAACCATAAAATACCTTATGCACAGTGATACAAACCAATCGTAAACACTGTCGCAATATGCCACCGCTTGACATATTTTTTTCAGCCTCCAGTTCTCCAAAATTTAACGAGCTAGCGAATATAAGTACATCAGCCATGTTGACTAGTCTTTGCAAAAAAGAAACTGCCACTTCGATTGGCATCCCCTGAGTTGGTTCGATTACATCCAGTTCATTCTAGAAAGCATTTCAGACATGGATTAGAAATGGATTGTAGAAACATCATTATTTTTTTCATTAATTGTATATCAAAATTGATTTACATACATTTGGCGAAGTAGCCGACGCTAATAAGGGCAACAAACCGCCACAAGCTATTATAAGGTTGTCGGCTAACTGCGAAATTAAATGGACAGTGTTCACCACGAAAATGGCATTCTCGCTGCTGTTTACGAAATCCAGTACGGACTTTGTTGAATGACTGTAATGCAGAAATTATCCGTAGAATATCCCGACAAGGTTGTTATATCATCAGTGTACATGTATACATTGCAGCGCATTGTATACTCTACCTTCTCCACACTTGAATATCAGTTTCCAAAGAGAATAGTACATCCGACAGCAGCCGTTGATGTATATACGACCACTTAAATTCTGGTATTCTGAACGGAGGTCGTGTCGGACCTGGACTGAACATCGGCCGCGTGGAGGGATTTCCTTGTTTCGATCTTTTGGCTTCTGCGATAAAAAAATATGTGAGAACAAAAAATATATATATAGATTTATTCATGTGTTGAGAATTGGCGCGACAAGTAAAGATGGTAAAGATCCTGTGTAAGATTGGACATCTTGGGGATTCCCGGGGATTGGTCTGCCTAGAACATGGTGGCACCAATGGGGAATCTTGTTGATCAAGAAGAGAGAGATACACACGTATCTCCGTATATCTGTGTATGTCTATTGTCGTATGTCGTATACATATATGCACGATTCACTTCTAGGCTGATGTCCAATCTCTTATACAGGATCTCTATTTCTTGACATTTCCGTTTCACCCTTGCGTTGATCGTAAGAAATCTAGCCAATCACAGTTAATCTTAGAAAAGAAAAGCGAATGGTTAAATTTCTTACGATCAACTAACGACTCATTGTAGAGCCGCCTTTATATTTCAATCTTTGTTTATGATCATTTATGAATTATAATTTATATTACGACGTGTTAATAATTATATATATATATTTTGAGTTTAATGTATATGCATTCCTTGTTATGATAATCTTTGCTATATGAGTCATCACATGGAGTTTCGAATATTCTTCATAATTATAACGTTTTAATCATATTTACATGATTTTAATAAGAATTTAATAATTCTCAGTCGAACTCATTAAAGAATAATAAGTTTCATTATTAATATAAACTTCCTTGAACATTTCAAAATTTGATTGGTCTCAATGTGTTTTTCAATATAATGAATGGTCAATCTAATGTTTACTCCGTGACTCACCGAAATGATTAGGATCCACCTGCGTGGACGTAGAGGCACTCCTTGGTCGTTTTTGGGGTGACGATGTTTTTCGTAAGGGCACAGGCAAGGAGGGTGGCTCGTGACTGTTATCGTCCGCGACCGTTTCCGTGGATACGATCGGCAGGCTGGATCTGCGATGGATATCTACGCGATCTGGAGTTAAGTCATTCAATAACGCATTGTCCCTGGCAACCACATTAGAACTAACGATTTGAGGCACACCGTCGGATAAACTTTTAGTTGCATCACAGACCGTAGATATTGTTGGGATTTGCTGTTTAGGATTTGGCACTTGCGTCACATTATCTACAGAACTTTGAACATCGCTATTACTACAAACATTATCTGTAACTTCTACCTCGCCAGTCGTCACCGGAACGTCTGACTTATTATCACTTACGCTAGTAGAAATAGTGGACGGCTCCCTTGAGTGTTTCTCGTTTACCTTTGCGTCTTCGTTATCATTAATAACAGCACTTTTGTCCTCCGTTAAAGAATCCACGGCGCGTTCGTCACTACTTAACTCACTATTCACTATTACGGGTTCCACCTTCTCGTTTTCTAGATCTACCGCTTTCTCCGCGCAAGCCTCACTGCTTTCTACTATGCTAGTTGAGCAATTAGGATTTTTTACAGTTTCCCCTGTGTCGTTCTCACCAGTCTCAGCGGTAGTGTCCCTGTCTTCGGAAGTGTCCTTCTTCACGACGATATCTTCGTCGATTTTCTCTCCTTCGGACGTTCTACTTTTTATCTCGCTCGAGATCTCTTGATTCTCCGTCGGCGTCAAGTACGCCTCTGACGTATCGCTATCAATTATCTCGCGGTCGTTCTCCAACTGGAGCTTCTCGATAACTTTAACCGTTAACGGCTCCCGCGTTTCGTCAGAAGGGACAATTGGCACGGTATCTTCAGTGTTGGCGTCGGTGTCGGTGTCAGCCTTTGAAGCAACAGAATCGGCCACGTTTTCAATTACTGTTGCAACTTTGTCGGAATCTTCAGCGTTGGTCGGTGTACTGTTATTGTCGTCGGTCGTAACATTATTTTCTTCGACAGACTTATCTTTTACTTCCTCGTCCGCAATTGGTGGATCTTCAACGTTGTCCACCGTTGTCGAAACTGTGTCGTCAGGTGTTGTATCTGTCACAGTTTCCTTCGGGTCTTTTGATTCGACAGCTGTCGCTTTCGTGCTTTCCTTGATCTGTTCGGTTGAAGAGCTTTCGGTATCAGCAACAGATTGTTTCTCAAGTACTGTGTCTTCTTCCTTTTTCGACGTCTCCTGAACTATCATCGAGTCGGGACTGGAACTTTCGATTTTGTGTACCTCGCAGTAAAAGTCGCTGGAGCTCTCAATCGATATCACTTCGCTGGTCTCTTGCGTGGTTGGCAATGAGACAGCTTCGCTGTTCGCTTCTTCGAGAATCGTCGGCGTCTCCGTGTGAGTTTCGCGCGCGGTAATTGGTGTTTCCGGCTTGTCACTCAATCTGGAGTCCAACGACACTACCTCGCACGATTGCAGTGTATCCAAGGTCTCACTGCGCGATTTCACGATAGCCGGACTACCGTCACTTTCGGTGTTGTCTATTGAATTGAGGTCGCAGCTACAGGATTCTTCCAATCGATCATTTGTCTCAGATGAATCAAACTCCTGTGTCATAGAACAAAATATTATTGAAAACAATAAATTTTTTGTTCTCATAAATAATTTTTAATTGACAAAAAGCATTGAGATAATGCATCCATTAATACAGAAACATTTTAAAAGGTACGCAGAGTAAAATAGCTTATTAAGAAAATAAAATGTTATTTTTTAAAAAATACCTTGTAATTTCTTTCCATATGCTGTATCTCGTGATTCTGTTGATTTCCCCACGCTGGTCTATTATATCCGTTGCTTCCGGAATGCTGTTGATCCCATCCGGAAATCGTACTGATCGGCCTCTGTTGTCTTAGCTCGGGATCCGTAATGTTGTCGGATCTTTGTCGCTCGTAATGTTCGTACATTTGGGCAAATTGAAGTTTGAATTCCTCATAGGATACCTGCGTATATTAAGAGCATTAGAATTGTTTCGAGAGATGACTATATATATTCAAACTCGCAAATTTACCTTAGAATGTACAATAGCCAGCGTGTCAACCCACACACGCCAGCCACCGTATTCGTGCTTGATAGCGTGATGAAGAAGCATGCGAAATAAGGAATACACCATATCGGATATCTTTTGTTCTTCGGTGTTCTTCGGATGGATGTAAGCCATGGCGATAAGCCACTCCTGCCACACAGACATTTGCAAAACTGTTCGCCGATTCTCTCGATTGTTGTTGCAGAGCAGCGTCATGTCTGACAGGAATAGTTTCTTCACTTCCAGTAGTTGTTCCGTTTGCTTTGATTGTCGAATTAATGTCGCGACTACCTTCAAGATCACTGAAAGAGATATTGAGAGATTAAAAATATTGTATAAAAAATGTTCGGTTTATTTATACAAGTTTTCAACTTACTCGGATTTTCCAGACGATAGTGAGATTCAGGTTCGGGGTGTCTGGCATACAATATTTGTTGACTGATATGTTCAGTCATAATCTAAAATTAAAAATTTTAAGTAAGAAATTATACGAACAAATATTATTTTATACGTAAAGAATGTTTACCTCGTATAAAACATTGTATGTCGGTAATGAGAGTGTTTCTTCGTTCAGTAAAAGCCTTTCAGCCAATAACGTATACAGATTATGCGGGCTCATGACGTCGTATTTTCGTCTGTGTGAATTAAATAATATTAATTTCTTTTTTTAATATTTAAAACATTTAAAATATTGAAAGTATTTTAAAAAATATTTTTAAAAATATCTTAATTGCATAAATTATGAGAGAAAAATTTTTTACTTATGTGTACTGCGACTGAGGAAGAATCCTAGCAATTTTAAAGCTTGTAAACGTATCAGTTGGCTCTCGGCTGCCAAAAGCTTGAAAATTGTTCGTACTCCTTGTTTTGCATCAAATGCGGGTACCATCGATGACGGATGTTCCGACATCAAAGATATCAGCATTTGTAAAACGTCATGTAAATTTTCATCCTAAAAGTCGTCAAAGATTTTAAAAAATGTTTTTCGTATATTTTTATTTTGCATAATTTGCTTTGTTATTTAAAATAAATTACCTCGTGCATCGTCGTTAGATAGTTAAGTATGCTCTGTAGTTCATCATCTTTTACACCGTTACCAATCATTATTAATTGCTTTAAAAATAATAAAATGTAAGAACGAATTGTAAGAATGTCTTTCTGTTGCGGTCGTGGTCCATCTATAAAAAATTTAATTATATAATTTATAAAACATTACATTTTACGCGTTCGGGATAAATTTGCATTGCCAATATTAATTAATTGAACATGATAACACATACCAAGTCCTTTCGGCGTTATTCCGCTTTTGCCGCGAGGATTAGCTACCCAATAATAGTATTTGAGCGTATGCACAGTTTGCAGAACCGTCGATACACGTCTCACGTTGGAATAAATTTGCGTGTCGCTAAGAAATTCAGTGGCCAGGTACGAGTAAAGCCGTGTTTGTACTGGCGCTGGCGTATATATCCATAGAGCGGGATTAAAAAGAACGTGATCCAGTAGCTGCCATGTTAGGAATGAAAAATAAAACAACTACATCACCATGGATCTGCCTGTTCTTCGGACACACCAATCTAGCCGACTTTTATATTTTTCTGAGCTGTACTATTGTCTTGATTTATATTAATGTATGCATTTGAAATGGTTTAATTATCTAGAGTTTATTAATATAAATTTATAAAGATACGTTAATTTTTTTAGTTTATTCCGATTTACTTAATTTGTTTTTGCGTAATATTTGGGTAGTAATTGAAATATATAAATACAAATATGAATGTTTAAAAAATATATAAAATAGTTAAAAAATTATTGGACACATTTTTAAAATAAATATCATAAAAAATAATATTTGTAAGGAAACAAATAATAAACAAATATCAAATACGAATTGTTAAACTTATAAAAACAGTTGAAAGCCATGATAGATAAAGTGCAGATAGTATTGCTGTTACAAACAACAATAATTGTATAGTAGTTAGATGAAAAACAAATCCAAATAAATATTCGTGCATTTACATCGATTGGAAAAAATCTGAGAAATAACAGAAATACAAATTTAGAATGTGTACAATTCATCGATTGGAAAAAATCTGAGAAATAACAGAAATACAAATTTAGAATGTGTATAATTCATATCTATTCTGAAAATGACGGGAAATGCCATTGATTTGGCGCAGTTAATAATATAATTATTTTATATTAATATCACATTTGTATTATTCATATTAAATTGCAAACAAATCAAACATATATTAAATGCATGATCAGTATTTAATAGAGTTAATTATTCCGTTGGAAACCTGTGATAATTGAAAACAATGTGATGTGTAACGAGATTTTAATGATAGTGCATATTTAGAGACAAAAAACAAAATTTGTTATGAGATGTAGCAGAGACAGACGAAAATTCCCAACGTCGCAAAATAAGAATTATGAATTTTGATGTAAAAGCGACATTACAAACAAAATATTTTGCGTAGCCACTTCTTTTAAATCAGGAAGCTCAAAAGTCGGTAGATTGCATGCGATCCAAAGTTTGAATAACACAATAATCGAAGAAGAAATAGGCATGCTTATAATTTATTGTAAAAGGCTTTTAACAAAATCTCAGTGAAACGGAAATGAATATTAAACACATACATTGATACATGAGTATAGGATGTTTGCGAATATTTTGACAGGAGCAATTACAATGAAAGCGTGGAAGCTATTACATTACATAGCAGAGATGATAACGCAAATTGAAGAAACGAGATGTATTGATATTGACATTTTAACAAAATTAAACCAAATTGGACATAATCCATGCACATGCGGGTAAACGATATCATCTGAAAATGAGGAGATATAGCTAGATGTGCATGGATAAAGAGTTTTTGATTCTCCAGAAACTAAATTAACTAAAAAGGTATAATCCTTTTTTTCTTTACTATTCAAATAAAATTAATGTTGCGATATGATTATGCTTTCTCTAAAATAATTAATATTTTTATTTTTTATGAGTGATTTTCTATCTTATTTTCAAATCTTTTATGGAAATAGTTTTTACCTAAATTTTCATACTGCAGGGATTATTATATTGTACTCTAATTTTTCTAAATCTAATATGTAGGCGTCTTACAATATTGTCAGCTAAGATAATTGCAAATTGCACATAAAATAAAATATATAAAAACTATAATTTAAAATATTTTATCTATCCTTTTAGTCTTTTATTCTAATCAAATTAATATAAACCAATTCAAACAATTATCTTAGCTGCATATTACATCAATATAAAACATTTATTAATATATTTATCATATTAATACATCCAACAGTATTAATAATTCACTAATAGAATATTAGCATATAATAATTTGTTGATAAATCAGTACCTGTTTCAATAATAAATCGCTGTTTGCACTAAGACAGGTCACTAAATGCTTCGTCAACTCCAAGAAAGATGCAAGAACTTCCGTCGTGAGATGATCTCGACTTGATTTTTGTAGCATAAAACTTATTACCAGAAATCCTCTGTTTTGTACCATATGCTGTTGAACGGTTTGAGAGCTTTCTACCAAGTCGCAAATAAATCCGAGCAGTTTCGAACTGAAAAATGACGTCAATATTCTCATTAATGCCGTCTATTTAAACGCATAAGTTTGAAGAGCTGTAACTATTAATAAATTTTACCATAATGTCGGATCGCGCTTAATGTCGTTCGGCGCTATGCAGTCGTAAGGCATATCTAGCTGGGAGAATAACGGGAACAGTACTTGAATACCACCTATCGAGTTTAACGTGCTGTGAATTGAGTGCGTTATAACGGCCTTGACATCCTGAAAGCCAAAATAAACATTTTTTCCTATTACATTTTTAATTATATATCTAGAATTTTATATCTTTGAAACTTATTCTACATGTGCTATTTGTGTGTTTACTATTGTGTATGCTATTTGTGTGTTTAATAAATGAAAAACTCATATAACTCTATATATCTAATGCTAAATATCTATTTCTGTTGAATAGCAACTATACCTGTAACATGAGGGCGTGCGGAGTATGTACAAAATAAGAGATGTTGCCTTTCGGTGCACTTTGTAGACAAAGCTGCGAGTCTGTTGCTACTGGATTGTACATGAACACAATTGCATTCGATAATTTTCCATCATAAAGTACCTGGAATATTACACATAAAATAATAAATTAATAAAATTATAAATCTATTGCACGGAAAACTTCTAATATTATGGTGAGTAATTCATAATACATTACTACGACATCAATATGCACTACATTATTCATTCTTACCAGAATATAAACATATTGGATACTAACTACATAATGTAACTAAATACAGAAACACATATTTAAAAATAATAATAATTCAGTGCTACTCCATAATTATACTGCTACTTACTACCAATTGGAATACTTATTAGCATCATATTAAATCGTATAAAAAGAATTATACGATATATATGTAAAACGATGCTTATAACAAAAGTACTTTGCACATTACTAAGTTTATTCTGCGACATTCATTAATTAAGAAATATAAGCATTCAATAAATAAGCATTCAGTAAAGAAAAAAGAAAATGAAAAAATAAAATGCACAAAAATACATACATTATTAACATAACAAATATAATGCAAGATTCATAGTCATAATAACCCGACTTTCCCAAAATGATTAAATAAATCGAATCGGTAACCTTATTAGCCGCAGTGGCCGTCAAGAAAACCATTGATTATAATTGGGTAATTACCTCAGATGAACTCGAACGCAGTAACAGAATAATTAACAAAGTACAAATCATAAGTTAACGGGAAAATAAAATCAAAATGCTTACAATTTGCATACTTTGGTCCACCATGCTCGTAGAGAGATCCTGCTCACTCACCCTTTTATGATTGTCGGGCAGATTCAGGTAGCACTCGTTGTCGAAACGAAACTGGCTCTGCGCACGAATTGGAAAACAAAAAAATGAATATTCGTTTATGAATATAAAATCGAAAAATACTGTCACTTGATTAAATATTTGTTTACTTGAACATACAGCATATATTACAGTACATATAGTATACCTTATATCCCGGCCCCAGTCTATGCATCGCGCATATTTGATGCGTTGTCAGCGCTTCACTGAATAAATATATTGCACTCATTTGTCCACAAAACACGCGCTCTTCGTCCAATTCGGGGGTTGCTCCAATGTAACATTTGTCAAAAGGCTGTATAAAATGACGTTATTATTTCTTCTCAAATTGTCATTGTAGAGACAAGATTATTAGGCATAAATAATAATTGCGGACACTCACATCATTCGTCGAAACGTGCCATGTCATTTCTGTACTCGACGCTAACTGTCCATTGACCAGACATTTAATTTCACTTTTTGTCCACCTATTATATATATACACTACCGCGATCATATACCACTGTAAAATAAATATTCATACAGCTTATAAAACATTTTCCATTTTTGTAGATACACATTAATTTAAGAAATATTTTAATAGTGTACCTTTCGTGGTTGAAATTCATATTTGACACAATGTTGGAAGCCCTTGCCCTTTATTTTCATAGAAGTCAGGACTAAGCAGTTGCCTACGAAATGCGCAGAGTATCCTACTCCTTTGCTTGTTTTAAAGCTAAAATAATGAAACAGCAGTGTTATGTTCTATCTTTGATAAAACTGTTTTATTCGTATCTCTTCTTTTGTAATGTCCTATATTTTATTATTAGTATTAAGATACGATATGTATGAAAAGATATAACAGAGATTATGTATATAAAATCACAACAAAATTACCTTTTTTAAAAAAAAGGTATAAGAAAGCACCAAGTATACACGTGCAAAAAAAAAACGCTCTCAAGAATCTATTCTTGTACAAAATAATTTTAATTTGGCACTACAAATGAAATTTTAATCAAATTATCTTTTCCCCAAAAAAGAACAAAAAATAGTGTTATATTAAACTCTTCATATTAGGCACAGCCGTATTTCCCTCCACGATGTAAACCAAAATGTAATATGCAAATTATGCTTAAAACTAAAAACTAATTTGCCACTAACTTCGCGCACGTCAACACGTCACTAATCTCGAACTGTCACATCATAAACGTCAAACTCGCCGCAGATTAACCATTACCTCGACACGCGACGGCACGGGCGCGACCGCCAATCATGACACGTAATTTCTCGTTCTGTTCCTCCACGAACACGGACACGAATTTTAAATCGCGATATCTTCGCTCGTAAGTCATGTAGCGGAAAAATAAAAACACTTTTGTTATAATCGGATCCAAGCTATCTATTTAAAAATCAATCGATTCAGCCGTTATTGAGATCCGATAATCTATGGAATTCGCAAACGATGTCTTGCGTAAATAGAGGCACGACAGTGTCGCACGTGTACACTTGGCGCTAGGCAACCCTGCTGCTTGATAATTAAAATTATTTTTGTGTAAAAAAAATTTTACTAAAATGTGACTAAAAAATTTCAATATTATTTTCTCGTTGAAAAAATATGCCAATAGAATCACGGTTAATGAGTTCAATTGGAATGTATAAGTGGTTTCTCCGAAGTTGAGAAACATAGGTGATTCTTTAAGTCCTCCGTTCCACCTGAAGAGAACATAAGGGTACTTGATGTGAGAGTACTTACCAGTAGAGGTACGGTTTTTCTCGTTCGATATTAACAGAGTTGATGGGATCTAGGCGGAACCATGTGGTAAAGGTAAATCCATTTTCGTGCGGCCACTTTGCAAGAGGTGGCAAAACAATTGCCTGTATCAGATAAAACAAGGTGAAAAAATTGTCATTAAGTTATACCATATCATTTAAAACAGAACGTTGCAATATTAAATATAACATCGATGATTCAATAAGATTTTATTTCTTAAGATATTTTGTTATGTTACTCTAACTTCCTCCCCTCCTATAAAATTAACCCCTCCTCCAGCGCCAAACAAATCCGCAGGATATATAATCTATATAAAAATTTAATGCTGTTTTGTTGTTAATTTGTTGTCTTATTCCAAATTTTGTTGCTCAAAACGTTTGACAGAAAACGCCATTTGAAAGAGGTGAGGCCAGCTTGCCATCAAGCTAGCTCCTCCATAATAAAAAAATATATTTAGAGTGCTCAAATCGAAAAAAAAAATGAATACACCAGAATTTGTTTCTATTTTACTCTAAGATAGCGCAAAAACATTTTTTAAGATATATCCATATTTACTTTAGTGTTGATATACAGTGTCTCTTAAAAAATGTTACATTTCCAAAATTTCGCGCTATCGTCGAGCATCAAAATAGCAACAAATTCTGATGAATTTCTTTGATTTGAACACTTTAAATATATTTTTTTAAGTACTGGGGATGGGGGGGGGGGTAGCTTGACAAAGGTTCTGGCCCTACTATACAAGAGAAAACC
This sequence comes from Monomorium pharaonis, assembly GCF_013373865.1. Lineage (NCBI taxonomy): Eukaryota > Metazoa > Arthropoda > Insecta > Hymenoptera > Formicidae > Monomorium > Monomorium pharaonis. The sequence goes on along the minus strand of NC_050467.1, from coordinate 40,326,162 downwards.
AAAATAGAGTGTCACAATTAAAAAATCGTTTACGTTAGAATTTATTGCTCTTTTATTATTGCAAAATAGTGTTATCAAATTTCGGAAAAACAAAACTGTTTACTGATTAAAGAATACCGCTTTGACGAACATTAGGTATGTGACATGAATAGCTACGGTACGATAAAAAAGATTTCGTTACTCGAATGATCGCGAAAATATTCTCTGAATCTTCTTAAAATTTTCTCTGAACAATGCCCTTTCAATATTTCCAATGCTCGATTTTTTTGCTCGACTATAAGTAGATAGTAAATAAACAATTTGTCTACGCGAGCGGTCGCCGCGCGTCGTTATCTAGCAAATTATATATCACGATAGATAGTTAAAAGATTTTGTTGCTCGCATAATCGCGGTCTTAATTAAATTACGTAATTAAATCACATCGTACATTATCGACGATAATAATTAACGCGTTTTTCTGTACTTTTGTGAAATGCATATGTTTCATTAATTTTGAAAAATCGTGACATCACTTTATCAATTTCAGGTTCTTCAGTCAGCGACGATCGCGCGTAAGGGACGCACTTCACGCGAGTCAGTGATCGGCCGCGCTCGGGTCGAGTCGTGTGATCCGTTTCCGTCTCTGTTCGATACTTACGCAGTTATCCTTCCGCATCGCGTGTGTATTGGCGTTGGCCGAGTCCGCGATCGACGTGTATCACCGCCAACGCCATCGGGACGTATAAATATCGCGATTCGTTCTCCGTCGGGCTGCTCTTAACGATACGCGAGTTCGGAATCGACGCGAGTGTCGTCGCGGGACGCCCGGTGTTCGGGGTACGAGCGAAGAGTGTCGCGTCGCGTCGCCCGCCATTCGTCTCGTCTTTTTAGTGCGTTGTGTCGCGATCCGTCCTCGTCTCCGCTCGATTTCGCCACAGTTCTCTCATCGGTCGACGACGAATTTCCCCGCGGAAGCCATCGAATCGAGTGTCGACGACATTAATTATCGTGCAAAAGTGGTCGCGTCCCTCGTGCCCCTCGCCCCTCTACCCTCTCGCCTGTGAAATTTGCGCCAAAATCGCGAGTTTTTCGTGTCGTGTGCAGAGTGATGGCTTCTGTAAACCTGCGCGATATCCAATGAGCGTACAGAGATGAGCGGAAAGGCGGTCGCTCATTGGACATCGAGCTGGTCCTGCCGGAGTGATAACGCAATTCATGTACAACGGTCGTACTTTAGGTTGTAGTTGACGATCGCGTTCGCGTCGTGCCATGTTGTGTCGTAGTTCGTTTCCGTCTTCGCTCGATCTCGTCGCATCCCCGCAACCCCTCGTCAGTCGTGAGCGAATTTCCCCGCGAAAGACATCGGGAATGTCGAGTCGACGATATTAGTATACAAAGTGGTCGCGCCCCTCTCCCCTCTGCGGGAAATTTACGTCGAAGTCGCGAGTTTTTCGTGTGTACGTACGTGTGACGCAGTTCATACATGAGGGTCGTGCTTCAGGCTCTACGTTCTGTTTCACGCATAACACGCGTGAAACATTGTTTATCTTCGTTTGTCTGTTAAACGAGGATGAATAACATCACGCACATCATGCGTGAAACGGAACGCAGCTTAGTCTGTACTTGACGCCCTTGACGGTCGCCCGCGTTCGTGTCGCGGTCCTTGTCGCCGCTCGATCTCGTCGTGTTCCGCGTCCTCTCGTCAATCGAGACCGAATTTCCCCGCGGAAGGCATCGCCGGGGATGCCGAACCGGGCCATTAATCGGCGTTCAAAGTGGTCTCTCGCGTCGTTAACATTTCTGATCGCGTCGAGTGCGTATGTGTGAAATGACCGCGGCAGTAAGGAACGAGGACATCGTTGATTCATCGACTGGTGAGTAAATGTATTTATCATTTCTTAAATATTTTTGATATTTCAAGGGGATATACTGGAATGATGATTAAAATCTAATCTGTAAGTTAAATATTTCTTTTATAAAAAATTGTATAATATATATTTTTATTAACAGCACTAAGGATTTACCACTTTCGTTGACAAATTATGAAAAATTGGCTTCATTGGAAGTTTGATGGTATGACAATTTGTGAAGGTCAAAACATGGGACACATATATTCCAGAGGTGATGTTGCTACCTTTTAAAATATTTCTTGATACGTGAGTTTTACACAATTCTTTAATATATATACTAAAAATGATAGACTCTCAAAATAACAATATGTTAAGTCTCGTAGAAGAAAACTACGTAACAATTCTTAACTTAAAGTTTAAAGAAATAAAAATTTTTACTTTTCATTCTTTTAATTAAGAAAATTTTTGTTTTCTAAATATTCATTTACAATATATTTACGATATATACGATATATTACGATATTGTTTAGTTCATAGAGTTCCATATTTAAAAAAAAGCTCATTTTGCTATAGATTGAGTTGCTATCAGACTCTATGGATTTTAAAATATAATTAGTTCAAATAAATGGTATAACTATTGTTATCATTTACTCGAAACAATTTTTCTAAATTATATTACACAATAAAAGTCCTATAAATTAGTCTAAAAATAATCTATGTGTAAATTACAAATAAGTACAGCTAAAAAGTTTTTCAAGATATTAACATGTTTTATTTTGTGAGTGTATTAAATATATATACAATAAAAGACATGTTTTATTTTGTGAATGTATTAAATATATATACTATAAAAGATTTGCAATGCTTTAATTTAAAACAATATGTTTGGACATTCTACAAAGAATACATATTCATCGAATGTATACACGATAATGATGTTTAAGAAAGTTTCGTGATTGATTTCGAAAATGTAAGCGGGGGCAGCGGAATCTGGTGACGCAGGGTAAATTCTTTTATCGGAACTTTGATCGAGTTTAGAATCGAACAATGTCCTCTGGGACGTCGTAAAGTAAGAAGTATCTGTTCTAAGATAAAGATGAACAAGAAAAGAACTTACCGATCCCTTCCTGCCAGGAAAACTGAAAAACACGTCGGGTCCATTTCGCTGCGGCATTTGGCGAAGAACGTTTAATAGTTTCGCCGAATGCCGTGGCTATAAAATGTAAATGTTACTTTAGTTTTTCAGTGCGACTAATTTATTTGTTTGTACTTATTGAATGTATTCTTTCAAAAATATTTAACAAAATTTTTATTACACAATTTGAAAATAGATTTTAAAGATCTTACCCATTTTCCTTTAACGGATTTCATAGCGCCGAACAAAAGTTTTAATTCTTTCACCGTTATACTGTAGCTTGCCAACACTCCCAGCATATCGATTAACAAATCTGTCGCAATGTACAATAGTATGTAAGATATTATTAAATATTATATATACACAGAGAAAAAAATGGATTTAACAAAACTTTAGTTGCGGGCTGCCACGAAAAGATATACTTAATATAACAATATTTGTTGTCAATGCAAGTGCAATGTTGTCGATTAAACTATGTATTTATATTGCAATACCATGCATTGTTGTATCGAATGTCTTTTGTTGGCAGCCTGCAATAAAAAAATTTTGTTGAATCAATTTCTTTTTTTTTCTCAGTGTATCATTACTTAAAAGAGAAATAGTTGCAAGTTTTTGTGCATCATGATACGTAATTAATATCATCTATATAACTCGAACTCTGTTATAAATTTTTTATACTAAAAAAATTAATTACTTCTACAATTTATCAGTGATAGTATGACGCTAATTTGAAATGTTTACTTACCGGCAACAACAGTTTCCGCACGAGATAATCGATGTAGAACATGTTCTATGAGACTCACATCCGTACATGCTTGTAAATTTCTGACGCTTTTTCTCAGGATTGCAATAAAAACGCTCCATATTTCAGCCTGAAACAAAAATATCATACGTATATTAATTATATTATCTAACGATTACGTTTTGTCTTGATACGCCGCTGAAAGCGCGAAGTATAACACTGACTGGATGCGATATGCCTAGTCTACAGTGAGTCGTTGGTCGTAAGAGATCTAGACAATCACAGTTGATCCTGAGAAGGATAAGCGAACATGGTTGGTTAAATTTCTTACGACCAACGATTAACGACTCATTGTAGACGAGGCTTTTTATCCGAAATGCAAAGTGTTCATTGCGAGAATCGAGTGGAGAGAACAAGATACGCGTACGTGTGCATCGAGACAACCGAAAATATTATTTTATCAGCGCTTGCACAATAGCGCCCGAGTTAATTGTGGATTATCTTCGATCGTAACATCTTATAAAAATACACGTAGGAGTATTGATTTATAATATCTATGATTTATAATATCGAATAACCTATGATATTATGATTAATAATACCATAACATGAGTAATATAATTTTCTACTCAAAACAATATAAAACTGTTATGTACAACACATGTATGTGTTGAATTACTTTTACATTATTGAGCTATTATACAGGGTGTTCAGCGGTTATCGAAATCTGAAAAATCATCAAGGAAATCTGAAAATATTAGTGAAAAGTCAAGGATTTTTAGAATTTTTTTGGATTTTTTCAGCATTGTTTTACATAAATTTTGTCTATGTAATATTTTATTTTATTGTTAATTACGTTAAAAATATATTTTAACGGATATCCGGTGTCTGGTAAGGTTTCGACTAAATTTTTTTATATTTTTTTGTAGAATTATGGATGATAATTGTAATATGTTGTTGATCAATTTTATTATTATTCCTTTTTTATGAACCATTGGGTGGTATGAATAAAAGGCTGAGATATCTGCCTGAATGAGTTGGCTTTTTAAATAAATTAAATAAAATTACATTGTCTTCTACTATTAAAGTTACGTTTAGAAAATTTGTATTGTTGCCTCCAACTTCGAGTGAATTTTAGTCTATCATTTCTTGTGTTAAAAGTATTTAAAAGTTTATTAAGTTTATTTTTTTTACACTTCTATCTACACTTTTTTGAGAATCACAAAATTCTTAAGAATTAAGATAATCAAGACAAGATTTCAAAGAACAAGCTCATCCACCTTTCCCAGGGACTAGAGTCTTGAACCCAGTTAAATTGTGGTATTGTGGCCCTTAACTTGGGCCGGATATCCATTTGGGGAACCAGAAGAAGAAGATTTCAGTTTCTTTTCCAATTCTTGATTTTTTAGTACCATAGTCTTTGTTGTGTGACTCCTGTTCACGAAAAAACCTATAATCATACTATTTGGTAATATTCTTGATAGAGAGTTGCTAATATTATACATATAATATGTGTTTAAGATTTATTTAAGATTTTATTACGATAACTTGATGATTTAACCGGGTAGTAAACTATGTAATCAATAATCCAGCTCTAATGAAATTTCATTGTGCGTAATTGTTTTACAATCGTAAATTGTCTGTTAAAATCACAATAGTTAGATGATTGAAGAATATTAATTAAAGCATACCATGCGTTTAATATTTGCTTGTTTGAAAATGTTTTTATTAAAAACATCAATATTACCAGAAAGGGAAATTTTATCGGCCTTAATTTTTAATTTTCTCGTTTTGTTAGAAATTATATATGTAAGAAAATTACATGTATGTATTTAATTATATTTATATAGTTAAAAAAAATTAAAAATTAAAAAAAATTTTTAAATGTATTTTCTATATATTTAATTTTAACTTATGTTTAATAAATTAAATATTAAATGTTTGAAAAATATTTTGCATGCTAAAGAGAAAAGTAGGAATTTAATATTTTTAAAATATTTTTATATCAAAATTTAATATGGATAAATAATACATAATTTGTATATGTGTATATATATATATATATATACACATATACATACAACGGGATGTATTTTTCTATTGAATGGATGGTCATTTCATGGTTAAAAAAAAACATCAAGAAGTTGAATAGCTTAAATATCTCGTAAGAGACACCACGCACGAACGTATGTTTCTCATACGCCTCATAGTGTATATTTAGTTGTACTGCATGCACGGGACTATTTTGCGGAAGCGTAAATCATACTCGGGAGGGAGAAAGGGGGAAGAAAGCGGAGGCGTCGAGCTGTAAATTCACGATAATATACATAGGACGCTAGGCACCCTGTTGTAATATTGACGTTACGTTACTGTGTTAATTGATATATTTACTGCAAACATCCATTAGTCGTAAAAAAATACCTGCGCTACTGTCTCCAGGTGCCAAGATCTAAGGGGATAGATAAGCAGCATCCTTTAGCGCGAAAACGAGATACGTAACTTGAAGATCAACTTAACTAACCACTGCTCTCACGATTCAGAGTAATTTATCACGGTCGAGTGACAGTTGAAAGCTTCTACGACATTACTCAGGACTTTCTGTCTTCTCTCATTCTCTCTGTCTCTCTCTTCGTCACTTTTTTGTCCGTGTTGGGCGAATTCATCCACAACTCCAATGTAGTAAGCCGACAAGGTGTATAGCCGCGAGATCATTACTCCAGAATTATCCGAATGCCCATAACTTCTCCTCGCTAAAACTCCAGCTCGCGGGTCCGAAATTCCGACTGGGGGAATTCCGACGGCATTTTCGGGATTTCTCCGCTATTCGGCGGTTACCCTGTGCCCGTAGTTATCTCGCTTCGTGGCCTACCTAGCATATCAGTAGGGGATTACGCGAGTACACGGGATCTGCGTTCGCGTCGCGTCGGCTCTGCTATTCGGGAGTGTAATAATTTTAGAACGAACTGTTGCAAAGCCATCGGAAGTTGATCCGTCGTACATAAACACATCCGCAACACTGCCACAGTATAGTTTACTAGAAAGTTTGTTAATATCTGTGACTTGAACTTATGTTATTCTCAATTTTCTGTTAGAGCCGAGAATAATTATTTAACTTTATTAAATGGCATTTCTCATGGATGAAAATTTCCATACCGTTTCGTTTTTGGAATGTCCAAGTGAATTATAAGAGATGGCTTACAAAAAACCTCTTTAGAGCATTAACTTTTTCTTTGCAGGGTGAGCGTGTGGTTTTATTAAGCTATCCTTTATTCGCTACGAGTAAAACCGCTACCACTCCACTTGCAGAATCTCTCCAAGTAGTTTTTGCCTAGACGTAATTGGCAAGCCATTATCTATAACAAAGACATTACTGGATTTTCCAGTAATGTCTATCTAAATAATTCGATTAATCGAATCAAATCGAATTGAATGAATTGTTAGTGCTCTCAATCGAGAACCGGTGTTATGCACGTATTTCCTTTTCAATATTCGATTTACTTGTGAATAAATGAAAGTGAACTGTATAATATTATCTTCATCATATATACAGGAGATAATATATTATCTCCTGTATCCATTTTAAAAAATTGAAGGGTTTTGTACAAGAATCAAAAAGTTGAATTTTCAAAAAACTAAATTTCTTATTTTTAAATTGTTTGTCGTCAAAATGTAACAATCGTCATTTTTCTCTGGATATATTGCGAGTAATAAAAACAAGATTGTAAGTTTTGATTAAAAATTTTAACATTTATCCGAGAGTAACGAGTAAAAAAAACTGTTGCTTCTCAAGTTGTTGCAAAAATTTTATATTTATTACTTGAATATATTTATTGTATTCCATCTTTTGCTGGAACAAAATTGTTTACCATGTAACTGATAAAAATGATTTGCATGATTCAGATTTTTTTACAAGAAACTTGTTTGTACGAAATCTCTCATTTTTACACACACACACACGAATGAATCAATGAGGCTATTGTTAGGTTCCCTTTGCAAATTATTTTTGTATTATTATAAGTTATCGCGTTATTGTTATGTTTTCATTTGTTCAGATTTTCTTTTATTAAAAATTCTTATTTGCATTGTGTAGTAAGACTTAAGGAAAATACAAGAATAACGCTTTATTTTCTATTTCAATATTTCTATTTCAATTTTCATTAAATTTTGGTTGTCTTTTGATATGACGTAGTCATATTTTCAATGTCGGTAATTCTATTTCTGCCTGTTGAAACAATTTTTGCATCTGCTCATCTTCTTAGCGTCGCCAGTATATTCTGCGCTTTCTAGCATACATCCTCATAAACTTTCATCTTCCAAACATGCAAATTTCTATCAACTGCAATTCTTTTAATTTATTAATTTATTAATTTTTTGATTTGTGAGATTTTGATTTGTATGTTTTTTTATAACGTGAAGCATCGTAAATAATTACATTGTTTTATACGGTTTTACATTATGTTATATATTTATTAAAAGTAATATTTATGAATTTAAAGATTGTATAATGTAATGTATTCAATATTGTTATATTATATATTTTATTTGATGAGTATCTCGGGTATACTTTCTGTACCCACAGTCGCATGGTTTGCATTCTTTAACTTCTTGCAAATGGATTGTCGTCTGGGGTCCACAAGAGCTTCCGGTGGTTCTTCAATGGAGATAAAGTTCCAAAGATATTAGTTTTTTTTTTTAAATTTCATTATAATAACATTGGGTTAGTTCAAGCTGGCAAAATGGCTAGACCTGCTCACCAAGTGATTGAACATAATTGATTCTTACTTGTGGATTTAACTAATTGAAATCAAGAAAGAGGCATGAAAGTATTTACAATGGACTTGCAGAATAACATAGTCGAAGCTGATTGGTACATTTAAAGGGCACGACGAGCTTGAAGCATTTGTGCCACTAATTAATTCGTTATAGAATCAATAGAGCTTTTTCGTCCAAGATTTGTTCCATTTGCACGGCATTTGGTGCCATTCCGAGTCTTAATCTGTTTTCTTTCTTCTTCGTTTCATTCTTTTTCAGTCTCTCGGGCGTCGTGTCGTTAAAATGCAGATTATTCAATGGTAAACTATGACGAATAAATCAATGATTGCATCATTGTGCCTTTGATTTTCCAGACGTTCCTTAAATTATCACGGACTATCGCACTGTTATTATTTAGCTTTTATTTGGTCAGATTTTATCTCGTTAAATTTCTCAAGTGCATATAGGTTCTGGCCCCATCACACAAGAGAAAACCAATGTAGTGTCACAATTAAAAAATCAATTACGTTAGAATTTGTTGCTTTTTCGTTGCTCCAAGATAGTCTTAAGAAATTTCGGCAAAACAAAATTGTTTAAATAATACCATTTTGATATTGAACATTAGATATGTGACTTTTTATCTACGATAAAGAAGATTTCATTAAATCATTCGAATAATTATTGCTATTAAACAATTTAACATAAATACCCCAATAAATAAACAATTTGCCCGTCCGCCGCGCGTTGTTATCTTACACATTATATCATGATAGATGTTTAAAAGAAATTTTGTTACTGGAATGATCGTGGTCTTAAAATTTTCTATGGACAATGTCTCCTTTTAATATTTGCAAAGCTCAATTCTGTTGTTTGACTATAAGTCGGCGTAAATAAACAATTTGTCCATGCCCGTGGCGCCCGGGTACACAAATTGTTTAGTTACCCCTACTTAGAGTCGAGCAACAAAATTGATTGCAAATCTTAAAAGGGCTTTGTCTACAGAAAATTTTAAGACCGCGATCATTCAAGCAACAAAATCTTTTAAATATCTATCGTGATATAATGTGTAAGATAACGGCGCGCGGTAGATGCGCAGACAAATTGTTTATTTATTGGGTATTTACGTTAAATTGTTCAATAGCGATACGCGCAGTGTCAGAGAAATAAGAGTCTTTTATCTATGAGATTTTTTAATAGTGAAAAAAATTTTGTCAGTATACACGAATCAATTGCTATGAGAAACCAGGAATAGATTTATTTATTTTTTTTTGTTTCTAGTAATTTATTCTATTGTTTTTTGTTTATAGTCATTATGTTTTTCCCTGATGTAAAGAATCCTATTTTTACAATTCAATAGTGTGTTTGTGTATTTTCTCGAAAAAGCACCAATCTGAATAAATCGTGTACGCATGCTTGTGTGTGTATACATACACACAAAATTTTATTTCTCTTTTATATATATAACTTTAATTAGAAAAATGTGTTATCTCTCTCTCTCTCTCTCTCTCTCTCTCTCTCTCTCTCTCTCTCTCTCCTCGGCGGTAAATACCATATATAATAAATTTAACAATAAAATTGTTTTTGTGTATTCACTACATAGAATACACGTATATATCAATATGGAGAATGAACGGAATGCCAAAAATTTAATAATTTAACTCGAACGTTTTGTTTTTATTTTTGCGGTAATAAAAACAGAAAGGCAGCTCACAATGTTGGTTATTTAACAGTAATTCGTGATTGCAATATATTTTTTGTAATCTTCGGAGTTACATACCAACGTTGCGTTTTGAAATATTTTGGAGGCAAAAAAATAAAATATCAAATATCAAAGATAAAATATCATCAAAGATAAAATAAAATATCAAAGATATTGCAACGTTTTTGTTTTTTTAAATTTTTGTTTACTAAAAAATCGTCAAAATTATATTATAATCTTTTAAAATATAATTTATCTTTAGAAAAAATATATAAACAGTATCCAACGGTCATGGAAATTTAGAAAATCCGGAATTGTCAGGGGATTTGATAAATCGGGAAATATCGGGGAAAAGAGTTACTGATTTTTACAATTTTTCTACTTAGTACCCCGAACATCGGGCGTCCCGCGACGGCACTCACGTCGATCCCGAACTCGTGTATTGTCAAGAAATACGAACAGCCCGACAGGGGACGAATCACGACGCTTATATGTCTCGATGGCGTTTGCGAGTGATCCACGTCGATCGCGAACTCTCTTAACGCCAAAGCGCGCGCGTGGTGTATTATTCATCCTTGTTTAACGTTAGACAAACGAATATGAACAATGTTTCATGCGTATCATGTGTGCAACGGAACGTAGTTTCCTCGGCAATGTTAGGAGTTTCTTCACACATTTTTTTGAGAGTCGAGATTTTGTCTCAAATTTGGTTGCTATTCTTATCAGTGTTTTTTACAACAGCTGACTCCTTAGAAGAGACAAATAATTTCAATTCTTTGTTTGAACTATGATATTTAAATGTTCGTAAATCAAAATTTTCTTTATTCTTCTCACGTTCAACATGTAAAAGATTATGTTTTTGTAAAGTCTGTTTAGTTGAATATAGCTTGGGCTAAATTCTGCGCGACTTCCTTCGCCGCGGACTTTCCATTTTCGTCCTGAGTGGTCTCCAGCAACAACGGAGCCCCGGCTGTGAGGGCGCCTGGCAAGTTGACTGTTTGGCGCCCTATGTTTGCACGGGGCTCCCAACAATGATAATGATAAGTAGGATTAATAAATAGTGTTCCCTTTTCGTTCATATAACCTTGCTCGTATTCGTACTATCTAGACTTCCGACCTGACTGTACGCAGTCTGAAACCCATCTGACTGACCTGCCAGGGATTCAGCCAGAGTGTTCAGCAGTCATGGAAATCTGGAAAACCGAGAATTGTCAGGGGATTTTATAAATCTGGAAATATCAGGGAAAAGTCATCGATTTTTACAATTTTTTCTGGAATTTTTACAATCTTTCTGAAATTTTTTATTATTGTTTTAAATAAATTTTCTTCTTTTAGGGATAACACACAGCGTAATATTTTTGGAGAGTTCATATTGATAAAAATGATTGCGACCTCGATATTGAATTAAGATAAAAATTAAATGGAGGGATTTAATATTTAAGTGATATCTATTCTTTTAGTCTGCTTATTAATTTTGTCCTACGTAGGTTGCATTACAATCTTGACATGAAATCTTATATACTACGTCATACACAATGTTCTGTTGTATCTAATGCATCTTTGCCTACTTTTATGTATCTATTTAGTTTATTATTTAGGGGGTAAGATAATTTGCATTCTTTTATATATTTTAATCTTCTAAATTTTTCGGACACGTTTCTTACGTAAGAAATTTTGAAGAAATTATTTTTTCCGTGTTATCAATGCATTCAACTGAGTTGTTATTGTTTTTCTATGTATGTAATATTTTATTCTATTATTAATTATGTTAAAGATTTGTTTTAACGAATGTATTATATAAAATCGCAGATATTTGATACAAAGAGGTAATCAAAGATCTGTTGACATATATAATCACTCGAACATAATTCGCGAGGTTCTATCACTGGTATTCGCAGATAGCACTTAAGAGCATAAAGGCGGCTCTATGCGCGGTTTTCCCATGAGTCCCTGCTTCCGCGAATGTTTTAGGCGTGATCCTCGTGGGTACTCCGAGGTAGGATAATCCTGCATAATATGGGGGACTTGCAAACCTGTAAAATCCAAGTACCTGGCGCGCTTGTGAATAATTCGCTGCACGCGAGCGTCGTTAAGTTGCAACACCGGGAATTTAATGACCTCTGTATACAAGAAAAGTTGTTGCCGATGTCGGTGAAGATTATGTAAAAACTCGAGAAAGAAAACACGTTTGACAGATTTTCTTTCGGAACATGTACTCGTGTTTTATCGGTGTATACATTTATAACAGATTTATATAAAAATATTTATACAATTGTAGAAATTAAGACGCACGCTCTCACAAGGATATGACTCGCACGGCTCAAAAATACTGACTTTCGATGCCACCCACGGTAGAGTTGTCATTCGTTCTCTTTTTCCCGGACATTGTCCTCTTTTAGGGCACTTCGACACGTCCGGGGGAATTTTTGAAACCGTTAAAAATTTGTCCGGAAGAATTATGTGCGTCCGGGGTTTTAAATAATTATTTATTTTCTTTACCGTGCTTTTTCCATGGCATCACTTATTGAACGGCTGAGTAACAATTAAATATAATAAAATTAAAATACTTAATAGACTTACAAGAGTATACCCTTGAGGCGAAGACAAAAGTTTTTATTGGAAAAAATAATCCGTTAGTGAAAGTGGTTTGTTTCTTCCATCTTTCGGATCTAGTAGTGCTTTTTGTCGAAAATTATGTTATATCCCAATTTCTGAATACGCCAGTCCATGGTTCCCGACTTATTTTCAGCCATCGAATGGCTGTTTACACTTTGTCTTCCTTTACTAAATATAATTTGGCAAATTAGTTTACCAATATTCTATTAAAAATGTCTCAATAATTAATAATTATCTAAATCAGTAAATTTAAATACTTTTAGATGTACTCGTATTAGACACATTTTTATTTTTGTCCGTAGAATCTAAATGTCTGTTATAGTTGCACCGAACTTCTTCAACATAAACTTCAGGTTTTTCACTTTATCAGTTAATTTTACTCTTATATTTTTTTATTTGGATCATTTACAAATGGCTCGTACGCATATGTAGTCTATAATATATTTTTCAAAATAAACATTCTATTACTCGTATTAATTTTAATTATTAAATTTTAAAACTAAAGAAATTTTATCTCAATCAGTTGAAAATAATTCGTAATAATTTATATTTTCTTAGATACGATGTGAAACTCTTTAAAAGCAAGGCTACAAAAATGTTATAAAAATAAAGATAAGATTGTCTATCTGATCTGCAACAAATGTTACTGTTGCATAATATTTTTTTAGCGAATTTAATATTTCCAGCTCATTATCAAATACGCGCCACTTTTTTCAGTTTTGAAATACAGTTACTAGCTAGATATTGGTACTTAGAAGCATCTATAAGATTTCTTCTTTTTCCTAAATTATTGGAAATAATTATTGTGAAAACTAATATCTGAATCATGATTGGGCCATCCTAATTGAGATTTATTTTTCGCAAAACCTATATATAAATTATTGCGAAAATAATACATACCTTAGCCAGGACTGACCACCCTGGCTGAGATATTATTTTTCGCAAAAGCTATGTATAAGTTATTGGGAAAATAATACATATCTTAGCCAGGAGTGACCACCCTGGCTGAGATATTATTTTTGCAAAGTTATGTATAAGTTTTTGGGAAAATAATACATATCTTAGCCAGGACTGACCACCCTGGCTGAGATTTTATTTTTCGCAAAAGCTGTATATAAATTATTGGAAAAATAATACATATCTTAGCCAGGACTGACCACCCTGGCTGAGATTTTATTTTTCGCAAAAGCTATGTATAAGTTATTGGAAAAATAATACATATCTTAACCAGGACTGACCACCCTGGCTGAGATATTATTTTTCGCAAAAGCTTTGTATAAATTATTGGGAAAATAATACATATCTTAGCCAAGACTGACCACTCTGGCTGAGGAATTATTTCTCGCAATAAATTATTTGCAGTAATTTGGGAAGGGGAAGGGAGAGACCTTACAGATGCGTTACAGCATCGAGTTAGTTAAGCGCATCATAGTATCTAGCTAGTAACTGTTTCAAAACTGATAAATGTGTCGGCGCGATTTATATGCTACAAATATTAAATTTACAAAAAAATTATTATTTACTATCAAGTTTCTCTTGCTGTAGACCAAATAATGTAATGATGTAATTTGAAAAAATGCCGCTATTATATATAAGGTTGTGTTGTTCACGGTGTTTAGTTTAACGATTGTGTTTTTCCAAGGAGGCTATTGCGTTTATTTTCGTTGCATTATTTTCAACTTTTTCTTCTAATTTCTTTATATTATTTTTAATTTTAGTCATTACATTGTTTATCGCATTATTGGTACATGTATTATTTGTCACTTTGCTTACTTGGGTGTTTTTATTTTTGGTTATGTCCATTATATGTGGTTTGCTTATGTGAGTTATGCATTTCATTGGCATCTTATTATTTCTTCTTTGTTATCGATCAACTAATCTCTCAAATTACACTGTTAATTTTTATTGAGTCTCCATTGCTCCTACCCAATATTTGATTAATTTTACTAAATAAAGTTAATTTGACTAATATTGAGTAAGTACTTACGTTGATTTGTTAAATTTGACCTTCTTTGATAGGAGTAGTGACGACTTATGAAATCGTTAAAAATGATTCAATTAAGTAAAATTTGACATTATGAGTTTAACGGTGTATCTCGGAAAAATCTTATGAGACTGTTAAAATTAGATCCCCCGGCATTTCGCAGAATCGCATTTCCTGTGAGATTGTTCAATTTTATCACGGCCATCCATTACGCTACATTAAAACGTACTCGTCGGTTTGGTGCGTATCGTTCAACGATTGTGCTGCACTAAAAGCCACTAGTGTACAGCGTGGCTTTGAAAGGTGACTACAGCATCGAAAAGATAGGAAGAAAGAAGCGAGAGCATTGCGATTTTTTACTTTGAATGTGAAAAACAATATCTGCATTTTTTTATAAATACGTTATCCAGATTTCACATTAAAATCACATTGGGCAATTCTATTTCTATTCTATTATTACTCCTCTTTTATGAACCATTGGCTGGTGTGAGTAGAAGCTGAGATATTTGCCTGAATAAGTTGACTTTTTTAAATAAATCAATTAAAATTAGATTGTTTTCTACTATTAAAGTTACGTTTAGAAAATTTATACTGTTGCCTTCAACTTCAAGTGTGAATTTTAGTGTATCATCTCTTGTGTTAAAAGTATTCAAAAGTTTATTAAGTTCATTCTTGGGAACTGCCAGTAAAATATCATCAACAAATCTGAAGTAAATTGGTAGTCGGTATGATAATGAATTTAGGATTTTTCTTAGATCTTCGTGATTGCAATATAATTATCATTAAATTAAAATGATTATAAGAGTTAAACGTTGCTTTAAGTTTCAAACTTGATAACATTTTCATTTGAACTTTAATTTAGTAAGAATAAGTGACAGTAACAGATATAATCTTGACTGTGAGGTCGAGAGTATGGCAAAAACAATTGTGCGAGAGCGAACTGCTTAAGTGCAGAACGGAAGTTTCATTTGACGAGAACACGTAAAGTGTTTATGCCGCAAAAACTTGTATTCGATTGCTTCTTTGAATTTCAATTCCTTCGAAGGGTCAACTTTCGGTTAGCGTTCAATCCAATTGACTTTGAAACCCGTTGAGATTTCTGATATTACATTAACCATGCACCTGTTTGAGTTTATCATATCAAATGATCGAAGGTTACAGTTTCATGAGAAGTGGAACGACCGAAAGTATTATATTATCAATTATCATCAAACAATGTTTAAAATTTGTCGAAAATTGATACTGATAAATAGGTAGATGTCAGTTGATATCAATAATTTTTTATACGTTATTTTATTTTATATTTTACATAAAAATAATTAAATAACTAAGATTAATTTGTACTTTATCAATTTGTTTTTCTGAATTTCATGTTTTAAAAATTGATGTAATTATTATCGCTCATGACTCGTGTTGTTTTACATCTTTGTCTTAAAATACGTACGTCGTATCAACTTCGCGTAAACGTATGAGTTTTCTGCGGTTGGTAAAGTAAAAAACACTAAATCAACGGATCTGTGAGGAAGAGCAGCGGCTGAAAGAAAAAGAGTAAAGTCAGTTCATTTGCAGAAACGGACAAACCATCTCCGATGTTATCTCCGTATTCGTTCCACAGAATACACTGTCACGGCACGCTTTAACCAACTTTCTGACTTTAATCGACTTCACCGAGACTCCGCGCTTTCTATTTATCACCGCTCCTTTCTGATGTGCTGAGGGGTTTAAACAAGTACAAAACATACGTTTTCATTGATGTACGGTAATAGTCTCATCATTACGACTTAACGCTCGTTATCTCGAATTTTATGATTAGTTAAGAGATACTTCAAATAAATTGTCCCACCTCGCTCTCTTTGTTGATTTCCATGAGGATAAAGCTTCGGGACATTGATATTCCGCTCGCATTGTTACATGTTTCTCGACAATGGTGCAGCTGTAGCTTGCATTGACCGAGCAATGCTCCTTAACACATAGCGTTAGTATTGCATTGAGATCCATGAAGCGTTAAACGTACAGATTTACGAGTAAAGGCGAAGCGTTTACGAAGTACAGTTAAATCCCTAACCACAGTTTCCCCGCTGTTGACAACTATTGTATAGATTAACTCCAATGAAAAGATTTCTCTCAGTTCCCGAGATTGTAAAACTTAAAAATCTCCCTGCTTTACAAAACAAACCTTTCCAATATTGTCACATTGCTCATATTTTTTTATTTATAAATACAACTTTAATTAAAAAGACGTTAAATATTTTTTACACTTACAGAATAGTCATAAATAAATATTGTAAGAATATCTATTTTTGTAGAAATTATTTAATAATTATATTCTGTAGACTAAAGGATTTATTATTGTTATATTACGGATTTTATTCGCAAATATAACAAATAAGTTATTATATATTAACATTATGTATAAAACATGTCGCGTTATTACATGTGATTGTTGCTCTGCAACAAGTTTATGTGCCACGAAAGCGAATATTAGCAGCAAGTTGAAACGATATTTTCTCGAAGGCCGATAAAGTATCCAGAAGCTTTGGAAAAAATATTGTGTTGTGGTAAAAACTATGGCTGTGAAAAGAAAAATGCGCGCAGTTAATACCGTATCAAAATATGGGAGAAAGTCTGACATCAACGAAAATGGATTGCTAATATTATTCTTTGCGTAACGGATTGCTATTGTATTTGGAAGTGCCAGATTCTCAAGTACATCGTCAATAAATTTTCAAAATTATATTAATGTTTAATAAATTCCAAGATTATATTTCGCATACATGATATTAATTTTTTCTTAACTAATCTTTTTTTAAAAAGTGCGATGTGAACTTGGCGATTTAAAAATAAATAATACAGATTGTTTGTATTTCATTTGAATCTCAAAGAATAAAAACATTAAATATAAACAATTATTTTAAAATAACAGTTTTAAGATATTTTAATTTTATTAACGTTATTCATAGACAATCGTTTGTATCACTTTTTATTTCGTTTATACCTTGACCGGTTTGAAAGTACGACATTTTCAGTTTCTTAAAAAAACAAAGACATGACGATAGCATTGAGAATAAAAACAGATAATAGACAGGAGAAGTGGAAGTTTTTGGCTGAAGAAACACGGTGTTTCGTAAACATATGCAAATGACGGAGCGAAACCAGAGAGAAATGTCGTGAGGTATTCGTAACCGAAAGTCGGTGGCTGCTTAGTGGCGGCTTCTACTACTTGCAAACGTTGACATAGCATTCCAAAGATGTGCCGCGTCTCGCTCCACATCGTCTTTCACTTTGACGATTATTACATTTGTCTTTTCCTGTTTATTTGATATCTGAATTATTTTATGATTCATTAATTATTATTATTACTCATTTGCACAATTTTTTAAATAAATACTAAAGTGACATGATTGAATGATTAGCGATGTTAATGTTTCCTAAGAGCGTTTACTAATTCCAAAGCTGTTATACCAAATTAAATAAATATTTTTTAGTAATTTGATTTATTTCTAAGAAAGTTATGTTCTTTTTCAACTAATCTATCATACGTCTTGTTTCTTCGTTACTCTTTCTATCACAAACGTAATAATTGCGAGTCAATTAAGCGCCGTGAGTGGGAAAGACATCTTTCGCGTGATTTCCTGCCGAAAAGAGAAATTCTTTTCGCTCACGTGGTTTCAAGAAAATCACCTCTCTTTCTCTTTCTCTTTTTTTTTTTTAATAAATGATTTCCGACGAAAGCCGAATGACTCGGGGATTATTGTCGGGCGAGGGGAGGTTCGCCCGAGATGATATTTGCGACGTGGACTCACGATTTCCGGCTCCGTACGCGCTACCTAGCAACGGAACGGTCGTTTTGTAGATGGCAACAATGAAATACCAGTCGTATTACAGGTATCATAACTTAGGAATGACGTAGGGAATTGCGGTATTCCTCGGAACAACCGAGAATTGGTTTGAACATACCGCGCATTCCTTCGTTCGTCTCTCCAGGCGATTGTCATGCGAATATGTGTACACTTTGACCTCGTTTCTTTTTCCCCGGTATTGTTTATCTCAACTTCAGAGTATAACATGCAGTAATCTTTATTATTGCATAACGTCAAAGGCGGTCAAGCGAATAACTAAGCGGGACATGTGAGGGTATGGGAAATTTGAAAGAAACGGAATGGTTTTTCTGGGCTGTTAAAGGACCGAAATTGTCTAGCTTTACGGTCGCTTTCACAACGTAAGTCTTTGTGGAGACATCTCTTGTCGACCGCGACGTTTCTTTGAAGCTGCTAATGTGATCTGCATTTTCATTTAATCGTCTGCGTTTCACCTTACGAAGACTAGTCTCGTAAATTCACTATGCTCTCTTACGCGACGCATCGCGTCTCCAATTTCATTACACAGAAAGGGACATGGTTATACGATCTTTAGTGTTTCTCAGATACATATTGCAAAATTAAAGAAATTAATGAGGTACACATTATAAATTAAATTTATTAATGAATCTTTAAATGGTCGTCTTTTTGAAGATATAATTTCTCATCGATATCATTCAATAGCGTTTACGAATCCTTGCTACACAGGGAATTCAGCAGGGCATATCGGAGAAAACGTTTTTATAGTTATTAAAGAGGTCATTCTAATTATGTCAGCTTTATGATACGTTCATTACGGCAATATCCGCTTTCTCAATATACAGCAATGCGTAATGCTATTACGTAACCGACGCTCCTTACGGCGCTCGCATTATCGTTTTTCATTTTCCGCCCTCCGCGCAATTGTCGTGCCATCCGTCCTGTCCCGTCGCTTCCGTCAGGAGACAGCGGCGAGAATGAATAACATCACGGAGACGTCGTGACGTCTATTCGGCGCGCGTTGATCCGCCTTCGAACTTGGAAACCGTCGTCGTTTCCGCAAAGACGAAGGAGAGCGATGTCGCTCGCGCGCGCCTCCACATACCACCACATTTCAATTATCAATCTACTACCTCCGGTTTCCCGCGCGCGTTTCATCGGGCCTGTGGATTCGCGATACACGGAATTTGCCTAAGTCCCCCGGTCTGGCAGATACGTCGTCGTCGTCGTCGCCGTCGCCGTCGCCGTCGCCGTCGCCGAGCTAGATAAATATGATGTGCGACCCGGGCCCATCGTGGCGACGTCAGCGAAATGCAATTTAAATCCCGAGCTGCTTTTCGTTTGGACGTCTCTCTCGCGTCCCGTCCTCCCGCGTTTTCCGCGACTTTCTTCCTCTGCCAGCTTTCCAATCTCCGTAAATTGAGATCTCGCGTTACCACCGACGAGCGCGCATTACGTTACCGCGCGGATGAAACGCTCAGACATCGTGCGACGTGCGAATTTGCAAATATCTCGAACGTTGCCTGATCGTCTGTTCGCTCTGTGCAAGTCGATTGGATTATTATTGCGAGACCACTTCGCTTATGTATTTACCGAATTCGCTATCGCGTTTCGTAATACTCGTGGGCAAATGAAGACTGCGCGAGAATAAGGAAATCACGTAGATTAATTGTAAAATTTGTATTTTTTTTATTCTGTAAAAAATTTTTAACTGCATTGAGATTTGCTTCGCACACATCGTTGCAAAAATTCATTTAAAAAATTGATCTAAAACGTCCCGTTGTAATTTCGTAAAAGCATTACGTAATAATTGTATAAATATTACGTAATAATATTTAGCACGAATAAACATTTCAAACATGCTGTGCATTTAAATAGAATTAAATAATATTAAAAATTCTCTTTACATGATAAAATATAACAAATTATTATAAATACAATTTGATGGTACTTCATATGATTTAATAATTATATAAAGTCATAATGTTTTCATATAAATTTAATAAAAGGGAATACATCGCTATTTTCTAATTTGGAATATTTGTATTCTTTTTACTTTTAAAAATAATAAAATAAAAATTTATGTTGTTATTTTCTCTAAAATAAAAAAATTAAGAGAATAGTTCAATGTATTTGATATATTTTTCTGAATTTTCAAACTTTGTTATACAATCACCGCTTTGTACTTTAATGTAATAAATTAATATAATAAAAATATTTATCGGTATTACATATAAATTTGCAATCCAGTAAAATCACGAATGTTAATAACTTTATATAAAATCAGAATGGATTTCTGTAGTAAGATTTACGAGCTTCTGAAATTGAAAACAAGAACGATGGACGCAATCTGGTCGCAGTTCGATTAGGACCCCTTATATTTATGATCGACTTATTGAATAGTAGAGCTTTAGTTTTCAAGACTGACTACAGTTCTTCATTTACTTCACTTTCGCTGACAAACGTCTTGACGCGCGCTTCGATCATGCTCGTGCTTTATTGCCAATCAGAGACTAGGGAGAGAAATGGTGCTCGTCAACTCGGGGACGAAAGGAACTAGAAATTCCGGCGCGGAAGTGATCTCTCGTTTTTTTTTTCCCCCTTCTCTTTCTTGCGGTACATTGGGTGGACCGATAAACAGTATGAAATATCTGTTCGCGTTTAATTAAAATCTGACGTAATAAATATTCAACGATGGAATTTATTAAATATATTAAATATTTATATATTAATTTTAACATCCTTCAAATATCGATGGATAATCAAAATAATCTTTCAACCAATGAATGCGTGCGCATGACATATAACACATACGTGTCGCAAAAGATTGTCGGAAATATAAAAGTATTTCTCTCGGGAAAACTCGATTTCGAAAAGATACAATCACACGTACATTTCCTTTTACACACAGTTGTTTTCCTTTTCCCTGTCTCCAATAGTATCGCGAGTATAGGAGTGCATTACTTTGCGCGAAACGCCCCATCTTGCGCGATTTCAATTTTCCGCTCGACCCCCAGTACGCTTTTGCGATTTTCCTCGCAACAACGCTCCGCCGATCGTTACGCGCCGCTACACAAAGAGATCCACGCCGTCATTTCACTCGCCTTTATTTCCCTTTTTAGTTCCTCGCGAGAGAGCGTATCTGCATGTTCGATTGAGCCGCGACAACGGCGATGACTCATCCCGCCGACAGCCTCCTCCCGGTACAGTCGCAATACATGGACCAAGTCGCATACTTTATCGGTCCGTTGTCAACGGACTTAATTAATGTCTAATTTTATCGCGTCATCTCGATAACCGCGAACTTTATGTTCTCGAATAACGCCTGTCGCAATCGCATTGACGTATGTCTTCGAGAACAATAATTTATTCCTCTTTTTTCTCTTTGTTGATGGATTTCCGTCCCAATTGGGACACAGTACCACGATTTATTAATTTCGAAGGACAACAATCATGGGGGTAAGATTGTGCCTTTATTTCCACAATTTATTACTTCGAATAAACTGGCGAATCGTTTGGTACGTCGGATATGATCGGAGAATTAAGATCAGAAGACTTTGTTTGTTGGAAAAAAATATATTACTTCCTTCGGACGTGAACGCTTTCGTCGGCAAAGCTCGCTCAATTTTCCCGGATTCTCGCTGCGGCGAGAGTGGAAACAACGTGAAAAAAGAAAGGTTGCAATTACAAACATCCGAGAGAACGGCAGTTATACTTGCCGTTGCTGCAATCGACGAGCCGTTTAACGATTACGGGGAAAATGGGAAAAATGGTATTTGCAGCGTACCGATTTTACCACATTCTACACATTCCGCAGGGCATTCGCAGTATACGAGTTTTATCGAACGATGCGCTATTTTCAGAGAGAAGCAGCGAAAAATTACGGAAACTATTCGTATAGTGAAAAGAATGTATGGCAGAATTTTGCTTATGAAGTTTCAAATGTCCAAAAAAGAACGTGCATTTGCAAGGTTCAAGCATCCTTTCTCTTCTTGTCACAGATTCAAAGTAATATAAATCATTTGTATGATGACACACGTCCATTTTGGTGAAATAATTCGGGCAACCTACTGGAGTCCCGTACAACCGTAATTTTATAAAACTGCAGTATGTCAAATTACTGTCCCAGTAACTCGCTGTCGACGGAAAAGAATTTTCGCGTAACAACGTTACTCAACTTCGCGGTCAAAATTTCGTTGTCATTTCACGAACGTAACGACATGTTATGCAATCATTTAATAACGAGATCACACACGGCAAAAAATTTAATTCATTTCATTTATGTATAATTTATGTTGCAATATTAAGTTATTTGTCACTGAGTCGATCAATGTCGGATATACACTGATTTACTTCGCATCATCACATCTGCTTAAAGTGGCGAATCGATCGCGATCGGCTTTGGGCTTACGTCGATGTCTCCATCGAGAGCTTCTCAGAATAAACTCACTTTTTCCCATAATCCGAGAGATACGGTTGATATACACGAAGGGCGAAACCATAAGCCTTATTCGGTTTCTCATCCCGTAACAGAAAATTTCTTTGCGGTTTCCCATCCTTTTGCTCAGCGTCTTCTCGTCTCTCACAGGTCTCACCGTTTTCTCCCCAGTCAATCTCGGAATACGGATGGAAATTTCTTAAGAAATCTCTCGCTGCCTAGCAACGTGTACAATCTTTCTATCTACGCACGCGTCGATATCTCGCACGTTCGAATTTAACGGGGATTTATAGACCTAAAATAAGATTGAAACACTGTTCACGATTCCAGGCACGTTGACGAATGCTTTGTGCGCGATGGAGCGTCTCTAGGTTCTCACCTGACGCCACCCTTACGTTTTTAGATTGAAATGTATCTTCGCCAACGGGCGAGTACCGAATAAAGAACGATCCCTTGGGGACATCCCTGAAGGTGTCCGCCGACATCTTCATGATGCATTTTAAACTTCTTGTGCGACAAGTTTTGGTCCCAAATGGTTTGACGAGCAAAGTCGTCCTTCCTGAATGAGAGAACTACCTAAGTTCTAACAGGTCAAGCTTGATATATCGGTCCGATGATAGAGTAGCTTGTACTAAACCAGTGCCACCAAAGTTTCCTTCAATAGGTATTATCTACTATGTCTTATAGTTTGCTATCGTAATTGTCAATAATTTTACTCATATAACATATATATACTTTCTGTGTTGCACTACATATATAACTTCTATTTTCTGTACATATTTATGATATTAAAGTACTAAGCGTATAATACAATTCTTAATACGTGAATCCATAATGCGTCCTATTTTTATAATGCGCATAATATGCTTTTTGTATAAACATCTATATATTATAAACTTATGGTACATAATTTAATTTAAAAGTACGTAAACGGTAGATATGTTATGTACTTACAACATTATATAATAATGTTTTATTTCATAAAACAGGTTTTTTATTACTTATATTTAAATTTCTCTTAATTTTTAATTTTCCATCTTTTAGGGTTTTTTTTCCCCCCAAGGAAAAAATTTATAAAAATTGAAAATTTTGAAGATTGAAACGTTAAGTTTCGAAACTTATAAAATCTTTTTGTAACTTTAAGGAAGTTTGAAAAAATCTTGTAAAGATTTTAAATGTCGTTTATTGGCTTATTTTTAAAAGCGCCTAAAATTTTTAGTTGTGTTGTGCAGTAATTATTGATCATATATTTCACAGAGTTATTTTCTTTACTGATTTCCTTAAGGATTTATTATTATTAAATAAAGAATAGAGAAAACGTTTTTTAGTAATATAGCTAGAAGATATTATATCTTGTAAGTATGATACAAAATTGATTATAAATTTTTAAAAATAAATCGTAGATGTGATTGGAAATTTAAAAATATACAAAGTGCAATTACAATTTATAACTAAAAATAAAGTTTAAAAATAATAAATGTAATAAAATGAATGCAATCATTTGGTTGTTAACTTTCTAAACCATTAGTTTCGCGTGCAATATATAAAAACCAATCATATATAAAAAATTTTTATCAAGGCACAATTATTAGGCTCGTAAATTGCATATCTTAAATTTGTACTCGCTTTTGCAAATTCAAATTTAATGACTAAACGAAAATAATTATAAAAATATTTTACAATGCAGAAAGTACGAATATAGAGACATTGACTTTACACATATACATATATATAGAATGAAATTCAGCACAAACTATATAGATATATATGTGACAAGCTGTCCATTACCTTAGTTTAGAATATATCACGTGGCCAAGTTTCCGAAGAACTCAATCAATTCATGTCTCCTCTCAAGATACTCCATATATATTACGTTAGTTTGTAAACTTCCTAGCTATCGTTCGATAGGAAATCGCCTGCAATTCGGTTACCGAATCGTGCTTCTAATTAACTATGGCTCTCGAACATAGATCGATATAACGTTCGCGTCATCAACTAACTCTAATCAAATAACCAAAATATGTAGATATAAATAACGTTAACACTTGATATTAATATTAAAGTGAGTAGCGATATTACTTCGTGCTCGTTTCTAAAACTGATTTTACATGTTAAACAGAATTTTGCATGTAACATTTACTCAGTCGTACACCGTCGTCTCGATTTCTCTTTGACACACTAGCGACATAACAAAATTACATTTCTAGCATTTGCCACTGTCGTGTTTCCTTCGGGCAAAAGCGACACTAAGCGAAGCTTTTACTTATGTAAATTAAAGTATTCTTAACCGACTGAGTGCTATTTCCGAGAAGCTCTTTGAATAAGTGCTCTACGAGGAGATGTTTCGTTTATTTAATGATAACGTTTCTCATCAAAAACAATTGTGTGGAACGGAACTTAATTCGTACTCGCCAAGTTTTTCATGTGTCGGCCGGAAAAAATGTATTGCGAAAACTTTAAACGCGACATAATTATGAAAATTTACTACATTTTCAAGATTTATTAAAGTTGTCGACATTAAAAAATATAAGCGTTGGTGTATTTTTGTTACAGGTGTCAATTAGTTTTTTTTTTCCCCAAAAAAATAACTTTTCCAACTTTGTGTGATATAAATTGATGTAATTATATTTGCAAAAAAGCGTAGTGTGTGTGTTTAAGAGATCAGTCATCATATTACAAGACACATTGAAAAAATGACTTTAATTAATTGAAATTGGAGATGGAAAGAAAGAGGAATAAAAAGATTTTGATTGATGCATTCATCTTAATTTGTATAAAGATATTAACATCTTTCTCTTGAATATTTTCTTCTCAGCCTAGCCATTTCATTTTTAATATTACTTGCAAAATTGTCAGATTAAAGTGAATATCTTTTTTCTCTTCTCTTCCTTAATACGTTGCAGTGCGCTTCAAACTGCATGCGAATGCAAAGCAGCATCGAGCGACATCGTTTTTAGTATTCCGCGATTGCACCTTACTGTATCTCGCCGTTTTGCAAACCCGAATGCGAATACATTCCTAGATAAGAGGCGAAGTTGCCGCAGTGAGTAGCAACAAGATTGGTACGAAGTCTCGCTCTCGCGGTATTAACCTTGTATTAAAATTGTATACAATGCATCACGCGAAAAAGTTTTTAATGTATCTCCACACTTCGGAGAATTTTACGCTTTCTCCTCGTGCAGGCTACGGAAATCCCGTACGGGTTTTTACGGCTCTGCTCCTCGCGCTTTTCTCGAGTACGCTCCGCGCGAGCTTTCTCATCGAAATAACTCTCGGCCTCTCCTCTCTCATCTTTCACGCCCCCATTCCAGCTCCGTTTCTAGCGTGAAAAATCGTGGCTTTCGAGTGATGGAGCTTTTTTGGTAAGTGGTAAAGAGGCAACTATTTGAACTGACCGTAAATTCTCATACATCTCTCCGCGAGAAAGCAATCAAGCAACCAGCTAAACGATATTATGTACGCTTTAAAGTTTGATAAATATTCTTTAAAAATTAGTCAGTATTTTTGAACGAATTTCTTTTCTAAGAAATAAAATATCTTAACATTATAATTAATCTTGAACTTATTTACAATATATATTACATATTAAAACAATATAAAAAACATTGTTAGAAACTATCTTGGTCCAAGTTATATGTTAACTTTTCACTGTTTAACAAATTAATTACTGTAATTTTACGCTTGAGTATAAAACTTATTTGATAACCAGATTGTCTCTTTAGCCTTTCTCAATCTTAATTTAGCCACCTTAATCCTAATTCAGCATGGAAGAGACCCATAAAATCATAATATTACTTACGGGATTCAGACATTGACGACATAGTTTAATGTCCATTTCGGTTCACATTTTAATGACATAGAAATGCTCAAAATTAAAATCACTGCCAAATCAAGATTGTAATTTTTCTCTGATTATATTAAATTTTTTTTACACATTATTAAAGGACATTATAAGACAAAAAGATTAATATAAAATATTTATTTTATGTAAAAAATATAAATATAAAAAAATTCGAAAGATTCAATCTCGGAGAAAGAGCCAAACACTTTGTACAATAAAAAATTTTTTTGCTTTTTTATTTCTCTCATTTATCTAAATTGGTACAAAAAAATAACTCACTGTTTAACAAATTAATTACTGTAATTTTTATACTCAAGTATTTTTAATCACGCATGATGAAAGAGTTTACATATTTACATAGTACGTGCGTCACGAAATTTGTTTTCTAACATATGTGTTATACGGCAAGCCATACATATGTGATCTACTAAAATATGTATACCACGAAGCACCTCACTACATATTATTTTGCGTAGAAATACATCGTGGTTTCCGCATTTCAAAATACCTTAGGATTCTGTTTAATTAGCGACAGTTTCACGTAAACGTCGTAACGACATCGTCTTCTTGTCGTGACGCGAATTTCACGACTTGGTTCGATGAAGAATAATCATCACGAGCCCATAAAATCACCAAAATTTCTACTTTGCCCTCATGAAATATCCGTTATGCGAAAATAGAATAAATATCTACGTTCTGGATTTCGTCAAATTTATCATTGACTCTCATTATTATTTATTGCACAAGTTTCGATAATGTCGAACAGATCGTTATTATCGTAGTGATATTCTATTGTACGCATCACGATTTTCTTTTAACGTGTACGAAAACACTAATTTGAGGTACAATAAAATTTGAACAATCTTACAATTAAAGTTTTCATCAAGAAAAAAAAAATACAAACAGTCGTATATTTGCGTTCCATTTCGAAACCAATAAGACGGGGAGGGTAACGAGATGATGAGATCGGGATACCGGAACTGGGCAGTCCTGCGTGTGATAGCTTCTCACTCGATTGCATTCTAATCGAAGCGGTTCGCCAACTGCAAGATGCATTGAATCGCAGCATAACGAGATCTTTCCTAATTCGATGTTGTTCAAAATGATCGCGAAGCATTAGCACATATATATTTCTTTCTCTTTAACGCGTTATATATTGCTTTCAATAGAAAGGGCTTCCGGATACATGCGTTATATATTATTCAACGCGTGCTATAGCCTTGAGATAAATTTCGAAATAATTAGATCAAATTTCTCCGCTGCTTTACGTTACGCCCTGCTTAACAGCAAAAAGGTTGACAAGGACAATCCTTATAAATCTAAGGGTAGGATAAACTCTGCTCTCGATCGATGCAGCGCCGCTCCATTTATGAAATAACGTGAACGAATGCTTTCCAATATGGACCGATAGCTTTTAGGTCGTTTTAACACTTTCATGCTCTCCCTTTCATCTTCAAACATATTCGACCATGACTCTTTTCTTCATCGCACGCTTTGTCGCCAAATCTAGCACTTCCTCTCGAGTACTTTTACGATCGTCAAGACCACAAAAGATTTCTTCTTACTCACCGAGAAAAACGCAACGGTCAGCACTTCGATCCGTTGTTATCGTTGCTCTTTTGATGAATACGTACCGCATTTGTATCGTATAGTCCACGGTCGCCTTCCCACAATGCGCAAGTAAGCGAAAAGCGATTACTTGCGACTCTTTCTTTTCGCGGAGTTTTTAAAGGTCTTTGAAGAAAGTTATATACATGACTTGCCCAATATTATTTACGCTATGATGATTTAAGAGTCGGCAAAATTTTGCACTATACAAATGCAACAATAATTGTCAAAATCTATTTTTGATTTATGAAAAAAATATACATAATAATGTCAAAGGAACATTTATGCGAATAGAAATTTAGTTATTCTTCAGCAGAATTCTATTTCTTAAATAAATGACTAATTTCCTCACTATGACCACCTTTTTCTCACAGTTTGGGTAAGACGGCCTTTGACTTTTTCGGGATAAGTGTTTATTTTAGAAAATGTATATTTAAATTGGCAAATAATAGCGTTATTTTCTTGTTGCTTAAATAATTTTAGAAAATGTGATTTATTTGTAGTTTAAGTTGCACGTAAAAACTATGAATCAGATTGACGCAGTCAATAATAATAAGAATAATTAATTGTCTTATCGTATAAAACACCGTTCGTAGAATGTTATTTCGCAACGATGGTTGTGATATTTACCAATATTTATTTTTATCTCTGATCTGTCTCTCCGTAATCGCGTGAAAAACATCAATTTTCACAGGAAAAACCGTAAAAAATTACTCGTATTGGCGTTGATGCAACCGCCAACGTCGTCGTCATTGCGTCTCAACTACAACCTAGCATTATCGCGAGAATTCTATTCAAACGGCAGAAGCTCTCGACAGCCTTGAGCGTCTAAACATTCCGCGGATGTAATCGAGTTGGTGCAATTGCGCTCCGACGTGAAGGGGTCGGTGCGGTGGAAAATCGGAAATTCGAGAGACACCGCCAACGAGGGTGGGCCACGCATTTCTATCTTTAGCGCACGTGTTCCCACGCAATATGGACAGAAAGATCAGTCAGCATTTAGTAATGAAAAAAAGACCCCGTTTTATTTTGCACCAAGATTTATCTTCTCGCCGTCTCACAAATCTTCGACGATTAATCATTTACCGCGGGCGCATGGTAAATTTTATTTTCATTAGAAAACAAACATCGGAATCACCGTTGCATTGTGCCTACACGTAGTAAAAGAGAGCAATTAAAAAGAACAGTCTTGAAACATAATCTAATCTTTCGTAAAGAAAACAAAAAATATTAAAACAAATAGTAAGTTTTAATGTTTTATATTTTAATAACAATTGAGAGAGTGAGAGAGAGAGAGAGAGAGTAGATGACGTCAACTGAAAATAATGCTAGAAACCAGAGTTGTGCCGTTTTGCATGAGATAATGGAATTACTATCCGATTTTTACACGACTGCTTTCTATATATTATATAATACTCCATTATTATGCACACAACATTTATTTTATAGATTATAAATATTATTATGTATAATATTCGAAACAAAAGAAGTAAATTTTCCAAAGGGTTATTTTCTGATTAAAACTGCGGCACTTGAGCGATATACATGGACTGTCTCTCTGATAGTCTTGGAACTTGACTTTCCTCAAACATTTTGCCTTAATTTTTAAAGTTCAGTTTAATTCAAAGAGTTCTATCTAAAGGAGAGTTGTGGGACATGACCAGAACACAAAGAAAGATATTTTCACTAGACGAAAAAAATAGATATGGAATACTAAGGCGTTCCAAAAGGAGTAAATTAAAAGATATGTTTATAAATACTCGTACTTATAAGCACGAATATTTATTCCATTCCTAGAAAAGGTATGAAATCGATATTGAATCTATCGAAATATTGTCATCGATTTATTGCGAACACTGATTAGTTCTCTTGCTGAGTTAATATTGTGAGAGGCTGTCATCGTCAAATTACCAAATTGTATAAATGGAACGTTACAATTATCATTGCTATTTATTTTTAAAATAAAAAATAGAAAAACTAAATAGCGCCTATAAAGTGCGAGTCTATGATGTCTAATATTAAAAAACGCGATTAAAGTTAACGGACCGTTTTCGCGCCTAGATTGTTAATAAATATCTTTTCTAACATTATTGTATTTCGAGATTGTCTTCGTATTTGCACATTTTGGCACAAATTGGAGAAGCACTTGCTAAAAAAATTATTAATTTTGTTTTTTCTAATAAGTCTCAGTCAATCACCACTAACTGACAACCATTAACCAATCGCTATTAATCAATAGTCAGTAAACAATGACCTCCAAACGAAGTTTGTTAACAATTATTATAATTAAATGTTTATATATATTATTTTTTTGCGGGTGCAAATAAAACTTGCATAAAAATTTGCGGTATAAAAAGATAAAGTGCCAACTTTACATGTACACTTCTCTTCGCAGAAGCGAGGGATTTTAATATGGAACTAGTATCAATCTTTTTCATAAACGTTAATAGACGATCCTGGTATTTCACTAGTCTCACAAAAGCATTATATAAATGACAGTTTCGATTAATGACATGATATTATATAACTTGACAAACGAATTTCTCGTTTTTTGTTATCGTATGAGAATACCCACGTACGTTCGCAACCCCACTAATAAGAATTTAGGTCATTCTGCTATGATGAATTTTTTCCCTGACTTGGCAAAAGAGTTCCGGCGACGACGACGAAGGAAGTATGGAAGCGGGTGAAAAGAGCTCCGATAAAGGGGAGAATCGAGTTTTGCGAAAAATCGACAATTCGACTTGCAAAAACGCGGCGTGTAATCTCGTTGCATGTGTCAACTAGGATCATCTGTGATTGACGGATTTGAATTACTGTCGAAAGTAGCGCCATTATTCTGCGGCACGTATCTCTTCTCATTTTTGTTGCCTCTCGCCCTTTGTGCCACCGCGCTTTTACTTTCTCAATACATTTGCTCTTTGCACAAATGTATCTGTCCTATTCACAAAATGCTCTATTCTCTTTCGAGTTATCTCGTTATCGTTTGACGTGACAGTGATCGGGCGTTTCTTTTCTGGCTTTTGCTTGTGTATGTGCTGAGTATACATATTTGTTGAAGTTTTGTACATAGTCTTTTTTTAAACGTGCGTAATATAAGATTGTGAAGTAGTCAGAGTCACAAAGAAAACATAAGTGAAAAGAGGAAACATTTCTAGTTTTTTCCCAGCTTATAAAAGATTTAAATTAATGATTATGTAAGTGTTACTCTTTACACGTTTTGAAACAAGAAACTCAAACATCTTGCGTTTAATTAAATTAAAATTATTTTTCTCTTCTCACGTTGCGTGTTTGTGATATTAATTTCTTCAGTCATAAGAAAGTACAATGACTGGATTTAAAAATCGGTTTGTAATACTTCTCTATAACATGAACATTTCAATAAATATTTATTGTAGCATAGTCAGAAATGGAACGTCGAAAATTGTAAGCATCAAAAGCCAATATAAGCGTAGGCAAATGTAAGCATGTCTTCTTTGCGTAAGTTTCAAGATAGAAGATATTGATTTTCATATCGTCGCAAGTCAGAGACGTTGTTTCATCGCAAGCGCATCTAATTTGAAAAATATTTTACTTAACTTTAGACGAGGTTTAACAAAATCTATAAGAAATATTGTTATTGAAAGAGGATTGTTTTTAGATTTGTCAGAAAATATGAAGAAACTTTTAGAGAGATGATTCTAAGATAACTTATATAGCTAGATGGATTTCTGTCAAATTGTAGTTTATGTACTATTTTTCAAAATTAACGTTTGGCATTTCGCGTGTAAGCGCTTTGTAAGATATTTTTTTTACATTTTATATATTTTTCAATATAAAACACAGTTTTGGCTTCTTGTTTGCAGATGAGATCGATGTCATGATCGAAACAGACTGTTTGATAATTTTAACTCTTTTTAAATACTGTAAAGCTCTGTCTTGCACTTTTCCGGGCCAATGCGTGGTCTATGCAACTCGAACGGAAATTTCTAAGTTATCCACAGTGACGTCAGCGTAGATCGCGTTTATCGTTCATCCGATTCACCGGGATCGTGCAATCGGTGTCACGAGACCCGATGGCAAAGTCCTGGGTACCCCCTCTGTAGAATAATTTTCCAGTGCGATGGATCGACGCAAGTCGCGAAGTGTTGTTGAAGGGAAAGGCAAGTAGATCGGAGTGTAGGCGAAGAAGAGGGCGAGGATACGAGAGACCCGTGGCATCAGAATGCATCTCGGTCACGTATTGAAGCAAGGGAGCCTCCTTTCTGGATGGATCGTTTCTCCCTTTACATCGTTGGGTATAACGTCATGGAAGCGTGACGTGGAACTAAATCCTCATCAGCATATCGACATGGCTTAGCCTTTGGCTATGTACGTATATGATCGATACGTTCGATCGTTCGTTATGGCAGATCAAGATATACTAGATTTTTTAGTCGACGTATTTGCAGTGCAAATAATCTCCTCACTCGTTGAACAGAGGAATTATTTTTTCAGAGTATCTTTATTTTCTCTGTTTCTCTTTCCCCTCTCTCTCTCTCTCTCTCTCTCTCTCTCTCTCTCTCTCTCTTTCTCTCTCTCTCTCTCTCTCTCTTTCTCTCTCTCTCTCTCTTTCTATCTTCGTTTAATATCATTTTTACAATTGCCAATTATATTAAATATTTGCACAATGTGTACGAAATCAGGGATTATTAGATGTTATAGCAGAAAATAATGTTAGAAATTATGCGAACAATATTTAAAAAGTTCATCCTCGTGTTCTTTAGCGAGATACCAACTTTTCGAAATGCCAACGCATTCTTTCCGGCGCATTTTTCTTCTCTGTTTACCCAACTTGAATTGACGCTCAGTTCATAAAAATGGGACGCATTGTCCGTGAATAATTTACGAGCTATGTTATTGTTTGCGCGTTGGCTTAACGTTCGAATTTACTGTCTCTGCCTTCTTTTCGAGATTAATGCTGCACACGATATTCAGCCGAACTAGTTTTAAAGGAGAGCAACGCTGATGTCATGTCGTATACTGACATCTCGCTACCTCCCACCTCTGTGCTTTGAAACGATATGCAAATCACGACGAATTGTTCCTCATTAATACTCGTTCGTCTTACTTACGTGAAATGGGCTTTGAGCGCGTAATAAAGAGCCAAGGAGCCATTACGCACCCTTTGATGCAAATGATATTAGACTACCTTTCCTTATTCATACCTTTCCTACTAAACATTAAGAATGTTCTTGCGCGCTCTCTCTCTCGCTCTCGCTCTCGCTCTCACTCTCTCGGTAGATACGTGTATATGACCATCGAATCACGAACTCGCTCGCGGATATAAATGGCATTATAACCGCCGCTATAATTAAAGCCGTCACAAAAGTGTCGTTGGTCACGCGATGTTGGAATGCGTTAGATGAAATTATATGCGGGGTTAATTATCGGACAAACAGTAATTGGCAACAATCGCACATTTCCATTGAAACATTATCGATCAGAATTGCATGCGTCATTACATAATTTGCAATCATGTATATTTCAAGCAGAGTGAAAATAGGAATAGGTACAAATTGAAAGGAAATAATTTTATGGAATAATAATGTTAGTCTAAAAAAATTACTTCGTAAATCAATCGTAATGCATATTTACAATAATTGTAAAATATCAATTTTCTAGACAAATCTTCTCAAATTGTCAATTTGTTTTCAACGATTCATCATTCGAGATATTTCTGTTAACTTTTCTTATTATACGAAAGTCTCTTTATTTCCATGGATCAGGGAAATAATAAAAGTTCAAGAATTATCGGTTTAGTTCCTTTAGTTTGTATTCGTAAATAAAATTAATCACCATCTTACGCTTTTCCAACCAAAGTTGAAGAATTCTATTTTTGCTATCGGAAATTTGAGGCACATCGCCAACGAGGGTGGGCTACGCATTTCTATCTTTGGCGCACGTATTCCCACGCAATATGGACAGAAAGATCAGCATTTAGTAATGAAGAAAAAGCACGAATAGAAAAGGAAGTAAAAGATATAATCATAAAATGTTAAATTATCTGATAGAAAATGCATATTTCCTAATTTATATTTCTTAAGTTTTATTTTAAATTTTTGTTTAAGAAATATATCGGTGACTTTCCTCTACTGATATAGAAGTTTTTCGCATATATCTAACTGCACATATCGAGGTGTAAGGACGTTAGAAGAAGAAGTATGGAAGACGCGATATGAGTTAGCAATTTCACATATCATCGCGCTTGCCATTACATGTAATAGGAGCGTGAGCATAGCAGCAGTCTCCGATATCTTTCGACAAGTCGGAGAGAAGAAATTCCGGCGGTGCGAAAGGCTCGTCACGCGGCATAATATATCGTCGACAGGCCACACAGATATGGATATATCCCGCGTGGATCAATGCGCGAAGTCCGGGCATAACAAGGGCGACATCGTCAATACCAGGGACAATAATGCTCCGCACGGATGTCGCGCGAACGGGCGATGCGAGGTGAACCGTAGTTTGAAGTACGGTTTCCGCGCGGGGGGCGATTTTCCACAATCGAAGACGAAGTTAGGTGCGCGTCGTTCAAAGTGACGAGAAATTCAAAGAGCGAGTGAGAGAGAGAGAGAAAGAGAGAGACGACGGCATGGCGGCGGCGGCAACGGTGGTGACGACGATGTGATCGGGGTGGACGGTGCCGTGATAAATCAATATATTCTACTCACGCAGTGGCGTAACGACGTCGAATCTCCGCCCAAGCGTGTCCACTCGATCCGAGCTTGAGCGCCTTCATTTTTGCCGTTCTCTCGTCCCGCGGATATATTTTGAATTCCAATCATTCGTACGTATCTCGTACGTGCATCTGTATACCGATTGATGAACGCTCGACATGGTGTCTCGCTGCGAGAGAGAGAGCCAGCTCCAAAACCGATGCGATTCAGCGTGCAGTTATGAAAAGTCGATGGATGTAAATCGAGTAGAGCGTATCCTTGTTACGTAGAGTGCTCATTCGAAAAACTTGTTGACTGTCTGCTAAATTGGTCCGAACGGATCTCCATGATTTAAAGTGCGAACGTTCATCAAACGATGGCGCGGAGATTTTTTCTGAATGACGTTGAGAGCAAGCGATATTGAGTGTAAATTAAAATTTACGCTACAGTTTAATGTTTGATTCGACAAGAATATATTTTTCTGCGAATATATACGCGCATACTTTACTTTTCAAAAAATATTTTTGTCACATCATAGATATATTGTTTTATAACCTACTATAAATATTTTCTGTAGCGTGTTATGTGGTCCATGGAATTGTTGTAACAGGAATTCATTTTCTTGCGGCTGCCGCAGCACGGGAAAATATAGGCGCACGTGCTGTGTGATGTAGAGCTTCCAATGAAATTTTTATAGAAATATGGCCGACTAGCGAATATCAGCAGGTATAACTTCTTGAAAATGTTAGAACTTTCTTCCGGTCTTAGACACGCCTACGTCCCTTTTGTCTTTCTCTTTCCCTCTCTTCTGTTGTTACTAATATATTTCAGAAGCGAGAAATAAGTTTCTTATGAAATTTTTTAGTTTAGACTGTATAAATATCTTAGACCAATACAAAGTTAATTTGCAAATACGAATTTAATATAATCAAAAAAGTTTTTATGATTTCTGTAAACAACAAACTCGTGGGGTATTTTCCAATCATCGTACTCGTAGCTACTTCAAACATTCGCGTATAACATATTGATTTATATCAATAGAGAAAACAATTCACCGTTTGTAAAATTTGTCGTGATTGTGATGCGAGTATCACTATTGTATAAAAATGTGAATTGGCACACATGACCGTTATATATTTACAGTTGCATCTATTCGTAAATTCTGTTACAATAATACTGATTTATAAGCCTAGTTGCTATTGAAACGGTAATAAACAGTTGCGAGATAAATCGGTTACAGATGGCACGAAGCTGGCTGTCGATTCATCGGCATCGATTCACCGGAATAAGCCGCGCGCTGCGAGAGATTCGTCGGCATAAATTCTCCATGACCGCGGCACAAGTGTCACCATTATCACGGCACTTGCTGTTAACCAGGATTAATATTCCGGCCGGGTTAATAACCCAATATTTCTGGTGCACGTGGGCGTAAATGCGAACACGTGTAAGCGAGATGCATGTAATCGTATCGGTGTGTAACACGAGCGAGTAACATAATTGGTGATGCAGGGGTGAAAATTACAACCACGTGTCACCCGATCACCGACGGTCTTCCGCAACTTCCGGCGTTGGCGATGCACGTCGTATAATAAACCCTTGCGCGCAACCGTGCAAAGTCCGCCGTAAAATCGCCAATATTTTTGCCCGACTTGATGTACAGTAATTGGGTGACGCACGTGCGATGCGTCGAGCAGCATAGCGGAGTTTCGACCCGACCGTAGTATAACATCTATAATCCACATTCTCGTCCGGGTAGCTAATTTACTTGAGTTTGCTACACGCATATAAAGGCGCAAGACTTGTTTGCCTGTCGAGACTTCTTCTCTCATCAACTATGAGCATAGATGCCTATCTTTAGAAAGACGAAAGCTTTCCTTTAACCCTCGCGTAAGTTTACCTCGCCATCTATAGATAATCGAAATACTTTGGAACTTAAAGCGTACTCCAGATATGCGAAAATCTTGTAAAGAGGATAACGTTAGGGATCTCTTTTGATAGTATCCTTGAATGATATATTCTCTTACATGTGAGACTTAAACATAAATTGATTTAAAAGGACTGATTTTTATTTTAAAATATTTATTTTAAACGTTTTTTTTTTTTTATTGTGTATTGTTTGATTTCTTTTAATATTTCCAAATTTTAATTTGATATCCAAAAATTTTCAATTTTCGTAAAAACAAAAGAGATCATATAAATGTTGGATATTGGACATATTTTGAATCGAATGGAAGATGATATTAAAATATTATAGAATATGCATATTAGCACACCGATATAATTCATCATGGTAATAATTAGTAATACGTTAATGACGGTCTAGTGTAAAATTACCATATAACAATTCGAGAATTATGCAGAGCATTAATCGTAATACTGGATAAAATCACAAATTGAATAATTTTATAAAAGCCGGAAAATCTACATTGTAGATATACATTAGAGATATTACAGATACGCGTAGTGATTTCCTTTGAACTAAAATATTCCGCGCAACGTTGCGATTAAAACTGAATTTATTACGAGCAGTTAACCTCACAGTAATTTCACTATAAATCTAAATAAAATTCATAATGCATTGGACCAAATTTATATATAGTAAAAATTTGACAAGATCAGACAGCGCAGCCGTTGCTATATAATTGTGTATGATTCAATATTGTTCACATTTGATATTTAATTTCTCTATTGATTTCTAGCCCCTCAGGTACAGGAGGTCACTGTATTACTGTGTAAATTGTTGGATCCCTTCCGCCCACCAATAACGTAAATTATACAGTAGGTAATTATGTACAATTCTCTGTGGTAATGATATGCGATTAACTGATATCACCATCATTATAGGAACTTGTAAATAAATTAAACATAATTAATCACGAATTTAGAGAGAGAGAGAGAGAGAGAGAGAGAGAGAGAGAGAGAGAGAGAGAGAGAGAGAGAAGAGGAATTGGAGGAAAGAGAATCTAAAGTTATTTTCTAGTGACTGATGAATCAGTAAACTACTGATTTTATAACTGATGCCGTAATTGATATTTATCTTGCAATCATTAATCTGAATTATTTCTGCAAGCTAAAAAGAGATAGAGACATTATCACAGTGGTATGACGCTAAGTATTGATTTTAGCATTATTTTATTTGTTTATTCAAATTTTACATATCTAATTTTATCTATCCATTAATACAGAGTATTATTAGTTTATCAACTCTATTTTTATTGACTTGCAATACTGTTGAGGTAAATTTTTATTCACATATCAACGTACAGTTGATCAAATTTTATCCTCTTCTTCGTATATGATAGAAACCGTTATTTTTATGTTATATTTTTGACAAGTAGCGACGAAAATGGTTTATTTCTTTATGAACGTGTGTGAGCATCGGATTTCTTTTTCGGAAAATATTGATGGATGGTACTTCGTTGTCTGATCGTTTTTTTTTTCTAGTGACAAAAAATGACATATTCGCAAGAATTACAATTTATATCCTGCATCTGTTGCAGGAATATCGTCTATAAAGCGTCTCAAAATTTATGAAGGCTGCAAACGTTTCTGCAATATCCAAGTTATTACGAGTAAATGTTGTTAATAGTCAGTAAACTGAATGGAACGCAATATATAAGGGGGAAGGGGTAATGAAATCTAATGAAAGTTCAGAGTTTGTCAATTGGAAGTAATAAGGCCGAAATTCTAAAGGCTATATATGTTACACTTTAATAATCCGCTAATATTTAGGAGCTAAACACTACATTATTGTCAACATTTTTCACAGATGTAATTTATTCCATGAGAATATAATTAGTACATAAATGTTTATTAAGAAATTAATTTTTTTTATAATTTTATATAATTTTAAAATAAGTTTACTTATCATTTTTACATCATTTTTGACTGATTCGTAGGCGAAAACAATTTTAACTTTATTTCTCTATCACATTAATGTGCAATATATCAGTTATCTTTTTGTTGAAACCGATTTGGTTTTATATGCTGCTATAGAAATACATCATAGATTTTTATGATGCACGCAAAATATCGCATGTGGAGTACAGTGTTCGCCAACGGTAATCCGGCTTTACATCTCATCAAAATAACAATGCGACATAATACCCGGATAAAATCGAGTTCACGAACGTTTGTGACTCTCGTTGCAAATCGCTGCTACATTTCATACAGTGAAAAACTGATATTCTCGTTTACGCTTGTTGTAAATTTATCATGCGAATCGTTAGATCGTATTTATTTGCATTATCTTTTCTATAAAAATAAAAATAATCTTTTCAATATTATATTTTCCATATAGCGCTATACATATTTGATAATATTTTAAATCAGAGCTAAAGTTCTTTCGTGTTAACGCATGGAAATTTAAAAAGTTACAGTTGCACCGTACAATCGCGTAAAAATGTTTAATATATGTTTCGAAGTAAAGAAATAAATACACAAAAATAGTTTGTCAAAAAAATAGAGAATATTTATATTCTCATGTGTATAATAGAGATACTATAATAAGTTTTACTGCAAGGGATATTGTGCTCTGTTGAGTTAGCGAGCGATAACAGATAACGCGAAATTTGATTTGACGTAACTTGTTCAACCACAAACAACAGTACGTCAAAAAGAGTATCTTAGCCTCTTTATTCTTGCCATTTCCTGAAATAGCACTCGACTGAAGGCGTTCACATTATCCGACCTTCCCTTCGAGACGGGTGTCTCATCCATTTTAATTTCCCTCTTCGAAAACGCACCACGTGCCCGTATCTTGATTCACGAATGGCAAAAT
This sequence comes from Monomorium pharaonis, assembly GCF_013373865.1. NCBI lineage: Eukaryota > Metazoa > Arthropoda > Insecta > Hymenoptera > Formicidae > Monomorium > Monomorium pharaonis. The sequence continues at coordinate 40,286,225 of NC_050467.1, read as the reverse complement.
TGCTTTACTATGCTGAAAATTTAATTTAATCCCCCGATCTTTATTATTGATCGCGTAACACTCACACTTTTCTTCCCTTATTTTCTTCGAAAAACGATATCTTATTACGTTGTGATAACGAATCGAGTAAACCACTTCCATATTAATTATATATAAGATTAGAAACACTTTTTATAATCTTGTTACGCTTGCTTTTGTATTGTCGAACATCTGTTACCAGTTACTGTTGCATTAATTTTTTCTTTAAATTATGGTTCTTCAATAAAATGGAAATTTTCTTTCGGGATTCATTCAGACTCATTCAGAAACTCGGAAGGATGAAGACAGGATTGTAACGCAAGATAGGTGAGCTGTTCATTTAAAAAGCTTTTCCTCGATTTCTCAAAGTGACATAAATACGAATGCGTTGCAAATGGCACTTTCAAACTGCATTGTGTCTCTTTAACGCGGTCGTCGCTAGGTTCGCGATTCCCACAAAGATGTTCGCCTACTCAAAGATTCTAACAGAAAAGTACTAGAGATTTAGGTAGAATACGCTTCCGCGAGCATTACGCTGGTCTATTATGCTTGGCTTAGATTTCAAGGAGATGGATGGCTCCACGCGAACATACAGTGAAATATGCAATGCATCTCAAAATCAACGACGTATATTTTAATGGCAGATATTAGAGCTAATAAACGATGCGCAAAATGTTTTGTAAACGTTAGTTTATCAATTTTTGAGTTATAACAACGTAGGAAATTTTTAAAATAGAGCTTCAAAAAAAATATGCTTCTGTTTTTTGATTTATTATAACCAATTTTTATAAAATTTTAATACATAATTTAAAGAGAAGTCTTCATTGACTTCTAATTAAGTAATTCAAAAAAATTCCAAATATACGCTTATACATGTATTTTGATAGTTATTATTTACTGCGAGTAAGAGAAGATAGATGCGGAGATTAGCGTTTAGAGAGAGGAAAGCTGCGTAGAAACTACCTTAATAGCATTAACATTTTAGGATGTTGTTCGAGGTGGGCTATAGTAGAAACCAATTGCTATTCAATTACACTAACACTGGTGCATAATTACTACAATAGGGAGTATACACAATCGTCAAGTATATCTTGTATTGAAAATATAATTAGAGTTGGAATGTGAAAATAATGTCACGAAAATATCAGTTATATTTTTTAAATGCATATTAAATATGTAACATCAACAGCACGGTTAACAGTTAATTATTTAATAACACATTCATCAAAACTAATTTCAAACTGAGCAAAACTACAAGAAACAAAATATATCTCCTCGTGTATTTGCTTTTCAAAGTTTATTTTAGATTTATATATAATTCAGATCAGATTTCAAAATAGAACATATCAGTGGATATGGTTTTTTTTTTGTTTTATTAGATACACTTTGAAGTCATTTGCGCAATATTATTTCTCAGTGCGCGATTGTGACGGATACTAGAGAATGAGCGATTATCTTCTATGAACAGTACAAGTATAACCCTAATTAGCTTCGTACGTGCAATACAACTTTGGCATTATATCAACCGACCATTCGAGATTCGTCTATTATGCTAATTTACGAGATGTCGCGGTTAACAACGAGAATGCCGTGCCAAGTGTCGCGCGATCCTTGTATTCTACACAGCAAACAGCGTGCGCGATCGTAATTAACTGCGTTTTCGAAAGTGTTATGTCATTTGAGCGCAAGAAACCTGAAGTTTAAAAGACAGCGGAGCAAACATAGAATATTTATCTATTTTATTTGTTATTCGTAAAATTTACAATTACTTGAAAACTATTTCATACAAGCAATAAGTGTTTATCTGAAGTATTGATTAATTTGGTAAGAATATTCTGTTAAATTGTATACTTGTGATAAGAGACTCTTATATATAAAATTATGGGCAAAAGATGTTTCCTCAATTATAATAATTTTAATCGACCTGTTATTTAATTAAGATTAATCAGTTAAAGTTTAATTACAAAAACATCTATTATTTAAAACTATAAATTTTTAAAAGGCAATTTTTTTTTTTTAATTATTGTAAGGAAACATGTGTAAAAGAAAACGTAGAGGGAGAGAGAGAGAGAGAGAGAGAGCGAGGAAACATCTTGTATGTAATAAGTGAACTCGGTTCTTACCCTTATGCCATGAACTGCATCTTAACGTTTATACGCGGTGATCTTACCGCAGTGGAATGAGCGTTTCTAGCCGCGTACATGGCACAAATTAATTCTCATATCAGCCACAGCTGCCGGTGGCTTTTCAGTTTTCGCGTAAAACGCAATACCGCTAGGAATTTAGGAATTTAATAATTTAATTGGGCAAGAATTTTTAAATAACGAATTTACGTAAATCTGGACTTGAGCGCTGTCTTCACAGTAGGAATTCGTGATATTCGTTGCTGAGAGGGAGGGACAAGCGACCGCAGATGATTAGCGAGGGAACAGAAGGTTCATAACTTTGTCTATTTCATCCATCTAGTTTAAATTTCTATTTACTTTCACGCCAAAAGTTTGCTGCGAAGGCTCAAGTGTCGTGTATGAGTTTGCGAAGAGCGACGAAAGCGTAAACGGATTTTCCTCCACCCGACATGGCGGCTAAGGACCCGCTATTATTTACAAAAGTTCACCGTCCTTACTTTCCTTTCTCGCCAAGTCGTACGCCACTTTTAACGAAGCAGGCGTACACGAACTTCAAAGATACACAGCAGATGGTGCTTTTTGTGGAAAGTCTTTCTCTTAATCTTTACCTTACACCTAAGCTTCGCAGAGAATACGTCATTTATTTCCAAATAAAATGACTCGAATCATACCCAAATACGTGTGTACTGAATTAACACGAAATATACTCAAATTATAAAAACAAAATTGGCTACAAGTATATTTTTAAAGTTACAGTTGCGTATTTGTTTTTAATTAAATGGAATTAATAAAATGGATCGTCCAGAATATTTATTTTCTGTTAAAATTTGAATTAAATGAAACAGGTTGAAATTATACTTAAATAATTAAAACATTTATTTTTTATCAATTAACAGAAGTAAGTAAATTGTACTTTATTGGATTTATGTTGAAATTGTTGAAATGGATTGAATTTAATTATTTAATGTTTTACACGAGCAAAATGATTCACGAATCATACAAATGTACTTATATACTCACATTATAAAGATGAAAATTGGCAAACATTTTTAAAACTATTTGTTACATATTTATTAATCTTGCTGCTTGGATCTATTTAATCTAAACTGTATTTTATTTTTTTACTACTGTCTTATTTGAAATTTCTTCCTGGCATATTCAGTATGTGATTTCATCTATTAATACGAGATTTCTTCTCTGTAAAATTTTTTTGTTTATTTTTTAGAGTTTCTTGATCACATTGAATGATATGACATTATATTACATTCAGACAAACCAGCAAGATTAAATGCAGATATACAGGACATTATTTTTAGCGAAAAGTTAAATTAAACAAAACAGGACTAATTAAATTACCGTTTAAAACAAAACAATTAAAATATATTTTTTATTAATTAATAAGTGCACAGATTATATACTATAGAGTTGGATTTGTTGAAATACACAATCTATTTCTACCAGTAATATTTTGATGAATAACTACTCTCTTGGTTAGATATTATACCAATACTCAATATATGTCTGCATCGATCAGTATCGATCAGATTACTTCAGACTATTTTTCTATTGATAGTATGATATCGCGAGATCATATTTTTTCCTCCACTATGAATTGATGTGCCTCTGGATACTTCACAAGCACGAAAAAGCAGAGTATGTGGACGATGCTTCAAAGCGGTGATAAATCTCATGCTACGTGATAAAAAAAAAAATTCGTTTCCATCCGAGAAAAATTTGCCGCGTAATGGATTCCGATCCTTTTGTACGCTGAGATTGTGCGTATCCTGTGCACGCCGCGCTTTTTTGTATGTTTCAAACAGAGGTAGCGATGGAGAGAAAGCCAGAAATAAAGAGAGAACTAGAAATTCGTACATGTGCCCTTACATTCGACAGTTTTCCTTTCCAATGCGTCATCGTATCGGTGTTTCGCTGTTGCGATTTTATATGCGTTTTTTCAGCTGCGTTTTTTCGTATAACTTCAATTATCGCGATTTTATTTGACGCGTTTGCAACGTACATGCGATGCTCGGTATTGATCGCTTTGTTTTTCATTCGAGATAATTCATATTCAGTAGTACAGCAGAATTATTCTATTGCGACAAAAGTGATAGATGATAATAAACGTTTTGCAGTAGTATCAATAAACTGATATCTAATATAATATTTAAATTATTTAAAATAGTTATTGTTTACTTACGCAAGATCAAGAATTTTAATAATTTGGATAATCTGGATTAACATTTGAAGAATATACAATAAAAAATTTGTATTAATTATCTATTGCAAGAAATAAAGAACAGTAAAGCTTGATATAATAAAATTACACAAAAGAAAATAAATTAGGATAAGCTATTAAATTAATAAGAAATATTAATATATTTGAATCGTTAAATATTTGTCTTATATTTTTATACTTGTGAAATGAGCAGTGCTTGTTAGAGACTTTTTATCTTTATTAATGAATAACTTACAAAATAACATTTACGTGAATAGAAAACTTTATTCAATTATTTCTAGAAAACATTGACAGATGACTGAAGGAACAGATAAAGGAATCAGATAAATCAAGTAGTGAGAAATAAGAAATCTCATAAAGAGATATAAATTGCTATCTATTGCAAGAACTGTCGAGACAAGGGGAAGATTGAGTAGTTTGAGACTCCTCGATCAGCTCTAACGCAATAGTGTAACTCGACTCTACGCGATGATATCCGAGAAGGATCTTAGAAATCACTTTTCTATCTTCATGTTCTTCACATTCTCAAGAACACTGCGCTGTAAGTAGCGCGTATGTACACATACATATCATATGTATGCTTCTATACACATACACACACGCACGCACACAATAGATTTTCAATTTCAATTATCGATATTGCGATATCGATGGGCGCTCGCTTACTCGTACTCTCCACCGCATTCTCCCTGGATTTACGTTGGATATTTTCCGCGCGTAATTAATTCGACCTAGTTTAACGTCACGTAGCTCGCTTACCTGGAGATTGGGTGGGCAATGGTCGAGGAGCTCCAGCATGTGCCTGATGTTCTGCGCGTCCTGTATCACGAAATTCAGCTCCATGTCGAATTCGCCGCCCACGAGCTGCACATAAAAAGAAAAGAAAATACGTTGAAAATGCCGTTTGTTTGTACAACCATACTATATAATCTGCAGTGTTTTACGCGTAACTCCTAACAATGTTGACAAGCGAAGTTCATTCCAACAACATCTACATTATTGGCTTTTCAGTGTCCAAATATATGAGATAGTAGTCATAAATAGTAACTCTGGACGTGCAAGCGGAAGTTTCCGAGTGAAATGTATATAGGTACCGTCGGTATTTAATCGCGGAAATGTTGCTAACTGAAAGCCTCATCGTCCGATACCCGGACGTACGTCAAACGAAACGGTTTATGTAACGCTATTCTGTTGTAATACCAAAATCCGGAAAGTCACGCGCAGATTGAAACGAATAATACCGTTTTGACAACCAATCGCTGATTACCTTATATCGTTGTTATTAATATTAATTAGTAGTTGCTATACTCTTTCCCAAATCCGAGTGCGATATTTCGCTTTTGTGTACCTATAGAATTTCTTGTGTACCTATAGAATTTCTTGGCTCGTTAAATATATTTCATGTCCAACGAAAAACAATATCCGATTTACGCGTTACGCATAAAATGAATAAATAATAGAATTTTATAATGTATGTACGAACGAGCGAAAATTTGCATTGGATTATACATCCATATTGCATCCTTTTAAGAGCATTACAGTATTGTTCGTTATTGCGCATAAAAGAACAATGAATAAAAGCCACTCCCATTTCACGTTTTCACTCGCCCAAAAAAAATCTATGTAATGTATATGCATGATCCGCATTGGACAACGATTCGGGACGGTGATCATTTAGCGGAAACTGTGTACGTGCAGTTGGACCAGCTGCGTAATAACGATGTATTTTTGGGGATACCTATGCTACAGACAAAACATTTTGGAAAGTTCACAGGCTATGTCCGTTTGCGGTACTTCTTCTTACAGGGACGACTTATATATAGCCGGACCGGAAGTGCTGCCTCTGCGGAGAGAGCGTAATTTCCGGAGAAGTATCTCGCGCTCATCCTCCACATTTCTCCTCTCTCTCTCTCTCTCTCTCTCCCTTTTTCTCTGCTTCTTTCAAACGTACCGTTATATCGATCATGAATTTCTTACAGTCATATCTGTCTACGACAAAGTCGTGACCAATTTTTACGAGAGTCTATCCGATCATAAAAATTCATTGCATACGCAGGACCGTTTATTAAACTTAGTGTGCAATTGAAGGTGGCGCTTACCTCAATTCAACAATTTCGCTCAAATGGCACATCTGATTTTAACTTTATTCTTTGTTTCCGTATTGTAAACTGGGAGATTAGTCAGAATCACGAGTACTGGTTTCGTTCTACATTTCGAAAGAATGTTGCTGAAACTATTTCTTACGCAAAACACGTGAGAGCGAAGGCGAACTTCCCGCGAGAAGGAATGTTACTCTTTTACACCAAACTCGTAAACTAATACCGCATTTGGTGCTAGTAAAACGTAAACCAATGTTGGGAAAATAGAATTGTTACTGAAGCGCCGTATTCGATAATGGCATGCTCGGACTTTCCTGTTTTTGCCGAGTGCTTTTACCATCGTTTACCGTAACGTTAGCGGTCGGAAAGCTCATATTACAAGTACTTAATAAAATGACAAAGTTTGTCACTCTGACTGTTTCTCAAAACAAAAGGCAACATTAATTTTAACAAACACTGGGTGGGTTTTAATTCAATTCTATGAATAATTTTTGTAATTTTGGTAATTGACGACTGCTATGATGACAATTTAACATAATACTTGTAATTGATAAAATGTGATGATTATTAATCAACACAACTTTTATATAAGAAAAGTTGTATTGAAATATTTTTTATATCAAACTATTTTTAATATTCGTTAATAAGAGAATCAATTACTTTCCGGCACAATGTCGTTTTGTAATGATAAAATATTAATATAATTTTGTTACGGTTCTTTATTTTACGGATATTTATACGAATAATTACATGAGATCAGAATGTCATAAAGGAGAAACCGAATTTTCAAAATATAGCCGCTTGGCGTACTTCCAACTATTTAGAACGTAATTACATTCTTGCATATGCGATGCAAGGAATGAGAATGTTTGTCCGGAATTCAATTTAACTCATTTTTTATTTGTTCTTCTAGTTATATCTCATCAGCAAAATGTAAAACTCTTTAAAATAAAGTATTATTTAATCATGTTTTTTTGTTAGTGGAAATATCTCGCGATTATCTGACTAGTTTATGCACAGGGTTGGCTGGTGAAAAAGTCCAGTGGGTTGAAAAAACTACGGTAAATTCCAGTTTTTACATCCCGGATTTTATTTAATTGAGTGAACTGGCAAAAACTGTAAAAATAACTAATATGTAACTTTATGTACATAACTTTATATTTAGAAAGATATATTTACTTACTAAATTGTACTAGTTAGTTTGTTTATATCAATCTCCCCTTGGGGTTGCCGGGGTGTTTTCAGGGGAGCACCAAACCTCTTACAACAGATCTCTTTTTTATACATACATGTCAATTTACAATAAAAATTACAACAAATCATATTCCTTTTAAGCCATATGATCACGGTTTTACTATAGACTCAATATTTAATTGGTTATATTTAAAATGCAAATTACTAAATAAATTAATATGTTGATATAACGAATAAGAATCATAAAGAGTGGTGAAATAGTTATTCTAGAATAATATCACGGATAATCTCTGATCTTATACGGGCACAGTTAATATTCATGCGCATGCTCGACTTTCTAAGATATCAACATCCCTTGTATATTATTCCAAAGGATTATTGTTAGAATTCGGCCTTGAATCCGTGTTTATTGACACTTACTACAATTTGATAGAGGTTTTGGGTATTGAAATTTCTTGTTCTGGCAATTGGCTTTATACAGACTACAAGATTGTTAACAGATGATTCTTGTGTTCAAATATTTATCAATGAAGAGAGAGTATGATCTTAAAGGAACTTATAGTTAGTCAATTATTTTACGTTATCTCGCCTGACACAAAAGAAAAAAAAAAGATCTAGACTTTAATATATTAAATTTCCATTTTGGGAGTACTATATATTTAGATTTTCTACAATAAGCTTAATTGTGCTTTCATATGAGATTATAAATAATTGGGGCCAGACCATCATCACAAATAATTCAACATCAAAGGTAGCTTTGTGTGTATACGAATTAATGTTAATGAAGTAAATTGTATACATAACTTGTTGAGTAACATTACTGTGGAAATTTACTTTTTTGGTTGAACAAGCAACTCAGTTGAGATTTTTTTTGTATAGATTTCCAAATAATGCCTTTTCGTAAGCCAGGATAAGTTGTTGGTTAAAAGAATGGCGGTAATAGATTGGTTCTGTGATTTTTCTTTGTCTCTCTCCGTGTGAGGACGAATCCAGCAAAACGCTTGTATATAAATAATTTTTGCAAGTAATTCTTTTGTACCTTTTTTATTTTGAACTAATTTTTTGTCACTTTTTTAAATTTGTTCTTTTAAATTAAAAAAATTTTTCATCTTTGGTTTTTTTTTCCAGTGCAAACAGTAATTTTTTGTTTTTTTTACAAGAGATTGCATTTGGAAAAAATTAGTTGACTTGTTATTTTTAACTTTTTAGTCTCTATTTCTTAAAATATATCCGGTACATGTAGGATAAACACCTTATCAAATAAAAGTTGATGCTTTGTTTCTTAATCCATTTCTTTAGTAGTTTTGTTGCTTTCTTGATCCATTTTTTATCAGTTCTGCAGGAACATTGCCGGCACCTGGTGCTTTTTCGTTTTTTAACGATTTGCAAATTTTTGACTTTGTTTATAGTTATTTTAATTGAGGATGCTATTATTTAGACATTCTGTTGTTGCTGCTTCTGAAATTTTCTTTTAGTAATTTTAAAAAGTAATTGTCTCATTATTGAAGCAATATTGGCGCGATTATATTTCTTTTCTTATCTTGACGTAAGGATTTTATAACTTTAATTTTTTGTACTTTTTGGTTCTCCCAAAAAGGAATTAATCCTGTTATATCTTGTTTCTCATGTTTCGTTTTTCTTCTTGGTAATTTTTCCTCTAACTCTTGCTTGGGCTCTTTTGTATTCTGTTTTATCTTTATTGGTTTTTGAGTTTAAACAAGCTCTGTACTTATTTCTTTTTTCTGTAATATCCTTTTCAATTTCTTCATTCCACCTAGAGGTTAATAGTGTAAGAGTTAAATGGAGATTTAGATATTAATGATTTGGAAAAACCGCACGCAATGTTGGAGATGTTAATAACTTGAAAAAATCGCATGCAGTAAACGGACTATTGCTGTCGCTTTCTCTGTGAACGGACGGCGAGTTCGTAAGGTTTGTTGCAATGTCCCACACTTTTTTTGCTGTTCAGTATTTGTTATAATGACTTTTAAAATGTTATTTTTGTTTATTTTCTTAAATCCTACATTTTTAACGTTTGCCGGCATTATAGCAGAAATAGAAAACGGAGACTCTGTGGTATTACTATTTACATTTTTTCCTTTAATAATTGTAGAATGAGCAACAGGATTGGGCCTAATGAAATTGTTGAAGGGCAATTTTATCTCTTTAATCTCCGTAATAAGACGGTCGGAGGATAATTCTGGAGGACTTAAAGGTGGAGTTTGTTTAGACAAGTTAATAGGAGACATAATTTTCATTATTTTGTATAAGGAAGACGAAAACTTTTCTTTGATCTCCTTAGAATTTAATACCATTGGCACGACTATTTCCTGTTTTGTTATTTCCTTGTCTTTCGTTGTTTTTGGAATTTGCAGTTCTACATACATTTTTGTCAATATTTTTTCCACATTTTGATAATCTGTCCTTGTGGTTTCGAATACTACAATATAACTTTATTGTGGCTATATCAAATCGTTTATTATAAATTTTTTTAAATATATGTTAAATGTTATTGTTCTTTTTATTGGGGTTTTGGCTTTTACTTGTAATTTTATGGACTTCATATTGGATTTTTTACAATTTTTAATTTTCATACACACTTCGTTCATTTTAAACTACACGTATTATTATCAAATATATTGAGTGATTTAATATCAAACGTGTGGAATATGTTTGACAATATTGTTTCAGTAATCATAAAAGTATCTTTATTATAATATACATAAATATTCGAAATTGTGTCAAGCCGTTTTATTATATTATTTATGCGGCTGCTTACATCGCGAGTTGAAAATATAGTTGTATAGCATTTTGTGACGTCGGAGGCACATAAATTCAGCACAGGATAATAATAATAATTTCCTGGACATAAGTTTAACGCTGCCTCTTTTATATTAACGTGAATTATTCATTGACAGCTTTCTGAAAAATCTCTGAAATCTTTTGATGTTGTGTGGGTTGTTTAGTGTAAATCAGATTGTATTTGGAGAGGCTTCAGGAAATGTAAAAAAAATATCAATGCTGGATTCCCAAAATATAATTGAGACTCTTTATTTTCTTAGTTCAGTTGTATAATATTTGTTTTAAGAGAGTCGACAAGATGGTGGCCCGCACAAAATGGCGGTATTGTTAGGCATTTCTCTGTTGCACAGTGTGCAGACAATCTTACTCTTGGTAATTATTTCGCCATTTGCATCTGTTTGATAGGCGAAATATGTCCAATACATAATTATATCAATGTAAAGATCGAAACTGAGATTGAATTAACAAAACAAAGAATTGACAATGAACGACAATTGAATTGACAAAACAAAGTTATATTGGTTTTATTTTCTTTTCTAATTAGATTTTAATTTATTTTAAAAATATGCCTATTATATTGTGGATTACATCGTTACGTGGATTACATGCTTATTACATCGTGAAGGAAAATACAGCTGTAGCTAATTTGAAGATTAGTTTGATGACATTTGATTATCAGAATAACTTTATTATTTATAATTATTGGATAGTATAATATAAAATATAATTATAAAAAGTAATTACTTTAAGTAATTACTTTAATATTCTTCTTTCTATATAATTGCGGACAAAAAAAATACAAAGAAAATATTGCGCCTGTGTTAGGCGTTCTATTAGTACTACTTTTTTCCCACTGAAGGGAAGGCCACGGCGTCTAATATCAAATCAATTACAAGTGCATTCTGTAATTTTATTTATACGCTTAGTCTCTTACGAGCTCCTTATGTAAACCAGGTGTTGTGAATTTACTTCCGAGTTGAGGCGCCGCGCTTTCGCCTAGTGGCGACCGCACGCACTACTCGCGGTCGCCGGGGCCGCTGATCCGGCCGCGGACGCTGCGTGCGCGCGCGCGTCGCGCTGTGGCGCGCCGCCACAAATAAAAAAAAAATCATTAAATAACATAAACAAGTTTTATATGTCGCAAAATAAAATAAAATCTTTTAATTGGTTTTGTGCTGCCCCGCAATGTGTCTTTTGAGACTATCTGACCTAGAAAATTCTTTGTCGCACACGGGACAAGTATATTTGATTTGCCGATGTTCGTTCATATGTCTAATCAAATTAGACTTGTGCTTAAATGTTTTTTTACAATCGGCATGATTGCACTGAAACTTTTAAACAAATTTGTAGGATATGTCCGAACAATAACAGCGTTCTAGAAAAATCGTCTTTATTCCACGTGTTTTGGTTACAGTCTGACGCCTCTGCGTCTTCTCACGCTGCCGGTAGCGCTCGCGATCTGTTTTCCGCGCCATCTCTCGGTAGTCGCGTATGCTAATAAAGGGACCACTAAGCTGCGCGCTACATTTTGGCCATTTTGATAAGGGTTTGTACTTCCACTGTACTTGCTCCGCTTCCATGTTGATTTTAGTAGGTTTTTATGTATCTTATAATAATTGCTATAGTTTAAAGAAATCAATAGTGTGTGTAACAAAATTTTATATAATCTTTTTTTTTATTTAAATAATATGTGAAATATATGTTTAAAACAAAATCTTAGCACATGTATATGTTACTAAATTTTATTAATTTGTAGTTTAAGAAGAAAACAATTGTTAATCTGGTTAACTATAAGAGTTAATGATATGGTATTTGTTTATCTTTTTTTCATGTTTGTAAATTATTTAAATATGTAACTTTCGATTACGAATTGAAATGTTCAAAGTTTTCAATTGACTATTTCAGCTTGTTTGTTTCATCATTGTGGTTGAGATTTATGATCTCATGATGTTTCAACAATTTTTTAGTGTGGGTCTACATAATAATGATTCTGAAATACTTCTGAGTTTCTAAAATATTTGTTGTTAAATCTAACATAATAGAAAAAGTTTTTCTATATTATCTATATATTTTATCGTTTTCATAAAAACAAGCTTCTGTACGTTTTTACGGGATACTAGTAAAAACCGGTTTTTGCCATACATTTTATCAGAAACTGTAGAATTTTGCCAACCCTGATGCAACAAAAACATTTTTCTATGAAATATAAAATATTTGTTATTAGAACAAGTTAGATGTATATGCAAGCAATTCGTAGATTGCCGTATGAAAAAGCTGAAATAGGAACATGATGTGTAGATTAAAGTTTATATTCTCACGTATCGGCCATTTCCGGCAATCGTTGATCTCCTGAGGAAAATAAATCTTTGCGTAATAGAGAAGGGAGGGAGAAAAAGCATTATTACCGATAGAGAAGGCTCAATACCGCCAAAGCAATTTTTTTGAATGACCCATATCACTTGCACGAATCTTAACAACCAACGCCGTGCCGAGAATCGAAAAGATAATCGAACGAATTTAAAAAATATTTTAATTCTCATCGTCATATTGTCGCATTGAATGACTTGTTGGGAAAAAAATAAATTTTGTGTAAAAAATAGTTTTACTCGCATCTTTTTGTGCATCTTTTTAATTTAAAAATTTACTGATTAAACAATACAATTTTTATTCTGACATCAAATAGTTTGACATCACTATTTAGTTTTTTATTATTTTAAAGCTTTGCGTGTAAATCGTTCATATTCTTCTTCGAGTTCAATAATTCTTTTTTAGATCCTATTTTGCAATGCATATACGGCTATGCGAAACACGTAATACAGTCGTGTACTAAACCCAAATGACGCTATAGATACGTGTAACGAAGAGAACCGGGCGGACAAACGAAAAGTAAGTCTCAACCGGTGAATTAAGGTCGACTGGCAGAGCTGACCACTAATTAGATACTACTCGCTTTTACACCTGCATATCCCTTTGACAAAAACGGTTACGCAAAGCACAGCGTATGTCTAACTTGCATATTCGACACTGGAATCCATTAAAGAGTTGCGAACTTACAAAGTTAGATGTGTAAAATCGTGTGAAATTGGTAATAACGTTATTTAATAAGTTTTTTGCAGTAAATATTCTTTTTTGCAATGATTTCAAAACCTTTCTACAAGCAAATTAAGAATTATACATATTATTCAATTTAACTATTTCATTAATTGAAATACATGGTAACAGTATTTATATTTCAGTGACATACTACGTACAGTTATTTCCAATCATTTTAGTATCTTATTATTGAACTGAATTATTCACTTTACAGTTCTTTTTATCGATCGTTAAAACGAAATTTATTATCGTACGTTTTGCTTTATGCCGTAGTAATCATCAATGCAAAGTGAGCGCAAATAAATTTTATTGGAAAATCGATTTGTAAGCCCGCCCTCTTATTTGCGATGTACAAAGCGTACGGTGCGAACGCGTTCGTGCTGTTTGTGTGAAAAGTCTTTATCAAGTTACTGTAGAGACAATTCTGTTTGTGAAATTTTAGATGCTCTCCATTTTCTCTGAAAATGCATTTTCCTTGATTCTATATATTGTACGTTTTTAACCTTAATTTATTTCAAGGGAATTTAAGACAAGAAAACGGATCTAGATGCGAAGCGTCAAGAAATATTATGTTTGTTTTAAAATAAGAAATATGTGATTAAGAGTATATAAACGTATGAACATACATGTTACAAATTATACGTAAATGTTGTACACGATTTGCACGAATTTAATAACTAATGTACCGAACGTTTGCAAAAGAAATTTATGCTTTTGCGGGAATATGCATCGCGTTCGTGAGACGTGAGGTTCACGTATATCATCTTTCGGAAGAGCCGAGAATTACGAGCGTTATATCATTTCTGTCAGAGTAGAGCACGCGTCTAGCGGATCGACGAGCACGCATCTACTTTGGGATGTCATTAATCTGCATCGAGATCTGCATTTCAATCGTCAGATGATACGGTCCACTGTTCTGTGTACTCCGGTGAGACTTCCGCGAGATCTCCATCGGCTGTATTTACATATCGGTACAAGGGGTTATAGTTACGCGTTCTGAAATGTCGACTCTGTGACAAGTCACCTCTGGGGAACATAACTCTGACAATATGAGTGCTGCATTTGAATTTGTAATACAGTCACTCGACGACGCGCGTGTGAGTCACATCTCGCGCATGGATGTCGAAGCAATCTCAGTCGCACGTTAACTGCAAACGCAACTGCGCGTAAAACACTGCGTTTTATCTTTTTACTTAATCTCACGGAATGCAAAGTGCACGAGAAGATGTTTCTGAAGTATTTCCTTCCGATTTTCTTTTTTATTTGGACCGTTATTAAGATGACGATAATATTGCATATAATTTCTCTCATTTTTGCTAACTTTAATACTTGATATATAATTTGCTCTATGCTTTATTCAATATTGTTGCAAAACAATATCTTTGTAAAAGTGAGCTTCATTGGTAATTGCATTAAAATACGCCTTATATTCGCCTCGTATATTCGAGCTGTTAATATATTCGTGTCGTCCGCGTGGATGTTGTTTTCTTCGGTTCACGGGTACTCGATCCAATATGGGGAATTCTCTTGCTAAATCCCTCTGGCCTATGGCGCCAGGAGTTATTTCGGTAGGGCGTTTACAAACTGTGTGCCGGGAAATTTCAAGCCACGTGCCTATCGCCGCTCACCCTATCTTGCTACTTTACGACTTTTGGCGACATTTGTTTGTAGGGGAACACGAGTTTGAATAATTCTCTCCCTCTGTTGTGAAATCGGAGACTTCGTTGCTCCTTTATAAACGTTCCGCCGCGTTGTAATGACGTTATTACGTTTCTTTTATCTCGGAAAATAAGAACCGAGGAACACATTTAATTTGGACAGAAATCAAGAATTATAATCGCTGATGCAATGAAATGTGTCAGCAGCTTTTCGGGAAATTTGTTAAATAATTAGGCGGTAAGCTTTTATATAAACTTAAAAATACATTTTCGGCAATATTTTTGCAGTTCTTGTTTCGTGCTGTTTTAAAGTTGCAGCGTCAGCACTCGTAATGAATAAAATACGACTTCAAAATGCTGCAGATTTGCATGCTTTCATGTACGCTTATCTATAATGCACAACAGCAGTCTTATCTCTCCATTTAGAAATAAGAGAAAATGCATGGATAGGAAGTCTGACATTCCAAATATACATTTCGTAATTTGCTCGTTCATCTTTGCTCGTTCTTTTTTTTTCTTACGTCCGCTTCCGTTTAACATTTATATTTACCTTGCGTTGCTTCTTAATTAGAGACCGCCATTTTGGATGACTTTAAATTTGCGGGAGCATTGTTCTTTTTTTCGCGATTTATATTTTCTGGTCGCTGAGTCACCGAAGAATTTTCGTCAGGTCTTGCGGTAAATTCTCAGGCTCGCGCGACCTTTACACATCAATATGTGAAAGAGAATAAAACAATGTCTGTTCCTTTGTGCAACAGCTGTTCAAATAGTAAAAACAATTGATGAATTTTTAATTACCAACTACCTTAAAAACCTGGAAAAATATTCTTATTTAATCACGTGTTCTTTACACACGTTAATGGGTTTTTTTTTTGTTTGCAACAATAAAAGTTTTACATTAAAGCGTAAGAAACGCAAAGTTTTCGTCGACTCTCTATTGTAAAATGCAATGCTCAGTAAAAATGCCGTACAGTTGTTAAGTTACGTACTTCTCCTCAAAGCGGACAAGTATGCTACATGCGGCGTTTGTTACACGTCGGTGCCTTTGTGAAAACGGAGTTTCCAACGTAGTTCTAGATCCGGTAACAGCGCATATCACGTTTCAACTATGTCGGTGACAGTACATTGACTCCGATGAGGGGAACGTGATGTCATTTTGAGGAGACCAAAATCACAAGCTCCTGAAACTATCCGGAACAATCTGATAAGTAACATACATCGCGTCAATTACAAATCCCTGTAACTCGCGGAGGTCAGCTATTAACGTATAAATTGTACAGAGGAATTCCGCTGCGCTGGCCACGCCTGTTAATAGATCGCGTCGGCAAGGGTTATTAGCGAATACTCCAAGCGAATTAATGGATATATCATTCTATTGTCAGCGCTGTTTCCCGTGTGTATGCAGATCAACGCAAAACAAGGATTTTATCGTACAGATCCGCGATTTAAAACCCCACGTTATAATCAGGCGTAAACGCAACCAATTTCGAAATGTCAGAATGCATTTGAATGTAAAATATTCTCGTATGCATAATGGGCTGGACGAAAACACGATAAACAGTAATGACAATACGTACGCTTCATTACATGCGTTCGATTGAATTGTATCTATCGAATCATTGTTTATTCAAGTATGCTGGAAACCACGGTAACGATAGTTACTATAATAATAATTTCAATAGCTCCCTAAAATTTTGCATAATTTACTGCTGTACATGTCGAAGATTTAGCGAGGCGTACGTTCGACAGTATTCCGTTCGTTTTCTCTGTTTATTCAATGCGAAAGGACGTAATAGAATAAATTTCCGTTGTAATTGGACCACGAGGGATTACCACGTAAGCACCCTGTCACTTTCCATATTGGTCTAAATACGCACACGCACGCACACACACGCATACGCTTACACTGGACGTTGATATGCGCATTGCCGTCAGGCGTCCTCGAGGACGTAATCTGAAAGCGTCTCGAGCCATTGCGTTGGTGTAAACTATTTGATTTGCATTTCAGAGCAATGTTGAAGTCGGGGGGTCAATCTCACTGTTATCGAGACACACTTCTCGGCAGAGGGAGAGTCTCGAAGACCCAAAGACAGTATCTCTAATTTGGTTCGGACACACTTTATTTGCACGTGCCGGTAGACACAGCCTCTCACTATCGTATATTAGCTGCTGCCATATTGCTACAGCCTAAAACTAAAATTAAAAATTAGATCCGGCCTTAGTAATTCCTCCGGAACAATATGCGTTTTCAATATCTATAGCTATTTCTTGTGCAGCAAATTTCGTCTCGAGTTAATCAGCCATTCACTTTATTTTCTCGATCTATATACACAGTATCAATTTATTGCACGAAAGAAATGCACTAATATCACTCTTGTTAGGAAGCAACGCCGATAGAACAAGCAGCAAATGCTGTTATCTTTTGAATCTAAATGATTCGTATCGTATATGCGTATTTGTTCGGTATTGATGTGTGCCACTCTATTTTTTGCGCTCACAATTCCTTGAGTATTTTGAGTAGCAAAGACGCACACGTAAAACCGATAGGATCAAAAACTTTATGCGGCGCAGATAAAATTTCTCGTTTGTTTACGATCTCAGGGTTGCTTTGCTTTAACACCGTCGGATTTATGGACATTGTATTATTTCTTTTATTCTACAGAATCTCTAAGACTAAGGTTGTTTCCCCTTCCGTTAAGTTCTCTGAGGTTTCCCGTTTAAATTATTAATGTCTATTTTTAGTTTTTCATTTTCAAATTTTAAATCCGTAATTTCTTGTTGGTCTTTATCGATTTTTATTTTTAAAACGTTTATTAGTTCTTGCACCTTTTTATACATTGTATAATTTGGATGACATTTTTATTTGAATGCATCTTTGGAATTTTTCCATTTGCTGAAAGCATTTCTACATTTTATTTCTATGGTAGTTCTGTTGATTGATACTAAAAAAATTTGATTTTTTGCTGCAGTAGCTATTACAGACATTTACCATTTTCTAAAATAAATTTTCCTAAGAGTAAAATTTCAATACTTACGGTTTGTTTTTGTCGGCTGCTGTATTTGGTCGAATTCGACAAAAAACTTGTAAATGGTGCGTTTTCTCAATTAATTTTTTTTTATAACTTTTTTCTATATTTAAACTATTAATATTATTTTTTAATTCCTTATTTTCTAATTCCAAATTTTTTATCTTTTTTTGGTTATTGTCCATTTCTTTTTTTAAGATGCTTATTAGTTCTTTGCATCTTCTTATCCAATTGATAATTTGATTAATATTTTTATAAGTAAATTATTTCATATATCTTTGATTTTGTTCCTCTAAGTAATGATTTAGTGACATCAATAGTATCATTATTAAACTGAAATAAATCATTTCTTTGTAATAAGAAAACCGAGTTTCTTAAGTGGATAAAATTACGTGAAATAAATATTTTATTGGACAAAGAAAATTATTTATTTGTAATAAGAAGCTTAATGAATTAAAAAATTTTCAAAGAAATATTTTGTTGAATATTAGAAACAATTTATTTGCAATAGGAAACTTGAATGCATAAAAACGTGCAATTAAATATTTTGTTGAATGAAAAACATCAATTAATTGTAATAAGAAACTCAATGTTCTTAATAAATAAAAATATTTTTAAAGAAATATTGTATTGAACGAAAGAAATACTACATTTGCAATAAGAAATCTAATATTCTTAAATTAACAAAAATGCTTGCAAAGAAATATTTTGTTAAGTGTCGGAAACAATTTACTTGCAATAAGAACAATTTGATAAATGCAACTCGAGAATAGCAGCTAGTAGAAAGCTACACGTTAGACCAAATACTACTCGACGATTACAACTTTGTTATTAATAATCCGGAAGATCCGGTCCTAGTAATTTCTTCGGAACATTTACGATTCCTGACTCAATGTCCGCGTGCCAACGAATTCCGAGTTGAGATCATGTTTGGTAAATGCTGGGTGATGTCTCTCCACGTCGTGGAGAGTGTCACGAAAGTGATATCACGAATCGGGTTTCCACATGTCTGACATTACAATTATTAAAGCAATTATTGTCGGCTGTCACTGCATTGAATATTTCAGCCATAAATAGGTCGACAATAAAACACTGAAAAATTGTATTCCCGAAATAAAAGGACTAAATACAATTTGCAAATTTTCTTAATACATTTTAATGGCTGAAAATATCTTTATTTTTAGAATATCCTTTAAAACTAAGAATATATTTCTATTAATGAACTTCTGGACTATGATATTCTATACATATTTTAATATGTTATTTAATTTAGCCAGTGTAGTGTGATTTGATGCTTAAAATCTTAAGTAATATTTTTGTCGTTGAAATACGTAACTGCACAAATGAATTACTATAATGAAGTACGCAATACAGATTTTATCTGCTTAAAAGCCTCCGCACAAGAACATCCGTAATGCATTACGTTAAGTACTCACCATAAATCTAGGCTCGTATTTAAAAATGCACTCGACGCACAAGAAAATTCTTAATAGAGAAAGTTTTTTAGTAAGGAAAGTTTTTTAGTTAAAATAATGTTTTTCTTTTTTATAAATTTGAAAACCATGTAGATAATTTGAAATAAAGTAAAGTAAAAAAATAATTATTAGATAAATTCACTATTAGTTCTTTGAGATTTAATCTTCGGCACAAATTACGCCAGTTTGTGTTAAAGAGTGTAAATATATTTGTGAAGTTTAGTTATTGTGATAATCATTAACAATCAAGCATTAGTTTGATTGCCAACGCCATTTCTAGAACATATTAGTTCTCACATTCTATATTCTACTTAATACTATCAGGCACTGGACTGTCATTCTCGTTCACGTACGGCAAACCGACGACGGTAGCACTCACTCGGAGACACTTCTCCTTAATTAATGAAACTTGTGACATTCTGCCGTGGATTGCGTGCGGTGTATTTCCCTCGGCTTTAACAAGAATTCTACGCGGAAGTGATGAAGGAGTCGTAAACAAGTCAAATAATGACAGCGTTGTACCCTCTATTGGAGTTATATCATTCTTTCTCATATTACTGTTATTGTGATATTTGTTAGGGGAAATAGAAAAGAAACTGCTGAAATTAATCAGACGAGAGTTAGATTATTCAAGAGTGGAAATGAGCACAAAAAGAGAAATCGGACGTATCCCATGTTGATGCCTCGTTCATGCGAGATCCTATTCATCGGTAATGATCTCTTTTGTACCTGATAAAAGCTCTAATTCTGCGATATTAGTGAATATTTGGTAAAGCAATGGCTCAATGCACAGATAATGACGCAAAGTATCGTGGAAAAAGATAAAATAACGTGCTTATATTAAATTGTAACTTTGTCACAGTTTTACGATATATATAAACTATAATTTTCTTATATACTAAAATCTAAAATATTAACTTGCACGTGATGATTCATTGATGAGGCGATAGAAAGATAGAAGAGTTCTTCTCGCAAGTGCAAACTTGGATAAACTCGATAGAGAAAGAAAGAAATCTAAAATAGACAAAAAAATATCACTCTGTCCTACAGTGAAGTTTGAAGTTTCTCGACACACTATATATCCTGTCCAGTTACGAATAGTTGCATTCTAGGACGAGAGGAGTTTTCAAATATGTTGAGTTCGAACGCGAGGTATTGCTCTTTCGGTGTCGGTAAAAGTAAAAAAGTTTCGGGATGCTGAGGAATGTTAGTAACACATAGAGATTATTCAACACAGAGCAAAAATGGATAAAAAAGAAATCGCTGAAAACAGTAATATTTCTCTTTCGCGAGTTTTTTTTTTTTTTTTTATTCTACGATATGCGCACGTTTTACATAATTCTATAAACGAATTAATTAATAGGAGATAACGCGTTTAAACTATATGCGATGTTGCATTCAATATCGTTTAATTCTGCGAAGCTCATCGTTTTAAACAAACTGTTAATTATGTACTAATGAGTTTGTGCCGTAATGAGAGAAACGAGAATTAGTTTTAGGTGAAACAAACTGACCAATACTTAAATTATTTTGAAGTTAGATGTATGTGTGTTTGTGAAATATAATCACATTTAACTCATTTAGTTCTCTCTTTTATGTTATAATTAGTAATTATAATGAGTGATAGAGCAAACAAAATGCTAGAAAATATCTCATTTTTGTGACTATTTAAAATTACGAGAATGTATATAATACATCTCTGAAATATTAAGAAGTTGGTTATTGTATTTTTTTTTTTTTTTTTTTTTTGTTATTTGTAATATCTTGTTATTAATAAAATTGTCAAAAATATAAATGAGGGCTGTAACATTCCAGGTTTGTAATACGAAATTATGAGTTATTTGTATTATTGTTAAAGCTTATATTTCGCATATCATCTTACACTATACATTTTATATTTTTAGTATTTAATTCCATTCATTTTATACTTTTATACTAAATGATGTTACTTTCCGTAAGACTGAGCGTCATCCAACCGCGATAGCATGACCTGTAATCTCTTTCAACGTCCTTACCAATAAAAATGACCGATAATACGACACTGCACCCGCGTAAAATAACGTATGGATTTCTATTTTCAACATCAAAGTAATACGCATACTTTGTGTGGTGTAGTTCGTTGATTGCGAGCGACAAATCTTGATTCACGTAATTTTGACAATGCTTTAAATCAGTTAATAGATTAATTAAAATAAACGCGAGGATGCCGGTTACAGGTCTGTCAGATTGATGCATGTCTGTCGCAAAACCGTGTACGTCGTTATTTACAGTGAGTTGACATGCTTCGTATCGAGAACCGAGTTTCGTGTTAAAATCGATCGGGCCCGTCCTGTTTTCGCGTATTGTCCGTTCCCACGTTAACAATCTGTCCCCCTCTCATTCTCTCTCGTTAAGCTTATTAATTTTGAGATTAAAAAAGTAATCTAACTAAATGCCGATTTTGAACGATATATTTATTATTATAGACGTATAAAATGAATTAATTTGTTGTTAAAGCTGGTAACTATATATTATTAAACATTTAACTGTTTAAATATTAATTTAATGTTCTATGAAATTTTTAATCAATAAGTAACTATAAATTTGCACATACTATTCATGCAATATTATAAATGCTTGAATATGTTTGTGTAGTTTATTTGATTTTATAAACACACACACACACACACACACACACACACACACACACACACACACACACACACACACAAAATCGATATTGATAGGACACCAGTAGAAGGAGATAGGATGCGCAAATATGTACGAAACTCAAATTTGAACTGACAATATCATGATAACAAGTTCATCCTTTTCACATCAAGGGTTTCGTGCTCATCAAGGGATAATGACGATGTCGATCGATCTAATCCGTTCGAGTACTTCGCCCATAATTGAACGTGATTGGAGTGACTCATCTCGACGCAATGAAATCTAGTGATCCAACCCGTAGGCAGCCTGAGGTCTGTTTGTGTTTCTCGCTGTTGGCACTGTCGGCTACACATGGATCATTCATTCTGAAGTACAGAACTCGCAGCATGGAGCAATTTCCAATCGATAGGAACCACTTTGATAGATACGCATTATCGATCCGTTCTCTTCCTTTGTTTTGAAACTTGTAGTAGTTTCTCTACTTGGCTCATTTTCTGGAATATTGGAGATGTATTACCTTTTTCTCCTCCGAAAATATTACACGCAGAAAAATATTTTCTATGATGCATCACTCAATTTTAATTTTTTTCTTTTAAGTAACTGTTATATTTATAACGAATATTGTTTTGATAATAGTAATCATAAAATTCACTTATTTACTTGAAATTTATGATATTTATTTAAAATTTTTTTGCAGCGTGCATCCACACACATAAAAAATAAATGATAAATTATTTAAATTAGATAAATATTATTTATTTCAAATATTTCATAAATTACACATATTCGTAAACTTACTATAAGTTTGCCATAAGCATCAAATTTATTCAAAACACATTTTAAATTTATACTAGTAATTTAATACTTCAATCACGAACAAGTTAAAACAAAAATTTGATTTACTTACTCTTTTAATTTTTCGTCGATTAAATTTATAACTTAATAATTTAATTTTTTCTGTGTGTATATTATGAAATGATCTAAAGGGAAAATTTGAAGTTGGTATTCTAATTATTTTTCACAAAGAATTTGATTAATCGTTTTTTATTGAATCAATGAGGCAGTAAAAGCTTTCGGAATCACGAATCTTAATAATCACATCAGAAAATATATACAATGCCCGACGTCGAAGTACATTCGTTTTTCACGCGGTAAAATATGCGTAGGGGAAATCTCGGGACAAACAAAACTGAGAGCCGCGGCATGTTGACGTCACGAGAGCGCTCACTGAGCTTTTCAGAAGATCGAGTGCCGACAGGGAAGCGAGCGTGGGCGGTCGGCTTAATTGGAGGTGAGAGGGAGATCATAATTTTACGTCGCGACATGAGGGCACCGGCGGCGTCGGGGTGCCTGTAATTTGTAACCTGCGTGCTTTGAGAGGGCTACGCCGCACCGACGGACTGCAAGCAGCATTAGCAGGAGGCAGCCGTGCGTGGCATCGCATAATCGATCTCGACGAGCCATGATACGGCGGGTAATCGACGGGTTTCAATTCAGAATGCGAAATATTTGCGCATGAATATCTAACCCCGACGTTTAACTCCTACATGCTGGTGGTACTTTACATCGGACCCGTAGCTGGTACGCTCCCACACGAGAGCGTTGAGAATTACTCTTTTACACATTTTTGCGCAACAATATATCGCCCTTTTTATATTTTTTTACTTTTACACAGCTGAAAGCTTCGAGACACTAATAACTACCTTACTAATACAACGAGCTAACAAATAATGATCATCCGTCACTATTATAACTACGATCAATAGACAAAGTTGCTCATATCTATGCATGAAATGGGATGTCCCTGATATCATTAGAATTCTAAAGCAATTGATCTCGCGTTATATCATTGATGGTATAAATTATTTTATCTACATAAAAATTATATTTATTCTCTTATTTATCATTTTATAAACAATATCAAATATCTATATTTATTATCTATCAATCTTCATAACCCGAACGATCAAATAATCAATCAATGTCTACCGTCACATATACGTAGATAATTGATTAAGATGTATCGATGTAGATGACACAGTAACTCTGAAAGTATTTGCGTAAAGACTCAACGAAGATCGATTCGGCAAGCGGAGAACCAAGTTCTTATCGGGATGTACATCCAATGCCAGTTTATACTGAGTATTGGTGTTGACACTTTGCTTTCGAATTCAGGACGCAACGGTTGTATTTACTGGGACGTCAAACGCGAAAGTATAGAATGCACTCCGTTCGACTTTGCATTTAACGCATCTAGTTCGTAGCGCGCGCGCGCGCTTAGGATTTTATCGACTATCGCTGTGCAAATAATCGCATATGCATGATTTCAGTAGTCACAAATACGTTATTTAATTTAACGGTTCAAATATATATACATGTTTTATCAATGAAAATATAGCATTGTATAATACGCGTAATTTTAAATATTATACAATATAACATTTAGATAATGAAGATAAACTTCTCGAAAGCGAAAATATATTAAATCGAATTAAACATTAAAATTAAAATCAAGTTGAATTTAAATTAATTTGAATTAAATGTTTTACTATTAGAGAAAGATAACGATAAACATTATAACGAACATTAAAAATAATGTTTCAATGTTACAAATTAAAACTGCGTGCAAAATATGCAATTCATTGTTAAACCATGAAAAAGTTTCGGGTATACACAAATTTGAGCTTAACGAAATCCCACGTGCGCGTTAATTACTCGAATTTCCGGCGATTCTGACAGTACCGTATTTCTATAATAGTGGAAACTTTGTTAATGCGTGGATTTAATCAAAATGCACGAATAATAGTTTATCACGCCTCAAAAATTACAAGCGTCATACAACGCTGAAACAAGTCATATTCATCGTACTAACCATTATCCTGTACTTTTTTTCTCTCTCTCTCTCTCTTCACTTGCACGCTTCGCCAATGGCATTTTCATTTTCCGCGCAGTGGGAAATTCCGCAGTGCTAACGGATGATAACGAGCAAATGTGAGTAAAGCAAACCGCAGATTTAATGATGAGAGTGCTGGTGTCGACGCGCAGTTGCGCGATTCATTTAGCAATAAATATTCGCGGTGGTAGCGATACAAAGCTAGGTGCTCGTAGTTCCGTGAGATATTTTCATGTGCGCCAATTCTTCGCCGTGCGTTTTGTTTTGGATGAAAGATAACGCACTCATCCATACTCATCCATACTTACAACATATTCCACACGCGATTTTGAAATTCTTATAGAATTCCAAAATCACATTACTTCGTCGTGTAAAGGGCGCACACTAGATTACATATGTCGAAATGCATTTCCGACGAAAATTGCATATATATATTTAACGATTTTATTCACGCGAACGTGGCGCACAACATTATATTCTTATCGCGTCACAAGGTACAGCCGGGCTTGTTGTGTCCACCATGAAGTATGCGAACGATAAAAGCGACGAAAGGGAAAAGCCGACGAAAACGCGCGAGAGCAGTAGGCGAGAATTGTGCAAACGGAAAAATGAGAAAAAGAAAAAGGGTTCGTGGCTGCAGGCAGCTAGGTTACAATGCAAGCGCAGATGCCGCACTGGGAAGTCGGTGAGACGAAGGAAGACGACAGTTTGTCTCCGAGTGAAGATCAAACGGAGCGCGAGGTCGAAAGGCTACGTCTACCATCCAATAGTCTTCTATATCTCTCTCTCTCTCTTTTTTTTTTTTAGAGTCCGCTTTCTCCGTATTTCCTGTCGCTTCTATCACTAACGCATTCTATGTACGAGTCCGTTCTTTCGGATGACCGTTTCACATTGGACGAGCACAAAATCTGATTCTCAAAGTTTCATTACGCACGACATTTAATTTTCTCTGCCGGTGGTACGTCAAACAGGCCATTCTACTCAACCTGTTATTATTTTAGCGCTGGCCTTCCCTCTGTATAAAATAAAGGTACTCCGTAATTAATTTTGAAATGAATCAACAAACGAGTGAAATAATTGACGATATATTTTTATTTTAATTTAAAATTTCGTTAACGAGGGTGATATATTTATTGTCGAAAATTGAAAAAAAAAATCGGCTAAAAGATGTGACGTCATACGCGGTGCCTCTTTGCTACCTTTCGCGTAGCACAGAGTGGTACAATAGGTCGTTATCGTCACCCTTCGCAATCATACGGCAGGATAACGAGAAAAAGTCCGAGTGAAAGCCCGAGGGAAGTTGAGCGGCGGGAATAAAAATCAACCATCCAAATTTGAGCGTTATAACTTTCATCGTTCGTTCGCTATTTGCGTAGGTTCACCTAGGGTCAACGGCGATTGTCGGTGAGATGGAAGGAACAAAAAAAGAGAAAGTCCTGAGCGTTTTCACATGTATCGAACACTTCTTTTCAAATAGATTGCTGCACGCGTATGCATGCGTGTTTGTGCGTTGCACTTTGCCCTCTCTTTTGTTGCCTCCGTCGCTCTCGACGAAACCTCGACAATGTGAAGCGAGAAAATCACGATAGAAATCTTTTTCCCGACGCTCCAACAAACGGAATAACGTCCCCGATCGTCGTGCGGGGAAAATCAATCGGCCGTCTGCCATCACCGATCTTTGCCCTATCATTATCGCAAGCGCGTCGTATAAATTATGCGCGTAACGCACGCATAACACAATAGAATTATTCAGCGATGTGAAATTTCCGTTCGATGCCGACGGTTTATATCCCTCATCGTGTATGCCGTTGCATGATAAACTTTTCATCAGGGTCTTCCATAATTCCGCGGCGCAATCGCTGATATCCAAGGATGTCGGGTGCGGGTATGTGCTACCGGGGGCTGAGAAACGCCGAAATGCAGTCGATGTATAATTCGGGGCGTTGCAGAACCGCCTCGGGTGAAATAGGTCAATACGTCGGCAAATGCACGGGGAGGTTCGGAACATGTACAAAATTCCGCTGCTCAATGTATCCGTTATAGCAATTAGGTTGATGAAAAGGTAGTTTGGATGATAATTGCCTTATGTCTGATTAATGATGCCACGTGCGTGATATTGCTACTTACAAATAACTAATTAATGAATCATTTATCTTATCGTAACCTGCGTTTTCCGTATTAGCACTTTTTGAGTGGTAATGAAGTAAATATATATCTTTAATGTAAGTGCTCGCATAGAGCTCAAACTTATTCAGCAGATGCAAGCTTTAAATTTACAAATTATAATATATTACGTTAAAAAAGTATGATTAAAATATGGATTTTTTTTTAATTTCTAATGCCTGAATTGTTTTTGTAAAATTTGATTTCTTATTTTTATTTAATTATAAAAAAGAATTCTTGATTGAAAAATTTTTTTCAGTATTTGGGGAGAGAAAAATTTTATTTACATCATTGTCATAATAGAAATTTTGTAATATTATTAAATTGATGAAATTCTAAACAGAATGTATATTTTCTAAATATTCATACGCGGAACGGATACTGTCGGGTCTTTTTCCAAGTAATATCGGACATTTTCGCAGCATATTTTGGATTCAGGGTAATACCGTCTCGCAGTCATGCATATAAATTACGCGATAGCGCGCGGGGTCTTACTATCGCGTTTTATTTCCACCGAGTATTCTCAGCTGAGATCAATCTTAAAATAACGAGTATTATCTGGCATATCCGGAGAGCGAACGGTATCGTCGAACGAACAGTTTTTTTTCTACTTCCACGTCTCGTTTCGTGTACACCGTGTAATCAGATTCAACGCGACTTCGAGAGCAAGGAAAACGTCCGGGCTGCCGCTCGAGTGGGAAAACGTCGGAAGTATCGTGTGGACGTCTTCTCCCGTCGGGGGAGGGCGAATAAACAAAGAAATATTGCGATGGCAAACGAGATACCACCCGAGGAGTCTCTCCACCGTGCAGATCCTGTCCCCTGCAGTTCGGTCGTTCGCCTTTCCAGCATTCCAGGTCGGGTGTCCATTTCGTTTGTTGATTCAGATATGGCATTAAGGGCGCGCAGCACTTTAGGTCTCCCGTCTTCGCTCTCTCGAGCGGCGCCGTCGATACGTTTGCACCGCGTCGCCATTCAATTTACATAACCGTTGCGCACGGCGCGTTATCGTGTACGTCGGCTTGAATACGCGTCATACGTGTACGCGACACACGTCGCCGTCGGTCGTCGTTGTGACACAACGTTCAAGCTCACGCGCACAATCGAGCACGCAGTCGCTGGCTGATACTCGTTTGGTTCGCGGTTTCGTGAGTTTGCGGCTCAATTCGGACGTGCCGCGCCATAGGCTGAACAACCGGATTCTAATCAATGAGAGCAGTGGCATCGTTTCATCGATTTAACTGTCGGCTGCGAGCGATCGCCTTTGTCCGTTTCCGAATCCGCCGCTGCAACCGTGCATCCCAATTTAAATCGCGCTCCGCCGTTGTACGTCGCGCCGATCCGTTTAATTCCGCGCGCTCGCACAAATCATTTTTAACTCATTCGTACTCTCTCGGATCTGGAATTGTCACGTGTAAGTAGGCAGAAGCAAGTGAACGTAGAACATGAATCCATACGTAATTTTAATTACGCTCCAATTTTCGAGCCTTTGTTATTTGCGTCTATACTTTCGCAATTGATGATAATTGATGAATGAAATGTACAGGAGCTTTTTGAGCGAGAACTTTCGTTACAACTTTCGTTATAACCATTAAGCGGAAACCGCGCGAGTTATTTATTATAACAATTTTACATTTGCTTTTACTGAATAGAAATATAAATCGTATAACTTCTTCCCATTTGAGGCCCGTATGTAATTTACATACACGAGAACGTGTACATAGGGGGTTATCTTCTTTTTTGTTTTTATTTTTAACGAAGCTATTGCGTCAGAGAAGTCTGACATCCTTTTACCGTTTCATAGAAAACATCACGCGGTACGTAGTAACGAATCATTCAGGCTGCGCCGCGCGCTAGTTAGCGTGAAGTATCGCGTGAAGTATGAAATAAACATCGCGTCGCGGTTGCAAACATCATAAAACTTTGGTTTTTTTATAGATTCTATTTTTATGCTGTACGACTATGGAGAGGAGCCGCGTGTATCGCGCCGCGTAGGTCTGCACGGTTCCGCGCGCAGCACGTGGAAAGCGTGGAAGCGTGTTTCTCGCGTCTATCTCTCCTTCGTTATCTCGCCGACAAAGTTCGTAATAAAGCTCGTCTGTGAAAGCGTCTGTGTATCGTAAGTGAATGGATATGGGAGGCGGCATCGCATCGCTAATGAAATGGCGTTCCTCTCCGTCGCGAGCGCGCGCATCCACCCGCGCAGAAAACTTCAAGTCGCAAAGTTGCGCAAAAAAAAAAATCGTTACTATATAGTCCCGACAGTTTGCGGCTACAATGTTACTTGCACGAAAATTTTTCTTTCTTTTACCTACGCTTTTCATATCGCCGTAAATATTACCGTGTGGCTCGTACGTGTGCAAGCGTGACGTCAAAAGCGCGAGGTTGGGTTGTTCGTCATGTTATACAAATATAAAACCATATACATGTGAACGACTAGCCACGTTACATGGATGTACATGAACGTTTTTCGGGATTTTTAATTCTTTTTTTTTATTTGAGGAAAAGGGGGAATTATGTATATATCGAGACGTGAAATGAAACGACTCGTCAAAGCAAATTGCAGCTCGAAAATTAAAAATCTTTTCGTATCGCGTTTCGTACCCAAGTTTGCATTCTGTCACTTTCAGATCTTAATAACATGTAAATTTACTGGTTTATTTATCTTGCTTTTAATCGAAAGCTGCCGCCTACTTTCGTGACTAGAAATTTAAAATAAAGCCAGTCGCAGAAGCATCGCTATTTTTGTTACGGAAGAGTTCTTTGATACATCTAAAATTTATTTTCATTGAAACTTCCACTTTCTAAGTTGCTTTATATATATTTTTATATAAATAACCTTCGAATTTAATTTATGTTCAAACAAAAAGTTGGCTTAAAATTTATTTAATTACGAGTTTTTTGTCCACGATTTAAAATCTTAAAACTAAACTGGTTTGAAGCTTTTTATTTCCGATGTTAACTAATTCCATAATTGCTTCTTCCGTTCAATTTCGGCAAGAAAATGTCAAAGAATATGTCATTAGTAAAAAATGTTGATGCTGAACACAAAATTAAGTAGCATTTCACAATTGAACAATTTTTTCTTTTTCTTTCTCTCATTGCAAAACCAAGTGTAGTTTTTACATACTTAGGTATGTAAACTCATGTCATTTTTTACGCGTTGTATATTCGTCTGTATCTGTGTAATTGTACACACTCTTCTGCGTACTTTTACACGTTTATACATTAAATTATATATTTAAAATGTTTTAAATTTATATTATCTCACTACACTACGGAAAAATTTTTTGTGCTTCCACTATATAAAAAAAAAATTTCCAATTTAATACAGGTGATAGTCACGTTTAGCATTGCTTAATACTTCTGCGATACGTATGAATACGTACAGATTAAATTTTATACTTAATTATGCGCCATTAATTTTTCGCCACAAGTAAAACATTCCTTTTTGTAAATATTTGACTGTACTAAATTAGATATTTTATTCAGTTTTTTTTTAAATTAATCGATTTATTTGAAATTGTGCATAACAAATAGTAATTTTTCTTTTATTCTCTTATAAATTTACACTTGAAAAGTTTGCACACGGTTTATAACGTCACGGTAACTTTTTTATAATTTTTTTTCTATGTTCTTATGGTTAATTATGTTTACTGTGTTTATTAATACCGTTTATTGATCATGTTGAATTTTATGGATAAAATATATCTTTTCCAAATGTAACATGCGCGCGCGCGTGTGTGTGTGAATCGGTTATTTTGATAATATCAAGAAACTATCACATTTTATTGCATACATTAGGATGCATTAACATTCTGATGTATGCATTATCAATATTTTTAATATTTTATACACTAGTAAGTATGTGCTACTTCAACGACAGTACAAAATTATATACAATAATATATATTATTGTTAATAAGACGACATTTTTATTTTATATGAAATGAATATTATAACAACACAGAAGTGTCGTTATAATATTCGACACATATACATTTACGATTGACAAATAGCGTCCAATGATGTCATAACATGTGTATAATAGGAAATATAAAAAGAAAGGCAATGAAAAATATGTACACGGAAAAAAAATTTAATTCACATAACCAGAAATATTTCGTTGTAAGCAGTATGGCTGCATCATCTAGTTATCTTTAAACGATAATTATGCTTATGGTCATTGTTTAAAGATAACTAAATTAATATAACTTTTGACTGTAGTATGTCAACTATATCAATATAGTTGTCGCGAAATCTGGTTATAGTAACTAGTACATAGTTGAGACTTCTTTTCCACGGATAAACTAATTATCTGTATAGTTGTATTAATCAGGATACTATACTATAAAGCAACAATGCCGAAAAACAAAAGCGATTCGCTACGCACACAACTATAGAGATGTGTACATGTGAAACGCTTGGTTCGCGAACGTTGCGTGCACAGTAATGGTGCTCATCGGCGTTGAAGTGACTCGGTGTTTCGGTTACAGGATATACAAACGTGTCTAATTCTAATGCGAGTGAAGTCATCTGGTTTGTTCGCGTCGCTATGCCCCGACATGCTTCTACTCACTCTAACGCACTCTAATAGGTTGGCGTCATCGGAATCAATATATTGGAGTGCGTTGAGGTGAATAGGAGCACGTCGGGGCATGTGACGCGAACAGACCCATCGTGTCGTGTTGCTCGCGTGCACAGTAATAGTGCGCATGAACGTTGGCTAATGATAAAAATGATTACTAACAATCATTCAAAATGTGAATAATTAATTTTTATTAGTAGTTGTAGCATCAAGAAATAGTCTGGTTCGAACAATCAAGTGTAGTTACTGCTGCATCACAAGTTATTCAACAATAGCTACGGTTGCAGCAAACACATATTTAGTTGCTTTATATTTTACTATAAAATCTGGTATAACCAGATTTATGTGTCGACCAACCAGACTGTTTTTTCCGAGTATCTATGTATATTTTTGCGAGAAGAAAGAGAGACGGGAGAAAGAATGAATAAGATGTAAGATTTTGAAAAAATATTTTTAATTACGTTTTTTAAATGCACAAATGTCGTAGACTTATGTTTTAAATTTTATTTTCTTCTCTTTCTCTTTTGCAAGTAAAAGAATAAAAGAAAAAAAATTAAAGATAAAAAAGAAAAGAACAAAAAAGAATGAAAGAATATTTTAAAAAAGAAAAAAGAATGAAAGAAAAAAGAATGAAAGAAAAAAGAATGAAAGAAAAAAGAATACAAGAAAAAAAAAAGAATACAAGAAAAAAAGAATAAAAGAAAAAAAAGAATAAAAGAAAAAAGAATTTAAAAAAATTTTTTAACGGAATAAAAGAATATTTAATTTTATGCAAATTGAGTGCTTTCATTATGCGACAATATTTTTTATTGGTTTTGTAGTTATATGCTGTCTGCGTTTACATTGTAATGTGTACGTGTTGTTACATCTTTTTAATTGAGAATTATTATCTTGAAATATTTAATGCGTTTATCTCTTTGTAACCGATTAGAAGAAACAAAATAGTTATTACTAAGCGTCAATATTTTTCATTGACTGTCGAGATATAAGCGGTTAAAGTTTTGGCGCAAAAAATTTTGGCGTTGCAATATGTATGCGGGTTCATAGCGGCATCAACATAGTCGTGTCGACGCTCGTCTCAATTTCAAGAGTGACGAGTAGTATTGCAGAATCGTATCGGCATCAATATACATAGCCATGTCGACGCTTGCTCAGTTCTGACAGTAAGCAGTGTTGCGGAATTGTATCGGCATCAACATAGCCATGTCGACGCTCGCCTCAGTTTCAAGAGTGAGCAGTGCTGAGGAATCGTAATCGGCATCAACATAGCCGTGTCAACGCTCATTTTAGTTTCAAGAGTGAGCAGTGTTGCAGAGGAATCGTATCGGGATCAAGATAGCCATATCGATGCTCGCCTCAATTCCGACAGTAAGCAGTGTTGCGGAATCGTATCGGTATCAACATAGCCGTGTCGATGATTGTCTCAGTTTCAAGAATGAGCAGTGTTGCAGAGGAATCGTATCGGCATCAACATAGCCGTGTCGATGATTGTCTCAGTTTCAAGAATGAGCAGTGTTGCAGAGGAATCGTATCGGCATCAACATAGCCGTGTCAACGCTCATTTCAGTTTCAAGAGTGAGCAGTGTTGCAGAGGAATCGTATCGGGATCAACATAGCCATATCGATGCTCGTCTCAGTTTCAAGAGTAAACAGTGTTATGGAATCGTATCGGCATCCTCATAACCGTGTCGACGATCGTCTCATTATCGGCGGTCACCGCTACAGGATCTTAACGACATACGCGGAGACGTGTCGTCGCTATATCACACAATATCATTGGTATTTGCGAGCTCATCATCAGCCATACAATTACAACGTGGCTTTATGAGTTAGAGCTCAACTAAAATTTGCTCCGTCGAAATCGTGACCATGATTTTCAAACTCGAGCTTCAACGCATCATTCTCGACAAGTGAGGAACATGTGCTCAAGATAACCATTTTTGCAATAACCGGTAGAACGGCGGCCATTTTTGTCACAGGATCACGTCACAAGGCTCAACGGTCCTTACTCTTCCGCTTTTTCTCACGGAAACTTAATAGCCGTATTACGCGCCTGCGCCAAGATCCGTTTAACTGCTGTTTTCTATATCTCCATAACACCGATTGGTACGAATAGAATAGTTTTTATTAAGCGTCAATATTTTTTATTGGTTGTCGAGGTACAAGCGAATAAAGTTTTAGCGGGTAAAATTTTGATGTTTACGTTGCAATGTCTACGCGTCGTCACTCTTTTCTAATGGGAAATTTATTATCTTCAACATTTTTGTATATTAATTTCTAACCACCGATTTCTAAACACCGATAGCAATGAATAGAATAGTTTTTGTTGGACGTCAATATTTTCTACTGGCTGTCGGGATATAAGGGACAAAATTTTTGCAGGAAAAATTTTGTCGTTTACATTGCAATGTGATCAGACGTTAAAATTTTACGTTTTCTAACAGTAGTGTCTAATTATGGGATATTTATTAATACTCTTATACATAACAATATTATTAAAATAAAAAATAATGTTATTTGATTTTGTTTTCGAAATCGTTGTACGTTTATGTATATATATAATTTTATATGTAATGCTTTTCTTTTTAATCATTGTTGACTTTTTAAAATTTTTTGTTGCTGTCGTCAAAATCGCCAATATATTGTCGTCAAAATTTACAACAAATCGTGTAATATTTTGACGAATGTCTTAAAATAGCCAGAAGTCGTCAAAGTAGCCAATGCTTCCGTAAAATCGAAGTATCAGATTTACACACACACACACACACACACATAACAATAAGTTATATTATATACTTATATTATGCCCTTAGTTTTGTTAATTATATGTGAAACTCATGTATAACAAGATTTAAATGTGTTAAGTTATATTGTGCCTGTACTTTTACACATTTGAATTATTTGGAGATACATGTTTTCACATTTAAATGTGGAAACGGTCAAACGGTACTTCTAAACGGTCAAATGTGTAAATTTATTATTTTTACGCAGTATAGTGTGTTATTTTTACACAGAAAACTGAATTACACATAAAATTACACTATATGTAATTTTACATATATAAATGTGTAATTGTGCACAGTTACACACTTATATTACACACTTGGTTTTGCAGTGCTCTCTCTTCTCTGTTTATTTGCGTGCGATAGAGTTGAAATTCATCAAATCAACGATATATGTGTTACACGCGGTTACCCCATTCAGTCTCTTGTTCATTCCCCGTTTGCCATCATCGGGCTGTACTTGTTCTCGCCCATCTCATTCAACTTCGTTCGTATTTCTCGAATCGGGTTTGCGTCACGACCACGGTCGAAGCGGTATCAGGGATTTATCGACATTTTCAAGTGCGCTTTGGTATTTTCAATTATACCGTGAACGTTCCCCTTCTCCTCAATTTTTTCATATATTAAGGATAATAACATGAAATCATCGTGATAGCACCGCTAAGATTTTCAGGAACTTCCATATATAGTGAGTGTAGACGATGTAGTTTTATTAATAATTAAGAAATTCTATTGAAAATACTGTATGTGTATTGCTGCAGATTTTTACGATAACATTTCTCAACTCAATTTTAAATCGTGGACTTGAAAATTGCTATTAAAAAGTGCTGTATTAGGCGTTGTTTATTGATTTATTAATTTATCCGACAACCTGTCGATTTGCATGTAAATCATGCATGATTTTGCAACGGAACCTCACAAAATTCAAGGCATCTTGATGAAAAGTCACGCGACTACTTCTTTGAATCAGCTTTATTGTAAAATTCATTTCTTTGTTTTACAACGATACAATATATGTTACATGAACATTTTTCAAATACGCACTTTACCGCTTATAGGACTAAAGTCGGCTAAATGTAAATCCAAAGAAACGACGGATTTATTGATCAATTGACGCTACTGTTCGTTTGGAAGTGAGACCAGGGATTGCCTATTCCAGGCAAATCCCTCGTTTCTAAGGTACACCATAAGAAAGCTCGACCGGCGATCCTGCGACTGGCATGAGATACGGGTCGCGCTAATGGCCGGGCTTAGCGTCTCCGTGGCGCACAAAAGTCCGTTGCCAAGCAAAAATTCATTTTCGCAGCTCGGTGTCGCCTCGACTGACGCGGAATGATACGAAGATGGGCGGGAGGGCGGAAGGAGGAAATGGGGGGTGGGAGAAAGAGAGAGGTGGTTGGAAAGCGTAGCGGATGGAAAGAAAAAGTCAACGTCATAGCGCAGTATTTGTCATGGGTAATGGCCTGCGTCGTGTCGACGAGAGCCGGCCTTCGTCGTTAACTCGTTACCGTCCCGGTAATCCGATGGCGCTATGCGTGGAGGCGCCATGGCGAAGTCGACCTTTGTCACGGCGCCCTCTTTCGCTACGTCTAGCTCGGTAACATCGATTAATCACGTTCCGCGCGTCCCGGTTCCCTCCCGGAACACCCCGGATTCTGGCCTACACACGCGACCCGTCCTATCGCAGCCCACCCTATTTTCCGCCACCGCCCTGTCCCATTTCCCTTCTATCAATTTCTCCTTTTTTTTTTTTGGCCGCTCTTACACACGCTACCCGCTCACGCGCGCACGCACATTATCCCGGAAGTGCATTCATCGGATAAAAATGAGATTTCGTCGCGAACCCATCTTATCGGACTTATGCTACCTACGCAGCGTTTCGAGTGCAGTGCTTCGATTACTTTTCGAAAGGGTACGGTGGTATTTCAAGAACGTGCGCTGTGTGTAAAACATTGATTTTGTATCGCGATTACGGTGCAATCGCAGTCGGTCATCAAATTGTATTTTTGCATCGGGCGATATAAATTTTTCAACTTTTTTTTCTAAATATCAAATAAAATGTTTAAAAAAACTTCTAGTGGAATTTGTAGAGTTGCTAGCAGTAAAGAAATAATAATAGAATTCTTGATAATGATTAATCTGGCAATAATTTATTAATAAGACGAAAACAATGTTTTGGCTAGACGCTTTCTGGCCCTATATTGAAATTGCTAATTGCATGTTTCGCTGTAATTTTAGATTTACTTAAAAAGGACCAGAAAGGCCGTCTGGCTGAAACGTTGTGAGTTTTTTAAATAAATTATTGCCAGCTTAAAAAAATATCACGACGTAAATCAACATCACAATGTTATCTATGTAGCAAATATATCCTACGAAATCTCTAGCGTTAAATTTTCTAAAATTTCTAGAGCAGTTTTTTTTTTTAGAAACAACGGGAGATTCTGGTGATTGAGATAGTCAGGCAGACTAACGATTCTAACAGCTTTATCCGGCCATTGAGATGTACCTGAACGCAATTTATTCAGCGGCGAGCAAAAAATGCTGCCACGTAAAACGATTTACAAATCCGGAATTACTACCGGAGTATCCGTGCTATCGAGGTGGGGATTTAGATTTCTGTCGTGGGCGGCAGAGTGTACTAGATAACAAAAGAAAGGACGGAAATGCGGAGAAAAAAGACACGGTGGATTCTAGAATAACGAATATCATAGAGGGGATGGAGTTTGCGTGAAGTCGTAAGCAAAGAGAGAGAAAAAAAGTGATAGAGAAGGTTGAAGGAAATTGATAAGTGTGTGTGAAGTTGGCATATCATATTGTGGAAACTCATTAATTATTGAGAGTTCTGGGTTCCTTTTCAATAGTTCTACAGTTCCTGATAGGTTAAACTCATAGTTCTGGTCGAATTAAAGCAAAAAAATCACTTAGTGCAAAGTGACGTTAACTTCACGCAGCGTTTCACTTTGTCCTACGAAAGTTTCCGCCCTAATTCTTGTTGGATTTTTAAAGATCTATAGTTCTATAATAGTTCTAGAAAGAGTTCCGCAGATAAACAATATATTTTCTGAATTTAGTATAAAAACAGAGGGATCTAACTCTTCTATTTTTTTTTTGTAACTTTGGCGAAATTTTTATCTCGACAAAAGAAAATATAATTGCCATAAATGTCGGTACGGAAATAATCGATCATCACGCTTCATAGAAGCGCTAAAGCCTTCACGGACACCTATGCCAGAAATTTCAATTAAATTTTTGAGTCATTTCTTTTATCATATCTATTTTTTCCTTTTATTTTAATTGCCACATTATCAATTTATGATGCAATAACAGAGATTACATACTTGTTCCACAAATATCCATCTCATGGCAGCTTTAATACACACAAGATACAATTCTTTTAACTGCCTAAATTTCAAATTGAATAACAGTTCTAACATCAAAGCGCTGTATTCCACGTTCTCTTCTAAAGTGGCCTATACATTTGTTAGATTTTGTATACCTTCCATTTTTTCTCTGGTAGATAAAATTATGTAATAATAAGTATATACTAAATAAAAAATATTTTTTAAATATAATATGTATACTATGTAACTGTATTATATACAATTTTATTATATATAATATAGTTATAATTTATTGTATATGACTGACACACACACACACACACACACACACACACACACACACACACACACACACGCACGCACGCACGCACGCACACACACAAAATTGGTAGGGCATCGGGTTTAATTGGAGAATTCTCAACGTTCTCTCCCTTTCGGCTTTCCCCTTTCCCGCTCGTATCTTTATTACCCATCACGCTTAGTTGTACTGCGAAGATCGACATCGATTTTCTCTCTCGCTCGCAAGTGGAATTGCCGAATATTTCGGCAGTATCTCAAGATATCTGTGGCCCCCGGGGCGAGACGCGGCGAGCCGTGATTTCGGCCAGGCTTAACTCGATAAGCCTTCGCTCGCGGTTTTGCGGTTGCCTGGAGCCGAAGCGTCCTCTGGGCGTGTTCATCGTAGGGCCGCTCTAGGTAGTTCAGGAAAATGATGAGAGAGCGGATGCGCTGCACTGCACCGATTAACGACCGTAAAAGTTCAAAGGCTTTGGACAGTTTAGCTTCTGCGCGTTTCAAACTCATGCCGTTTCACGTGAATGATTTTGCCAGGGAGAAAAATATTTAAATCGAGTTTACGCTGCCTGACGGAGGAAAGTAACCGTCGTGATAAACTACATCTGGGAAAATGGCTCGTCGCGGGGAATATTTTACTGCCTGAAATTCTCTTCTTTTGATGCAACGGCGCGAAGGTAATGTTCCTCCTTGTAAAGCGATTTAGTTTCGTCGTGAATGCGAATAATTCCGAAATCTCGGCTTTGCGAATCGGTATTAAAGATTCTGCATTCTCCTGTTCTCGTTTACGCCCCATCTGCATTTTCTTCCCTGTACCTTTGCGCGAAGAAATTCCTTCTCCGAGAGTTTCTGAAACGTAATGTCTTCATGTAATCTCACGATACGCACTGTGCTTTGTTTTAATTGACAAGAGCGAGTCTCGGTGGATTTCATCTAGTTTCCGTTATTATCATGGTTTCGCTCTTATCACTTCTTACGCGAAATGAGCTCACGGTGCGCTCTAATATAAATTCGTGCGTTAAAATTTGATTCGAGGAAATATCACAAACACCATTTTGACGCAATCTACAATTTTCCATGAATTTTCTAAAGCGCTCGATGACAATCTTTTTTCGATGCAACGAGGAGGAAAGTCTGTCCATTGTAAGCAAATTGACGTTTATCATCACTGGATTTTCAACATTTTCCAGGACGTTAATTCTGGCTTCAATTGCTTCAATGCACGCTTCGTCGCGCTCGTCAGGCGTTACCGTATATTCCGCAGCTTTGTAAATACACAGGCGCTTCGTACGGTAATAGTTTTAAATTATATAGATATTTTATATGTACAATTATCTGCAAATGCTGCTGTACCTACGATTAAAATTTCTACTGCAGTATGTGTTTAAATGGAATTTTCATTTTTGCACTCGAATTTGTCGGATATTTTCATCATATCATATTTAAAATGTTTAACTTCAACGTACTTGATTCACGTGCACATTGATTTTATTGCAAATAATGCTTTGCTGTTACGTCTCCTCATCATAGGAAAGTTAAATCGCATCGTGCAGCTTCATCTCGTTAACAAATCACGTAGCAAAGTTTTCGGCTGCAGACGCTGGCACTGCATTCTCTATTATGTTATAATGTGGACATATCGTGAGGGTACGTTGTGCGAACGCGATACAAACTTATATTAATTTCTGTTATCATCATGCCACAACTGTTACGATTATTGACTACGCCTCTATGACGTAAGAATTGAAGAGACGCGTTTAAATGTTTGTATAGTAAATTAATATATTGCTTTGCAACGTTGATATGCAAACGACGTTTACACGCGTATATTGATAGAGATTTCATTATTAAAATGTAAGGTTAAAAAAATATTTAATACTATCTGTTTAATCTCTTTGTCAGCATGGAGAATTTAGGGAGAATAAGAGGTTTTTTGGATCGCTAAATCCAAATCTGAAGTCAAAATTTCAAAATTCAAAATTGTTGGCTTGAAACGTTATTGTAAATTTTAATATTTTAATTACGAAAGAAATGAGATTATTTTATATTAACATTTTGTATGCGATTTGAATAAATATAAGTCACTAAAAAACGTTACATTTCTGTTTATGAAGAAATAATATTAATATTAATACAGAATATTAATATCATACATGGATTCATAAGATCTCAAAATGGATAGGAAAATTCTTATTAATATAAATCATTGAGAGTTTATCGCTGATAACGCTTATTAACATGTATGATGTATGGAATACCTTTGCATTTCTCGTTTTTGCGAGAGAGATAGAGTGAGAGAGGAGGGGAGGGGGGAGAGAAACGCGAAACGAAAATGCCGAATTTTCAACGCGTAATCCCTTGTCGCGAACAAAACTCAGGGACTGTTACCGGGGATATAGAGGTATTCGGAACGAAATATATTTAGCTACGGCAACCAGCGGGAATTTATTTGCGTTTTATTGACAGTTGAAAATAAATGGGGACCACGCGGCACCGCGAAGCTAGGACTGGTCTGCCTGTCTTGCGCAAGATTTTAGCGTACCATGTGTCTGCTTCGCGTCTCTCGCCGAATCCGCGTGGCGCAATCATTTAATTACAAGTGTTTTCGAGGCGGCACAAGGGACGTGATGTTTATCGAAAGCCACGATTAAGGGGTAATAATATTTTCCGCGAGAAGCTCAATATTCCTGACGAAACTTTGCTACATAGGAAGGTAATTAGCATCTTGCTACTATTCCCTTTTATGCAAAGTATCGAGGACGCACCACGCTTGAGTATATAAAATGAACCTCTCAAGCGAGCAGACCGATAAGTTCTATTCAGTTTGATACAACTGAGTTAATTAATTGTTCGAAGTAATTAGCATCGTAAATGAGTTTTGCCACTTCCCTTCCCGGGGGCAATCGTCACTTTTATTCCGTGATACAGGGTAAGAATTTATGAGCTATTTTTATCATCATCTGCGTGGTGATGCCTCGTAGCTTAACTTTTTCTGGCTTTACATATTAATTTTAGTACCTAACAAAATTAATCTGACGATCGTTCTGTTTTATGTATCGTTCGCTAAAATTAGTGTTCCGTGATCCCGCATGACAACATTATATATGGCTAATATAAAAATTATATTGTCATTTTCTGTCGCATTGAATGAGCGTCCATTGAGGCGAAATCAGAGGCATCGGAAATACATTATAGATACATACATATTAAAAGCATCGTCGCACTTTCGATCTGCATTCAACTATTCTATTTTCCTTCGTTGCATGAGTATGTATTAATGTATTCTGCGTAGCTCGAGTGCATTGGGCAGCTATTGTTAATTCACAGAGGATGAAACAGTCGCTTCGCGATACATCCAGTGTATACAGTGCTTACCGTCGCTATCACCACAATGGCGTGCACATTGAA
The DNA here is from genome assembly GCF_013373865.1 of Monomorium pharaonis. Lineage (NCBI taxonomy): Eukaryota > Metazoa > Arthropoda > Insecta > Hymenoptera > Formicidae > Monomorium > Monomorium pharaonis. Next base: position 40,244,379 of record NC_050467.1, on the reverse strand, counting down.
TTTTTAACGCGACACGCGAGTGTATAGATATCACGTGCGCTGTGCACCGCCCGCATTTAATATCGCCTTTCCCCTTTGCCAAGTATTTCGATCGTTCGATCTTCTTCTTACCGTGACGTATCGACCGCAACGCCGAAAAGGAGCACATTTGCGTGTGTGCAACACGGAGAGACTCGACAGACTTACAACCCGCAACCCTGTGGAGGCGGTAAATTCTTCATTCATTCTTAAAAATATCGGATTATTGTATCTGGTGAAATAGAATTTTCACTTACAGACAGATTTAGCTACGCTTCGTTGTACATTGTAATAATTTCTGTGCAAAATTTTAGTAGAATTGCTATTTTTAGTGCTCTTTTTACGTAAATCTAAAAACTATAATTATAAACGAGAATTTTTATAAAAATATTTCTTTGAAATCACCAGCGACGAAGTATAAAGGGCGGTTGTTATTACAGATTATTTTTTAGATACTGTACATTCTTTCAATGTTTTTTTATATTCAAGCTCGTTTATTGTACATCGTTAGGCGGCTGCAAGATACAAAATACGTGCGAAGTATTGGAGTTCTTGGCGATTAAAATTTAATGATTCATAGTATCGAGCTTTTCTTTTTGTACTCATTAAATGCTCGAGTTACCTCTTTGGAAAATATTTTATTATATCTACAAGTTTAATCTCGTTTCTGCTTAAATTATATCACGATATTTAGGCCGGCAATTAATCGGCGGAAAATCAAGCGACCTATTTTTGTTTATGTATTAAAACTTATATTACAATTGTTGTACAATTCCGTGAGCAATTATGTTATTTCATCCAAATCAAGCAATTTTCGTTTTTCGCGTACAAAAACTCGTCGAACGTATCGCTTTTTTGCAGTCGGCTGGAAATTGATGTGAATATATTGAAAATTACACTGCGGCGTCGAACAATGGATTTTAACGCGCTATTCGCAATTTCGTCAACAATGCTATAATGCGACGATAGACGATGCGACCGGCGTGTCGGTTCGCGCAAATTGAAATGGGGTATTTCACTTTGCGGAAAACCCACGAAATAAATCACGCAGCCGAATTTCCCCGCAAAGTGGATATTTCTGATCGGAATTTATATCGGACTCCTGTAGGACGCCTGTGTATTCCTTCTCGCGCATCTATCTGCGTAACGTACGCGTTCCGGGAACATTTCCAGTATAAATGGATCGTGCCGCACGACAAGCATTGCGATACACTTGCAGTCGTAAATTGAACCGTAAGAGGATTCGCGCGTAGTCTTCAGTTGCACGGAAGATTGAAGCTATTTATACTGCTATTTCCAATATACTTTCAGCAGATCACATTAACCTTTCGCACCTTTGACACTGCACAGGATAACGTCCTAAACGCGTACACACAGCCAGTGCACACAGTAGTACACAGAGCTTATATAAAACTCCTTTTTTTTTTGAATTATGAGAATGTAAACACCAGTGCACGCCAGTGCTACAGAGATAATTAAACTGAAGAAAGGTAAAAAAGAAACGGTTTAAAGAAATAAACAGTTTAATATCAATTACTGTAATAACGCGTTTTTTTCAAGAGGATTATTGCAGAGATGTTCATTAAATCTTTATAGCAGGGCTCTTTATGATCGCTCGTGAGTTACGTTTGGAATTACAGAAACTTTTTCGTAGAAACAGTGACGCAAAATATGTCGCATATGACGGTTCCAGACGAGAGAAATAATTCGCGTCTACTTGCTAAAGAAGGATCAAAAATATCAAACGTAGATGCGATACTCTTTTCCGTGAAACAAACGAAGGGCGGGAAGAAAGAGCGCCGCGTGCATATCTCGCGGTTATATCTCGGAAAGGGGGTGTCTTCTACTATCGGTTGCGTCGGCTGTGAAGAAACAGCCAGCCATCCGTGTCGTATTATAAATCTCCTGCCGACGTGAGCGTCATTTAAATTGTCGACCGTACGGCGCAATGACCGTGCCTCGGAGATGCTAGCGTTGCATAGAGCGCCGCTCGCTGCAGTTGCAGTTTCGCATGAGGTGGAAGGAGAGAGGGGAAAAAAAGGAAAGAGAACGCGATTCGCTAGCCCGTTCATCGGCTCGACCCTTTTTTATCCCTTCTCAACCGTGGGAACGTGCGCGGAATGATACAAGTGCCACGTTTATCTCATTTGTGTGCCCGCGAGACGAGAGGCGCTAGCCGCGCCGCGTTAAGCAACACAGTGTTTTATAAACGAGCTCTCCCGCACTCGCAATACAGTTTTGCGCTTTCGTTTCTGCGATGCAATGCATTTCGCGACACGGCCGTTTTTCCCACTGGCCGGAACGTTGGACGTATACGGAAAAATATATTTTTATTTTTACGCGATAATTTTTCTGCTCTGCCATTGGAAGTCATTTCGACGAAAAAAAATTCAGAAAACAAAGAGTATCTTCAATATTTCTGTAAGATTTAAAACATAAATGTGCGATCTCTCTGTATTTTTAACGTTTAATTTGTAAAAACATTCGCATTGGTTTACTTCACGGTTGACTTTACGGCGATATTGACTACTGCGCGCGACTGACTATATTTCATTACTTACTACTGGCTGCGTTGTGTTAGCGATGTCTGACTTAACGCTACTACGACTACTAGCGATCTTGCATCGAGTTGCATTTATCAACATAAATTTAGCCTTTCGGAAATAATTAATCTGTCTAACTTTATACTAAAACTAGTGGCTTATTTTAAACATAAAAATATTAATATGCATGTAAAAATATTTTAATTCAAACATTGCTATTACTGTACTTCTATTTTATTTGTTTTGGTATACGTAATTCCGCCAAAGTTGGATTATAAGCACATTGCAGTAGCGGTTAAATTTGATTTACGCTAAATCCTGTTGTACGAAGTTTAATATCAAAAAAGAACTTTGAAGAGAAGGAAATACAAGCTCGCTCTAGAGTACAGTTATTAAGTCCCTAAACTAAATTACAATCTCTAAAGGACTTAAAAGTTATCTCGGTACTAATGCCGGTCCAATGAGATATCAGAAATCAAGCTTGACTTTTTTCTCGTTTCATTATTCCACTCTTATACAATATTCCACAGTCGAAATGTCGAACCAGAGAAAGATTGCGAAACCGACATTAAGTGTTCTTATTAATCCAGCCGCGACCGTATTTCCATCAGATGCACTCGTGAAACTTGGAACGAATTCATTCAAGATCTTTACGATTACTGCGGCTTCAATTTCCGGTCGACCCTATCGTAAAAATCGTCATTCTAGTTATGCCCGTCTCTCAAGCACTTTGAGCTATTGAAAGAATTTACTACAACTGTTTCTGGTAAATACGTTTAAGGAACAGTAACGGAAAGCGCAACACACTGTCGTTACCCGATCTCTCAATGTCTGATCGTTAAGTCGTATGTTCATCTATTATTCATGACCAATCGTGAGAATGTCGTTTAAGATTTTCGCCATTGTCTGAGGAAATATAGTGGATAGAGTTCAAAAATCGAGCTCAATGGAAAATGAAAAACAAATCTAGCCGCGACCGATGGGCGTTGCTTTTTTTTTTTCCTTTGAGTTATAAAGTGGAAAGGTGCAAAACAATACGCGCGTATTCTACTTAAAAGAGCTCGGCCCGTTCCATTGACGAGTATCAATGGCGAGTATTTTGCGTATCGAACATATCGATTGCGCTTGACGGTGATATCGAAAGCTTCCAGAGGATTTCACAATTTCCCGACAGCGACAACGAAAGTCACGAGCGAAATACCTCGGCGCGCAACTTTATTTATTGCAACGGGCCACCTTTGAAATTCAATAGAACGTATATGCACAACTCCTGGACAAATTCCTCATGCTGTAACTCGTCGGTGACGTTCCGTATCCGGTATAGACTGCAAGCTTAAACACGAGGGTGTGACATGCATTCAGGAGATCGCGCGGTTTCTATCAAATATGCAATTTCCATTAAATTGTTGTACGTGAACCACTTGAGGAGGCTTTTCAGAATATATGCTTCATAAATACAGATTGTACGCGGTTAATGTAATCGTTTTGAATATGCATAGCAGATCTTCATCTCGAAACTTGCGGTTCGTTATTTATACAATCTACGAGGCAGCTATAATTGTCTGAGAAAACTGAAAACGTCCATTATAATAACGTAATACTTATAATAAATATTTTACATATTTCAATATGGTTTATTCTAGTTTAGATCATATTTTCAGAATAAGCTCCCATGTGAATTTCATTATAACAATCTAGTCAAGTGATAACGTTTAGTTTCAATCAAAATTGAATCCTACAATCCACTGTAAACACGCCTTTATCTATTTTCGTTCTCGTCGCGCAGCTAAAACAAATCGTCACATAAACGCAAAAAATTATTAGCCGTTATGTGTGCCGACTATGTACATATCTCTTCGACCATATATTGGCAACAGCTTGCAGCCGTCGAAAGTTCTGGGAAAGAGAAGTCGTCGGGATAAAAAGCCGGCCGTGTGTATCGCTACGTACATATATTTCCTTGGGAGTGTTTTGCACGGGAAGCGCAGCTGGTGGCGTTCGCCGAATGTCAAGCCAAGACGAATTGCTCAGACACACCAGTCTTTCTATTGGCAACCGGCGGATGGTTAACTTATTTTCTCGCGTTGCGTAATGGAGTTCGTCTCCTCTGTATCGCATCTTCTTCCCTCCTCTCCGCGTTTCTCTTCCGTGTCTCGCGTCGAAACCGTAGACCTTTTCCTCCCTACGTCCATTTCGTGACTCGGGATTACGAGCTGCCGCTGCAGCTGCGTCCTATTCTCGCGGCAACTCTCCCTCTTCTCGCCTAGTGTGTCGCCTGTTTACGAGAAATCGAGACTACTCCGGGAAACTCACAAAGTCACGACTCTGGTTGAAGAGGATATTACATCTGAGTTCAGCAAATTCGCTGGAGAGAAAGAGAGAGAGAGAGAGAGAGAGGAGAGAAAGAGAATATGTCGCGTCTCAGCCGTGGTAATCTGCTTTGCAACCGTTCGCGGGTTGATGTATAAAATGGCCCGGAAAAGTAATGAACGTAAGGCGGTAAGTTCCAACGAACCCCGCGGGAGCAGTTTGCCGCGGGCCGTGATTTATGGCTGTTGAACTGCACACGAAGAAGGAGCACTCGTGAGAACCGCGGTAGCTATTTATACGGATCTTGCCGCTGACCCCTGCGAAAGAACTCGATCGTGATGGATTCAACCTTATCGTCGCATCATTCGACCGTAAAGATACCAGAAATACGTTATTATGTCCAATAATTCAGCGTTCAAGCAAGAAGCAGCGAGGAAAAATTAAAGTGCTAACAGCTTGAGTAAGCAGGTCACTGTTAGACGAATCTCTCTCTCTCTCTCTCTCTCTCTCTCTCTATACGTTAAAACGCTGTAAACACGTTTTGATCGATTGATCAATTTCCTGGCTTGCAAAAAAAAAACAAGTGCAACAAGGCTATGTGGTTTTGTCAGCCAACTGTTATCTCGTAATTAATTATGTTGCCTGTATCATTAAAATTGAAAATCTGTAGAGATAAAATTATTCGTGCACGTATACCATGAAAAAATAGTATATATAAATACTATTTAATATAAAATGTAATTAATGTAATAAAATTAATGTTATAACAATAATAATAATTCATAATAAAAACAATTATCATTTTTAATTAAGGTCGCGCAAATTTCATAAATATTAAAAATTTGCCATAATTGGCTATAAAGTTACATCTACTTGGTAATATCGTACTTCATGGTGCAAATGTATATAATTTAGAGTACTTACTATGTACCTACTCGCGCTGGGTGTAAACGTTAATTACGAAATATTGTGTCAGCGATAGATTCCCTTCATCACCGACACCAAAATCTCGGCTGTAATGTTCAAGGAAGTTGTATCTGGTTATGCATCGCGCGTTTCCATTAAAATGGAGGGAGGGGGGGGGTAAACCAACGCGGCAAGCGTATTAAGCTGCGCTATGTGAGGAAATGGATATGCTTAATGAAACGCGCTTTTGACGCACACGGTGCCTAACTCGATTTCTACCACCGACCGCGGTAATCGGGCCTCACGCAGCATATGCTACTGTGCAATGAACTTATCATCGTATTTCTCACTTGATCAACGAAAACTCGATGCTTTGTCGACGGGGACGTACATACAACGGATTCGAATATCAATCTCCAATGCGCAATTCTTGACATGCGCAATGCATCCCTCAGTATTATTGAAGTTGCAACAGTTGCGGCAAACGAACGTTAAGAGAGAAAGAGAGTGAGTGTGTGTGTGTGTATGTGTGTTTTCGATATGAAGAATAATATTTTTTCGCGGTATTTCTTTTCAAATGCCACATTTGTGGCAAATATTATATTGAATTGCAGAAAACTTTCAAATATTGGAAACCGCACAAAATATTATTTCATGATATGATTTTTATGCATAAGAAAGAGCTGAAACAGTAACAATTACTACGTGATTTTCCTGAGCATTGTGTTATACCGGTGAATAACGCAATTTCCAAACGCATTGCATTTTAAAATAAAATAATTGTTGTTGGATCCGGAAAATAATTGCCCGCGAGTGATGAGAAATTTCACTAGGTTTTTATTCTGTCATAAACAAATACAACAGGAATTAATTTCGTGGTGGTGAGTACCATTTGGAAAATGCTGTGAATCAACCGCCGTCGCCTGCTTAATTAATTTTTTTTCTGCTGTTTTAATAAAATAGGTGGGACTTGAGTTTGTCAGTTGCACATAGTTAGACAAGAAGTTTGATCATCTTAAGCGAAAATCAGCTTAAGGAAAACTGACTCCGAAACTGACAGTTTATCTTTTCTACTTTGGAGTTCTTGGCGGTTGGGAATAGAGTCAGCTGCCGCTTAACGATGTCTTAACCACATTTAATTATGAAACTTGTCGATATATTTTCTTTGACGTTATAAAATACATTTATTAATTCGCGCGCCCGCGCGCGCACCGAGGAAAAATGGATATAGCAGAAATATTTAACGGAATCACTTTTCTAAGTTGAAAGCCGATCGTTACGGGCTATGCAAATTACGAGAAAGAGTAAAGACGTATTTTTCGGTTCGTTGTTAAATCCGCGAAACAATTTCACAAATTGCAAGTGAGCCAAAGTGGAAATCAACCGTAGAAGACGAAATTGCCGAGTGCAAACTGATATTCTCCTTCTGCCCCTTCGGCGGATAATTAATCCCTTACATTATTCTAATGAAATACGTGAACGTGGGAGACTGAGAACCCCCGGAAGGGACCGGAAACTTAGTTAGGAGAAGTGAAAATAAGCGGATAATGATAATAGTTCTTGGACCATAGATTTTCCTCGGGCAAGATTAGGGGGCGTAACTTCCGGCAACTTTGGGGGAATGCAATGACAACGACGACGACGACGACGACGAAGACAAGGAGGATACCGGTGGGAACCAACGATGTTCGATAGAATTTTACGTAGTAATTACTGGCAAATGCAATTTCAATGTTTACTTGAAGTTCTATTATAACGGTAGATAGCACGTTGCGTAAACATCTCGTTGCGAAAGCCTGTCTTTTCTTACGATATGTAATAACAATAATGGCGAGCGCAAAAATAAACCAAGTTGGCTAGTAGTATATTTTTCGTATTTGCGAACCAATCGGACGACGAGTCGCGATATAGGATATGATGGAACATAATCGCGTGATGTTTATAGTTTTGTTTTTCTCACGTTTTTATCATTAAGTCTATTCAAACTTAATTTTTTATAAGAACTTGGTACTAATATATTCTTATTTCATTACGTCCTATTTGATCATTCTATTATTTTGGATTAATTTTGCCACATTATGCCTTAAAAAGATGATTTGTTATAATATTAATATAATTTTGTAATTTATTTTAAAAATAAAAGTGAGATTACATATCTGGCATTCTTTTGAGAAATTAATCACTAATTGTGATTAATAAAAATTGAATTTGCTGGAAATCTTTTGTGAGTTTCACGCACATAAAAAAACGTTTCATTCATCGTTTGAGATAAAGGTCCAAGCAATAATAATACAATCAATAATAATACTTTTGTATGACTTTGTTTAAAGCACATAAGCAACGAGTAGCACTTCGTAGCGCAATACTAGTGTAATAGGATCCCTTAAATCCACCGCGCCGATTCAACGTATTACCACGGCTTGAGACAAGTTAAACCGAAGGAGAATAAAAGAGAAAACAAAGAAGAAAGAGAAAGAGAGAAAAAGAGAGAAATTATTGGTAAACCATCTCAAAAGGAATGAACGAGAAGCAGAAGGTGTAGTCGAGGAAAACGGCGGATGGACGAGAGAAGAAGACGGAGGGCGGGTACGCCAATCCTTGATTTACTCGGGGTTCTTATTGAGTGGGGGGGAAAAAAGGCGGGCAAACAGGTTATCCGAAGCACAGGATTGTCCATAGAAATAGGAGTAGGTGGCACGTGACGTGAATGCACAACGCCATACCAATACCTTTCGCTCTCATCCTCTCGTCCTCGTATCTCGACTTTGCTCTCGTGTGTGTTCTCTAGAAGAATGCGGCTGCTACCGAACGTTTACTGCCGGTACTACTACTATCGATGCCGTTACTATCGTCGTTCGTGCTACTGCCGGCGCTACCAACACCACGATAGCAATTCGTGGCTGGCAAGCTCAAACATCGACCGATATTTCCAGCTTCTTCTATGTCCTTTCAGTCGACTCTTGCTGCGCACTTGTTCCCGTGTCCACGAGACCATTTGTACGATATTTAACGTGATTTTTCAATCTCGTCTTTTATTGTTATCTCGTTTTCCTTTCCGTCTGTTCATTTCTCCCCGTGGGACTTCTGGGACCGCGCGAGAGGAAAAACAAAATTCGAAGTGCGAGCGAATCGAATTCTTACACGATCGAACTGTCGTCCTTTCGTTCTTTTTTTCGTGCAAGGGACAAAATACGTCATCCGTATATTCGTTTATTCTATTATAATTGTTCATCGTAGGTAAAATCAATACACTAAAATAACGAACCATCAAGATTGAATACACATAGAAGTTTGGATAAGAGCCAGTTTTGCTTGCAAGGATAATTGACGAAGCATTCGATTTATTTATTCACGTCAGATGCAAAAACACGTAATGCATCCTCCGTTTAAATGGAATTACTTTTACGGAATTTATTTTATGAAATATCGGAAGGGCAATTTTTGTATTGATTCTACAGTTATGTAAAACTATATTCAATACAGGAAAATACAATTTGTACCGGGAACTATCCTATAAATACAATATTTTCCATATGACATACAGACATGTTTTACATGCGTAACATTGTGCACGTGTAACAGTAATAGCATTAAGAGAAACAAAAGGAATATATTGCTTTCATTAACTTTAGGCGACTGGTTGGTTATACTCCCTGATTTGCATACCGCATGCTGCATCCCTGCGAATCCGGTGAAATTCAAATACGGTTTCGCACTTACCGTTTATTGATCTACGTCCGTCGGCAGGAAAATATCGCTCGCGAGTTCGCGCGAAATGAAGAGATATGGGAAATCTAACTAAGTCTAGGTATATAGCCCTTTTTGGCGTAAAATTGGGCGAGCACATTTACATTCTTCTCGATTTCGAAAATCCCCGCAGAGGTATTAAGCTCGACCCCACGAAGTTTTTATTAGTCCCAGAAAGTTTCGCAACCTCAAAGGAAGGAAGATCTGTCGGCCGCAGACCGCAGTAATTTATAATTCCGCGGGTAAAGTTCAACGTAAGCCGCGGAATGAAACGAACCGAAATTACGTAGTCCCCTGCGAATACCCTACGATAGCTTATTATTGAAAATTGCTTCTTAAACTAGTCCGCAAGTAGTTCATGTGAAAGTAAGCATCTGCTATTTCCTCGGAGAACAGACGGTTTTCTGTTCTCGCGAAATATAAATTTGTCATTAAAATACCGCGATCGAATGTGTTGCATACTCACGATGGTGAGAAAAATTCCTACGTCGAGACGCACAGCCCACGGCAAAGTACAAGTGACACGATTTCCGTCCAGCGACATCAAATTCCTTGAATCGTACAAAATTTACACCCACGTGGCCTCGGAATTTCGACTCGATCGATCCCATAAATACTCGCCCCCGTCGAGGATACGTGAGACACGCGGAGCGCGAGGTTTCCAAGGAAGAAAATTTAATAAAAGATATCTCGTTACGGCACGTGGCGTGTATGACAGAGGTGGCTCGATACGGTGTCGAGATACTTGGCACCTCCTCGACAAGAATATAAGCCATCGTCATCTAGGGTCGAGTTCCCGTTCTCTCCCTCCGAGCCACGAATCCAGCCACACACGTGCACACACGCACGGCATGCAGCGGGCGCATTCACAGATACGCGTTTCCCGCGGCACACGCGATCTGCCTTGACTCCGTTTCTCTTCCTTCATCGAACGAGTCACTCCGCCATTCCCATGTAAGCTATAGTAGTGCGAAACTAATTACTATTCATGTCACGAGCAGCTCCCAGCCACGCCCGCGCGGGGCGCGGAGCAATGTAAATAAATTATTATGGTACACGAAAAGCCATAATTTTGTATCCGCGTCCTCGTTCCTTCGCCTATCGTGAATTAAAGGCGCGGTCTTTTGCTTTTTTTTGACGAAATTATCGGCAATACGATTAAAGAGTTGAAGAAGTTCGAGGGGGGAGAAGGCGCCGCCGCGGTGCGCCTCTGGCACATCGCCAGGTTCGCGTGTAGTTTAAAAATAAGAAATTCTTTATCACAAAAGATGGGATTTTGAGAATGCGTAGAGGTACTTGTGAGACACGGGGTACTTTACCGATATTATTGAAGTTTTGTTTTCACAGTAAACGACCTGAAATTAAGCAGGGAGAGATAATAACGAAAGCTGGTGGCGTAGACCGTAATTAAGGTATACGCTACCGATATCTTTTCAGATAATCTCTCTTCGTGAAAAGATAACGAGCGTGGCTTTCCCTGGGGTTAATGAAGATAGCCGTCGTCCCGAACTAATGTTCATTCCTATTTCTCCGTAAAAGAATGGCTTCTGCGCTAAATAAACACGCGTAGCTAAAATTACTCGGAAGTATTCGCGCAAAAACGAGTTCCTTCGTAAATAACACTTTCAAGTTTTTTTGCCGCCGTGTGTATTTTTACATTCTCGATTTTTTTTAGAAAATGTTAATTTTTATCCCGTAGTAAACGAATAAATTCTTCATAAAAAAAAACAAAGGATAATGTCGAAGTAGTACACGAAGTAGTGAAATCGCAATTATACGCAAATCTGTTCTAAATCCGGCATCTGCCGTGCTTGATCACCTCAATTTCCAATTATTTTTTCACGGAATGAAAGAACCTGTCATGTGAGTGACCGTTCCCAAAATAGCCAATTTAAATACCACAGCTTATTTTAAATTCTACATCTGTACGTGTATAAATATAATTCAATACCGGCTTCTTAAACGGAATTAAAGTGACGATTGTGACGCGCCGTAAATTTTTGATTCAACATTCCACCGTGGATGAATTATACATACAAATGCGGATTCGTACAGAATGCAATAGACGCTGTTTTTGGCCAAGATAAAATATCTGACACGCTCTTCTCGTGTATTAGACAACGTGTACCGTGTAATCCGTGATAGCTGGACACAATGCGGTTGATCCGATCTAAAACAATGGATAATACCCGAATTACAATCCGGCCGCGGGATGCAAATAACCACGTAAGCTCAGCTTTAGTTCCGGCGTCTATACTTGTCTCACTGGAAGCCATCAGAGCGCCCGTGTTTAGAGAGTCCATGATTTTTGAAACGTGCGAAAGACCCGGAAAATCCGCAAAGTGCTGCCGGTCTTTATAAAACAACCAGCGATCCGAAAAGCGCAGCGCGGGATGTGCGGGATGTAATCGTGAGTCGCAGCTGTGAGTCGCGGCTGATGGCGATTATTTCGAAAACGGCGTTTGGATCGCGGAGGTGCCGAGCGACGGCGTTTGCCTTGTCGGGCAAGGAGATCACTGGACCGAGCAGTTCCGAGGGAGCCGCCTTCACGGACCGTGGGGATCGATAGTAGGCGCGCTACTGGATTTTCGTGAGCGACAGAATATCTCCTACTCGATCGAGGCTGGGAAGTAATGGTCTATTCCGGTCCATCAAATCTGGCGACCTTCTGCCGCCGCTTGCTTTCATACTCTCGTTGCCTTTCTCTCTCTCTCTCTCTTTTCCCTTTTCGCTATCTCTATCTTTGCGCGACGATCTTGATCGTCGTTTAACTCCGGTAACCGTCACTTCCCACTCGTTCTCTCACATTGAGCGCACGTCCGCTCTATTTATCCAAGTAGTCTGCACAGGGGGCGGGAGAGTTCGCTATAAGATCCAGCCGCTCCCCATGGCCCATGAGAAGAGCTTGAAAGTCGATCCGGCCGGAACGCACGACTTCAGGCGAGGAGAACGACCATCGGATCGGATAAAGTCACTTAAGGGGCGCCGTATCGCCTTTCCCTGCGAAAATACGGGAAACCCTCGTCGTACCGTTGCTGGCTCGCGTCCTAATTCCCCCGCGACTTTGCTTATTAAGGGACAATGCAGTTGAATACACTGACACGAAGTTGCAAGTGTGTATGCGTATGTGTATGTGTGTTTGCACGCGCATGTGAAAGATGGTCCATGCAAATGACGCTGGAATGGATGAGCTCAAGAGGTGAAAATTGGACGTTTGTCATCACCTACGGAAGATGAGCGTCCAATAGATTGACTGTCAATTCGACAACGACGGGCCCGTCTTTAGCGATTTGAAATATTTTTTGAAATGTTACTTTAAGCGTAGATACTCAAATAAAGATTTAAGACATTGTGATTAAATATTATTCAGGCTTTTAAAGAAAAACCCAAGTCTTACAAGACTTGTAGAAATTACTTTTCGGTTCATTGTTTGTATAATAAAAGCATAATGAGAGCTTAATGAAAGCTGCTAAAAATCAAACGAAAAGCTTTCGGGATTCTATCCCCTTTGTTAACATTCGAATAAGCAAGAAGTAAGCCAATTCTCTTGAAAGCGGCAGTCGAGCGAAGCGGCAAAATTTCTATCGAACGCAATTGTTGGCTCAACGACACAAGTATTACACGTTTACGGCGCACTAGACCGAAGCAGTGAGATGCAAAGCGTCAGTTCAAGATTAACTTAATTACTTATATCGATTTTCTCGCAATATGATATCGATAAAATTAATGTAACTCGACGATCGCTATTACGATCGAAGCGCGCGGCCACCACGGCGTGGCGAGCATTGCGATTTGGGTATTAATTAGGCAAATAACATTGCAAGCTTCGGTATGCGCAAGTAATCCGAATAATCCCCGATTACCGTGCGCGGAAATCCAATGTGCGTGTAGTGACGTAGCGGCTTGGAGAAAAGCGCACAGTAAAAATACAGAAAAGAAATAGACAGAAAGAGAAAGAAAGAAACAGAGAAAGAGAGACATAGAGCAAGAGAGTAGTGTGATAAACGATTTATTTGCATTCTACTTTTGTTTACATAGTATTAACTGAGAGCTTTCGTTATATGCTCCGGTACCGTCTGACCACACTGACCACACTCACGTTTCGCGGCACGTACGTCATATCCGAAGGGCGACATTCCATTGTGACTCAATTATACGTACCTGAAACATAGAAATCACAAAATTAGAATATCACAGCAGTGAGTGGCAATGCCGCGGGAGGGTTACATGTATGTTTCGATATTGCAAAATTATTACTCATCGCTCGGAAATCACCATACAAAGGCTAAAATTTGCATGGATCGTTCGTCCGATGAAACTGCACGTGTAAATTTTACACGTGATACTAATATTCAAGTAATTTTTCATCCTGCGCCAAACAAACGTGACAAACAAACGCGAGCGCTTGATATCGCGAGTAATTACAATTCGTTTGTGCGTGTTGCGCTGGCGTGAACTGAAATTTTTATGGAATTTTTTATGGCTAACGTCAACAACAATACGTTGCTTATATTTTACGAGAGAGTCATTTAAAATTCGTTTTTAACGTGTCAAATGGCATATCTTTTTCTCTCTTCGAATTAGATCTCTGACATCACGAATGAGCCTTTCAGAAGTATGAAGCATAACGAAAAGCGAATATTGTATTGTGAACTCTTGAATCTCAGCTCCTCCCTCCCTCTCTTTTTTTTATTGTTCTGAGAAGTTTAATTGAGATTACAAGCAGTTTTATGATATACACGAAACGTGTTGGCTGAACGAAATTCCTATATCCTTATTACAAGGGAGAAGAGGAGAAGCGGAAGTGATTTCCGCCGCGAGTTGATCCCTCGTCCCGGACAGGCTAATTATTTAGGTGGAAATATTCAACGACGCGTAAGGAACTCCTTTCCAATAATTATTTATTTAATTATAATGAGTTCAATATTAAACCGATATTACACAGAGAAAAAGATTTCTTTTAATTTAATAAACAGCTTTGTTCGATTATTTCAAAGCATATATTTCTTTGTTTCTAATAAATTTTATTAAATCTAAAGAAATGTGTATAAAATTTATTAAAAGAAATATGTGCTTTAGAATAGTCGAACAAAACTGTTTATTAAATCTAAAGAAACCTTTCTGTGTAGATATGTAAGTTAATATGGGAAATGCATTTCTCGATCGAGGCAATTCTTAGTGTCTAATAATAATTTTTGTGCGAATTGATACAAACTTTTGCTCGTGCAAACTGTCGTACATTCGTCGGTCTTGAAACACAATCTTTACACAAAGCCAGAATAATTATTTTATAAATTAAATTAAGAAACAATTTAATAGTTACTTACAAATATCTTCCTTTCCGAAAAATAAATTATTACGAAAAAAAATGAGTCTCAGCGAGGATTCGAATTTGATATCTCTCTACATTCTGGGCGAACGTCCAATTCGATTATCGAAGTACGTGGTGATATTTATTTGTTTTACATGACATAGCCACTGGGAGAACAAACCAGAAAGTTCTCCCCGAAACATCTGCACAGGTCACACGCCAACTCCGCTATGCGCAAAATTTACTATTTGTGTAATAAGATTTTGCATGAAAAACAGACGTTATTTCCACGAAAAATTGTAGAGGCGGAATTATTCACGAATTCTAATTATTTATAAGAGTAAATAGTAGATATTTTTAATGAAATATTACTGCAATTAATGATTTACGTAAAAGGCTGTATTGTGTATTATTATAAAGTCTTTTAATTTAATTCCATTGCGCTGCACAATAGAAAAGAACGGAGGAATTCAAGGAGAATGAGATACTTTATGGGAAATGTATGTAGAACGCGTAAAAGTGTCGCAATTTGATGAATACACAACGGTGGTGCGAGCACCACTTCGGAACTGCCATTATGAAGCATTCGAAAGCACCATTTCCTTCCTATCTTTACGAGCGAATTATGCGGCACGGTGGAACCCGACTTTTATTCCTTTGAACGGCGGTGTGAAACAATGTCCCTCGTCGCATAATCTGAAGAAATAAGCTATGCAAATTGGTCCATCTTAGATTTTTACGACAATGCCAAGCAAAATGATAAAAATAGGGGTCAACTGTCGTTGTTACAAAGCTCACCGGTGTGACGTAGAAATGGTATCGTCGCGTTCTTTGAAGGTCTCTATATCGCTGTAACGAATTAAAGCTAGATAATCTTTTCAATTTTAATGTTTTATACTACTACGTATAATGTCTTTCACTTCAAGTTCGGCACAACGACAGAAGTAAATTGGGTTTTAGTATGCAAGACGAAATTACAGACGCAAAGTAGAATGCCAATTGCAAATGCTAAGCTCAATTTTGTTCTTGTTGCGCTTAAGTTAAATCGATATGGTAAATCCGAAATGGTGGCAGGACTAAGAAACGGGCTTGCAATTGCTATTCATACCAGATTGAAGATTTTAAAATAAGCGGATCGGGAAAAAATTTGAAATGATGTGGCAAAGATTAGTTCGTACAAACTCATTAAAGTTAAATTTGCAAAACAGATACGCACATAAGACGAGAAAATTACTATCCTGCTATAATCAGATTATGTACTCAAAGTATGTATTAAATTTCAATTTAAAAATTCATTTTCCGAGAAAGTTCGTTTTCTCTCACAGTTTCTGAAAAATATAGGTATCATACTTTGTTTTCCATTTCTGTATGTAAATTGACTACGGTCCTGGTCTGAGAGGTATCAACTAAATTTGTCCGCGATTACCCCATCTAGTAACGAACACCATCTGTTCCTTGCGATTGGTGAAAGGCGATTAAGCGACAAGAGAATTCATTAGTCACGGATTATCTTGAGGCACGCGCGGTGTCCCACAAAATCGGTTTGGTCGCTTCCGGAAGATTTTAGGTCTCGTATGGACCGCCAATGACAGATTGCTACTTGCTACGCGGTAGAGCCGCCATTACACTATAATGCCGTCGTCGCGCCGTCGGCGGAACAAGATTCCTAATTAATCGATCGCTTATCGCAGAAAGCGAATCGGTCGTTCTGTGACGAGGGTATGACGAGGGAATGTTTAACCTTTAACTACCCGAGTTGAAATTTAAATTCTTCAGAAACTCGATCTCAGCTCGATTTGATTACAATGAAAATTTATAATTTTAAAATTTATGGAAATTAAGATAATATAAAGCATATATTTTTTAAATTAAATAAAGTATAAGAGGATTACCAAATGCATATCACTTGAGCTTTTTTATATTTGCAACTGACTTTTTAAATAATAATTGCAAATATGTACATACAATAAATGTAAAATATACGACAAATCTTTTATAAAAATATAAAAATTTAATATAAAACTGCATGATTACATTCTATTATCAGTACAATTCAGATTTACAATTAATACAATGAGAGCGATCCCGACATTCCACGTATCTGTACGCCGTACAGTTCGGTGTAATGGATGAAAGACATTAACGTCGGTAAAATGTTTTCGAAAAGAATCCAGATCTCCCATAGAACGGAGGCGTTCGAGAAGAACTTATCGCGGGAGACGATTTATGGTGCAGCCAATGCGCGAATCGACTTTCGGGATGAGTCGAAGGAGCGGCGAGTCGTCTGAAGCGAATCTTCGCATTGTGCTCGAGACATACCAACGCTTACGATGAACGATCAAATCGACGGCTGCGGCGAAATGCACCGTGGGGGTTTACCGCAAAGACACCATGCTAGATTTATATGCAACGAAGAATCCATTGCGGTACGGTATCTTCGACGTTAAAGCCCACGATTTATTGCCACATCGTCTGGCGCCTGGTTTCAATTTTTAACGATTTCCGATGTCACGACTTACGATCATAACGTTAATATGTCTTTTCTTCGCGACAGTTCTCGGCTTGATTGATATTTATTAAACAGAGTTACAGTAGTGATGTTGACAAATTAATTATTATTATTCAGTATTAAACACATTCTTTATTTGTATTTTCTGGGAAATGGACGGTAAGATTTATTTTAATACGTTCATATTTCTGACGGCAATGAAATTGGTTTTGTGATATACAATTTTTAAAATCTTAATTAACATTACTTCTCGTTGTGTACGAAGCGTAAGTTGCGTACAATTATCGCGAAATCGAGTAATTAAAGAGGCCTTGTAAGTCTCAATCGGATGTGACTGAGATTCTGATGCGCCAAAATCATTTGGATCTTAATCTAGCAACGCTTTTAGCAGGAAATTGCGGCTGACAATTGATTCCGTAGTCCGAGCATCTCCGCAATTTGTCGTCGATCGATCCTAAAGGGTTAAGTCACGCTAATAGTAAATACGTCAGTATACACGTGTCGCATTTATTTCTTCGTAAAGGCATTTGATGAACATTTTCTTCGTGTTATATTAAACGTAATTTTCGTCTAGTCGTATGTGTACAAGTATAATGAAGCTGCCGATAATGTTGCCGTTGTGTCGTACAACTCTATTCGTTCGATTATTGAACAAGTCTAGTTATCCCCGATAAAGCGATGGCTGAACGGCGAGATTGGAATTCAAATTGTAACGCTGTATCATGGGTTGGCTCACTGAAAATTACAATTTACCATTATTTCCGTCGCGCGCAATACAGCTACCACGGAAATCCACACATACAATATTCGAGCGGGATGCACTTTCGTGAAATACGAATGAGCCTCGTTGGCGCGTACAAAGCTGGATACCGGTAATAAGATTCCATAGCGCGTCACACGCCGGAGATACATTTCGATCTCTCTTTATGCATCTGATATCTCCAAACAAAAAAAAGTATTCTGTGTTTTTATACCTCTAAGCGCACGCTTTCACGGATAGTAGCTTAAAGTGACCGACGTAACGTCAAACGTGTCTGCGTAGCCAGAGTTTAATTGCGCTCGCGTTGTACACGATGGTCGAGCAATTAGACACCCCTTACTACGAGCGCGGTCCAAGAGGTTCGATCCAGCCGGATGTGCCCGGGGATCGTTCGGCCATTATACCGAACGGAGTTGCACGCTAGCAGACTCGCCATCGGGAATTGAGGTTGACAATTGATTTCGTGGTACATGCGCGCTTCTAATCTGACCCAACGCCGCAAATGTGACGAGTAAAAGCACGGGGGGTTCGTCTTTATTTATAAGTGTGATTATCGTACAAATCAATTTTTCAAACCTGTAGCAACCTCGCTAATCAGTGACTGGTTGATTTGACAACGGCAGAGAGGATTTTCCTTTATTAACTCACGTGTGCGCTAATGGAAAAGCCATGGGTAATCGCAATCGCTGAAATGGTCAAAAAGACGAGGCGTAATTCAATCTGATCCCTTTGTTAAACCGCTGATCCATTTTTACGTATATAACCCGATAGAAGGATGATCCCCATTCCAGTGGCAACGGCGCTCTGTCGAAATTATTTTAGCGCGATGAAAACGATATCTTCAATTAACGAGCTCTGTTGTACGATGCTATTGTGAATTTTTATGCAGCAACGGTAGCTTCAAACATGTGCATGTCAATAATTTTAAAAAGTACGAATTGCTATATGTATATACCGTGTTGCGATATATATATATATATATATGGATGAGTACTCAACATTTCAAAAACTACTTGACTAAATCAAAGGTTATCGTCTTTCCATATTCCGGGTCCGAGTGCTCTCGTGCAAATTCTCAGTCCGCGATCGATCATCTCCGGTTCGCACGAGTGTTTTGCTCGTAAGCAAATGATGTTTATCGAAGTTTTCTGCGCATCATCAAAGAAGAACGAGAATATTTGCAAAACTTTAAATTTACAAAAAAATTATGTGTTTGTGAGTTTATTATAGCTATCATGTTTGAGAGATGCATTTTGCATAGTAGATTCGATAAAATAGTCCTTAATTGGCTCGATTCAGTGTCTTGGCTACAAGAGCCGTGACTCGAAATGTTCAGTGTCTCGATTGTACACACCAATCATACTCACTAAGGTAATTATTTATCTCTTTTTCGGATGTAGGAGGTGTTCTTGGCATAAAGCCATGTCTGAATGCGGCATGAAACCACTTAATATCTTAGCGTATAATATAGAGATATAATTGATATTGTAATATGGAACTGGCGCAAGTACATAAATGTTAATAAAGAAAACTTGCCAACCATAGGTCGTCCAAACGACAATGTCCCTTATTTTAAATAACACATTAAAAGTATTTAACTAAGGATATGTTATATAAATATTTTAGAACATTTTTTTTAGAAAATTATACAATATATTATACATTCCTATCGAGAATGCAATTTTTATCAAATTATGCACTCACTAAAAATAACTTGGTTAGTATGGATACGACAATTGCTTTTATTTTTGTGCAGTGAGATGTGTTAAAAATTTAATTTAAATTCACATTTCTATGGGAAATGTATATCGAGATTTTTACTGAAATTTAAAAGAACGTAGTTGCGAAGAATTTAATATACGGCACGTTGAATATATGTTTAATATACATAGATTCTCAAATATAAAACAATAGGAAGAGTTTATATAGCTGGTATTATATCTTATTTTCGGATTATGGAGTTATACAGTTAGTTATCATTTTTCATTATACATTCATTAAAAGTACCGAAAAGATATTATATATACCGGGGACACATCATATTTATTCCATAAATATATTCCTATTTACATATTATGAATTTTCTCATATATGATTATTATTAATACATTAGACTTTAAAATTATTTTCAACTATGTGTCATTAATGCGATCGCGTGTATTGATATGATGTAAATTTTACATCGATCAAGATAAGAATTACCTTTAACATTTATCTCACGCTCGAAACATCAGTCTGTCAAACAGGAAGTATGACATGTATTATCAACGATATCTATGTAGGAAAACTCATTATAAGCCTTTGCAATTAATGGACGTATTTATAATTCATGCATGATTCTTGGATTGAATTAAAAACTTGTTAAACAAAACTTAGTAAAATTGAAAATTAAAAAATAATAAATGTGGTAGTGAAAAATATAACATGATAGATATAACAGGATATGTTTTCATCAGAAAATACTAAAAACAAACATTTTTATATCAAAAACATTTTATATAAAAAATAAACATTTATAAATAAACGCCGCGTATTTTTTCCAAGTATCTTTTAATCTTCTTTTTGTGACAGTACATAATGAGCATGTTTCTTTTATTTTTAAGCTTTAACAAGTATTAAATAGATGCTTTCACATACTATATGTTACGAAGAGGATCATAACTTTGTCAGATTTTTTAGGTTTTTTGTAAGTGTATATTTTCGATATTTTCGTTCTTTAGTAAGTCGACATTACACATAATTATTATGTATACCATACCATTTTAAATATAAGTAGGTACATTCGATATGGTAGATACATTCACTAACTGGAGTGTCAGATCGAGTATATCAGTTATGAACCATTTAGTAACCGATAGATATTTTTTTCATCACAAATTAGTATACACAATATGTTTCACTTGTTGTTAGAGTCGGTTGTTCTAACGTTGGTAAACTTATCAGA
This sequence comes from Monomorium pharaonis, assembly GCF_013373865.1. Lineage (NCBI taxonomy): Eukaryota > Metazoa > Arthropoda > Insecta > Hymenoptera > Formicidae > Monomorium > Monomorium pharaonis. The sequence goes on along the minus strand of NC_050467.1, from coordinate 40,223,331 downwards.
TAAGCATGTGTTTATGTTTATTTTTTATCTTAAATAAATAAGATACATATTTATCTGATAGTTAATCAAGAAGGTGGAACCGGCCCTAACTAATTTAATCTACAGTGACAGCATTGTAATTACAGTTTTCTCTCGAATATTGAATATTTTTCCGTTTACTTGTACAAATGCAATTCACACGCCTAGAAGTGTATAAAATCTAATTTTAAGAGCATTATTCATATTAAATTAGAATGTTGTAAATTAAATAAATACTGATATAATATGATTTATTTAATATTTTGCAACGGCGAAAAGAGTATCAAATTTGTAGAAAACTGCTCTTTTTTTTCCGAGCGGAGAAAAGGGTGGGTTCGACGATTCCCTGACGAATGCGTAATCCGATGAACCGAGATCGATGGCTTAACCAAAGCGGCTGCTCCGATTTTGAAGATTCGATGGAAACGTAATCGCGTCGAATCGACGGAGTGGAACGTCGGTGATTAAGCCGGGCGGGCGAGTTGCCAGCGAGAACGATATTTTATATGATTCATATCTACAGCCATATTGAACGTTTTGATGCGAATGTGGATATTAGGGGAACGTGCGGAGAGATTTTCGCGCTTGATTCGAGACTCGAGGGGATGTACGTCGTTACCGTCGTGTAGATTCGTTTTCCGCCTTCGCTTGCAGATGCGACATACATAAAGTACAAGAGGATGATACCTAGCACGGCGCGAAGGTACACGTGTTGTTTATAACGACAGAGGAATATAAGCGTTGTTTTTTTTTATACATATATACGAAGCTGTAAATTGCATGAATAAAATTTCTTAGAGTTTTGCGTTCTGCATACGACTGGAGGTATAAACCACGCTGCTGTTATATTAGCCGACACGTTGTTTACGGAATATTATTGTCGGAAATAAATCAGCGTGACTAAAACGTGTGGTGAATTATGAGATTTTTGTCTTAATCTGTTTATTGCAAAATGTGCTCTGATCTTAAATTATTGTAATTGATAGTGCAATCAACTCTTTGATTAACTCCTAAAAGAATTCTTGTTTAAATAATATGTTGCTTGTTTTTTTTTCACGCGTTTTTTATTTTTAAAATTAAGTTATGAATTAAAATAAAAATTGATTTACAAATTAATTATTAATTAAATATTATTAATTATCGAAACTTAAAAAAATTAATTATTACCTATTATTCAAAAAATTACACAAATGTGAAGTAATTTTAAATTATTTAATTAACTACAAACTTACAACAACAAGCAAGTTTTATTCTCGGACATGAAACTACCCCCCACTTAAAAGATCTGATAGAATTAAATGAGAAAAAGGCTACATAATCTTTTTGATTTATAGGTATCAGATTTGTTATTTGGTAATTATCTTTAATTAATATTATGCCATCAAAGCAGATCATAATTTTATCAAATTGGATTGGATAACTCGACATGTTGTGTGACAGAAATAGATAACTTTTGTAGCAGTTCAAACGTGAATTTGATTAAAACTTTACCATAACATTAAATTCAATTTCATAGAGTTTAAATCTGTTGCAATCACTTTCTATCGGTTTTTCAAACAGGATATTTATTTTTCCATTTATAATCAATATCAGACAAGACGTCTCCGCATTAAATATGCAGCCACAGCGAGAAAAGGGACATTAGACATGCTCCATTAGTAGTAACCAGCATTGCTATTCATATTGCCACTCCTGATAGCATTCCTCGCTAAAACGTTGATGCATCTTGTCAACCTCCCACGTCTTGCTGAGACCGATCGCCCTTTCTATTGATTCCGATTCAGGCCAACATCGCCAGGTCGCCACGCGCGCAGTCCGTGGTATCTCAAGACTACGAGTGCTATGTAAGCTCTATCAATGTCGTGCGCCTGAGATTGCTTAATCTTCCCCATCAGCGTCTCTATTGGTGCGATCGAGGTCGCATTGTTCTATCTCGATTAGGTAACCGGAGGATGAATTTCTGAATAGCGTAGTGATTCAATTATGATAAATATATACACGAGTAGGGCAGAAGTTTGATAAAGGATAATAGATAAAATGGAGTCTGTAGAGTAGCAAATTGAAGCATATAATTTATTTGTTTTTATACTTTTGATTCAGATGTTCAAAAATTTCAATTTGTCGGGAAAGTATTAAAATTAACATGTAAAGCTATTAAAAATCTTACGTCTATTAAATTTTTGAGTTTTTACAAATATGTCAATTTATATTTTTCTACTAATAAATAATTCTCTCATTTCTAATAATTCATGTTTTGCTTGGATGGAAAAAGTAAAAAATTAATATTTAAAAACAATATTGGTCCATTTTACCTATTATTCTTTCCATATGAATTTGGTGTTAATGTTTTACTCTGATACGCGTACTGTTTTAATTTAACGCAAATTTGTCGAATAATTTTCGGTGTCTACCAAGATAGGTGAAAATGAGTATGTGTCACACTCGGCGCAAACGATATTGCCGAAAATTGATGGCGGGCAACACTGGGGATAAGCGTGAACGTGTGTACAGTGATATCAGGCTTTGGCGTCACGCACACACTCACCGCCGCGTATATTTTACAAATAATAACAGCCTGCGGTTATCACCCACTTGCATGTGTTGTAATATAGATAAAGTGCGATTAAACATTGATTATTGGTAATATTACTAAAATCTAAATGCTTTCACGCCGCGATAATGCGAAATACCGCGCATGCCGCGGTATATGATGGCGCGCATCCCGCACAAAAGCGCTGTCAGTTTTCTAACAATTGCAAGATGTAATACATTATAAAGTGCACGGCGTACGTGGCGTATAACGATCATAAGGTTTCGCACAAAGTCACGGGCAGTCGCGGTGATCTCATTATAAAGTGTTTATTTCCTGCAATAACTTGCAAAGTAAACGTCAAGCGTAAATACCTGCGACAATACTTCCGTACGACGTCAAAGGTATGTAGATATTTAGCGATGATATTGCGAGTTAAATCTAGCGTTTTCGGTCGGTGGTGGCCAAACAATTACGGATTTGAAACAACGGATTCGCGGTCCCGTTAATGCGTCGCAAATATTAGCGTTGCTCCGAGTGCGCTATGCTGACGTCGGTACACCGCTGACTATATCAATAAACAATTTTTTTATCATGTGTAGATAGGAAGGGATGATTAATTCTCCTCTAATATTAATAACCTAGGGCAATGGCGAATATTTATGCTCTCGTACCGCATGGTGGCGAGTAATTCGCGCATATCTCGTAATTAAGTTCGATCATGTATACAAATCCCTGTAGGCGGCACGATATAACGATGCAGTCACACACACATCGCAATGCTGAATATAACGCGCCAATAGCGACCATGCATTGATAAAAAAAGATTTTGTACCTTTCCGCAACATTCTGATCTCCTCTCTTTATCGATAATTGAACACCGCTCTCGCAATAATTGGAGCTGCGATGCGCACGACGCGCGATGCGGCGCCAGAATATATAATACGATGAAAGATAATGGCGCATAATTTCGCTCCGGCGCGTAACGCCGACAAGCTATTCTCACTAAAGTGTCAAATCCCCATGTCATTTGTGAAACACAACGTGACGCAAGCGCCAGCCTTTCCATTCGATATAATTGAAACTGGCGCGGCTCGATATTCCTTCCTACGCGTATGAAAGCCGGCTCAATTGAAAAATTGCCATTGGTTATTTCGCCGTCATGCGAGACTGCATTATGAAATTCCGTAGCACGGAATACGCTTCTTCTGGCGACTGACGGTAAAAATTCTCCCTGTTTAATACGGCGGTATTCCAGTTGATAATCCGAAGGTTAATAACGTGGCGGTTTTCGCGGTTTGTTTGGCTCCGTATTTCGTGCACGGTGGATAGAACGGAAAATCTAGCTCCGAACAGATGGTGCGTGTATGTAAAATACCGGGTCAGAGGCATGTACGTATATAACGGAATATTTCGACGGGAGAGAAGCGGATGGTCGTCTACTGTTTGGAGAAAAGAATCCAATTATTTTTTGCTAATGTGCACGATAAATGGAAATAACGTTAGAAAATTCACGAATAATTTTCAACATCAATTTCAGACGCGCAGAAATGAAAAGAAATATTGGTCGCTTCTTTTGATTTGCCGACGTTTGCAGATATAATTGGATGAATACGTTTTGTTGCGAAAATGTTTTCATCGCATAAACTTCCCGAGAATTAATTACAGGGCTTAAATAAAATTAAATTTATATTTATATTTGCATATTTTATGTGATACATGTGGAATTTTAATTAATGAAGGAAATTCTGTACTGAAAATTAATCAGTTAGTTTTTTTTTATCTTAACAATATCCGACCTGGTACAGACTTCAATAAAAAAATTTATTTAAATTGTTATTACTTGAATACGAAAAATATATATCATTGAACAATTTAATCGTATTAAAATGACATTACGTACGGACGAATATTAATTTAGATTTTAGTCGGATCTTAAAGGCGATGATCCATTGCCAAGATGACAAGGGAGCATTGTGCGGTAACAGATGGCGGACATTGATGACACGTTGTAGAATTCGAAATGACTTTGAATACTTAAGTACACTCGTGTTGGAAGGACTCTATTTATTGGCAGCGAATCGATGTTTGCACAACCGCCAAATGAAACCTCGGCCACGAACGTCCGGCAAAAACAACAGCACGGTCCACTACAGAATGTCGACGATGTGTCACGTTCTATGATACGCGGCTTCCGCCGCTTCCCCAAATTCCGACATTTCACAAATTTCACAAATACGGTTCGAGCAAAAAAAACACGAAGATATTGACTGACGTGTATACGAACAGAGATATGATTATTAATCGTTCGATTCGAAAGAAAAATATAATGGCATCCGCGACGATATTTCTACGCTATTAATTCCCTTCCTGAGATAAAATCCATCTTACTGAGCTCATATTAAGACAAGAACGAGATGAAATATGAACGGATATGATGCTATTGTACTGCAACTTCGGGATCTCGAAAAATGATGGAGAAGTCTTGACGTTGTAATCCGCCCGTAGGTATTCTCTCTGAGTTTTGAGAAATATCGTTGGAAACTTGCGACTGTGTGTCTTATACTATGAAGTGAACTCATCCATTTTACCCTGATTATTTTATTAAAGTAAGAGTTGTGAAACAAAAATCAAATATGAGCATTTTCGAGAAAGAGAGAGAGAAGTACGGGACTTTACTGCCCTACATTTTTCCCTCTGGAAATACGCGGAATATAGTCGTGAGAGCCGTCTTTCGAGAACAGCTATAAATTCCGAGTCTATGTCTGCTTGAAAGTTGGCGTAAAGTGCGACGCCCGACATCGGGGCGACGATAAAACTTACCCTCGTGTCCGGTGTGTTCGTCGACGAAAATGCGGATTGCGTGTACCTTGCGTAAAAATTACAACTATTACGCCTAGTAAATAAAATAAAATTTTTGTCGTGGGACTATTTACTACCGTGAAAATAATACGCTTTTCTCTGCATTTACAAAGGACGCCATTAAATTATAATTTTTTCATTTCTCTAAAAGAGCTAAGGTACTTTTTTACGATTTTTTATATTTGAAATGTCGAAAGATTTTTTTTTCTAACTGTAAATTTATATTCTAGAAAAGAATATTATAAAAATAAACATTTTTAATTAAGTAACCGTCTCTATCTCACAATTAAGCATAAAAATATTATTGCTTGTGGTACGAGCGATATACTATACTAATAATACTATTATATCACCGAAAATCGCGCAATTAATAATCCATGTTCCTGTTAGCGTGTACGTGTTGATATCAATCAATATTTTCGCGTTTTTGCTAGATTAGTAGATTCGTGAAATACCGGAATTTACAGAGATATTATAGATCTATTATATAGCCCGATAACTCTTTTTTAACGTAAGCATTATTTCTCCAACTCGCTAAATATTTTTTGCTCTAGATTACATATCGCATCGATTTCTCCACATAGATATGTCTCTGTATCGCAATAAAGCAATATATTCCTCGCTGCGCTCCATTCGATATTCTTCGCGCAATCAGTCTCGCTATTGTTACACGTTATTAAATTTTTGTTATATAAACAAACACATGGTTACCGGGTGATACATGAATTTTTCTCATTCGGTTATATCAGAATAACGTTTTATATATACACACATATAGGCGCGGATTGTTTGAATTCCTAAATAAACGCCAAACAGCGCGTGATATATCCATCGAACATCCGGAATGGGTAGAATGAGAGTTTTCGAAGTGTTATTCGATTTCCTGGAAAAGCGAGGTTCCACGTCGACGAGGATATCATTCACGCTCGGTAATAGACCAATGGATTATTTCGTGAGCAAACACAGGCATCGGATTTAAGTTTCAATGCTTCGCCGCCCTTTGACGATTTTCCAATGGATTTTTATCACGAAAGGTATTTTCGGTAATTAGACAGAATGGCCATATAAATTTACACTGCGATTATTATATATTGTAGGAATTTCTTAATTAACACAAATAGAGCAATTATTTATTTATTTCCGAGCATGCATAGTACATGACAAAACAAATCTTTCATTTTAGTATATCGTCAAAGTCGTGCGCTTTCTCTAAAGGTATAACAATTATTTAATATTTATGTAACGTTACAATTTACATTTTTAACTATTCTATGGAAAGTGAAATATCCTGATGATATCAGTTATTATATGACGATTATTCTCAGTAATCTTAAAAATTTGATAAATTTTGAGCACATAATGTGAATAATATCACTGTGACTTCATAGAAACAACTTGCGGGGAAAGTGAAATCTCATAACTCAAGGGAAGGTCGAAAAATCTAGAACCCATATTTGACCCTCGGATATTCTATAACTGCTACACCGATATATATTCCTCCCGAAGGGCGAGAACTTATGTTGCGTAAACTTCTCCCCAAGACTTATCGTCACATAATATGTCGCTATGTGGAAAGGATTCGGAATTATACTACAAACAGCGATTTTGCATATGTGAAAATCTTTGCAATAAACTTCGAAATGTTCAATTAAATTTATGGAATATATTCCAAATATAAATATACAAATACAAATCCTAAGTGCTTTCATGTTGTAATGCTTTAATCTTATGAAAAATATAAATGATAACGTAGTTATAACCGTGTTAAAAAAAATTAAATGTCTATTACTTGTATCTTAATTGTATGAAATAGATTAGTAATTATTGTGTTCATTATAAATAATAAATAATACAAATATGTGATTTATTCAGTTTATATCAAAATTAAATGTAAACTAAATGTAAATTAAGTTAATATTTATACAACAAAATATTGATTATAGTATACATATGTAACGCGTGTAAAGTAAAATATGCCAATGATTAAATTTGTTTTGCGTTATTGATCTTTTGGTAAAATCATCAAAGAATTGATGTAATCAAACATGAATTAAATTTACAATGCAAAAAGCACAAAATAAAATGAATAATCGTACTTCCACCCTTTAATCTTGATTATGTAATTTGCGTTCAGAAGTAACGCCATTTCACTAGATCTGAAGACAATTTTATAACGGAATTCTTCGAGAAGATCTCTTGCGAGATCATAGATAGAGGATACCCCCTTCCCCTTGGTAACGCAGCGTACCCTTTTGATCGAGCTCTTCTCGTTGGTCGGGTGGAATCGCGACGTCCTCGTTACGGTGCAATGCCTCCGATAACTTATCATTGCGGCCGGGTAAGTTTGTTTTTTTTTTTTTTTTTTTTTTTTTCCTTTAGAGATCACCGCAATTCTCCGTTCTCTCGTGGGCCCTTAGCCGCGGGCGGGTTGAATAAAAATTCATAGACACCCTCATAGAGATGTTATCACCACCCTCGTCGCGCCCTTCATCTCGGACGTGCGACGGAAACGAAGAATGTCATCCACTTGGCTGCTACGTCGGCCGCGTCATCGACAATGTCGATAACAACGACACAACGGCGTTGACGGGGATTATATAAGACGCGTACCAAAAGACACCCCTGACGGGCGACAAGACTCGAGCAAAAAAAGAAGCTATCGCCACGCTGCCGTAAGCCATGGCGAACGCGATGGCACACGGGCGAGAAAGGGGATGCCCATTCCCGGCGCGTTGTAAATTTTTACGCCATCCGCGCGCACCCACCGGCAGTCGCGTATAACAGTCGGATAGCCTCGCAAAAAGCGTTTGATTAATGATCCGTACGGCTTAAAAGGATTCAAGGCTTTAATCTGCCGCAGCTACGCTACAAAATCATCGGTTCATTTTCGGTGCGCGGGAAGAAATCTGACCTTCCGTTGCGAGGCAGATACTCGTAAATCATAAAATAAAAAGAATAACATTTAAAAAAAATCAAATTATTTATATGAATATGTGTGTGAAAATTTGATGTATGGCAATCACTCGTATAATAGTTCATAGTTGAATGTTATTTTCGTAATTTAATTTCGGCGATCGCTCAAAGACTGTAGGCGCGCACACTTTAACGAGGACGGACGCACACGCAAATTAAATTACGCCGAGATTGATGAGACGATACCTAAGCAGGACGTTCTGTACACTCGGCCATGCGCCAATTCAACGAAGAGTTTTGGTCAAAGGGAAAGCTCAATTCCTTTCGCAATTCCGAGTTTAAATTTCTCTTGAGACGCTACTCTCAAGCTTTTTGCCCCGGGTATCGATGCACAATTTGAAAACAACATCGAGGCTTTATTGCTTCAAGAAAGTGCATGCTCGTCTTTCAATGCTATCGAGGCTTGCTTTTGAGGTGAAAATCTTACGTAGCAGAAAGACGATATCGAAATCGCTTTGGTGGCGAAACCACTTCATCCCAAGGTTGACTTGTAACATTCGTTGAAAAATTTACAATGTTAACGATCAGCAACGCAGAGCAGAGCATAAATAATCTGATCGAAGCTTTTTATAAAGCATCTATCAACGATTTGATTATTAAAAAAAAAAAAGAGTAACTTTCCATGAGCAGCGGAAAATGAAATTCGTCAATCTTTTTAAAGAGCAAATTAAGTTTATTTTCAATATGATAAATTCAAACATTTTAACGAATGTCGAATGATTTATTTATTTCTCTCCAATTTATTAAGTTTAAATTAATGAATGGTTCTATTTATTTGCTAATTACATTCCTAAGAATAAATGTTTGCAGTTTGCAATATAAGAGTTTTTAATACTTGCGTAATATTTCTGTTTGTTTATTATTTCTCTCTTTCTACGTTTCTTCTCGTTAAAGCAACAGCATGTTCTTTCAGACATGCTTTGCAAAGAAAATAAAAACACAAGTCTTGTTAACTAAAGGAATAACGACTTACATATACATTTACTTCAGATTGAAAAAAATATGTATTTGTCAATATACATCTCTTTTGGTTATTAAAATAATTTTCTGTTTGACAAATAGTTACTGCTTGATAATAGTCGACGATAGCCAAAAAATTTTTCTAACATTTTCTTATTGCAAATGGAGCTAATATAATTAGAACTGTTTTCAGTTTACGAAAATAATGATATACTTTAATTATTTAGGTACCAATTTCTCATTACTGATAATTTAGTTTCAGTATATTCTGTAGCTTTCTTTTTTTTTTTTAGAAAAAACTTATATGATGCATCTCATTATTTTAAAACGTTTCAACTAAGTGAAAGTTTTTGCATAATCTTTTTTGCGTGGTGAATATTTTATACGTATATGTAGCGTATTGCTACATAATATATACATAATAAAAACTTTAAATAAATAGGTATTATTTTTCGCAATAAATTAATTTACAGTTTTTGGGGGAAGATAGGAAGGGGGGATTTTAAGATGCTCTCGAGCATCGAAATTTAGCTTATTAACTGTCTTAAGTCTGACGAATCCTGTCGGCGCGCAGTTTGAAATGAAGCTAAGAAAATTAAATTTAATAAAAGAATTATATCCATCACTAAGATCCGATGTTTGACCGTTAGGCGATTTACAACTTATTGATATGTTTAACATATTACGGTAGGTTAGAAGTAAAGTATTAGTATTTAAATAAATAGTAGTTCTCTAACAATCACTGTCCTGAGTTTCGAAGTACATATGCATTTATAACATTAAACGTGGAAATTTCTGAAATGCAATTAAGTTAATCTGGAATCGTACGTCGCGCGGATAAAATATGATAATAGCCTGGTCGATGTATCTTTAATGAATCGCGGTAATGTACATATTAGACACTTAAATTATGGAAATCTATTGAATTACTTCAGTACTTTATTATATTAATTACAGTAATTTATTAGTGAAATAATTTGCATTATTAATGAAATTGGCTACTCATTGTCCTCTAGTTTTACCGATAAAAAGTAAATTATATCGTAAGGACTTCCAAATATCCTTGCGCTTTCACGTACTATGCGGACATACTTGCATAAACGCGCAATGCGTATGCGTATCACGTTGCTGCACGTCGCACATGGAAAATGAAATGGACTACAAAGTGCACGTGAATTTACTATATAAAAAAGAAAGTAATCTTCTAAACGCAGCGCGGATGCGAAAAACAATGGAATATCTAAAGCAAAAAGATCACGAGCAAAAAAAGTCTTAATTGCCAGTTAACAGTGGCGACATGTGATAAAGATATCTAAATCTCTCTCGGTGCGCGACAAATGGTATGTAATCAGGCGTTCTTTAAACGCGTCTAACGAGATAACATACGGGAATTAACTGCCGGAATAACTCATTGTCGTAGTATCAGCGTAAGAAGCGTCGTTTTTACACCGGCGATTTTAAGTGGACAGTCATTTATTCTTACTTAACCCCGTGCTCGTTAAAATATAATCAGCATATCGCACGTAATTTTTTAATAATACATTTTCTAAATTTCATCTCCGTTAAATCCTTTTTTTTCCTGACTTAAAAGCACGTGTTTTACATCGGGTGATTGTCACGTATTTTATTTTAAAATCCTAATGCATAAATTATGAAAGTCGTAAATTGTAAATTAAAATTGGTTAAAGTCTAAATTTGTTGCGAAGAATGGCAACGTATCGAAAAGAAGGGAATATTCTAGGGTATCTTGTAACACAAAAGTAAAATCAAAGATTCACTAAACGAGCTACATGAGCGAATACGCGAACGTAGGAGAGGCAGATGTGAATGCCTTACCGAAAAAGCTTTGAGGAAGACCAGGCACTGTATGATGCCTTCCATCGTGTCTCCGGTTAAACAAAAGGTTCCATTGAGGTGTCGTCCTTTACGGCCTATCACGGAGCAGAGGTTAGCCCGTACAAAGGCATTCTGCGATCGCGTGGCTGCCGTGAGAGCCGGGTGAGAACGGGAACTCATTAGACGCTCCAGCGAGTCCATGTCTTCTAGTTTTCGATGATCTCTCGTTTCGATCTCTCTCGGGTTATCGGCCAAAAAGGGGTCACGAGAGCATTGTGGCGTCGGAACGCCGAACTTTGGTGCTGGTAGTAGTATCGAACATTACTCATGGTCCTCCCCTTCTTTGTCGCATTGATGACCGACTCTCGTTTCGTGTCCTCGCGCTAAATCTTCCGGCACGAGAAATTCCACTTTGGTTGATCAGAAACACTCACGATCGGTCGGAAAGCGTTTTGACGCATGCATCATGAATCATGTTGTACGGTATCAGAAAACACATCGTAGTTTAATTTACGACGTCCTCGCTTGATGTTGTTGAATCTTTTGTGCTAAACGTGTAGTTAAAAAAACAGTGCAGATGCCGTTTCCGTTTCCAGAAAAAAATTTCGCTAATGGCAACGCGCTGTGTGAGCATATTCAATTTAATTTATTTATTTAACACGCTTTTGTTAAAAGAGTAAATTGGACCTTTGCACCTTGCAGGTAACTGCAAAATATAAATAATAACGCTGCAGTCTAATTTCATTTGTTAACACTTCTGAAATTATCAGTCTATCCCTCTTAATTTTTGATTTCGACAAATCTTTTTTGCGCCATGACGTAGCCCCTCTGCGCCAACCGCGAGGGAGGCTGGTTACTTTCTACAGAAACTTTTTGATACTACCGTGGACGTAAAGATTGAGTTACGGGCAGTGAACGTAGTCAATCACGACGTATAAATCGGGCGCGTGCTTTTTCACCCCTTTTCCTTCGAATGTGTTATACTTCGAGGAATAAAGCACCACTATTCACGACTGTGGTTTAACTGGGGTACATAAAAGAAACTTCACTTCTTGTTTATGCAACGCGGCTTGGTGCGGTCGCATCGACGACGTTCGGTGTCCAACGCTAAAGTTTGCATTCACAGGCACGTACTGAAGAGTTCGTCAAGCGAGTTTGCTTTTCCCTCACTCTTGTGGCGAGCTATCGGCCGCGACGTTCCTAATCGATATCACTTACACCAGCTCTCGCGAAAGCCTAACGACGATCTACTACCTCTTGTTTCCCATGTTGACACGACGACAGCACACCGTACGCGCTGTAGCTTCAGAAAACTACTGGTATTCGCTCGAGCGAATTTTTGCCACCGCTGGTTTTACGTACCCGCGAATCAATCGAGCGATCACAGCGTCGTCGATATTCGCGCACATCCGCGAATATATCAAATAATATCGGTAACTACTCCAACAAGTCGCGCCAGCAAACCGTTTGGTTGCTTGCGTGTAATAAAACAGCCCGACGGATCCTATCCATCGTGTCTTCTGTCGATTTGCGAGCACTCGTTGCGCGCCTTATCTCGTTCGGAACATTTGTGAATGAAGCGACACGTTTGCCGACACGATTCGCGAATTGCTGTCGACTTTGGTCGTACCACCTCTACGAACTTGTCACCTAAGAACTGATCGATTCGCTGGCCTACGTTCCAGGTGGCGTAACAGCTGACAAATCATTATCGATCGCGCCGCTACCTCCAACCTCCGTAAACATCATGAATCTCCGGGACAGGCGTCTGTTATCACTGCGCGGAACTGTAAATCCATCTCTCACGGCTATCCATTCGCCCCGGCTCGGCCCGACGGAATTCCACGTCCGTTTGAGGTCCAACGAAGAGATCCCACGTTCACACAGATCGGTGCGTTTCCCACACTAACGGCTGTTATACGGCTCGGTAGATAAAAATTATATCCGTATTGGAATCGGACGCGCGACGATCTATTTCGGGCAACAGGCGCGGGGTCCTTGAATCTTGCGAGATATCGAATATATCTTTTGCGAGGGCAGCGCCTTGGCGGTCGTTTCCGCTGGGCAATGCGTTTCTATCGCTTGCGGGGTGGTATACCGTCTGATTAAATCGCACATCTCGTAGCAGAAGAAGCAGATACCGATAATCAGGAACGTATCCATTTCTCCGCTCGATTGCCGCTGGTTTTTTCGAGCGTCTCGAACAGTCTCGTAAAAAACGTAACACTGATCTTCCGAGGTGATCTCAAGCGACGACGAGATCTCAAGCTCTTGTCTAGAACAGTAAATTCACTCTCTCTCTCTCTCTCTCCCCTTCTTCTCAATAATACCGTTTCTATCCTATTACTTCGCCTTACGTAAGACGCTTCACGACGTAAGTGATCACGAAGTCGTTCAATGCACTTTACGCGCCTGACGTCGCAAACGTCGGTCGTGCCGTCGATTTAATGCCGTCAATGACGTCGCATTTCCGCGGATATTCCGCTCCGCGAGAGGCAGAGACGGGGAAAATGATGGAAAATGCAATACGAGGCGCGAATCCTCGATATTACAACGGTTTGACCGGCCCGGGATAACGTCAATCACACGATTTCACCCGGACGAGGGGGGGACGCTCGAGACGCTGGACGTTAACGCGTCCCCGCTGCCGATGACAGCCAGGTCGTTGATCAGGGGTTCGGAGACCGTGTCAATGATCCTACAGCTACTACGTCTATCGGCGAGCATCTCACTGGAAGCGCCACCGTTGCCCGAGCATTCCGAGCGTCAGCGAGATATGCCACGAGCTTATTCGCGCCGTACTGCACGCTGGACCTCGCACACGAGGTCGGGAAGCGCGCGCTTTAGACACGATGGTAGCTCGTCGCCGCGAGCGGAAGCGGTCGAGAGGGAGCCACGGCGAGGTAATCACAGAAGCAAAACACGGACCATGTGAGCCGGATAGTCAGCTTTGAAGTACACTGATATATCAAACGCTCCGGTTTTGAGCTAACCGCAATCGCGGCCACCTCAACTCTACCGTAATTCTGCCGAATATCAAAGACGATGTACTCGTTGTCTTCGAAGAAAACAATCGCAATGAATTGCACGACGAAGCTTTCCGCACCTTTCGCGTACGTTTTTACGACGTGAATGAATGACGTTGAGCGACGACGGAGAACTAACCGACGAGATCTACTGTCACAGCTCTTCGCGGATGCACCTGGATCAGATCGTAACGCGCGTAACGCATATAAACCTCGACGTAACTCACTGGGAAGCGAGAACAGCGCAGCTACGTCAGCGGGCTCGCAACGGGCCAGCGTATGACTACCAGATACTCTCGGCGTGAGGGTGCGCCTTTACAAGAGTGGGCGGGTGGAAACGAGGGATGCTGGGCGACGGCGCGGCCCGCGGCGCCACCCCCGGCCCCTTCGCGCGACGCTCTCGCAAAATCCACCATCTCTCTCTCTCTCTCTTTCCCCCCCTCCCCCTTCGTCTCCCCCTCGTGCGAACTCTCTCACCTCCCTTCGTCCCCTCTAACCATCCTCTCGCTCACGAGGCTCTATTCGCCGTTTCACCCCGGCCATATCTACCGACCAACGCGCTGTACTTCGGTCTTATTCTTCGTCATCCCGCTTCTTACGCTTCTTTCGTTCCTTTCGCCGTTCTCTTCTCAAACTCTTCCCCGTTCTATCCTCTATCGCATTCTTTTATCGCATTCTTTATTTCTCATGTCGTCCGTGTGCTCGCTACGCGTCTCACGCTTCTTCATCGCGTATCTGTCGCCTCGCGCCGTTGACCCGGCATAACGCCAGCGGCGATTTTTACGCCAGGCATGGTTAGGTTGGATATTCAAGCGGATGAATGCGTTGATCCAACCAGCAATCGCTTGCGATGTTCTTAATGCAAACGTTTTCTGAAGTTTCTTATGAAATGCTTAGAAAAGAAAGCTTTATTCTAGGTTGGCAGATGTTGGCAATAATAATTAGCGAGCTTACAGAGATGAAGATAAAAATGTTATGGAGATTATAATTATTAACATAAGAAATTAACATAAGATGAAAATGGGCTGGATACATCCAGTGTTAAATTCATAATTAAAATACGGACCATTCTTTCATACGTCTCTTGTCTGGATTTGATAGCCAAGGGGATTGAAATTGTAATGCGAGTGAAATCTTATACATGTCTGGTTTGCGAATTGCGCTCCTATTACGAACGGGGTTTCGAGTTTTCGACGATCGTCTATGATTTGCGCTACTGCATCTGTAGTACAATGGTTTGCTTTTATCCCGAAATCTCCATTTTGTAGCTCGCTTATTCTCTTTTTGTTCTATTGTCCCATTTTCCCTTATATTCTTTATTGATTTCTCTATCGCAATTCCCATAGAATTTTTTTTTTAAACTGACGTACTTTCCTTCTTATAGAATTTTTCTATCTCCTCTTTCTTTCGCGTCTTTATTACATACAATCGTCTGACCTATTTTGACTTTTTCTACTGCTATGCGATTCAGAGAGTTATTTGACGAATGAATTAACTTTTAATTTAATTTCATTCTTTAAATTAATTATTCGTAACATTAATTTGCATAGTTGATCATCTATTTCTTTTCGTAATTTTTTATCTCGAAAATCATTAGTGAAACAAAATTATATTATTAGTAATTATCGTAGTTTCTCTTAAATAATTTATGTACCGTTTAAATTTATTACTAAGGAATGCAAGTTACTAATGCTTAAATTGCATATTACATATAGATCTCATGAAAATGTATTCCATTACTCTTTCCGATCAACTGGAAACAGTTAGAACGTTCATTCCTCAAGCTTTTGTCATGCCGGCGTAGCAGTGATACAAATAAATGGTCCGTATATCCTCCAACGAACTTTCGCGAGATGCCGACTGACTTCGTGCATCACGAAGGGGGAACTTACGACGGATATCCCGAGAGATTAGGTATGCCAGGTCGACAAATTGTGAGTTTGCATTTACGGTACATTCCATCGGCGCAACTGTTCGTCCCAAGTTCGTGTCGTCGGTTTAATTGGCTTTAATAAAGTTCGGAGAGTCGCGCCAGAGAAGTCGTGGAATTAATGGTCGCGGTCTATCGCGCGAGGTGGTAAGTGGTTAAAGAACCTTCTTCCGGGAGACACGCCCGGGAACCCGTCTCACGGCCCACGTTCCCTTATTCACATAGAAGAGTAATTTTGAGAGTAACCCGTTAGCGAGCATAACGGGGGAGAGAGAAGAAGGAGAGTACATAATTGAGAAACAATTATTTTACCACAACCATTTAGTCATTTAGTTTGCCAACTTTTCCCTCGTAATGTCTTAATCACCAAAAGATTTCTCTACATTTGAACACGAGAAGGAACAATAAGCACGCTCACTTGAATTAAAAACGGTTCAACTTTAGCCTACAAATGGATTGGTTCGTGACTTGTATTATTTAGATTGTTTTCTCTCGCCTTACATGAGGAAAACAGTAAAAAATTTATACAACACTTAAATAATACGGTGATTGGTGTCGTTTATATCCAATAAAGCAATTTAAAATAAATTTTCAGATATGGTTTATCTAAAACATGCTTATGATAGTTATTTTATTTGAAATACAATTTGAATACTTATTTGGCAGTAGATTTATTTTACATTTTTGTTTTTTTTATTATATGTAAATAATTAATTAGCTTTCGAGCTTGTTACTTTTATTGTGTATATTACTACTTAGTGATGAAAGAAAAATCTAAATCAACCAGCACTATGTAAAGTGCGACTCTAATTCGGACAGTTGCCCTATTTCAAATTGTAAGACTTCTTTCAAAATAGAGATGAAGATAGTTGCGATGTCATATTTGTCGCGCACGACGTCTTCACAAGTCTGGTAATTATGCTATAAACTGTTGTAATCACAGGTAAGCTGTTGGTCAGTGCTCTTTTCGCTAAGTCGATAATTGGTGCCTGTTACGAGCAGATAAGGTCACCGTCGCCACGCTTAGCGAAACATTTTCCACTAATTACTCCGTATTTCTATCCCGACACACCGTTATTTTCATCCACGATATGAAATTCATATGGGCGAGTGTTTAGCCGATCTTCTATCGCCTGATTACTCAAGGCACTAACTAAACCTTATGTAGTTATGAACTTTATCGCATCGTGCACGGACATTTTGCAATAATGGAAAATCGATTTTACGTAGGCGAACTATTACGGTGTACGGAACAACTTTGTATTAAAAGTGTTAACTTGTTCAATCATACTACATAACCGTTTAATATCTTCCATAAATTATACACATACATCCACGCTCACACAATTCATGTTTGATTTTAATGTAAGCTAGTCTCATAGGAACGTTCATATCTAGTAGACAGTCTTTTCCGTCTTATCTCATTTTTTCCTATCAAACGCTGTTTGAGGCAGGCATGTAAAACTCGTCGCAAAATTCTTTTCTCGGGATAGAGGCGGGCCCATCTTTACGAATAGCATATTGTATCCCGCGGCATGAATTCGAATTCAATTCCTCTTTCATTCAACACTGCTTCCTCCAAACCAATACGATGAAAGTTTCTTCCTCGTGTCGGACATGGAGATTTGTTGAAGCTCGCAGCATGTCGCTGAAATGTATGTAGCTCGCACTTGAAATGGTTTTTTAGGATCACGCATACATCACGGCTATGCCGATCGATAGCGAAATACGGGCGCGCGTGATATAAGTTTCAGTATCATTGTGACAAATGTTACTGGTTTGTCGGTTGAAACGGTGCACCAAATGAAAGGGTAGTTAATTACGAGAACAAAAGCTTACGCGAGGCGGATCGATAGAAAATAGTACATATAAATGTACGACACGCTATACCATTTTACGTAATATATACCTCTACACTTTATGGCCTCCTGCCACTGTATTATCGTTGAATTTGCGAAAATAATTCATTACCACGAATAATAATGTCACAAATACCGTGAAAATCACTGTACGTTTGTTCTCTTGAAATATCTTTGGCTATAAATTTTTTTTTCTACTTTAAGATAAAAATGTAATTTTAACATACAAAGAATAATCAGATGCCTTATATATAATTCGTATTTGATTAAATCAATCGCAATATTTTCTAATTAGTAATTTTATATGTTATTTTGTTGATTAACAAAAGTCGTAAAGTAACAAAATATCGTATATTTGTGGCGTTAAGGATTTTTGTGTGATGAAAAAAAAATGTTGGCAAATGAAAACGCAATTAATTTTTATCTGTCATGTACGCATCAGGGCTAATTAATCCGCTGAAAGGCAAAACGGAGTTGGAGCAGCTAAAATTATTTCACCGATAACTGCGGCGGAGGTTGCTACTACTATGGGAAGGTTTGATCTACATGTATATATGCATGCAAAATGCATCTTTACGTGCGCGTGCGCGACCACACGCACACGGATCGCTCGACTATTGATATATTCCGACGTTTACGACTTGAAGTAACTTTGCCTAATATATGGCGGGACTTAGATTATAAATTTCCCCACTTCCGAAAGTGTGCGCCGCTTTACCTAACCGTTACTTTATGCAATTGCCACGCCCCACATTGTAAATTTGTCTGT
Organism: Monomorium pharaonis; assembly: GCF_013373865.1. Taxonomy (NCBI): domain Eukaryota; kingdom Metazoa; phylum Arthropoda; class Insecta; order Hymenoptera; family Formicidae; genus Monomorium; species Monomorium pharaonis. The sequence goes on along the minus strand of NC_050467.1, from coordinate 40,204,568 downwards.
CGCACTAACATGTTGAAAGAACTTAAAAATGTCTAATAATAACAGTTCAAACGTGACTCTATTGCACAAAGAAAGGATATAAAATTTCGTATTATAGCAAATTGAGGAATGATTAAGAGTTGAATGCAACAAGTTGATCAAAAGTTCGAAAATTTATTCGTTACTGAAATTGCTTCGTCATGCAAAAAGCGCTTTATTATGTTTAAACTATTATGTTTGACACATGAAACAATATGAATTAATATCCAACACACATGAATGTAAACTTCATTAAACAGTTTACATTATTGTGCGTTAATCCTAAGTATATGAATAAATTGCATAGAGTGACATCAAATATATATAAATACTTTATTAAGAGAAGTTGTTACAGCATATGTCAGTGAAATATAGATATATCAAACAATTGTACGTGAACTAAACACAAATGTATAAATATTAAGTTATACGAAAATAACATTTTACAAAAGAATAAAAAAGATATTGATTTTTCATATTATAAAAATAAACCACAAGTTTTATGCATCAAGTTTGTATACGCCATGAGAAATGCATTTATATTGTCATCGATATACAAATCGCTATTGCGGTTTGCCGCAATCGAATGAATATATGGACATATAAATAAATATGCAAATATGATCAAAGCGAAATTGAACTATAAGACAGATAGGGATGAGATCTTGGCAAGCACACACACACACACACACACAAACACACAGAGCAGAAATCCGCATTACGTTCGTTAGACAAAACCAGTATAATCCGCATTACGTTTATTAAACAAAAGCAAGCAACCGCACAGATTGTTCATAGAAAGACGATTAGACGCAATACTACATGGAAATACACCCAAGAGAACCATGTCAATTCTAATAGTAAATCAAGCAAAGTAATATTCTTATTAAAATAACAATATTATAATGTGAAAAATTAGAGAATCATATTCTTATAAAGTAAGACATTTATATTTCTTTTGGAAGAACTGTTAATATATATAATCAGATATATCGCTGCTATAAATATTTTGTCTATTAAAAAAAAAACAGATCAATCGCCAATGATAAAAAGAACTAATATAATGCGGAAATCTGTACATTTTACATTTTGCATATTAAACATTTTCGTAATCAAATTTATCCATACATTGTGAGAAGCCTTTTTTCAAGTCTTTTTTTTATTACGTATATCTCTTAACAATCACAACTAGAAAATACACAAAAATGATAAAAAAATGTGCATCTTAAAAAATTAGAAACCAACATTGACATACTTTGAAATAGAAACGATACACTTTTCTTTCTGTTTGCACTTTTGTTCTTTTCGAGACAGATATCAAGACAAATTGCACGACATTCTGTTACTAATGTGTAGACTCCTTTCTGCTAAGAGGAAGAAATCGACAGCCACTCTCCCTCTTTCCTATCGTCACGAGCTAATAAAGATATTTGTTTTCATTGGAGGAATATAGTATCAGTTTCGAATATGTATACTTCTTATCCTTTTTTCATCCGTTATTATTTTATGCATTACGGATTGTAGAGCTTGATAAAAACCGCGACTAGATTTTTCAATCAAAATGATAAAATGTACATAAATTTAGACCAGACATTCTATGAAAATGTATTTTTCACGCAGATTTAGTTTATATCACATTATTCCATTTCCATACAAATGGCAAGTATTTTATTGAAACGTCAATCAATGAAAATGATAGCAGTGCCATAAAGCTTTTTTCATAGCAAAACAAGAACTTTAAAAATTAATTCATTGGAAATATATTTCTATCTTGTTTGTCTCGGAGCAAAAATAATAACATTAATATTAATATTGTTAATTGAAAACATTAGAGTATACTTTTTTATATTCAATTAAATAAAGTATAGACTAATGTCTGAGAGAATTGAAATAACTTCAAAGTTCTCGACTATAGGGAATGTACAATGTGCCTGGTGCTGTTAAGATAAGCACAAGGAAATAACGGGGGCAACGCATAAGAAAGAGCATAGGTATATTTGCGGAGGACACGAGAAAGCGAGCGTCTTTCTTTGCGTACGACAATAGCGAAGCCAGCCATAGAGCCAACAAGTTTCGCCTCGAAGGTGCCACGGGTTGCCGTCGGGAGCTCTCTCTCTCTCTCTCTCTCTCTCTCTCTCCGCTAAGCACGAACTGATTTTCCTCGTCCGACTTTTCGCCTCGGTCTCTTCATGCTCGCCATCCAGCCACCGTTCTCCCAAAGTGAAGTGTCGCGGGGAGGGCACCTTTTGAATTTTGAAAGCGCGGGGGGAGGCGCCCCGCGCCACGGGGAAATCTCATTTTCCGCGGGCTCTCACACTCGAGGAGAGCCGGCAGTGCGAACCGGATGGTTGGCGGAAAGCTCGGGAGATTTATTATGCGCTTTCTTCTTCTGCAGGTGGAACGTGCGTCCGTTCGTTATACAATGCACGTCGGTCACACCGGCGAGACCTGACCGGTGCAGCGGGGACTCGAGAACTCGATTGCGAGAATGGAACCGATGGCGGTGGACTTAGTCCGTAGTTCTCCTTTGAGAACGCCCACGAATGCAATATTCGATGATAACGAACGATTTCTCTGGTCGGTCATTTCTGGCCGCAGTGCGATAAAATAGTTATCGGAGTTTCCACATACGTTTCCAGGGCGCGTAGACGAACACACACAATTGTGTATTGCGGTGTATAATGGGTGCGGTTGTTTATTTGGAAAGAACCAAACACGAGACCGTGCTTGCACGCGGGACATTCATCTATTTTGCAACTTGTCGTCAATGATTTTTGGTTAGTTAGGTTGATGCAGGTATCGATTAAGCAAACCGCACGTACAGGAAACCGTTGTCGTATTAAGCATCCAACGATTCTCGAGTTTTCATTTGTCACACATTTCCGACATGTTGCAATAGAAGTTCGTATCATTGACAAAGCTTGGGGAAAGCTGTCGCTCCCCTAATATTAACACATCATCATAAAGTATCTATATTCTCGTTAGAGCAGTTATATTAGGAGAACAAGAAAAGGGAGTTACACCACACAGAATAGGATCGTTAACTGACAATTCAAAAACTCGCGAAATGCAATCAATCTGTTTTACTGCTAACAAAGAAATGATAGCTCAACCAATAAACGCAATAAAATTGGGATATCCATTACAGTCAGGTGTGATCATCGATTTTCATCCAACATTTCGCGGACGAAGATGTATGTAGTCTATCGAATACTATGAAATGGTAGGACAATGCAATTGTATTAACGGACATTCAGACTTTTAATTGACAACTTTAATTGAATGTAGTCTTTAGGTAATGTAGATCATAAAGTTAATAATTACAATATTCTTTTTTTTGCGCACATCCGCGCGCGCACGCGCGTGTGTGTATGTGTGTGAAGAAAGGATAGAAAGAAATGAGTATGATTGGAATAAAAAGTTACGAGAGTAGCTTGAACAACGCAAACTGCAATAGCGCAAACAAAAAACGAGATGAAAATCGTGCGACAAGTTAAGTTTCGTCGATAAAAAGACCGGACTCCGTACAACGCGTACTTCCCAACTCGTGATGTATATATATATAACGACAAATATAACGAAAGAACTACTTGTGAGTATTTTTCCCTGTTCTTGGGAAGTAATCGCGCCGAGGTAACTTCAGTCCCGCTGGTAGTTTGATATGGAATTAGCGCGAAGTACGACGGGAATAGTCTCAGCGAAACGTTATTAAGGCACTTGACGTAATAGCGCCGTCATTAAACTTCCTCATTCGTTACGGCAGAACTACCTCGGCGATGGTAGCACGATTGATTGTTGCGGGCGTGATACATCTTAATGGAAACAAGCCGCATTGTAAAGCGTTGTATGAGAAAAGTCATTGCTTAAAGCGGCTTGGTAGCCTCGCAGCGAAGATTATGTTCCGTTCGGCTTTTACCGAGATAGAAACGTACACAAATCAATGGAGATGCGATCCCCCTTTTATCATTACGGTGGATACTGACGGCGCAGCTTTTTCCTCCAGACATCACGGCGACTGAGCTTGTATATATTCTTTCATTATATTCCACTCGCTCTGGCTTGTTATCGAACCGAACGTCTCGAATGGAAGGCGAAGTATGTAGGTAGTGCAAGACAATAGGAACATAACAAAAGTGCGGATAAAATGAGAAAGGACACGGACAATAGAAATCTCCGTGTAGATTATCTCGGGGGAGATAAAATGACAGAATGACGTTCCTCGTAAGATGTCGAGTTTACGATTTACTCACGTACAAATTGAACAATAACCGGCTAACAGCGTTCGCATTTTCCTCAATACGTACCTGAAACAGAAATAATATTGTGAGTGTTAGCAAGCAATCACATTAATCTTAAGTAACTTACAATAAAAATAATATTCCGGTGCAGGTATTTTGTTCATAGAAATAATTATATTTACACTTATTAAGTGTGCGTATCATTTAAATAAAGTTCTAAACATGATGAATTTAGTTTAAAATCACACGACAAGTTCGAAGTGCTGCGCGAACGATAAAATCTAAGATGAGAACTCTATCACAGGGTCTTCGTGTCACTAGGGGAAATTCTTTGGCACGTGAAACGCATAAAAGAAACGTTAAGGTGAGCGGACATGCCCACCTGTTATGTGAGATACTCACGCGATTTAACGACTTATCGCATCACTGAATTCTATAGAGGCTTGACATCGCGTGTTGCTTCCCAAACACTCTTTTATAAAATTCACTGACGTCTGTGCAATTTCATGAGAGAAGTGGAGATTGAATAATCGAGTTTACATGGAAAACAAAACACTTAACGCGTAAACCGATTGTGAATTAATTATCATAATTATAATTCGCAAATCTCGAAAAGTGGAAAATGATAAAATCTATGAGAAACAAACACATACTTTCTCTTTCTCTATCTCTCTCTCCCTCTCAAAAATTAATAACGTGCTTTAATCATTTGTAACAATCAATGCAATAATCAGAAGTACATAATTAATATTTTTTTATTATTTACGAATTAAATTGCACATTGTTCGACAATTAGATAATTGCTGCAGTGTAGACGTGTATGTCCACAAAATTCTGTAATTTGTTGGACATTATTAAATTTAACCAGTTTTATCTTTATGGACGTATACAGTAATAAATAAATAAATAAATATGTTATATGTTTTTCCATTCGGCAAGAGTCGCTTTTTAGTGCCGCGAGATTTCGTCGGTCGAGAGCGAGTTTCCCCGCGGAAGGCATCGCCGGGGATGCCGGTGTCCGGCGTAGGCAACGAGGAGTGTCTCGTCTTTTTAGTGTCGCGAGGTAGTGAGATCTCGTCACGTTCCTCGCGTCCTCTCGTCGGTCGAGAGCGAGTTTCCCCGCGGAAGGCATCGTCGGGGATGTCGAACCGAACCGATGTCGTTAATCGGAGTGTAAAGTGATCGCGTCTCTTGCATCGTTAGCATTTCCGATCGTGTCGAGCGCGTGTGTCGAGTGTGTGCAAACGCAACGGGGAAAACATCACCGATTCATGGGTTGGTGAGTAATTTTATTTATTATATTCGCGGAATTTTCAAATATTTTCATATTTTGTATTTTTGACATTTTGATATTTTGACAACAAATATAAGTAACATTGATGATAAAGAGTTTTGAAGATATAGATATACTTCTTGATGATTTGCTTTCACAATGCACATAATTATTTATTTTCTTTACCGTGCTTTTTCTTATGGCACGACCACTTATTGAGCGGCTTTGATAATATTTATTATGTGTAGTTAACGTATTCTTGTATATGTCCGGGGTTACAACAGAAATTTCGGGGTTTTTGACTCGTAAGTTCTAGTTTAAAAAATGTTAATTTGGCAACCCTAAGCTTGAATAATATAAATTTATTATTATCTTCTAAATTGTTTTCCAAGCTGTACGAATAAATTACGTAGCGAATTTTACAATATATTATTTTATTTTTTATGCAACATATATTATTTTGTTATTTCATATATGAAGGACACTATTCATATTTCTTTTTGTGATTTTTATTGATATCATTTGCAAAATTTTGTGCTAATTTGTTATAACACACATAATGAAGCTGAAAAAGGAGTTTTTGACTCGCAAATAATTTATTTTCCTGCCTTGTGCTTTTAATATAAAAACATCAATAAAAAGTACGCCTTTCATTAAATTCATCACGTAATAATAAATCACGGTGATGTACACAAAAAGTGTATTGAAAGATAAAAAACCTCCCCCAAACAAAGGCACAGAGACAGACTACATCCCCCGTTCTGCATCAAAAACTTTGTTGAGAAAAAAATACGTTGGACAATGAAAACCTTGTGGCGATTCAGCCTATTGTTTACACTTTTCCGCGTTGGCGTTTTACATCTTTCAACACCGGCTGGGTTTTACTTTTGCCTCTCTCGTCTACCTTCGTCTCCCTTTCTCGGTCAGATGACAATGAGGTCCAGCGAGATGCGATTCGCGACGGCGATACGAACGCGTCCCTCGAGAGATTGCTTTTTTTTTTCTTCCATTATTTCAGGCTGCGCATTCAATGCAAATCACACTTTGCAATTTCGCGGATAAAATGTATTAATACTCTGAAGCATTTAAGAATTGCAGATCAATTTTGGCGTACGGGAAACAGATTACGTCTGAAATTCTATCGAATAAGGCAAACGTCACTGTCTCGTCTATTTGCGAATATCTAAAAATTTATAAATCTCCCTTCCAAATGCTTTTTTATTTTAACATTAAAATTTAATATATTGTAATAGTAAAATATTTAAGGTTATAATTCAATTTTAACATTATAACAAAAACATTTATGAGCTAATAGTAATAATAAATGTAGCCGTTTGTCATTGTTTGCGAGAGCAAGATATCTCGATAGCCGTCTTTTAGGTAGTAGTATTTGCAGAAACGAGTGATTCGCGAGATGAGCGAGCCGTCGAAACGGCGCATGTATCCATTTATCGAGGCGTGACAATGAGCATTGTCGTCACAATGTCCAGCCCCATCGTCGCCACTGACCATCGGCGATGTAGCGGCCAACGTTTTTATCCGCGGACGCGGGCCTCAATTAATTTCTATTCATATTGGCCGACGAGCCGATGGACGTGTTTACAACGTTCAGTAATTGCGCGATTGTGTATTGCCCAATTGCATGAATGAGAGTCGATGGAATACTCTATATTCGCATTTATTACTGAAAATTAGATTGAAAATCACTATACCTAATGTAATTAATTAGTATATTAATACATATCAATATATTAATATATTATTACAACAGAGAAAATTTTCAAAAAAAAGTGATGCATTTTTAATCAAAATGGGATAAAAATTCTCTTGGATAAAACTGAAATGTGTTAAGTCGGATTAGATATACATGTAAATTCTTTAATAAAATATTAATTATACAATGTATTCTGTGGATATCATAAGAAATTAGTTTTACATTAATCAGAACGATGAGAGAAAAAAAAAACGATCGTAACGACAGACTTTTTATGCTAAAATCCTAGCGCGTCGGTCTCATCATTTATCAAGTCGCTTGCGCGAGCTGGTCTAATACAGATTTTTTTTGTCCCGATATTACATTACATCAAGTGAATGCTATCTCCCATTTCTCTCTTGTCTTTTTATCGATCCTCGTCATGGCTACCGTATATCTGACTTGCCGGGCGTATGACTTTGATTCCGCCGGCCGCGGTTCCATAGAACGGAGCCGGAAATTGGCGACGGTGAAATACAGCGTGCACCTTCTCGGTGCACTTGGCAAACTCGGTGCTGCTGCTATTGAAAGAGCTATTAAGTCAAGGGTGCGTAACGGCAGTAGTGTCGCCCTTCTGTGGACGATCATCGATGGCTCCTGATAGGGAACCCGTGTCGACCACAACTTACACAATAGCTAAGACTTCTGATTGCTATAATCTCTTAATTAAAGTTTCGGCACATTGTGTGCCACTTGTGATTTACACTTATCTCTCGTAAATCTTGACTCTATTATGCAGTAGCTGTTTTATTACATTTATAGATAACATTTACATATATACGTATTTCTTTATCGTCATATGTTAAATTCATCGTCGCAATAGTGAAGAAGAAAATAGGGAATAGAAAAGGCAAAGAAAAAATAAGTGGACTTTTTGTAAAAGTTTTTTAATATTCTCTGCAAATGTGCGGATGTTATTTCACCACGGAGGAAGGACACGTATTACATTTCGATTGCGTTAGCGCGACGCACATTTATTATTCACGTCTTCGCTTCTGTGTCAATCACCGTAGGGAGAAGCGTTTTGCGCGTCTGTTCATCTTAAGTGTACGCACAATTCGATAAGCTCGAGTGCTCAAAATTCGTCGACTCGCATACACTTGACACCTGTCACTGTTGTGTGTCCCTTAATAATATTAAATATTAAGAGAGTACTTTACCGTGGAGAAATTTTGCCGGAGAAAAGATTAATATTACGTAATAGGGAAAAAGCGCCCGACACTTGCCAGTTTCTTTCGTACATATATAAATTTATACAAGATGCAGCCATTTCGTCCCAAGTATATAAACGGACATAAAATTCTATACGCCCGTTTCGTTTTAGCAGTATTTCCCCTCGGAACCCCAAGAATCCCACCAGTGTTATAATGCAACCGCTAGGCAGCCGGATGTGAACATTAAATCAGTGAATTCAACGGGGCAGTGGTTCTTTTCTATGCTCGCATCCCCGGTTTACGTAAATATTTGTATCCTGCCACTATTGTAAAGCGAAAAAGTTATATTTCTGAACAGAGGATGGATTGCATAAATATGGAATTTATCGCACAAGATTTTATGCCACGGAAACTGGCATTGATATATAGAATAACGGCGGTGAGAAAAATTGCTTAGGGAAAAACTTGAAAGTACGTTTCAGCGTCGCTGACAGCGAGCCACTACGGGAAGTGGATCGCGAGGAAGAAATGCCGTATAGTATACGGCATATTGTTCAATCGAATCTGTAAAAGTGGCGTAATGTGCTGAACTAAAGGAGGCCAATCTCTTCTGGCTGAAGTAATATTTTTCGCGACAAGTTCTTTACAGTTTTTTTTTTAAAGCTGCTTGTAGCATCGTAATCAAATTGGTGCTCAATTTAATTTGAGATATTAATTCTATCTTCAGTCTATGATTGCGTTTCAAGTCCGACAAACCATATCGGCACGCAATCTGTATAGAACTGAAAAATACATTTAATAGTTAATATAAAATTATTATTAGCACAAAGATACGTTTCGAAATTGGGTAGCATTTTCTCTTAATTTTGTATTAAATTGTATTCTTGTATTTCTTGTATTAAAAAAGAACCAATTTGAATTCTCACGTTTTATTAAATTTTAAATATAAAATTTACAAATGTCGCAACAAATAATTTGCAATTTTTGCAAATCTGCTTGTAAAAGACATTTTTCTACCGATACCGGCAGATGTCTTGGGGACGATATTACATTCCGAAAATTTGTAGAGGGTCATTCGTGGAATAGTTGGCATACTTATACTGCGTTTAGCACCGACAAACCGATTAAGCGGTGCTCGGCTTATCCAAGCAAAGTCGCAGTGGCGTTTTCCCGTTCTCGAAACTTAAGACTTTTTAAGAAATTTTGAACCTCGGCCTGATTCTCGATTTTCTCAATTTCCATTTACTCTCTTTTTCTTCTTTTTCTTTTTCTTTGCTCGGCCCTCTTGAGCACGTGACGCGCTCGTCCACAAAATTCAAGCGCAAATCGCTCGTCCTCAACGCGCGGTTGAAGATGTCGTAAAGGAAGTGCTGCATATTTATCGTGCCTCGCCAGCCTCTCTTGTCGATTCTTAAACTTTAAAGTCGCGATAGTTCGAAAATGAATTATACAAAGTGCAAGAACAAACGCATTTCTTTTTAGTCGCAAACTTTCTAAACAATTTTAAATTGACTTTGTCTCAGCAAAAATTTTACAGCTTTTTTCGCATAATTTAGCTCGCAAAGATGTAAAAAAAAAAAGATACTTTTGAACGTTCCCTAATGTTAAAAAGCGTTTTGAGGAATCGTTTTATGTTTTACTTTATTTGGTCAACTCAAATAGGATCAAGATGCTCTTCAAGAACTATCATTGTGCTTTCGTGATATGGGCATCGCGCCAGTGCAAACGTCGTGTAAAAAGGAAGCGTAAAGATAAAAGTATAAGGTTGAAAAAGAGATTGCAAATCCTTTGATCTAACCACATGCATTCGTTCTACAGCAACGTTGCAGTGGCAGGATCGACTTACCATTTTTCTCTTGACCTCGATAATTTTCATCGCTTCTCGCATCATCAAAGAGTAAAAAAAAACGAGCTAGAATGCCAGCATATAATCAAAATGCACAATGAAAGCAAGAACAGTGCGGTGTAAATTCTTTAACGTAAAATTGTTTGAAAAAATTACGTACTAATAATCCCGGGGAAACAATTAGAATTTGTTGTCGGTAATAAATCATTAATCTCGGACGAGAAATGCAGGAGCAGACACTTCTGACGCCTCTCGAAACAAGTATTTTTTAAAGATTTATTTTAATCGGAGCAATCTCCAGTCAGGAAAACTTTACGAAGTTAATGAGTTTAAGTATTAATTTGCATAACACAATTGTATAACACATGTAAATCTATTTTTAGAATGTAATTTTTTGACATGCATGCATTTTTATATCATAATGGTATAAATTGTAAGAGATCAAGTAGAAACGAATGTTATATGAATTTCTTTACACAAGATTCTTGTATGAATCAGATAATAATAGAGAATGTGATTCTCCGTTTCGGAATTCTCCGGTTATCATATTACACGCGAAATACTTGACCTTATTTTCAAAGGCACAGCATACTCCATGGCTCTTTCTTGATATGCAAATAGAAGATAGTGTTATATAACTTCACGTATTTTCCTGTATAAGAAATGCTTTTGTGAAACATGAAACACGCGAAACGTGTCATGATAATTAATTATAAATTCTAACGCATCTGTATGCAAGATAACAAAGTGCTTTGCAAAAGCGTAAAAAAGCAATTTTGCTATGACGTTATTAAAACGGGTGATAAATTTTAGCGTACGAAATGCAAGCGAAATATCGCTTTTCGGTGTGAGATTAAACGTGACGAAAGGTTACGAACGAGCCTAGAAAGGCTTATTAAAAAATTAAACGAGATAGATTTAATTCGGGTTTCACATTGAAAACAAAAATTAGTTCCATTAAAAATCGCCACCTCGTACAGCGCGTTTGTATTAAATTCCGTTCATTCCCACGCTCGCGTAATGGCTTTTCTGCGCAGAATTATAAGTTCGCGTTGAAATTTTCTCACCCCGTTATTCATATTTCATTACGAAAGGCTGTAAGGCACGCACAGCGGGAGGAACATTTGGGTCGATTAACATCGTGATCTACATCTGTGGAATAATTAGGGGTTCTCGGACAAGGGTGAACAATCCAGTTAATTAAAGTCAGTCTCTCGTACCAGAGAATTGCCTCCCGATCGTGTCAATATGAATTACAATAAAAGCAATAAAATGTACCTTCAAGTTGATTATTAATTGCCATTAACTAATTTTCTTTTGTCTGATATCTTTCCGTAATATTTTAATATGAATTTAAAATATTCCGAATAAAGATACAAATATTCATGATCTTACAAAAGGTACTAATAAAATAATTAATAAACATGTAGATGTGTATATGTACACGTTTGTAAAGGATATTTGATATTTTCAATTTCTGTTAGCGACAAATATATTATATTTATCAGCATTATATTACGGGCATGCTTTTCATGTCATTTATATTTATTCAAATAGGAAACGGTGTTTGACAAAATTTATGTGTGATAAACATGTTAACAACGTCAGTTTTCATCGGTCAAATATTTTAAATGCCCTGTTTTCCATTATCGATCTCTCCCCGACGTACGATTCACATGCATGTTGTAGGTAACCGACTCCGCGAATATGTGTACGTATGTAATTTCGTCGAAATATTTTTAACCAAATACGGCACAACGTGTGCAAAAGCAGGATATGAAGCTATTCATCTATTTTCAATAAAATCACTGCAATATCCTTTTTTGCTGGTATTAACAATATTAACTCTGTATTTATTCAATCTTTCTATTCCATGCAATATAAATGTATTCTGCCGTATTTAATCACAATTTGCACGGAGAACTGAATGTGTATGGCAGGAAAACTCCATTTATTAATTCGCTATTTCACGTTTAATTTTACTTGATAAAATAAAAGGTGGAAGAATCTTTGCGCGATTATCGATATAACCGATCGATAGTAAAATTTAATGAAATATACGTACTTAACATAAAATGTTGTTGGAGGTACACACGTATCAGCGTAATATTATTTTTGTGAAATCTTTTTCTCTCGGAGATTTTCATAAAGTTTATTTTTCTATCATAATTTCACGAGCGTTGCTAGCCTGCGTTCCGTCTGAAACATTCGTCGCTGTATTCCATGAAATATTTCTTCATGTAATTCTTTGAAAATAGTATTACGACATTTCATGCATGTTAGTAAAAATATAGGTAGATTAAATTTTTCTACAAACGCGCGTATTAAAAATCGCGTATAAGTTTAACGAACTTTTTATGCTAGTCGGTGCGCGAATATAATTACGTATTCATGAAAAGACCATCGCGTCTTCATCGTTTTATTCATGATATTTTATTACTTTTTTGCGAATTATATCATATATTAAACGGCTAGATTTTTAGCTACATTTGCTACTAGTTTACTATATTTAATCAATTATTATAATAAAAAAAAATGAAACATTACTTTTAATTAATATCACTATTGATTAATTAAACAAGAGAAGCAACAAAAGATATTGTTAATAATTAAGATATAATTTTGTAAATATACATTGTTGGAATATGAAGAAAATGACAAAAGAGGAAAGATGTGTTTTTGCACATTGATATCTCATTTTACCTTGTTAAAATACTTGTACACGTGTCTAAGGATAGCACCTTAGCAGCGCGTTATGAATATTCATTCACGTTCATTTTGTTTAGATTTAATTTCCACTTGTATTTTTCTTGGAATGAATAAACATAGAGCATAGTGTATAAGTAACAAAATGATATCCAAATTTATGTATCGTTAACTTTCCTATAAAGCTAATATGAAGAATTTAAGATTAATTAATAGGACTTTTCATTATAATTTGTTTCATGTTTATCAACTGCTTTTGAACTCGTATATTTTTACTTGAAATTAAAAGATATTCGCACGGTAAATAAATTTTTGTTTCTCAATTTTTGACATGTGTTCTTTATATTGTGTTTTCCGCGACAGCTATGAATACTTTTTTTTTCCTTGTTTTATAAAAAAAATCTCGTAACGAGTTTGCTAATATCAAGTTGTTGCTGTAACCATTAATTTCCTTTATAGACACTGTATCGCCTCATATACGGCCATAACGCTGGTAGACACTTACTTTTTAATGAGATCAGTAATATCCCAACAGCTTTGTTCCGGAGTTTCGCATATACCAGCGAAATAACCCACTCCATCTATTCGCGTCTTTGCTTTATAGTCGAGAGAAAAGTAAATATAATAACTTACAAGAAATAAGTCTAAAGTAAAATCCACATAGAATATAATTTGCATCAGAATACATAAATATTTCCGTCTTGTAAATCTCATTTATTACTTTCTTCAAAATTTATATAACTCGATAAATTAATGGTAAATAAAACGATTAAATATTGATGTAATTGATTTCGGAATTATAAAAGAGAATGTCTTATAAATTAAAAATTGTTTTAACAACAGAAAAAAATGATTTTGTTAAAGTACTTAGAAGTTTTGCTACATACAAATCTGAAAATAATTTTTTGAGATATTCAAGTTAATTACTAGAATGTCAAAACTTTTTACAGCATTGTTTATCATGCTTGATCGTCCTACATAATTATTTTGATAATCTAGCAAAATTTGTATCTCTCTCTCTCTCTCTCTCTCTCTCTCTCTCTCTCTCTCTCTCTCTCTCTCTCTCTCTCTCTCTCACTCACTAAATTTTTAGATAAATTAGCAAACCATTCCTCCCACGTATTTATATTCAAATTTTATATTTTTGAAATCATATCATTATATATCCTTCATATCAATATGTATCGATTTACATGTGCCATCACAAAGGCTGCCTGCAGTGAAGCTTGTTAATTGATCGCGGTTGACTCGAATGATTCAATGATAACCGTGGTTTTTTTCCCCGATGTAGAATAGAACTTTCATGTTGTTACGAGAAACTTCTTTTTATCGTGGTCTATCACAGTACTACCATTATTATCACAGTACTATCCCGCTTCTTCTTGCATACGCTTCATTCAATTCCCTTCTACTACTACCCGTCAGCGTCACTAACTCATTTAAAACTCTGGGGACAGCCCTTTAATTAAAAAAGTTTACGCTTCTTATTGGCTGGCCGCCGCGTCACATCGAGGTCTAATTGAAAATTACTTAGCGAATAGGTATTTCCATGAATAATTTTACATCGTTATGTGCAAGAGCGAATAATCACATTTGATCTCTGCGGTAATTTAATATGTTCAAAAGCAACTTGATATTTATTCAGTTACTCACATCCATTCATTTAAAATAGCATATAGCCATATACTGTACTGCTAAATTCTAACTGTTTTCTAAATAATTTTTGGCGATTTCGATGGTATACGCATGAGAAAATGCAATATTATCATCTGATATAATTCTGCGTAACATCTTTACCCCGAGGAAATATGCTACTCATAAGTAGAAAAGCAAAAACATAAAACGTAGATGCTTCTGTGTTGTGTTGCTGAAATAGATTGCACATTGACCCTTTCTTTAGAGCCTTAAGAGGGAAGTATATCACACATATATGGCAGAGAAAAATAGAATTACGTTGTTCCTTTTCTCGATGAAATTAAATTACTACTCTGGCCATTAACGCCAGTAGAATTTCATTACGTCTTGCTTTTTAAAAAGACGAGAAAGTTACGACGGCAACGGCTATGTTCTGTTTGCAGGATTTCTTTTTTCACGTGATTGCAGTCAGCATATGACAATCGTGCACGTCTACGATTGGAACAAAATATAAACGAAATCTTTAACGAGAGTGATGCACCTCGTTTTCAGCTTTTAGTCTGACCAACGCAATCAATACGGTGCATGCCACGCTAAAAGAATGAACACTTAATATCCGCTCGTTTAATGTGATAAAGCCGCTTCTAACAAATACGAGTTTCTTGCCCGTCGGCGTCAGGTTGAAACTTTAAACGGTGCATTCGCCATCGGAATGAATTGCGTAGCATCAAGAATGATTGTTCTCGCTTTGTTCGCGTGTTACTCGTCGAATAAAAATGGCACGAGAACGATACCGGACAACCAGTGACCGCGTATTTCTCGGAAAGCTCGAATTTAATTCATTCCTTAGAAACGCGCTTTCAAATCCCCGTCCATTTTCGTACCCTCCCTTTCCCTCTTCTCCATCCATGAATACCTCGATTAATCGCGCGGAATTAAAAGCGTACAAAGAAGAGAGGAATGTAGGAAAAATGTAATTCTATTAATCGTACTGCACTGGCTTTCGACAATGATAATTGCTCGAAAAATGTGGGCGAGTCTTTGAGGCCTGATAAAGTTTCTGGAATACCATATATCATTTCGAGATATTTTATTCACGGAATTATAATTGTTCCCTTGAAACTAATGAATTTCTACACAGAAATATTTTATTCATTAATTTATGTGAAAATGCGGATAATATTGAAATATGAAAAATATTAAGCATTATTGATACATATTTTAATATTGGTGATAATATCAGATTATTAAATAATTTATTTTTACTGAAAATTTTTAAAAATTAAATATTAACATTTTATTAGTCAAGATAAAATATTCATTAAATTTCTGACGCATTTATTCTAAAATAAAATGTATTAATTTCTGTATGTAATGGAATGCATCTCTGAGTATTGCGGACCGACACAATTAAGCTGAGAAAGGATATGCTTTTATCTGAAAATTCATCTGGAATCTGGAAATTCTCTCTATGATGAAAATGGCAATCTTAAGCGTACCATACTTAAATGTTGTCAATTTAGCGACTATAATGTAAGCTATACATAGGTAAATTGCACCGGTTTCGACGCAGCTACGGGATCGTTATCTCAAAGTGCTCAAAGTGTGGCAAATTGAGTTTGGGTGCCTGATAATTAATGCCAAATGCGCGCGAGATTTAACGGTTGTAATATCGGTTTATTAAAGTTATTGCCATAAATTTACATTTAGCCGCGAATTAATTCGTACTACCTCGAAACTGCACTTAAAATTCTGGCAACATGGTCTAATACCAGCAAGCGTAATTCAAATTCGACGTATTCATTGATATACTGGGATATCCTTAAATCGCATTTGGCTAATACGTCAAAAAGGATTTATAGTACTTTAGGTTAAACGAACATTACGAACTCTCTCCATTTAGCTTTAACTTAAATTTTGTTTTTACTTATTCTCAAATAAACTACGAATCTTAATAACTTTCTTTATTTTTATAATTCACATAATTTTGTGCACATACAAAAATAATTTTAATCAAGCATGTGTTGCATCAACCGATAAATGCATTTTTTTTTTATTATATATAATGAATATTTTGCATGGTGAAAATTTTCTGCGCTAGTCGCAATTTACGGTGCAATGAATTGGGAATGCGAAAGATATATGATTGTAGGTTTTAAACGAGACCCTGTTGGAGCTTGAAAACTCAGAAATCCCTCGGAGCGAGATTCGAGATTTCTGCGAGATTAAACAGGTGGTTTCACGGGTTGTTCTGATATGCTGAATACCTCCACGCAGAATAATCAACCAGAGTTTAAATTGTAATTTAAAAATTTCGCCCACGCACATCTTTGTACGCAGGATCTGCACGTTAATTTCACCCATCTATTTTGAGACTTTGGTCAATAGATCTATGCGACAGATGTTATAATATCTATTTATAAAATTCATAAAGAAATCCAATACTACGTATTGAAATAAAAAAGTAATTCGAAACTCACTGTTGTATAATGCGCAACCGTGATATTATGATTACATTGCTCTAATAAATGTAAATAACGTTCAAATTACAGCAACGCTTTTACAAAATATTTAAAATTTTAAGGAATAACTTACGTTTATGCACATTAACTTTTTTATTTGTTTTGAATCTCTGATAAAATAAATATATCCCATTAAAATATATACATATATTTTTAGCTTATTGATTTATTTTTTTATATGAAAATTTAATTCTCTGCGGTTAATATTTTCTAGAGTTTTATAATGATTTATTTAAGTTTTTATTATACTTTTAAATTAATGATTAATATATAAACGACCGTTCAATCTATCAATGATAAATTTAACGTATTGCTTTCCTTTACTAAGATTATTAAATATAATACTTTCCTATATTTTTTATATTTAATATATTTCTTTATGACTAATTACTATGATTATTATGATAATATAATATATTTCAACGCGACGCTTTATTTGAGGATACAACGGGAAATTCTGTGCTTCCACTTGTATCTGTTTTACATTCGAAATAGCTTCTGTTATCTCTCGATCACGCGTAATATCTTCACTTAATGCTTCGTTTGTTCCCCGAGTTGTTCCATTCCCGTTTCGGTTTTGTTGCTCTCTTTCACGCTTCTCTTCCGCTTCCCCTATTTTGCATATCGAGCGAGCTGCATCTTTAATTCGCCACGTTGTCGCACATCCCGCGAAAAATACGAATCTCTCATCAGAGGAAGAGAGAGAGAGAGGAGGAGGAGGGAGAATAAAAAAAAATGTTAAAAATCGAAAGCAAAAATCAGCGACTTCTCGCGTAGTGGCAAAGCGAGACGTTACTATTCATGGAAAAAGTTTTAATTTGCGTGCTTCGCGTACGTTCGGCTTTGCATCCGGGATTGCCGTTGCATCTATGTGATGGATCGTACCTCTAAACTTCAGTAACGACGCAGAGAGTTACATGACAAAATTAGTATGCCGCGACATGTGCGTAGCATATATTTCCATAAAGATTGGTATTTGTATTGCGGCGATATTATCACCTAATTTTTCATTAAAGCTGATTAATTAGGATTCATTTATTTATATTTCGGATTATTAATTTGGACGCCAGATAATTATAAATGTCTTTTATTAGAAATAACTGTTACTTTTAAGAAAAAGATTTCTTGAACATGCTTGATTTTCGTGTTCTTAAAAATATCGAATACAATAAGTTAGAAAATACAATTAGGATTTTGCCGGACGTTGTTTCACTTTCATGACGCTTGATCGGATATCGATAATGCTCCTTAAGCTTTATTCGACTAAACCAGATACAAGTTTTACAAAGCAGTAGCTAGAACGTAGATAAAACGATATTACTATTCATGAGAAAAGTTTTAATTTTCGATCCAAGTCCGGGTACGTCCCCGCTCAACGGCATTCGAAATCGGTTTACGATCTTCGTAACAGATCCGCGTCCGTCGAACTTTGATGACAGCAGGTAGAGTTTTCCGTATCAAATCGAAGAACTCCATATTCGAAACTTTTTGATGCTGCAAGAACATTGAAGTTCGCAAAGTAATCTGTTTGTTACATGTACGCGTAGAAGCGTAAGCCTTTTCACGCGTATTTTTGTATTTCGATGTAGCATCCCTCGTATAAAATATGGGAGATGTAATAAAGCTCAGTAATGCGTCCCTGTTGCATCGTTGCACGGAGTTTTCCAATTAGTACGAATTGAACGAATAATTGCTGAGCAAACGAGAATTCGAATTACCCTCGAAGAAAACCGCGTATTTGCGAACGAAGTTTTTATTACGATGTAAAGCTCTTTTTAATTAAGAGATGTAAACAAACGTATCAATTTTAGTTTTCACTATTTCTTTTTATTTTTATTTTCATTATTTTTAAATTAGATATTGCTTTGACTTTTCCTTGAATGTTTATTGCATTCACAAAAATGTATGTATGTATATAGTCTTGCGATAAATTCTATTTTTGAGAAAAATTGAGGTATTCCATAATTAAAATAGAAAGCACCATGAAACATATACATATATATTATATACTTGAGAGAATTTTTTAATTAATTACAACTATATTAATTACGTATTGCTTTACCGTGATTTTCGAAAGATTGAAGCATGCTCGCGTAAAGAAATTTGTAAATTATTTTTAATTTGTTAATTCAGAATAATAAATATTTGCAATATTTATTACTTTTATTTATTACATTTA
Organism: Monomorium pharaonis; assembly: GCF_013373865.1. Classification (NCBI taxonomy): domain Eukaryota; kingdom Metazoa; phylum Arthropoda; class Insecta; order Hymenoptera; family Formicidae; genus Monomorium; species Monomorium pharaonis. Next base: position 40,185,244 of record NC_050467.1, on the reverse strand, counting down.
TTTTATTAACATTTGTTACTATTTTTTATTTTAGTTATGAAAGTCTCTGAGACAGAATTTATGACACGGCTATATGTATAGATATATACGTGTAGTAAATGTATGTGAGTGTCCGCAACGTATCGAACTTTCGGGTTTGCTAAGTCCAAATGACTGCGCGGATCATCCCCGCGGGAATTCAACCGGAAGTTCGTACGTGCGAGATCACGATTTATGCGGTCCCGTTCGGAATAGTCGCGACTTATTTTTCGAGAATCGATGATCGCGCGGAAAGTTTTCCTCGTATCGCGTTCGCGTTCAAAACAAGTCGACTATATCCGACAATATTCCACTCGAACGTGGAAAAATGCATCTTTTGATTGCGCGCGCGGCTGAGTGCAGTCAGCCTCAAATTTTTGAGTTCTCTCGATATCGATGCACTTCCCGAATACATATCTCTGGAAACGCAATAGCTTTAAATTACTTATTGATTTATTGACACACTCGAAAGATCGGAATAAAAAGTCATCCGGAACGAAATTTCCGCGGCTGTGTAAAATGTTCTTCTAAATGCAAATCCAATAATATCGGGTCGGCTATGTAATTCCGTTTTGTATTTGACCGTTCTACATTCTCGCGACGCGACTTTTGGGTTCGTGTAATCCGTGAAATTCTCTACTCCGTCGCGTAACTCTTTCTGAAAATTATGTTTCATTGTGTTGTCCGCAACATTGTGCAAAGAATTTAATATTGTCTGTAATTCGCTTTTGCCATGACTGCACCGGCCGGACTTTTAGCTTTCGCGTAAAAGCACCGCTCGAGGACATTGGCGCTTTGATGCGGTATGGAAGATATCGATGGCCCCATGGTACGGGTATAATGCGATGTTAACGGCACTCTGTCTTTTTGCTTGCCGGCTTGTGGAATATGCTACTTCTCATCTGTAGCTTATTAACCTGATATTGGAAATTCATTACACTCGAACGCGATAAATTAGCAATTCGACCGACCTTTTACCTTTGGATGTCTTTGCCGTTCACGTATTTTGCATTCTCCACCTCGCGAAGCCCCCTCCCCCTCCCCCACTAAAGTTTAATTAGTTTATTTTCTAGCGCACAGCTTCGCGCACTCTCGTGCTCAGTTTCTGTTTTCAATCCGTAATTGGTACACAGAGAGCTGCCGGGAAGAAGGAGAGGATCGTTAACTTGCGGCTTTTAAGAATCTTTCGCTTTCATCATTACAAAGGGACTAACTCAGAAGTAGGACATACTTTAATTATTATACGCAACGACGGAGTTATTTAATCAAGATTCTTCTAATTTTACTCGACATAATTTTTGAATTAACGGAGAATATCTCGATTTTTTTTCCCTAGATTAAAAAAAAGGGAGGCTTTTTATTCTTTCTGCTTACTTCGTTTATTACTTATAAACGCGCTTATTATTATGCAACGTTAATTTATGAGACTCTTTGCAAAAAGTAATATATAATCATGTATTCGAAACACCACGCGAAATATTTAGCGTCAAACGATGTACAACCGGTCCCGTCTGAAGTTCAATTTATTAACGACAAGCATTTCGCGTGGCGCGAGATATTACGAAAATGATTAACTCTTATTAGGTTTCTGTGACGAGACTCCAAAGACGACTCTCGACGGCTCTCATTCTTCCGTACCCGGAGGGACCCGTAGAGTCAGCCGTGGAGTCTCGAAAGTAGCAAGTTAAACGATAAATAACTTTCCGCATCACGCATTTCCAAGTAGACGATAGATCCTACGGGGACGCAGCCGAGCGAAGGAAAATATGCTTTGTTTCGGGTCCGAGTTGCCTCCTCTGTCGCATCGCCTCGGCATTCTACGGGGACCACTTTGCTGAAGTACGAATTAATGAAGCTTCAATTAACTTCGCTCTTCCTGCGCCAGTAAAACTTGCCCGTACCGGGCTATCAGCTCAATTGCAGTTCCGTCTTGCATGGGCGCCGACTTGAAGCCTTCCTCTCCGGTAAAATGGCAATGGTGGCGAAAGACGAGCGCGTCGTTTTTCGTCGAAAAAAAGAAAAGGAGGAAGAAAGGTGAAAGGAGGCAAAAGGAAGAAAGGAACGTGCACATATGTACCGAGATGCATGTAAGTCGCACGAGCAACGCGGTACCAAAAGCATATTGACGAAGAGTCAAAGCCACTGCCGGTCGACAGACGAGTCTCAAAGCGTCGACCCTCCAATAAGGGTAATACGGCACTAAAAGTGTTGTGCATTGCATCGGCTTCCCGGCGCAAAATTTATGGGCGATATCACCGGGAACGGAAAACTCGCGTAGACCGCTGCGGGCTACACGGGGCGAGTTTAAAGCGGCATTTCTCACGCATGTCAATGAAGATTGAACGAACAGGAGCGGCGCGCGTGATACTACATAAATGCGGCTTGTTTCGGCAACGACACGGCTTCACTTTTTTTTTTTAAGTTCTCTTTCAGTTCATGTTTCTTATTTCTCGCGGAATTTCCATGCTCGATTTTCGTCGTATCACATATCGTTGTTACGTATCGTAATTTATGGCATGTCATTATCTGCTCTCTTCATGTGTAGTTCGCTTCGTTGACGTGCATGCTACTTTCGTCGCCTCGAAGAGGCCCCAGATTGCATCGACGTTTCCGGGCACGTCGAGAATGCACGCCGAGGAGTCATTCGAAGCATATGCTCCTGCTCCCGGCAATTACTATTCGATCCGTGGTTTAGCCGCGTATCCTTGATGCCCTTCCCTTTCCTCGGAAACCTAAGAATGCTAATTATGCTAGCTGAAGCGAATGCTTAACAGGAGGACCTGATGTCTAACTTAACAGAAAACTAGTGCCTTAACTTTCGGAATAAGTAAGCGCGACCGGGGAAAAAGCTCGGCTTCGTGGCGAGTTACCTTGCTCGTTGCAAATTCGATACGCATGCCGAATATTATTACGGAACAAGCTACGTGTTTGCCGTCCGAGAATACATTACCGAAGCAAATGCAAATACGGGTTTTCGCGCGGCGGTTCGTGTCGTCAAATTACGATTATGCTACATTAAACACGGAGAACACGATACATAAATTTCTAATCTCAAAATATAAATCATCTTTATCGTCACCAGTGATAATTAACAAAGATAAAGCTTCTCTTTTAGTCGACCGAACTAGTAAATTTATTATTAATTTGAATAATTACGGCGTTTCGGTCTCAACTTTAAGTCCTTTTCCTTGGTTTATTCTTACTTGAAAAGAACCAGATTGAAAATTGAGGTCGTTGTAATTATTTAAATTAATGATGAGTTTGCCAATTTGCTCGATTAAAAAAGGGAGCCTTCAACTTTACATAATCTCAGATAGAGGGACATTCTCATCTTCGTGACATTCTCATTTGCGACGATCGAACAAATTGCGAATTGGAAAGCTTGAGTTTGTCCGTTTGATATGTCGCGTATTCCTCTGACCAGTCAAATCATTTGGAAGAACAAGAGAGTGTGTGTGTGTGTGTGTGTGGGTATATGTGTGTATATGTGTTCGCAATTCTCCAATATGCACATACTTAGGAAGCACTTCGCGTTCTCGAAATGGGAAGCCTATTTACATTACAAACTTCAGCCCAGCGAATTATTGCCGACGAATACGAGCCGAGTAAATATTGAGCTACAGTATTACGTCATTCGGTGAACGATCCCCGTTTAACGCTGCTCCGTCCAAATGAAGTCGATTATTCTCGCAGAGATTTCCGATATCTTCTCCCCGCGTGGGCAGGCCCTCGATCTTCTCGATCGCTTTTTCACGAGCACTCCTCGCACGAATATCTGGGATTGACATAATCTATTGTAAGTCACTTGACACACTTGTTCGCCTGGTATAATGAGAGTTCCTTTCAGTAATTGATTCGTTGAATCAATATCAACGATTCATCGCTGAATATCAGTCAAGGGTCAGATGGTGACAGTCGCGAGGGCTCGTGAAATATCTTTGCTCGAGCATCGAAAATTTTCGCGTTCCGCGCACAAGTGCGGATTTAATATTCCACTCTGCGATTTTTCAACGTTACATTTATAAATTGAAACAGCGGTTTCATCTGGCGATTTCGTTTATCGATTCGTTCGTGATACATCGACGATCTTTGAATTTCTGATAAATATTTCGCAATTAACGGACCGAAACCATGCTCGTTTATTGCTGTTGTTTCAAAGCGAAGAGCCATTCGACCGGATTGTATGGAGACGTTTGATCCGGTATAAACTAACATCACGTTTGCGGCCGCGTAGCCGTGTTTGCAGCAAATCCCACTTGCATCGACGGCCGCGTCTCTGTCGGCGTGTGCGTAACCGATAGGTGTGTTACGTCAGTGCGCATATCGTATCTTCATTAGCGAATGATTGATTACCTACAACGTATTGGATATGTCTGCGTGTTTGCAGGTGTGTGCTATTATCGTGCGTTATAGAAGGCGGATTGACACGAATGTCATTGCGCGGCATGCGGTTGTGAATCGATATAAATTATCTTCAAACGACATTACGAAGTATTACTGCGGTGCTTTCGCTAATCGTTCGTGAGGCTCGATTGTTCCCACAATTCTATCGCGGCTTGATCTATTATATTTTTGGACCAGATACGTGCGTCAGATATATGCATGTACATTCGCGCGCATCTGACACATTGACATTACTGGATATGTTTTTTTTTTTTTTAATTATTATTGCAGGATCTAATTACGTAGAAAATGGAAATACTATTTTTATTTAGCAAATTATTATTACAAACTGTGTATTAAAAGTGTATGTCGCCTTATTATTCCAACAAACAATCGTACGAATTTTTATCTTTACAACAGCAAACTATTATTCCTAATTACCTCGTACTGTCAATAATAGTAACCAAATGCAACAGTATCAGTAGTAATATAGCCGTCTGTTCATCCGTTTACTCAAACTTCATATTAGGTCATTTAATATTGTTACTGAATGTACACTATAATTGGTGTATTTAAGCATATGTTTAAACAGAATGCAGTTTTTAAGACATAATCCAAATTTTAACGTTGTTAGTACTCAAATGTTTTATTAGAAGATATAACAAATTTCATACATTTTATAATATGTAAAATATTTATAAAGATACTAGAAATGCATAGAAAAAGTTCTTGATATTATTTCATGTATTATCAACTATTTTTTGAAATATTTTAAAACCAATTTTAGTTTTTTTATTTTATTTTATATGATTTCATCTATTGTTGGTATTTTCATTTTTCTTCAAACGATCATAAAAGCAATCGTAGGGAAGCCACACGAAAGTGAATTGGATGCCCGAAAGAGGATTGCGAGGGTCTCAGCAAAATCTATGTGTCAAAGAAAAGGAAGGATATTATTGTATATTGAGGATAAGACATGAATAAGCGTATAGACAATTGTGTTTTATCTGGGTTTTTCGGCTCACGTTGCTTTCTTCTACCGAAGCTATTCAGTACGTATTAACAAACATGATCACGAGATATCACGCTCATCTTAATTATTACAATAATATCAAGTCAATGCAACGTTTAGCTTTTACGTCTACATTTTTTTAAGAGAGAGAAGAAAAACGCGTTGTGAATTCGACATCTAGCTATGCTGTAAGCCTACATTATCTATTCAAACAATATTTTTATACTCATTATTAATTGGTTAAAATATTGTTATGGTTGAAAAAAATTCGATTTTATTAGTCTTTTGTTTCATATATACATTATAATATACTAGAACATTACAAGCGCGCGCTGCGCGCGCGCTATTTGACTTTTCACTTTAAAAATAATAATAAATGCAATTTGATTTTCTCTATCTTTCGTTTACATTAATTAAACGTCTTCTGCAATTTTGAATAAAAAAATGTAAAGTTTAATTATACATACATACATACATACATACATACATACATACATACATACATACATACATGCAGACAGACATACATACATACATACATACATACCTACATATCTACCTACATACATACAGACCAACATACATATCTACTTGCATACTTACTGCTACCTAGCTACCAAGCTACATATTTATCTAGTTACGCTCGCTCGTTTGCTCCCTCCCTCCCACCCTTTTTCACTCACTCACTCGCTCACTCCTCGCTCAATCATTCGCTCCCTCCTTGCTCCCTCCTCGCTCCCTTCTCGCTTCGCGCGCGCTACTTAACTTTTTATTTTTTACTTTTTAAAAATAAATTACAACAATAAATGTATAGATAATATTAATATAAATTTGACAGCTGTCAAAATTGCAATGACAACTACTCTTGCAACACGAAATATGCGCAGCGAGAGAACCAATCGGCATCGCGGAAAAGCGACAACAATAAACTTCGAGAAATGCGAGCAATCGACTTTACATGCCTTTTTTTAGATAGGATATATGTACATTATCATAACTTTTGTACACAGTTTTAAGAAGAAAAATAATTAAATTCAAATCTATTACTTTAAATTTTTTGTCGATTAAAATGTCGTTTGTCTATTATCATTTTTGAATTGAGAACGCTCGATAAAAAATGAGTAGTTGGATTGAAAAGTTCGATTAACAAAAAACCATATGATATACTAACTGCTTATTAATGATATTTTATTAAGAAGTAAAAAATTATTTTAAAAAACGATAGATTTGTAAATATTAAAGATTTATAAGTACTTTAAATACCTTATAAATGAACCACTAATGATGCAGGTAATGCAAGATAATATTACAAAATATTTGCACCAATTTGATTGGTGAAAACCAATCGAAAAGCGATTAAACTGATTAAATTAGTTACGAGTATATGCCTTGCATATTGCGATTATCCCCTATAGATCATATTCATTGATTATGACATATTCAACCGTTGGTATATCTTGCTACAAAAATCAGCGTTTATCTCGATAAATGAATATTAAAAATTTCATAGCCAATTTAAGACATTAACTCCGTGCGCAGGGGGACTCGTGCCGACCTAAATAAATTTTCGATAAATTTTCTCTTCAATACATTGCCGCCCGCTATTTCCTCCCGTCTCTCGTTACCACGCTGTCAAGCCCACCAGGCAGTAATAAATTGCGCCCGATGCGAAATGAGTTTAATACGTATTGACTGGTTATCTTCCCTCAAACGAAACTCGTTTTATTCGTTTCCGCTTTCATCGCCGCGCTTGTCGTGTCATCGCAGCCGGTGCGCTTTCCTGTCTTCGCGATCGTTCGGGCGGGCATCACACTGAAGGGAGTAAACGTTTCAGGAAGTATCGTTAAATGGTTTGACCCAATGCAATTGCGCAGGTTGGCAAGTTAACCGGCTCTACTAAACTTACTTGTCCACGCTCTCGGTGCCTATCGCCTTAGGGGACATACGCTCTCGACAAACTTATCGGGATTGGAAGTTAAGGATGGTTACGACAAAGTATAGCCGTTACCCTCATCTTACACGGTGGTCGCACAGTAAGTGAAGAGACCATCCCGGTGATCACTCGATAGTTTTATACGGACTATGAGGATCTATTACAACTTTCCGAAGATTACACCGTGAAACCTCAATAAATGATTTTATCAACTTCTTCAAATGTGAATTAAAAGATCTAACGTCTGCTTTCTTTAATATATAAATTTATAAAATTTCGCAATTTATAAAAAAAACTTTTCAATAGTTATATATAAATTGAAACTTCTCAGAACGCATTTTTTTGAGAATAATTGTACTAGTTTCGAGTTATTTAGCAATCAAGTGCTTAATTTACATCTGTGAATAGTATAAATATGTCAGAATGACAGCCATTTCATTTCGCGAATCGAATAATTCCAATAACGGAAAGCCGTGATATATAAGCCATTTTATTAATATTAATATTTCGTGTCTTTCATATAGCATACGTTTGATGCCAGGAATGGCGTATAAAGTGTCATACGCAATTATCGTATTTGGTAATTAGTGCGCGTGCAATCGCGATTAATCACGTTTCCGCGAATATTGCGCAAAACATGCGAACATCAAAAAGCTTAATTTAAAAGGAGAAGTAGTTTGGAGAATACGGCAAAGCAACCAAAAAAGAAATTTCTTCTTTATATAAAATATTTACATAAATTTCGTCAACAAAATTTCAGATTTTCCAGAATTTTATTCAAAATTCCAGATGAAATTAGAAAATTTTTTAATGCAGTTTTGTCATCAAAAAGAAAGTTATTTTTAAATTTTGAAGCTTTTTAGTACTTTTTAAATATTTATATTAAAAGTATGAATATTAAAAATGTACTGAAAAGAAATAATATAAACTATAAATATAGCATATAACAATTAATCGACGATACACAAATTCAATTCAATAAAAGTACGGAATTCGATAGGTGATTAAATACACAACATCAATTTAGAGTGATGTATTGTCTTCTATTGTTATTAATTTTTTTTTTTTTTAATAAAAACTCAGAAGAATGTGGACATATATTTCACATTTACTGATATCTGATTGCTTTTTTATTATTAAAAAAAATGATCAAAGAAACAATTTTGTCAGAAAAAAGATTAAATTTAAATTTAAAACCGAAATTTCAAAAATTTTCTCGAGTATTAATAAAATTTTATAAAAATTCATAATTTTTAAAACTAAAACGCAACGACTGATAATGTATCATTATCGTTTTTATGTGTACATGAATAAATTTCATTGATTTTATCTTAATAAACTTGACTGCTCTTTTTTCATGGCCAATTTATATTATTTATTGCTTTGTATACAACGAGCTTGAATTCTATAGATTTGAACGATCGTTTATACAGGACTTTCGCAGGATCTATGGAACCGTAGTTCGTGTAGCAATAACGTATCTCAAGATTTAACGACCGGGATACATACCTGTCGGAACCGAGTATAGGAGACATTAAATTTAATAAATTCTACATAGCACCCCTTAATTTATCTATAACCTTCGCGATTGGATAGTTCTCGCCGTAATGGACTCTAAAATTTTATTATGTAGGATATTAATAACTCTGACGCTATTGCCCGCAGATTGGATCTAGGCACAAAGAATTATTGCGACATCTATCTCCCAACTATTCCCCCCTCCTCTCGGAGCTAAGTATATTGCAATTAATCACGTTGATATGAGAGGTTGATCGAGGCACACAACCAGGTAATCTTGTTTAATTTTTCATTATTGCCTTAGTTTACGTTGTATCGCGACGTCACGTCGTAACATTGTCATCCTGTAAGCGATGTAATGCCGAAACTTTCCATTAAAATTTATAATAGCTATACCTTTGCTACAGAATCGGAAACTAGGGTATGGTAAACGAGGCACTTACCTCATGTGAAAAATTTGAAAGAGCGAAAAAATGGCAATATAAATTTGAAGCATCTAGATATTATTGAAATTTATTCTGAAATGGAGTTTTAAACAGTAATATCAATGTGATATCAAAAATATTATTTCGGTAGTTGTTTTCATGTAAAAGAAATTTTAGTAAATTAAAGTTAAAGAAAATTTATGATTATTACCAAGACAAAGAGATTATCAAATATAGAAATTTTTTTAATTGAAAATAATGGACAATTGTGCGACTATCAGCATAAACAAAATTACATTTTTTAATATAAAAATCTTTTATGGATTTTTACAAAAATTAATATTATCTATGTAAATGTCATTTATACCTGTATCTATCCGTATTATATCTGTATAGATATCAGTGCATTAATACATTAATATCACTGTTAATATTATACATTTTATTATATTTTATACGTCGTAAAAGAAATTTTTTCTGACTAAAGCCATTTTTTTCTTTTGCCTCGGGCAAAAGAAATATCTAGTCTCGGCTCTGCTCTGTGATACATCTTTTTATTACATTTTTGCTCTAAACTGACAATTTTTCCCCTATGCGACATGTCGCCATGCCCATCATTCCTTTAATAAACATTTTACGGTACTCGCATAATTAATAAATAAAAGCAGAATTGCTATGTTCTCGTGGTGGAACTTTTGAACAAGAATTCAACTAATTTTCACAAAGCACTGCGTCCCCGCGAACTTTTAAATTGCATGATTCCGAATGTTGAATATTAACGCAGGAAGCACAACCCGAAAGCAGTTTTAACTTTTGCGAGAGCGCCGAGTGATTTCCGCGTCGGGCGCCGATTTTATATTTTAATGCAAACAGTTTGTTCGCTCTTAATGCGAAAATTTCGCGAATTAGATTTTCGTTATTTACGCAGTCCAAATTGCCTTTCGCTAAGCTAACCGCAAAATTTTGCATAAGAATTGAAAAGTAATTAGCGGTAGAAGGCGCAAATCCGCTTAATGAGCGACTTAGTCACGGGTTATGTCCCGATGTTACCTGTCCGCATATAAGTGCTGGCTCGCCATACTTTTATAACAAACAAATGACCACGTATGGCACACTGGCTTAATGTCGCTTTAAAATTAGATTTACCTTTAGAGAATTACGTTGTAATTGAAAATTATGAGTTACCGATGACTATATTATATTTTCCGATCGTTAAAACAGTTTAAATAGTAATAAACTTTTTCTAACTGCCTTTTCTGTAATATTTTAATTTTTACATGTTAAACATGTCCTGAAATCTGTATGAACAAAATCTTAAATTTAATTAAAAAATAAGAGAAAAGTAATTAGTATCTATTATTTTTAATTTCTATCTACAATTTTTTATAATTCTCATTTGATATAAAAATATCGGTATTGATAAAAGTATTGTTCTTTTCCGTCGCTAATATCTGTGTACCATACATATGTAAAGCTACATGAATACATATGTGAAAGAGTATTGTTCAGGATTACTTTATCATTCTATCGCGGTACAATTTTATATCACGCTCGACGTCGATCCAGAGGTACCAAGTGAATTTCAACATTTCGCTTCGATGGAGGCATGGTTACACGTCTATCGATCGAAGCCGACCCATCGTAATGCAGCCTGACGCGTACTGGCTGAAATTGAATTCGTGCTTGTACACCGGGACAAAGGCTGGCCGATCCCAATCGTATCAAGCCTGGTTCCTACGAAACAATAGTCGCGATTATCTGTCACAAATCTTCGTTTCGGCCCTTGTTAGATGCTCGGCGTTTCCCGTGGATATTTACGCCCGGCCGCGATGACAAGCGCCATAATTCGCAATCACCGTACATCCCCGGGAGATGATCCCACGATGGCGCAAAACGCGTTATCGAAACGAAGCATTCGTCCGCATAGTGGAATCATGCCGATTGCATCGTTGCAGTATAAATTAACCGCCGGAATCGCGAATCGCGCTCCGCGCGCGCGAACAGGAGGGAGAGAAAGATAACATTCCCAAAATTCTCTTCTCTTCTCCGACCTAAAATATCGATGCGTGCACGCCAGACCGATGAATGATGAAAAAAGTTCTAATCTCTCGCGTAATTGGTTCCCATGATGCATGCGGGCGAATTAATTTTCCCCGGTAGTTTCTCCGGTAATTTTCTGTGAACTGCATTTTGAAGTTAACCGAGAAGAGCACGTATCACTGCGCCCTGTGATGAAAAATAGCATATAAAATTACATATATAATGTGTATAAAGATCATGTAATTTATAGTAGAAATATATAAAATTTTTTAATATTTTTATCTTTAAAATAATTTTTAAATGTAATTTTTCCGCCTACTACAAAGATGTATTTGCACAATTAAGAGATAAAAATAATAACAATTAGAGATAAAAATAATAAAAAATTTATATACTCCACTATAAATTGTATAATTTTATAAATATTATTTATGTAATTTTACATGATTTTTTAGTGTTTAAAATTCTCCCTCTTTCTCTCTTTTTTACTCTGCAAAAGTTTGCGTAATTGCAATTAGAATAGATAATTAGGATCATTAATAGTGCGCTCATTAGCGCATATTATGAACATTTGATTTGCTCGGGAACAAGGAAAGAGCCGAAAAGAATATTCGTTATCGTCCCTCACGAAAAGTAAAAATGGAAATGGCAAGTCTGAAGGGCAATAATCGAGCGGCAAAGATTTTGGTCACTAGGGAATAACCGACCATAATCTTCCTTTGATGAACACCGTCGTCCTTCATTCAGCCCTGTCGAAATTGACAGAGAAAAGACGCTTTCCAGGGGGAAGAATAATACGGGTTGTCATTGAATGATGGCCACCGTGCTCTTCGGTGCATAAACACGGCATTGGCAGTATAATATCCCCATCCATGACTTGTAAATACGGAAAATCCGAAATTGCTTTATATTTTCCTGAATTTAAAAAAAAGATCAAGTAATATTAAACATAGCCATTACGCAAATATGGCAGTTCACAGATATTTTACGGAGGTACGGAATGTTTCCTTCATTTGGCAAACATCCGTTACATCTCGTATCGCATTCCCAATTATTTTAAATGGCATTCTGTGAACGCAAAGAGTCTCATATTATACCGAGTCTCCTTTCTCCTGCGAATATACGCGCTGAAATTCTATCACGGATACTATTCGCACACTGACAACTGACTCCGCAAACTAATATCTACCAGAGGGAAAGTTCGTGATCCGTGGAGCACGTGCAAGAAAATGCGACTTCTCTAGTTTTGCCCTCCATATCTCTTCTTTTTTCTCGAGCATTATTACCGATGTAAAGTTTGAACTTATCTTCGCGAGACTGGCGAATAGTCACGCCGGAGTAGAGGAAAAAGAAGGGGCAAGAATCTCTCTTAGAAGTCGTCGACAGTATCTATCGAAGTCGTATCACACAAGCTTGATAACGACGAGATTAGCACGTGGCACTGAGCAGGCCAATTAACGCCGCCAACTCCTAATCCGTACGTCACTCGGTTGAAGGAATCGCTTCTTCGCGGCTTCGCAGACGGAATTAATTAAGACGATCTCGGGGTCCTGGGGTCGTGCTCCAAGCTTCTCAGCTCAGCCAGGGACGGACTAGCGTGTGTATAGGCGTTGTGTGCAGGCGCGTGCGCGTGCACGTAATGCAAATCAGCCGGAGGCAACCGGTGGAAATAGTGATTGGATTTGTTCGCTTAGGTAGAAACGGTAAGCCCTCACCCCGACGGGAAAATCCGTGGATGGGAGCGTCGATGCGGAGGGGGGCGGGATGGGGGATGGAGCTTTCTCAAATTGAGAAGAGCTCAAGCATATCACCAGTGATAATTATCCTGTCGGCGGTACGCGAGTAGAAACTGCAACCATGTCTCGAGGGTGTAGACAACGTCTTATGTTGCCGCGCGTACATTAAGGGTGTCCAAGAACTATGTAGATGCAAAGCGTTCTGAGCGATAACCGCGAAAGGCAGCACTCAGTATCAAGAGTCAGGATTGTCTCAAGCTGATTTGCGTGTGCCTTGAAATACCGTCGCTATAATTAGCGAAGTTATGCCAGGATAAGTAATAGATACACGTATATTGTACTCTACATATATAGTAGAGTACGCAGAGTTTGGAGCACCCGGCAGCTCGTCGAGGTACACCGACGAATCAAGCGAGAACGAATAGAAATTCGAACAGATAGAAATTCATATTATATTGTGTGTTTGTTATTTTGAAATTTTATCGACAAACGTTAATTGTTTAGCAGTTGTTCGGATTTCATCGTGGTGTATTTATTCGCTTTGTTTAATCAGAGACGACTAAAAATAACGAATGGAACGAATAGAGAAATCAGTTCAATTTGTGATCATTAATCTTTAATGCTGAATGAAAAATGTAGTATGTGTTGGCGAGCACAAACGTGTTAATGTACAAACACACATTATTTATAACGACTCAATCGTATAGATGTATATATGTAATTAGTAAACTTTGTATATCTATGTATGCACTTTTACATATGTATATTGACGTCCTCGGAGTTGCTGGTCCTTTGTTCTGGTGGACTGATTTAAGCTTCTTGGCTATATATTCCGCCTAATTACAGAAGTTTGTTTAGCAGACTTGGCACGATAGCAGTCATAATCCAAGCGGAACAGGATGCGCACAGTTGGCGGTGCTCTTTATGCGCTCAGATTTTATGAGAGTCAAACTATTAGAGCGAGATACGTCGCGAATTCTCCCTCCCTTTGCCAAAATTATTTCTATGTACACAACACAGAAGCATTTTATTGTATTAATCAAAAGCTTATTAAGCTGGAAATCTAACGCCTCGAAGTTTCTATTATCAACAATAGAAACTTGAAGAAAGAGTAACGAAATTCTAATGTAGACAGTTGATTAATAGTATTCGGCTATTTTTGATTCTGAATACATTTAAATAAAAATAAGTTTTTTTTATTTTTACATGAAGATTCCAAGAAATAATGTCATAAATAATTTGGTTCTTATTTCGTTAACATACGGTTTCGTCACGTTTCGGTTTAAAGTTTAATTTCTAAAAAAAGCTATAGAGACAATACTCGGAATTATTCCACACATATGATCTTTATGTAACATACGTACATTCATTGAAACATTACCGAGATAACGAAGATAATATTGCGTATGTAACCATATCCGGTGATATTAGTGGCGCGGATCTGTAAAGTGATTAGAACATAATACCAATCCTGTTCCGTCCTCATAACTGTTCAACAATTCCTGCATTCCCAGAGATGCAGAGTTAATATAAAATTCACGTTAAATTGGAACTACCACGCATGTCCACTCGCGTTTTATTATTTATGATTCCTAGTCGTTTGTTATTCCATCACGTTACCTCAAATCTTGACGTTCTTGATTACTTGTGGGAGGCAGGGACAAAGACTAAAAAATGAAATAGATGATAACGACAATATGACAAAAATTAATGAAGTGTTAATTATACACATCGTTGTGTACATGAAAAAAATTATTGAGCAATATAAAAACGATTATTTTATTGTGCAAGCTTTTTTAATAATTTTTTAAAATGTTATTTTTCAAGCTAAGAATACAAATCATAATTATTTCAGTTGATTGATTTACATTACTATTCGAACATTTGTGAGCTTCAAGCTATTGAAATGTATCTGAAAAATTCTACTTTGTATGCTTTTCACCTACGTATTTCCTGAGGAAGTATGTACCAGGTAGAAGAGGAGTAAATCTACGAATAAAATGGCAACATTCTGTATTCCGCAGTATTGTGAATAACCTTTTGCCATCTCCTACGTAATCTAAGTCAGCGTTTATTTCCCTTCGTCCGCACACAATTTGCCTTCTCTCGAAGACTTTCGTCATCCTTAAGGTATGCAATCGGTCGTTTAAATTCAATTGTTCGGGTTCAAAGACTGCACCGGAATGTCTTTTTATGTCGATAAAGACCGCGGCAGTCTCAAAACGCTCGAGGTGATATTTACGTATCATTGCGAGACGCTCCATCGAGAATTGGCCGTACGACACGTTCCTTGGGGACATTAATAATCGCGAGCTTTTTCGCGGAGTCTGTTGTCCCAAGAGTTTCGTCAGACATCTTCTGTGGACACAACAAGCTTTCGTAGGGAACTCAATTATCGGGAGGAACTTCTAAATCCGGAGCACTAATGCTTTCAGGTCCGCGTTCCCATCTTTCTTTAGTTCCTCTGCCAGTTGTATTCTCTCAGCCAATACGAAAAGAGCTCAGACGCGGAAAGTCGAACAAGAAAAAAGGGATTATCCGTTATCTCCCCTACGTGCTGTTATTAACTAAAAGTTTAATTGCCTCGGCCGTTAAGGTTTTCTACGTGATAGTGGGACATTTATTTCTGAAATAACACGAAAGCGATCGATATAATTTTATTGACATAAAATATTCGTCAATTCTGTAATCTTAAACTCGAGTTTATCGAACAGTATAGAAGAGACAGACATAAAAAAGAGTAAAGGAAACAGTATAACTTTATTAAAGAAATTGTGAATAAAACGATAAAGTTTTTAAAAATATAATTAGAATAAATTAAGAAAGATTTTTATATATTTTAGATATTTTAGGTTCAAGAGTTTTAACGTTTTATTACGTTTATTGACAGTCAGTCTTGTTTAAACTATTTATGTAAGTGCCTAAAGTGCCTAGAGAAATATATCGAATGACAAACTTCGACAAATCGCTCACCAAACATTTGCGATAAGTTTACTTGTGATCACAGTCGATATTTGTATAACGCTTAAGGTGAAGATTATTAAAGCTCGGCTGAAGTCTCATAATGAGACTTCAAATGATTGACAGTTTAATAAAATGAAAAATTTGTATTTAAGACTATGATTTGTATATTTACAAAATTTGCAAATTTTGTAGATATAAAAGAAAATGGGGTGGAATCAAATATTATACTATGAATAAGCATTTTTGCAAGACATGTTGTTTTCTTGTATCAACCTATATCGAAAAATTTTAATATCGTAAGCTTATTCGTTTTTTATCGAACTATATTTGTTTCAAATATAATTTTCTATAGTTGTTTACAACATCCATTATTAAAACAAAGTATAATAGATGAATACATGGTATATGTATTTCCCAAATGAATGTCAATTTTCTCAGTATATATAACCAGGCTCTTTGCATACGAAAGCGCTGAATATGATCACCGAATTCAATGGTAATGCCAGGAGCTAACGTGTAGATTCAGTCTTCATTCAGGTATTTGAGGAAAGTCGAATGAACAACGAGCCAGGAAATCCGAACGGACTTGCTCTTCCTTCGCGCAAACGATTTGCAATTCGAAACGGTCTTTATCTTTACGTATTCTTTGTTCTCAGAAATGTAATGTCTAACGTCATTTATATCTCTACTTACAATCACTCATGTGATGAAACGCACAACTTCCAATTGTATGCCATACATTTGTTTATAAAGTTTCTTCATAAGAATATATAAAATAAAATACTAATTATTAGATATTATTTCAAGTTTAGATGCACTCGGAAAATCATTGCTTTTCTTAGTTCCTATATTTATAATTAGCGTAACTAATTCCGAAGTTTTTAATCGTCGTAATTCTATCATAATATAGCAAAGTGAAAAGTCAATTCTCGACCCTTCAAAGTTTTGTTGGTGTTGTGTAATGACGTAATGAACGGCCAACATCATATTTTCCCTTGTATATACGAGACTTCGATTAATTTACGGTCCCCGCACAACGAAGAAAAATATAAAATCGCGGTTATTTATATCGCGCTTGACCCCACGGATTTATTCTCTGCTTGCAGCAGTGCTTCTGAATGCAGATGTGATAACTAACGAGTGGTACACCGTGCTTTTCATCCACATTACTTGGTACCGCGGTTACTCGGCGCCATGCAGCTCGTTCTTTCTGGCTGACAGCAATGCTAATTTCCACTGACACAACAAACGTTTTAACAAGAATTACCATAACTCTTTGGTTACAATATATAATAATTACATGCAAATATAAACAATTACTTGGTCAGTAGCATCGCCGCTGTTAATGCCGCTACATTTACGAGTTTTTATGAGGCATAAACAAGATGCTTACTGCATTGTTTTAATAAAATAGATGTAATACTTATACACGTATCATATATTCTACACATTTTTCATTAATTATTACACAATAAAGCTAAATAATGTGCAATTTGTTAATTCACTTTCAAAATATAACAACAAAGAATTCTTATGTAGAATGAATAAAGATCATGGAGAATAATTAATGCAATACTTTCTCAAGATATTCAGATCACAAAGCGACATTGCTGTCAGTGCATTTGCATTTTTAATAAACTCATCGAAGCGATAATAAATTCCCGGAAAGTGCGATAAGATATAATATAGATTATTATAAAGAAAAAAGTGAAATTTAATTGTGCCGTCGTATTTGAATAGCATTAAATTTACATCTTTTTTTTTAAACGGAGTAATTATATACTGTATATAATGATGCGATCGTTAAAAGAAAACGAGCTTCGTTAGAGATACCTTTTATACATCTTTTGTAATATTTTCCGAGCATCATTTGTAAAGTAATAAAATATTAAAATATCTATAATATCACTTTTATCTTTTATAATAATGAAATGTAATCTGAAAGATATATATAGGTTGAAACGATACTGCAGAAACTCTCGGGAAATATTCACGCTCTTCGTGAATACACAACGAAAGACGTGGGCTGATATGGCTCTTTCGTCTTCGGCAATATTAGAACGATATTTTTCGCGTCGCGTACTTAGAGTTGCGCATACATTTTGGAAATGCATGGCATTTTGGTTTGGTTAAAATGAAGGTAGCTTACAGCACTACTGGGAGGTTCTGGCGTAGACAGGATTACAGAATATCCGTATTGAAACCGGTTCAATATCCAATGCGCAATTACATAACTTGGGAATGAGCCCTAGCGGACTGTCGCATTCGAATTTGCAGCGATGAACATGAAACACTATAATATCGCTACGAGCAAAGTAGACGTTGTAATCCACTGTTTCTCGTTTCGCATTCTGTTTATTGATATTATCTTCAGCACGAAACAAGGTTTGCGCAGTATGAGCATACAGATAGTACATACACTGAAAAAAAAGCAATATATCCAATAAGATATGTAATTGCGGGCTGCCAACTACAGATATACTCAATACAATAATATATGCTATTGCAGTATCAACATTGTACTTGCATTAACAGTAAATATTATTGCATTGAGTATTTTATGTAGTTGGCAGCCCGCAATTACATTTTATTGGTTATATCACCTTTTCTGTGTACAGATCTTTTCTTTCCTCGACAATGAGTCAATTGTCAAAAGTTGGGAAAAAGCTTTATTATTTATCAAAGCTTATTTGAGCTTTTAACGATGGCATTTCTGAAACTACCGGAAATAAACCTGAATCAAGTCTGAAATTTTAAATAGATATAGTTGGATAGGTTTATTAAAAACAAACAGCTTTTGTTTGAACTGTTTTCTATCATTTACGAATTTCGAGAAAAAATAAGGAAACTGTGAATAAAGTATCGAGTAGACAAAAATATTTGTAAATAAAATTTTCAATATTTACAAGCACATGCTTGTGTATAAGCTTGCATTTTTCTTTAACGTGCTTGTTGTGTATCATACGAGTAGTAGTAGTTTGATACATCCCGTAATTTAAAGTGAGTTGGTTTAGGATACATAATAATTAAATCACGAAACTGGAATAACCGACGAGTTTTCGTATCTGCGCATATCTGTTTTAATTTCACGAAACTTTCGGTAATGGAGCCCGACATTTTTCATTTTTTGAAGGACACCCCCCCAAATGGATGGACGGGTAAACGGACGGGTGCATCTCGATTATTGCCGCAGCCGCGAGTGGAAAAATATCAGAGTTTCAAACCCGACGCGTAAACTGCTGGGAAAAAAATGTTTCCATCTGCAAACGAAATGAAGGGGCAATCTTTTCGCTGATACAACCCCCGGTCTATCGATCATCGAGCTTCTGTCACTCGCAACGTGCAGCGTACGTGACACCCGGCTGCAACAATAGGGCAACCACCTGCGTCAAATCGGCGTGACATTTTCGAATGCACGTTGGAAACCTAAAGGCAGATTAGCGAAAGCGCGATGGAAATAGGGGGAGGGAAAGGGAGAAGAGGGGAGGTGATGTCGGGGGTGGACGGCGGGACATATTGTTCCGCTGTAATCTATTGTTTAATACATCAACCGTGATACTCCGGTCTTTTTGGTCTGCTTCGTTTCTGATCGGTAGTCGTGTTGACACAGAATATTGTCGCCGGGAAAATGATTGTCAGCAAGCAAAATCAACTTCATAAAATATTTGCCTCTAAATTTTACAATTATTTGCAGCTAGTCAGCAAGCAAACAGGTCAGCACGTTCTGTCAGCTTCATCCAGTGTTTCCTATTTTTTTTAAACACTCTATCTCTAACGCGTAACAAGTTTCCACAGTCTATCTTGTTGATTCTATGTTGACTATGTCGAATCTGAATTAAACGGAACGGGGAAAATTTCATTCGTTTGCACAAAGACGAAAATTTTCTGTTAGTTATCGGGAGTAGAAAAAGAGAGAAAAAATAAATTTGCTGTTTTTTTTGTGTGTGTTACCAGAAACAACCTCGAAAGTTACTTTGCGAGATCATTTCAATCTGTAGCGGCTAAACTTTGGAATTGTTATAACTTTTGGATTTGCTGGATATTAAAATTGTTAGGATAAGAAATTGTGTTATATCGTTGTTACGTGACCCAGAGCGTTCGGTTGTGACGACCCGAATAATGTACTCGCACGGGTAAATAAAATTTGTTGACGTCACCGTGACGTACTCTCTCTTCCACAGCGCGAGAGCTAGCAACCGGAGTGCAATCGGAGGAAGGAAGATCTGGATATAGCTGGGAAAACGGGGGGGGGGGGAAGGAAAGGAAAAAGCAAATGGCGGAAGAGCGATGAGAGAGTGTAGTGTGTGGGAAAGGCGAGGAGGGAAACGAGATGAGGGTTTCTGAGGAAGGAACGTTGGAGTACGAGTCTCGGGCTTGTCGATACCAGATGCACGTTAACTGAAGGTATCGACCTGGTTTAAATATTCCCATCAACCGCCACAAGTCCCTCTTCAATAATTCATTTGGAAAACGTCATCGTATACGCCCGGTTATAATAATGAGGGCGGCACTGGTGGACGAGAGAGTGTCGCTATCATTTACCTCGACACTATGTCTGTCAATTTAATCACGCGCGAGTACGACGTCGACAGAGTCATTATTTCCTTCATCTGAGATTGCACTTTCGGAAAGGACTCGTCAAACTCGTTGTACGTCTCAAGGTTCTTGCTCCTCAGTTAAGATATAAAATTTAATTTAAAGAGTTCGCCTTTATTGGCGTACTCGGGACGTGCGCGATATCCGACAGTTTCTATGTTCTTTACGGAATTCCTTTCAGGCTCCTGCATCTATGGCGTTTGCAGTAGAGTTACCCTACGTTCTCACGTAGCCATCCTTCTCTCCCGGCTCCTTTGTCGTCCGCTCCGCGATCTTTAATTACGACATGCCATCGCGTTTGCTCCTCTTACATTTTCATTTTTCACGTCCGTACTCGAACGCGTCGTAAGTTTTAACGACGAAAGTTAAACCGCCACTGTAACCGGCATCGGAATTCACCGCTCGTGAATATTCCGAACGTTTATTGGTCTTCTTCAACTTTTCCGAGCATCTACTTTTCGGAACATCTTGTGTAATTAATTGAGTAACTCATCATTAAGCGGAATATGATTAACAGTCCTAATTTTCGCTTTTCTATGAGATAAATCTCTGTCGTATGTACAGGGGAAAAGTAGTCATTATCTCGCTTTTGTCACGTTCCCCGCCGTGTCGGTTTTTGCGAAAATTTATTGCCAACGATCGGTTGTTGTTTGTTACCGATTTCGAACGGGTGCGCTCCTCATATCTCTCCCCGCGGATACTTCTTTTCCCATTGATACTGTTTTATTGCCCGTGAACACGAAGCTTTCAAACATTTTCTCCACCCCCTATCTTGACCAGTCCTCTTCCGCTATATTTCTCGATTGGGGCAGAGAGCTTGAAAATATATCGATTATATCTTTAAGTTTGCCTCACGGCGCCACGCGGGGAGGACCTTCCCTCTTATTTTCCGCGAACCGCTCGACCGTGAATAAAACCGTTCGTCTGGGTCTAGCCGTCCTTCGATCCGGGTGAGTAGAGTTCGTCGCCAAGTAGGTGAAAACAATGGTCCGCCCGACGAGCTTTCTTATAGAGAAATCGCGGGGAGAGCAAGACTTCCGTAGGACAGACGGGCGAGAAAAAGATAAGACGCCGGCCTAACCCGAGCTACGCTTAGGGAAGTCCGAAGACTCGCGTTACTTACTTTTAATTCTGTTTCTCTCCCCGAGAGTTTGGGAAAGTTTCTCCCGATCTCGTCCAAGTTTTAAGCCCGACGCGATTACGCTCCGAAACGAACTCATTCGATATGTATAGGACGGCACGCGCAACATGATCGATGCGCTTAATGAGTCAATCCGTTGAAAAATTATCAGGCCCAATTTTCCCTTCCTTGACAAGCTCGAGAAATATAGATGTAAAATTTATTACTTGTCATATAAGATATACATATATACTTTCCATTAGAATGATTGATACAATAATTGTGTTGAAACAACTCTCAATTTTTTTTTTAACGATTTTTTTCTTCTAGAAATTTGAATATTTGGAAATATATTGTGAATGCACGATAGCAGGGACGCTATTAATCACTGCCCACCGAAATTTCCCCGAGTATTGTCCGGCATACCGTTCCTCGTTGGCTCTCTTCCAGATATTTCAATATCCACGGTCTTTCGAAAGGGGAAGGTCTCTTCGACGGACTCGACGAGTCTTTTCAGGACACGCCGATTGTAGCGCGGAAATGCGAATCACAACATAGACGAAAGGGGAAAAAAAAATCAAACGCATTGTTCGAACCGCGCAACATCGCCAGGAGCAGAAAGCGAACGGGACGACGGAGTATTCGCACAATCGTTCTCTCATTCCTTTTGACTTTTATTATCGCAACTCTCCATTCCCCGTGGAAATCATGCGCCTCCTTCCGCAGGCTCTCGTTCCGCATCTTTCTCTCTTCTGTTTTTCGCCCCGATGATTAGAATATATCAACGCTTACCCTGGAAAGTAGCTTCTATTTGCATTTGCCGCTAGCGCAATTTCATGTTTTCACCGTTGTTCCCCTGCATATATACGTATACGTTCTTTCACGACCGTTCTCGCGTAAATTGGCCGTATTTTGTCAGCCGAGGCATTAGCGGAATGCGTTCTTGCATGCGAAAATCAATATAAAAGACATCGTTGCCACTCATAAATCCGCTAATGAGTATTATACATGTCGGAATTCTGTTATTTCACTTTGTTCGCTCGACTACAACGCGCGTTTTCTCTTTCACGTCGCTCGACGAGGCTTGCCGTTGCCGCTGTTGACTCCCCGTTCGTATGTGAAAGTCGTAAAAATTCGAAAATGCCGTTTGTAACTTGCGGAATGGACGGCTACCAACGAGAGCTGTACGTGGCCACGTCGTTCGTAAATCGTGTGTCCGCGTTTCCACGAAAATTCTCGTGCGCTTGCGAATACGTACGAAAATCGTAAAATGTTCTTGAAATTTCGCACATACTGATAAACCGATGATTACATTTTTTCTTTCGTAATTTTTATCAACATTTATCTTTCTTTTATCACCGATTACGAATCTAAAGTCAAATTTTAAGAAATTTAAAAAAACCAATCCAGAGATAAATCTTTTATAGCAGTAATCATTTTTGCTAAATTTATATTTTTGAAGCTTTTCAAGCTTGACAAATTTTTGGTGCTAGATCTAAAAAAAAATTACAGCCTCTTTAATTTTATTAATTTACATACCATCTACTTAATTCGAAAAAAATCTATTTTAATTTATTTATAACTAAAAGCATTTTTTTTTGCTTTATTGATTAGAATTACTATGAAAATAAGAGTTTGGGTTTTCATAAATATAAATTATATCAATATGTATATATTAGTAATTAAATGTTAAAGAAATATTAAAAAGATTGAAAAAAGTAGAGTGTATGTATTCGATTGCCTCTGTAAGGATTGACGTCATAGTTGGGAAAAGGATCACAATTAGGCGTACTAATTCTAAGCTCTAAACGCTCTAATAAGTATCATTGAAGTCCGTCCCACAAACCACAGTTCTTCTGTACGATTGAACATACACATCCCATTGCCGATCGCCAAACATTGAGAATGCTGAATATTTAGATAATGAAACACCGAGAGAGCTTTGTATTATCGACTGCAATGAAACTCCTTTGAAAACCTTTGTGATCATAATTACAAATTTTCGATACAAGCACCGTGCTCGTTTTGCCTCAGAGCACAGCGTCCGATTGTGCTTGGATTTTAATGAATTCAATGCAATACGCATATTGGATTTAGCGTTTATATTTTCTCTTTGAAGACATTATAATCCTTTGATTAATTCACGTTTGCAGATTAGTTTATGTGTACTAGATTAAGAATGTAAAAAACAAATAAATATAAATATTTATATGAACATTTATATAAAGTTTTAGAGATACTATATATATTTAAAGTGCAACTTTTTATTTATTAATTAATAATATCTATAAGAGAAAAAAATGATGGATATGATGGATGATATAAATATAAAGAACAAAAGATTGATATATATATATATATATATATATATATATATATATATATATATACACGCAGAATATACATTTTGTTGCGTAAAATCATGTTTATAATTGGATGAGATTTACTGTTAGTTTGATTTCTCTCGCTTTGAAGAATTTAAAATATATGATAGCGAAAAGCTTTTCAAAAAATTATTCGATTAACTTTATATCGGTAATTGTAGGTGAATTTTGATTGAAATGTAATTATAAATTAATTGTATATATATATATATATATATATATATATATATATATATATACAAGTTTTTCAACTATCTAAGAAATCTTTTTTTACTGTTTTTCAAAAATCGAAATTTAGGAATTCTATTACCTTCCAATGTTAAGGATTCACAAATTGATCAAGCATTCTTACCTTCACAAGGACTTTGTACAACTCTGCTAATGTTAAAAGCACGGTTGTAGGTACCTACCGTATCGCCGAAGCAAACTTACCTTTTGTGCTGAAGATGTAGGATACGATCCCCCTATTGCCATTGCCAAGATATCTTGTTTATAAAAATAAAATTATATTTATATAATATGATTAAAAGAGGAATGATTAGAGCGTGTAAGAAAGCAATTGTTTATTAAACTTAATAGAAAATAATAGGAAATTGGTAGGAAGTTGGCAGGAACCATCCTGTTTTACCAACATGAATCTGGTAATAGTTGTGAATAAAACCAAGAGCGTGCAACAGAGGGTGCGAGTTGCAGCTTCACGGGAGCTGCATTCGAGAATTCCCCAGGACGGGAGCGTAACACGTGCACTTGGTGGTCGAAGCAGCGTGGTTGACGTTGTATCGACGTGTATATACAGATAGCTTTCTGGATGCTAATGGATATACATACCGGATTATACCATTGCCTAAACTAAATTTGCACTTGCCTGATGATGCTTCCAAGTACGTACTCGGCATAAATTTTAACCTCTAATGATACTGTGTATATAATTGATACTATGACGAATTATAATTCTCTAAATACTAATTCTTTAGAAATTATTTATAAGTTTAAAAGATTTTAAAGGCAATCACACATATAGATTCTTGTGAATAAGAAAATAAGATATGAATCTCTCTAACAAAAAATTAAAAAATATGTTTTATATTCACGCATTTTTTTAATTCTGAATGGGTTTCAGATCTCACAGTAATCAATTTTCGTATCCCTCGTGTCCGACTGGTTCTTTCAAACTTATGCGGCTTACAACAGCTAATCGAAAAAAAACCCTCGAGGATAAGTGACCGTAAGCACGTGAGTACTTTCTACTTGTCCTCTATATCCGATAATCCTGATTGTATCCTGATTCAACACGAATGATGTGAGTACCTAATGTCGAGTAGCGTCACGAAGTCGTTACGTCAAGTGCAAGGATCTCGACAGCCTCGGAAATTATTGTCCCCGCTATAACGTCGGATCTACTGCGCTACTTCTTTAACCGGCAATAGCTGTCTCGAGCAAAGGAGAGTGAGAAACCGCGAGCAATGACTTTGGTAATAATGTCGGGACGCATTATACTGGAAAGATAAACTGGGGGAGGAGGAGAAGGCAGCAATGATCTCCTCGTTTCTTTCGCGTATATCTCATTACCATAGGGATCTAGGCATAAAAGCATGTATATATATATATATATATATATATATATATATATATATATATATATATATACGCTTATCGCGCATCAAGCGAAGCAATACTTTCGCTGCGGTACTTTTGTACCGCCCCTGTCATCCGGATTTAGAGAACGGTAGGCGACGAAACAGAAGTAGGTCTCGATAAGCGCTTCGCCATTCAAATTCATTGTTGCAAAGTGAGTAATTGTTTTAATAAATAACGAAAACGAAAAAACGTTACAAAAAGTTAGAAATTACTTTGGAAATTTATATTACTGCTCTCTGAGCTCGGATTTCGTAATGAGTTACCGAGAATTATTAAATTATATATTAAAGTTACAGTGAGTTATTATAGAACTTTACGTTTTACCGTTCCCTCCGCAAAGGATTGCTTTATGTACTTGAAGGATATAATTTTTTAGATAGTATAAGACTTATCTGCGGATCGAAAGTATTTCATGAGCAATATCCTCGACATGTAATTGGCAATGACGGACGACATGCTCGACGAACAAATCAATTTTATGCACGACTGTTCGCGAAGCGTAATGCGAGGAGTTATGACTTTTTCGTGAGATGATCGTTACAACTTCAAGGTCCGCGGTTCGATGAAAAAGTTATAAATCATGCATGAAGCTAAAAATCAAAAACATAAATTTGAGAAACAGTAATGCATATTAAGTACGTTTACGTTAATTCGTCTATCTACAATTAAGTTAAATTTTTTAAAATATCTCTCTTGAATTAACAGCAATTTTTAGTTTAATTTTACTCAAAATAGAATCATTGGTGCACGAAAGAGATGCATTCTACTTTCCAATTCACGTAAAGAAAGTTTAATAACATTTCTTCTTAAACAGATGTAGCAAAAATGAGGATAGGAAAATGAAGGGGTTTAATCAAACAGAAAAATAAATACCCAAATAAAAAGTAAACTTTCAGATCGTTAGAATACACCACCACCGTTAATCCCTACGGGGAAAGATAAAAAGCGTACTTTGTCTGCGTCCAAGTGCAGTCACCCTGAGAAAAACGTAATTTATGTCTGACAGGATTTAATACTACAACGCTGTAAAACGAAATATTTCGAGGTTCACGTTACAGAAATCTACGGTGAAGCGTCGGCATTATTTTTATGCACATTGTCCCGTATTAATTTACAAGCATATAGGAAATGTAATCATGGGAATGTGCATATGTAGTATATCTTAGGTACATCGTGGAAATAATATCGCAACGGCACGATAATCCAGTAAATACCTGCTATTATCAAAATAACCAAATATAAAATGAATGTTTTAGATCAGCAAATAATATTCGGCCGTATTGCGACGCAATTTAAACGGAATAAATGAAAATGAAATTATCTGACAGCCAAACGATAGAAATATCAAATTACGGTAAATGGGCCATTTATGAGTATCGGATATTAATAAGTTAGCAGTAAATCGGAAGGAATAAAAATGTCGCATATTCAAATCGCGGACCGCAATTCGAAACTAATAAATTAAATCCTCATGATCAATATCTTATTATAATTAGCGTATAAAATATTATAAAGTGTGACATATATCTCGCAGTATATTAGGAAGGTACGAAAATAATTACCTTGTATGAAACAATATACCATGTTTATAATTTATTTTAAATCCGTTAGCTTTGGTAATTAGGTACATTTTCATTATATAAAAGTAGGTAAACGTAGAATCGATTACCGCGTAGTGTTATAATAATGAAAAATCTCTCCCGCTGCCGTAACAAATGGCTCGTTAGTGCCGAGTAATCTCGGCGATTCGATTGTTTCAGGTGGAATTTATTCGGGTTACTCGAGGAAGCCGACCACCCGCGATAAATTCCCGTTGTACGATACATGCCTCCGTGCTCTATAGATTTACCCGTGGCATAAATCTGCCGGAAGATCAAGTAAACGGGGCGAGGCTGGTTCCGCGTGTCTCAATTATCCGCCGAAAAACTATTGTTAGGATTATGCGGCTCGGCTCTCTCGCGTCGGGCTCCGCGCGAATTTTAATACACGAAAAACACGAATTTTTGTTTTCCGCGCGACGACAACTGTAATAAATTAACCCGAGAAGTACACATAATTCCCTCTTTTGTTTTTTATCCACGTGGCCGCGCGGTCGATAGACCCCACCTACTCGAGTAATTAAATGTCATTAAGCGCGTGTGTTGGGAATAAATATCGATTTTACGCTGGAGTCTGGCCCGTTGATATATACTCGAACATACACACGAGCACACACCCACACACTCTTTTTCTCTCTTTCTCTCTCATTCACTCTGACTACTGGTCATATGCAGGACCTTGGACGTTTTCTACAGTGGCAATCAATACGAGCACGACGCGATAGCGGAACGGAAGATTGCAGTTTCAACATTTCGTTTGAAGAAAAAATCGCAAACGTGGCGAAAAAATGATACGCGAAATATAAAGAGCGCGCTTTTTCAGCAAATTGCGAAATCTGTTGATATACAATATACATTTGCAATAAAGATGAGGTACCCTGAGTGTAATGCAAATAAATGATTCATTTTGCAGTCAAGTGAAACAGACACAACGTCGCAATAAAAGCGAAGGTATTGTTTCAGGAAACTATTCACGTAATTGTAACGCTTTGCACATGATTTATTTGGTTAATAGAATAGGATAACAGCAACACAACGAGAAAATATCTTAGGTTTAATTTTTAAGAAAATTGTTATTCACGAATCTATGAGAATTATAAATAGTAACATAAATAAAAAGAATAAATTTAAAAAATATATAACACGCTAGGAGAATTTAATGGAAACTGTCTATGATTACAAATATTAATTATCTGTGGGAGACTAATTTCTTGCACAGCAGGTTCGATGCTACCGGTATAGCGATAACGTTAAAGCGATAACGTGATAAAAGGAAAACAAGCTGTATTTGCTACGCTATTACTCCCATGTAGATTAATCCACGTATCAGCCGACGCGCTTAAGGGCTAACGACAAACCAATCTAAAAACCAAACAAAGTAGATTTGGAGACCGCGCGATCTTGTAAGCCGCTTAAAGCGGCGAATGTTTCTCTGTTGATAGCTAGGGTTGACTGGCATGCGTAGGTGGTACGGGCGGTGCTCGGCAAGGATGAAAAAAGTACGTGCACGGAAAGCGGAGTGAAGAAAGGACTAGAGCAGGCCACTGGGTTCTATCGACTTTTAATTACTTCGCATCGTCTCTCACAAAGAGCCGTACGGCGCATAGGGTGTACAGAGCGACAGCCACGGTCTCGTGTGTTTACCCCTGCTTCGATCGCTACTTTAAACTTTAAGCCAATATCGTCCACTTCGCGCGCGATCCACTTGTGCCCGACGAGCGAAACAAGGGCAATTTTCACTCGGACATTATGCAGGTCAACGTGACAAAAACTATCTACAATAGGGAAAATAGACGAAAGATTGTGCGAGAAATATCCGCCGGGAATTCAACCCAAGTTGGTTACGAAATACTATACTCAAATGTTATGTTGATAAAATATCGCGTTGTGTAATTAAATGGGTCCTATGGGCGATCGACAGTGCTAGGAAAATGATTGAAATAAGAAATAGCGATAGAAATATTTATTTAAATTATGTACAAAGATACTATTTATTTAAAGGATTTATAAAAAATATTTAATACATTAAAAATAAATATTTTATACAATAAATATAAAACAAGGTATTTAATATTTATATGCATTTATATAGATTTACTTTAAATAAGATATTTATAGCAAGACTAAAATATAAGAAACAGCATACATTTTATGGATACAGAATTAACTCGTTTTTATTAACTAAGTAATCACGTATTTAAATTAATACAATTAATAACAAATGAATTTATTTTAAAACATGTTTTTATAAACATTGAGTTACATCTATATATCCATAACACATGTGCTGTTTTTATTGTAGTGTTTTTTTATGCTGTACTTTCTGTCTTTCATTCTTCTCTTAAAAAAATAAAAAAATAAAGCAAAATAAAGGAAACGGTTATAGCAAAAAATAAAAAAAAATATTTGAAATGTCTATTTTTTAATATATTTCATTGGTGCATAACCTTTAAATAAATATATTTTTATTGAATCTCTATTTCCGCTTTTTCCCAACACTGATCGGTAATAACGATTTTTTTTTTGCACGCAATCACGTTATGGTGCCAGCAAAAGCGTTTGAAGAAAATTAGAAAATAGACTCGGACATATACAGGCGCGCACATTTTATTGATTGATGCATTTTTCTCCTAGACATATAAAATCGCGCAAGGATGCGCATCTTTTATTAAAATTGACGTCAAA
Source organism: Monomorium pharaonis (assembly GCF_013373865.1). NCBI lineage: Eukaryota > Metazoa > Arthropoda > Insecta > Hymenoptera > Formicidae > Monomorium > Monomorium pharaonis. The sequence continues at coordinate 40,155,194 of NC_050467.1, read as the reverse complement.
CGATAATGCTATAATAAAGTTGAAAGCTTGCACAAAAGCGTTCATTAAATTTTTGTTTCAAAGTCTATTACGGTTAAATATATTCACAGGTATATCACGAGCATATTAAGTATCCACTAATTACGAGCCTGGAGGCTAGCAATAATAACACTCTGATAAATATATATATATATATATATATATATATATATATCGCGATAAAAATACAAATTTAAATATTCATTAAACGTAAAATTTTTTAATACCGCGCCGGTAAGCGTCAATAGTTGTGGGTTATATCCAATTCTCTCGTTGGCACAGCGGCGCAAACAAATATTACTAAATATCGATCGCACGGCTCAATGAGAGTACCAAAATGAAAGCATCTGCGTCTCTGTACGTGCGGCACAACTCGCATTCGCGTGGGCGCAATTCACCGCGAATGTCCGACTACGGCTTCATTTGGCTGCTGCGGAATACTAACCAACGAATTTTTTCGAGTGCATAAACACGAAACGAAAACACGTTTGTGTAATTTGTATGCATACGGTACATCTCGTAGAGATCGTAAACGGCAAAATACATTTGTAACGGGGAGGTTGAAGATGTAATTACGATTTTAATTCACTTGCGCACAAAGAAATACGTTTGGGAACGCGAGCAAATTATTAATATCGATATATTCAGCTGACCCGTGCAAATATTAATGAAATTGAATATATTAATGAAACTGTTTGCGTTGATTGTCGTATAACATGGATGTGACGTGAATTCTCTGACGGATACCTATAGTGCATTAACTCGTTAAGTCTTACTTTATGTGACTGGCGATGCTTTTAAACGCAAAATTCGTAGAATTCACCCGTGTTCGTATTCCGTGCAGGAGATTTACTGTTGTCATTAGGAAGCTTCGACGGCGTTAGGATGTGGAACATTTGGCAAACGTCGAATTTCGCGCTACCTATTAAAATGTCCTCGACATCGGTAGCTACGTCGAATACTCACCGTGCAAGCGAAGCGGTCCCGTGGAAATTGAGTTAGCGCGCAAACCATACCGGCATACGGACTTACCTGAAACAAATCGAAAAGAGAAACTGCGTTATACGACGTGTATATATTATATTGGTTGACGGTAACAGTCATCGAATATTGCTACTTAGGTAAGGGATTCGTATCGCTTACCACCCTTCGGGAATTACGCCCCGGGGGAGACTTTTAACGTTCGCCGAGATGATAGGAATAGAAAAACTTGCCGGTGCGGAAAGGGAATGCGTTATCCATTTTTTCCCCTTCGCCGTTAGCCACGTCAGATAAAATTGAGGAACATTTTACCCGAAACGGTCACGCAGTATAACAAGGAACACACGGAGGGCAGGATACGCGGGAAATGGATAGATATATGGAACATAGAGAGGGCGGTCCTCCTGTCTCCGCGTTGAAAGAGCACTTGCGCGTAACGACTCACGATCTCACAACTTGAGAGTGAGAAATCCTTCACGGATCAAATGAAGATACGACACGATTATGCCGGCCCGTTCTCTCGCGCGGAGACGACGTAGCCCTTAAGATTAATATAGGTACGTGTACGCTGCTCGGTTTACAATTTGCATGCGCGAGGGTGACAATGAAAGCGGCGGGCACGCAAGTGGGTAAGTCCGCGACCTCGTTTGCTCCATAAGTCACGCTCGTGGCTGACTTTAGGTCCTCCGTCACGGCTGAACTACGTTGTGACCTCTCGGTTTTTCGTTTTTCCGACGCTCGCGTGTGCTCGTGCTTATTTGCTTTACCCTTTCCTCAGTCGTTTAAGATTAAAATACGAGATAGGAAGTTTGGTCGTTGCGAGAGAAATATAAATTTTCGCAATGTTCTTCTTTATCTAGATTTTTTCAACAGAAGTAAATTCAGATTTAATTAGAACAACTGCAATGTAAAACATTTTGCAGAGGCACGTAGCCCCGCGGGGTGTATCTCTTAGAAATATGTCTCAAGTACGTTGCCTGTTTTTGCCCAAAACCGCCCGATCGCGTTCCTTAATCTCGGCCACGTGCAAAATATAATTACACTCCGTGCAAAATTTTATTATTTCGTCACATGTATAGAAAGTACCGCGTCTAATAATTTATAATTACCGGCGCATAAAATAGCCACCGCATGACAGCAACAAGTTGCTCAAGAACTTGTTGATCGAAAACTTGATTAATGCATAAACGTTGGTTATCATGACGTGGCGAACGATAGCTCGGTGCAAGATGTTGTCTGGCATAGTTCAGCAACGCGATTTGTCGCCGAGGTTAAATTCTTGTGAAAGGAATTCGCATCTCACGCGGCATCAGCGTTAATTAAGATACTGCTACTATAACGTTTTGTAGGGCAACGAAAATGTACTACTATGCGTTTTCACAACGAGGTCTTTAACCCGAGGTATCGATGATAATATTCATAATTATTTCATTGGTTAATAAATGCGTTGAAAACCTTCCATTTTAATCATGATAAAAGCGGCGAAAGAATGAGGTTTCTCGTCAAAATTTTATTAATAAATGCGTAATATTGTCGTTTTTATCTATAAAAATTTAATCATGGACTATAATAAGCAGGATTTAAAAATACGGGAAATTTAGAGGAAGGCAAAGGTCATTTTTTATTATCCTGTGCGCTCTTTCACGTACATAAAACGCTCACACATGAAAACTTATTAAGGCATATTTAAAAGAAAATATGTGTGACATCGCTTGACTGCCCTGTTTTTCATCAAATTTAATCAATTTACAATATTTTGTAAAGGTAGAGCACGACATTTTTTACATATATTAATATATTTAATATTAAAAATTAATATAAAAAATCCAATTGATGTGGAAAATTTATTTAAAAACTCAAAAGAATTTATAATTATTGCTATTTTTATTGCTTAAATTTTGTACGTTTATTTATTTAGTATCTATATTTATCTTGAAGATGGCAATGTCAAAAGCTCCTTTGTTAAAAGATACATATGAAAGAAAGGTTACATTACCCTTCTCTACTTTTACAAGCTCGAGAACTTAATAACTATCGCAACTAAGTACTTATAACTTGCTAACTATATTCAGCATGTTAACTTTTCTTCCGGGATAAATCCTATCTCTTTAGATACTGATCCTTCCTATCAACAAGATGTACGTATAAAAAGGAATCATCAGAGTATAAAAGAAGATGTAATATGAATATATCAGAAAAATTGGAAACATATCTTGCAGTCTTGCACTAATCATTAGTAACTATATAATACATTGTGAAATAAATGTAATACTGTTAATATATTTTGTTCAATGCCTTTTAAATTGATTATTAAGAAACAATTATTCATTGAATTATTCGATTCAATAATTAATGTCACTTTATACTGTAAATTAAAAATAATAGGCAATTAATAATTTTCGTGCCCTCGCTTCGACCCTTTCAGATGAATAAATCGCTCAAAATATCATAAAAAACTCGATTGGTTTGATACGATTTTTGTACAAAAAACATTAATTAAGATACTAATCAATTACTACGGACAGACTCTGAAGATAAAAAAAAATTTAATAACGAAGTATGAGCACGAGAAGCGCGACTGGTTTGAATTAAATTAGAAAACGTTTGGAGAATCCAGTTTCCACTGATCGGATACAATCCGATTGAATCTGGTGTATCGAATAATAGGAAACGAACAATGGATTCCACGATTTGTCTCTTCCTTCTTCGACAAATGTCGCTAGAATTCAGGTCTTCCTGTCGCTTTGTAAACCAATGTAAACGACGATGTTCGATGATAATACAATATCACTAGCGGAATAAGTCTTGATGAAAGCAACAGCTACGTCTGAGGAATTGAAAATTAGATGAATCAATAACCTGAAATTTTTGTATTACTTACATTTCATTGAATAAAACAAAGGCGATTGGTTCTCAAGAATTATTCAAGAATTCTAAAGCCTTCTATTGGTTTTATTCTTTCGAGCTATGTATTATAAGACATTTATTTATATAATTTTAGATTAATATTACAGTAAATATTTTATAAATATTATTTAACAATACTGATATTTATAAAATATTTTATAAATTCAAAATTAATAATTAAAGTTAATAAAATTTAACAAAAAATGGTTAAAACGAAAAAAACCAATATATTTATATGATTTTACAATTCTTCACGTATACAAACGTGATTTATTAAAAAAAAAAGAGTACTTAAAATTTATTATTTTATTAAAAACGCGAGATATTGTATGTAGCTCACAAAAATGTTTAAATGCTTTTTTTCAGAATTGTTATCATTGATCAAATATTTCCGTAATCGTTTCGCGTGCAACACTTTTATATTGCGCAAAAAAGTGATCTACGGATTAAATATTGGAAAACAAAAGAATATTGTGTATATATTAATGTATATAATTTTTGAATTTTTTGAAGCCATATTTTAAATGTGCTTTGAAAGAATTATGTAAAGCCTTCAAAAGAACCTATATCTAATAATCTGAATATATAAATAGTCTGATGAAAACAACAAAAAACGTAATCTAATGAGTTTTCAGTAACATTCAGACACGAGAGAATACAAGTTACATTTGATTTTCTCTTAATACGCGTTTATTTTATGATCATCACAATGATTGACATGATGTCAGTCGAGATGATAGGAACAAGAATAAATGTACGTAAATGATATTATTTTCTATTCTGCATAATAAAATAAAAGTTGTATAATTACCATTATCTACGATAATCTTGTTACTCCAAAAACAAATTAAAGTGAACAGCGCATTTTATTTCACAAGTCATACAGATTGTGATCCCATTCGTAAATATATTAGATATGAAATTTATTAGATATAAAATTCTAGAAATCCTCAACTTAGATTCTGAAATGAACTTTGAACTGAACCGAATTTTGCCTAAAGGCTTTGGCATATTAGTTGCAACGAGATAAGTTATGGCTTAAGTATACGCTTAAGAAATAGCGATAATAACAAGTTCAGAAGTTATTGCTTTAATATTTATCGCGCAAAATAAATGCAGCGAAAAATAAAAGCGCTCGGCGATCGATCTAAATCTAAATCGTGCGATAAATCAGCGCGCGTTTAATTTCTGGCTTTGACGTATTTTCTCTCAAGAGTTTTCTCAATAAACTGCATTTTAGTTTTCTCCGCAGCCTGCTGCTGTTTTGTTCCGCTTGTGTTTCGCTCATGCTTACAACTACAATTACTGGCTAATGACTGGAATACGTGGAATCGATACGGGAAATATACGAACCGTGCAGCGTGCGAGCCGAATTGCAATGCGGCACACTTCTATGTTATCTCACCTCTAATTTCGACTGCATCTGTTCATACAATTAACGGACTAATACACAAAATAAGCAATCGTTTACGAAATTTCCAGCGCTCAGTTTTCCATTTACACGTTAACAATGTCTTTTGATATATTTAAATATTGGAAATATCGTTGCAGGAAACATTTTTACAAATAATGTGTAAACACATGATTACATTTCTAATTATATTTAAATATAAAATACTAAAATTAATAAAAAATAACTTACAAATTTTTTTAATTTATGAACATAGTCTGTAATTACATATAATTTAGCATAAGCATATAGATATTTATTGTATATAGTCTCAGATGCGTTTAAATTGATGTAATAAGCTCATTGTGCAGTGGAATAGTAGTCGAGAGTGTTATCGGCGTACAAATGTAGATACGATACCGTCAATTTCAGATACTATTTACTGTATTACTCTGCTTCCAGTTCGTACCTGAAAATACCGAGACGCCGTATAGTGCACAATATATACCATCGAAGCACTAGAGGTAACAGGCTATAGGCTTCATAATAGCTTTGAGATTGTTGCATCTACGAAATTTCTCGGGGTTGAACATGCACTAAGCAGCGTGCAAGTATGCGGGTTACGTGAGGCGATAGATTTTCAAAATCATTTTGTTAACATTACCTGCTTTCTAAATAAATTACGTGTGAGATGCAAGAATAACGGGACTAATTGTACGTTAAAAAGTTACTTCTTTTTTTAATTTCTTGTGTAATTCACAATCGCTTTTAAAAATTTAACACGATCTCGGAAATGGTGACTTTTGATATTCAGTTTTAATTTCGGGAATAAAGAGAAATATTCACGTAGGAAATAAGAGGAAAATAAATTTGAAGAGCAGGAGAATTGCGGACGAACTAAAATGCCTTTTTAATAAAAAATTTACTAAAAATCTCAAATGGAGCAAACACCAAATTTAATTAATTTTATTAATTTTTAGCTTGTTGTGGCTTTTGGCCGTTTCGGGCTTGTGCCCCACACACTGAATTTCCCGGCGTGATTTCTCGGGAAGGTGTGTTCGAAGAAATTTAGAGTCTTCTTATTTTGTACTTTATTGAGGAGGTAGAAATACACAAAAGAAAAATGATTCCGACTGATCGACGCGTTTTTGTGGTTATGTAAAGCGAGCATGGCGAGGGCCGCTCACGATCTGCTGCAAAGGAAGCGCGAGACGCCGAGCGGAAACGAAGACCGCCGAAAACGAACGACCGGTAGCGAAGTCGCATGGTAACACGAGCGTGAACGACCGGTCGCGGACGCAAACGAGCTCCCGATGGAATGATTTCGAGAGAAAAGGCGCAGGCGGAAATATCCTACAATGCCGCCCCCGTTGAAAGGATTCACTTTCAAAACGCATGAACGTAGCTGTTTATGTAGCATCTAAAACAAACGAATTCAATTACGAAGGTAAAAACTTAAAGCACAGAATGCGGAAATACAATAAAATCTGCTTAAAAGGGGTAACAAATGAAAAAATCTTTTGAATGTCGAGGTTACAAGACGGATAACTGACTCAATATAAAAATATACAGTCGACGCTTAAGTAGGCTAAAATACAGTTGGATATAAAATAACATGTCATGAATCTAGTGGCAAAATAGCAATTTTTGACAGGGGTCTAGTATATAAACCCCTTGCTGTACGGATAGTAGCAGTACGGACAACATTGTCGGCGCCCGGATGAATTTCTTCAACTCGGCCTAGTAGCCACTGGAGTGGTGCGAGGCCCTGTACTTGCAATAGTACCATTTGATTGAGCTTTAACTGCTTGCCCTTATTAATTTTCCATTTTGAACGTTCTTGGAGAGTATGTAGGTACTCTCGGCTCCATCTGTGCCAAAAATGTTGCCGCATTTGCTCGATTTGCTGCCAACGCACTAATCTGTTTTCATTAATATCGATCAGATTTTCGTAAGGAAAACTGTTCAGGGCGGTGCCAACCAAGAAATGACCCGGAGTTAAATAGGCTAAGTCGTTAGGATCAGCGCTTAGTGGCGTAATCGGACGCGAATTCAGAATCGCCTCTATTTCACAAAATATTGTCTGTAACTCTTCGAAGGTCAAAGGCGTTTTTCCGACTATTCGATGTAAATGTAATTTTGCAGATTTTACTGCTGCCTCCCACAAACCGCCGAAGTGCGGAGAGTTGGGAGGTATAAATTTCCAGGAAGTTCCCTGGTCGCGTAAAAAGAATTGAACACTAGTTTGAGTTTGTTCATTGCTTAGAAAATCAAAAAATTCCTTTAATTGCCTTTGAGCTCCGACGAAGGTGGTTCCGTTGTCGGAATACATACAACTCGGTTTTCCTTTGCGCGACACAAATCGTTTGAGTGCGCCAATAAAGGTATCGCTGGTAAGGTCGCTAACGAGTTCTAAGTGCACTCCCTTTGTCGCGAAGCACACGAAAATGGCCAGATAGGCCTTATGACTACGGGCATTGCGTCGTTTCGATTCGCGTAGCAGAAAGGGACCGGCATAGTCCACCCCACAGTGGGAGAACGGTTTTGAAACGGTCACGCGACCTGCGGGTAGTGAACCCATTATGGCCTCCGAATAAATAGGATTTGTTTTGAAACAAGTTACACAATTTTTGATAATTTTTCGCGTAATTGATCGCATCGAGATTGGCCAGAACCGTTGTCTCACTGCCGCCATGGTGGCTTGTGTGCCAGCATGTGCATTGCGCAGATGCTCCTGCTCTATTATACGTTTGGTTAATATGTGATTGCGCGGTAGTAAAATCGGATGGCGGATGTCAAAATTTAAATCTGAATTGTCTAGCCTTCCGCCCACTCGAATTAATCCATCTTTACCTATGAATGGAGAGAGGGACAAAATGCTGCTTGAAGAATTAATAACGTTGCCCTTGCATAGCGCCCTATGTTCCTCTGCGAACGCCTGAGCTTGTACTACCTTGCACATGATGCACAGAGCTGATTGAGTTTCTTGGTGAGATATGAAATTGGTCGATGCAAATTTGCGATAAGGCTTAGAGAACCTTAAGCAATATGATAGAATGCGACATGCTTTGTTGAGAGTTGAGTGTCTATTAAGCAACTCATTTACGATGTTATTTTCGAAAACGGCGATGGCCGCATGGCATTGCCTTTGTTCCGGGTGGTTTTTTGTTGTGCGAACGAATTCACTGTTAGGCCAGAGCTCGTCGCTTTGTTGTAAAAAGGTGGGACCGTGCCACCATATTGATGAACTTGCTAGTTCACGCGGATTGAGTCCACGAGATAAAATGTCGGCAGGATTGTCCGAAGATTTGACGTGACGCCAACGTTCTGGATCCGTAATGCCTTGGATTTCGCCCACTCGATTAGCTACGAAAACGGACCATTGTCGCGACGGTGAGGATATCCAGTTCAGGACGATTGTAGAGTCTGACCATAAAAATGTTTGCAAGTTGGTCAGGTCAAATGACGCGCCAATTTTCTTGATTAGTCGCGCTAGCAACAATGCTGCCGAGAGTTCAAGGCGCGGCAGAGATACAGCCTTGAGCGGTGCAACGCGAGACTTAGAAGTCAACAATTCGGTACGATATTCATTTTTTTTGAATTGCGTACGCACATAGACGCACGCTCCATACGCCCGCTGGCTTGCATCACAAAAGCCATGAAGCTGTATGGATAGCGGATCAGTACTGAATTTAACGCAGCGCGGAATGGAGAGCTGATTGATAGTAGCCAATTGTGATTTGAGTTCCGACCAGCGCGAATGAAGGTGTTGCGGAACCGACTCATCCCAGTGAGAGCCCAATTGCCAGAGTTCTTGTAAGATTAGTTTGGTCAAAACAATTACCGGGCCTAATAGGCCTAGCGGGTCGAACAATCGAGCCACCTCAGATAGTATTGTTCGTTTGGAAACTGTATCATGAGTGTCGCTATTTTTGTAAGAAAAAAGGAGTGTGTCTTTAGTCTGATTCCAATGAACCCCCAAAAGAGATGATTCTGAGTCCTTGTCGATTATAATAACATTGTTATTTTGATTGCTAAGGTCCGTCAACAAGTCAGGGCAATTGGATGCCCATTTGCTGAGCTCGAACCCTCCCAAGCGCAATAAATTAATGACCTCATCGCGAATTATTTTGGCTTGATCAACTGTATCGGCTCCCGTGAGCAGATCATCTACATAAAAATCGCGTCCCACGGATGTAGAGCCACTCGGATATTTGCTTGAGTATCGTTCGGCTAGCCATTTGAGACACCGAGTGGCCAAATAAGAAGCGGAAGACGTGCCGTATGTAACCGTAACGAGTTCGTAAACCTTGACGTCGGAATTCGGATCGTCCCGCCAAAGAATGCGTTGGTAGCGCGTTTGCGAGGGGTGCACCTTTATCTGCCGATACATTTTAATGATATCCGCCGCGAGAACATAACGAAAAATGCGGAATCGGAGTAATATAGATACTAGATCCTGTTGAACGGTTGGACCCACCATTAATACTTCATTCAGAGAGGTGCCAGTAGAGCTTTTGCTCGAAGCGTCGAAGACCACTCTAATTTTGTTGGAACCCAGAGTAGGCTTGAAGACGCAATGATGAGGTAAGTAGAAGGATTTCGAATTATCATCGGATTGTTCGTCAATTTGTATCATGTGGCCTAATGCCAAATATTCATTTAAGAATTGAGAGTATTGAATTTTTAATTCGGGATCGCGTTTAAAACGCCTTTCTAAACTATACAGCCTTTTCAGGGCAACGTCCCTTGACTCTCCGAGTTTGTCAAATCCTGGTTCCTTACACGGAAGCTTAACGACAAATCTACCCTGCGGGGTTCGAGATAAGTTTTGCAAAAAGTGTTGTTCACACTGAGCCTCCTCAATCGTGTGATTATTTGGATTTTCAGCAACGTCCTCGATTTGCCAGAAAAGCGATAATTGATCGCGTAATTGCGTGTTGGTCACGGTCGCGTGAAATGATTGTATGCGTTGTCCGGAAGTCGGTGAGCCGCTCAGTCGTCCGGCTAAGATCCACCCGAATCGCGTTTTTTGTAACGTCGGATGTGTTGGGGAGGCCCTAATTTGACCGACACAGAGCAAGTTCCAGAAGTGTTCCGCGCCTATTAATATGTCGATTTCTGATGAGATGTGGAACTGCGGATCAGCCAATCTCAAATTTTGCGGTATCTCAAATGTACTTCTTTTCATGGTAAAGGCGGGAAGTTTATTCGTTACTTGATCTGTGATTATACAATCGCTCGAAATGCTGAAGGCATTGGTACGTGACTGTAAACATACTGTTGTAGATTTAGACGATCTCGTGACTGTTTTGTTTACACCCGAGATCGAGATGTCGATTGAATTTGTTGGAAGTCCGAGTGCATCTGAGAACCTTTTTGATATGAAATTGGCTTGAGAACCGCTGTCCAGTAAGACGCGACAAGATTTGCGAGAGCCCTTGCTATCATATGCATAAACGACGGCAGTAGAGAGCATAACGCATTTGCCATCAAGAGAATGTGTGGAGTGCGTGACTACGGCAGCCGAAGAGCTGGTCGGGCTCGTTTCGGCGCCGCTCTCGGTAGCGCGATCGCGTTTTTCCTTTTCCTTTGTTTCGGCAGTTGCAAGATGAAGCAATGTATTGTGTTTCGCCTTGCAAATTCTGCAATTGCTTGATGGGCATTTATTTGAAGAATGATCAATGGATCTTAGACAATTGGTGCACAGTTTGCGCTTACGAATTTCTAAAACTCTTTGGGAGACGGGCAATGCTAAAAAATTTTGACAATAATATATAAGATGCTCTCCATTACAAAAACCGCATTTAGATTTAATCGTCGCAGTACACGAAGACTGACGTTTCGTGTTGGACTGTGACTGCGTATTTTCATTTTTGGGAGAATTGACATCCGGTCTGCTAGCCGTCTCGAGAGTTTGACATCGATGTGTTATAAAGCCGAGAAACTGTTTTAAGGTAGGCAGTTCAGAACCCTTTAGCGACAATCGCCAATCGCGGAGAGTGCGCGCGTCAAGTTTGCGACTTAAAATTATAATTAATATATCATCCCATTCAGATGTAGGACGCTTTAGAGCCTGAAGGGCCTGAATGTGTGTCGTTGCGCCATCTGCGATTTGTCGCAGTTCGATAACATTTTCTCTTTTCATAGTTGCTAAATCTAAGATCGCGCTTATGTGATCCTGAACGATCACGCGTTGGTTACAATAACGCTCTTGTAATAAGTTCCACGCCACCTCGTAATTTATGTCGGAAATTTCTAAGGAATTTATTAGCTTGAGCGCGCTGTCAAGAAGAGCGCTCTTTAGATAACGCAATTTTTGAACGTTACTGAGAGATTTGTTCTCATGCACCGTTGATTTGAAGGTATCGTAGAACGAAAACCATTCGTCATATTTTCCGGTAAATTTAGGAATGTCTAACTTCGGCAATTTTATTCTATCGGATTCCTGCGCTTGGTTCGCATCTAACGATGCCGGCGCGACCATGGCCGTACCGCGTGTCGAAATATTGAGCATTTCGCGAATTTTGGCCGACAAGGAATAGAACGCGTCTTCAAAGGTGACGCGGTGATTTGCTTCGGATTCGTCATGCATCTCTAATTTAGTTTGTACGATGTCGTATTCGGTCCAATGATTCTCCAATTTAATCTTACGTTCCTCTAATTGAGCCGCTACGGACGGTGTAACGGATTCGGCCGCTTCTACAAAATTGCGTATCCTCGTACATGATCCTAATATTGTTGCGCGACGCCTTTTGAGTGTGTTTACATCGTCGTTAGCCATGGCGAATAAATAGAGGCGAATTCACGCGATAAACAAAGATGGTTGGCAACGACCGTTGAAGAGTTAACCTTACCTCGCTCTCGATTCTACGCTCGCAAGCCCGAAGGCGGAAGCGTCGCAGGAATCGCCTGATGCCTTCGAAGAAGGAGGGGGTGGGGGAGTTCGTAAGAATCACTCGATGCTGCCGAAGACGAAGAGCGTCGCCGAAGTCGATTGATGTCCTCGTAGATGAGGAAGGTCGATCTGGAACTGCTGAAGCGCTCGATGACGGGCACGTTGTCGTGGATCGGCTCGTGCGCTTGACGACAGGAATATTGCAGGGAATCACCTGCCGTCCTTGTATGTTAGACGCGTCGCCGCAGTCTATCGATGCCCTTGTAGTAGTTGAGGAATGTCGCCGTGGCAATGCTGAAGCGCTCGACGATGGGCACGTTGCCGAGTATCGGCTCGTTCGTTCGGACAAGGGAAAGCGTCGTGGGAAGTCGTATGTCTTTGTAAAATCCCGACCGCACGCCTCCTTGCCGCGCAGATATTATTGTAATGCTTGTCTCTCGATCCTCCTCTATGGCGTCGATCGATCGTCACGGCGTGCCGTGATGAAAAAGGCGCATCCGGCTCGAAGGACCATATGTTGTGGCTTTTGGCCGTTTCGGGCTTGTGCCCCACACACTGAATTTCCCGGCGTGATTTCTCGGGAAGGTGTGTTCGAAGAAATTTAGAGTCTTCTTATTTTGTACTTTATTGAGGAGGTAGAAATACACAAAAGAAAAATGATTCCGACTGATCGACGCGTTTTTGTGGTTATGTAAAGCGAGCATGGCGAGGGCCGCTCACGATCTGCTGCAAAGGAAGCGCGAGACGCCGAGCGGAAACGAAGACCGCCGAAAACGAACGACCGGTAGCGAAGTCGCATGGTAACACGAGCGTGAACGACCGGTCGCGGACGCAAACGAGCTCCCGATGGAATGATTTCGAGAGAAAAGGCGCAGGCGGAAATATCCTACATAGCTAAAGAAAATTGTGTCTTTATTATGCAAATTTTGTTCAAGAATACCTCGGCATTATATATTGTATGTTATTTTGCTTCTATTTGTCTACACTCTACATGATACAAATTTCTAAACGTCCTAATGAGAATCGATGTTTTTCTCTTCTATTTTCAGAGACAATAACAGATAATTACAGAAATAACAATAAAACCGTACATGTTTAGCTAATTGAAATTGCTCTACTAAAGATGAAAAAACCTTCTGCAATGTTATCTTTTTTCAGTATTATAATACACAATATTTCATCAGAAAATTTCATTATCTATTTTTCTCACAATTTGCATATTATATAATATTGTATAATTAATAATACACAAATACTATTTTTTTCTATAAAACAATTATTTCGTTACATTGTGAAAAATGAAAATGTAGTTATAATTTAAGTTATTATTTAAAATACATTCTTTATAATGTTGACAAATATTGACGTAAAAAAAATTTAAGAGAATTATATAAGTCATGAACATTTTATACATATACATAAAAATAATACACGCGATATAAATTCCATCTTTTTTTTATATAGTTTTTCAAATTTCTTATTTTTCTTTAGGATTAAATTACTTAAAATTCTCCTAAAACTCTCTTTTTTTTAAATGCTATTTTAGAAAATTATTTAAAGAAAATTACAAAGTCAAAATTTTGAAAAAATTTAATGATGCCTACGTATTAATTATAAATTTATTTTCAAAATCTTATATGTTCTTATATTATGTAAAATGGAGAACCTTAATACGACGTTTATCATAGGGGTTTCAGTATCAAGCGCTGAATCGTATTGGGGAATTCATACGAACGAGATTAAAGCCTCTGTAGAGCGCCATTTGATGATTAGGAAACTAATCAATAGAAATGTATTAACACGTACAGAAGATGCATATTAACAGGCTTTATCGAGGGTAATTACGAGTCCAAGTGATTGGAACGTTATAACTTTATTATTACATTTAATATCTCTCAAAGAAGTTCTGAAATTAATATTTTTATTTCAATATAATATAATCTCTATAAAATACACTCGTTACTTTATTGCAGCAAATTTTTCAATTACGTGAAAATAATTGAAAAATCAGCTCAGTTTGGAACCATTTCTGTTCGCGGCACAAGTAAAAGAACAATGGTATTTATTTCATGCTTTGTGTCATGAAACAGTTACGTTATTTTGTTTGTTAATGCTTAAGAAAAGTACAATTTCCTCTTGCGTCGCGGCACTCGACTACGATATCAATAAGCGAGAATCCGTTATCGGTTTTCTTTTAAGAACAGAAAAGCATTTTCTTCCATACTTCAACCTTGATGGAACGTAATGCCCTTTATAGAATTTTATCGTAACTCCTACGCTTTCCAAAGTACTCTCTATGTATTCGGGAAGATATGTAAAATATAATATATCGCTAAAAATTATAATCGTTTACAATATGTCGGGATAGACGATAAGAAGATTTCAAATATTTAAAAATTCGTTTAATAAAACGATTTAGGACTGTACAATATATGCTTAACGACAACTTAAATGCCGTCACTCATTTGAAAAAGAACGAAAAAAAATTATCGAGGATAATTGCGTCGCTTAATATTTTTCTCTCTTTATAGTGAATGATATATACAATAATCTTTTAACATAACTAAATGCAAAAAAATGTACACAAAAATAAAAATCAAAGTTTTATTGGATCTGTCGCGTCGCGCGTCGCCGTTATTCCTCATTTCTGGAGTTCGTGTTTCTCACGTTGCTTTCTATCGTAATCGAAGAAGCTTCTCTTGCGTTCATGGAAACTTATGCGTGGTTTCAGATATTCCACTTCGTCGTTGGTGCATAAGGACAAGTGGTAACGCACGGTTCGAGTTACTTTGAGCGCATTTTCTCGCATCCACCTTGACGGCTTTATGTATCGGCGATAGCGTTGCGTAATCGGAATCACGTGTCGGGCAAATCGAATCCCGCGCTGTCACAAAGGATTGCTTATACTTATAGCAACTGGTACCAGCTACTCGCGATGCATTCGTATCCGTACGAGTAATATTTTCCCGATCCTCGTAAATATTATTCGTGTTGAACGTCGTTACGATGCACACGACTCTTTCAAGTTTCAAGTTGCAACTCTTAATCGTAAGTGTCGTGTCACAATTACTGAAGCGTTGCAAACATTTCATTTCTTTTCTCAAGTAAGTTAATTCTTACTTTTGCTCTTTCTCAGAAACTTACTGAAGTTTCGAAAACTTGTGAATTCGACTTTGTCGAATACTTCGCAAAGTCAATCAAATATCTTGAAACGTAGGATCGATTGACGTTGCGTCATACAGCCGTGTGTAACGTTATGCCATTTTGCAGTAACGAGGTCACGAGCCGTGAGCGCAGTTATGGTTGTTTGATGTTCATGCATATACGAGCTTGCGACCAAAAGAAGCGTATATCAAACTTCCGGATGTATTTGCGTTTCCACACGCAACATTTAAATGGAGGCATAAATCCCGCGTACAACGTTCTAGGCATGCACTCAGGATTTTTTTGTTTCTCGTCGACGTCGCAGTACGAAAATATATGCGATGTCAAACGATCAAACACACATTCAGAAAAAAAGGCAAATAACCGCACGGAAAAAAAACGGTTTTAATCAAGTATCTAAAAATACAGCTAGATGCAGCAGATCTAAAAATACTTTTGTCAGACCATTGCAATAATTGTGGAGGACATTCATGCAACGATACTGCGAAAGTTTTGATTTCTAACAATCGGTTTGAGCATCCTACATAATTATCTTCATGGTCTAACCAAAATTATTTTTGGCTCTGTGTCCAGCTAAAGGAGAATAATTATTAAAGGAGAGTAACCAAATTATACGGAAACGTGGCTCCCCGTGGACGCGATCAAACAATAGCGTCAAATCATAGTTCTCAACTTGTAGTTTAGTTTTAATAGATACTTTCTTCTATCTCGGTTTGAAATAACCGAAAGAATGTGTATAAGACAAATCCGTTTAGCAAAACCGTTATGTGTATTTTCATCAAGAAAATAAAATTGTTGTTTCTGCAATTCGTGCACTTGGTTTCAACGTTTCGCATTCCAGAAGCGGAACTGCGTCTCAGAACTGAGGAGTTTAGAGAATTCGTGGTACAATACTAGATTCTGAGTACGATTTTGAATTTCGCCAACATCCCAGCGTACTGCAACGAACTGCTGCCATTGTGCTGGCAACAATTATGACAAAATAAACCGCACTTAACGGCGAGCGCGATGAATGGAATGCCGAAATGTAACGACGAGCAGCGCCTAGCGCACGCTCGGCCAAGTTTTCGTCTCTTGCGATGCGACTTACGCGACGGAGGTTAGCCTAATGCGAGTTGAAATTGTTGAGTATATTCGAGACCCGTTTCACGTACATAATCCAGAAGTTTCTAGAACTACCGTCACTCTTGCAGCAACTGTCAGTTATAATTTATTCCGAGCGGTCTGGCGAGATTCCGCCCGCGCCAAGACGAGAGCGCTCGGGGAGTCCCCCGACGATGACGGGATAAACGAGCGTCCCGTAATTCGCCGACGGCCGCATCGAGTGCTCTCCTCGGGGCCACTCGTTTCCCCTCTCACATTGAATCTCAGCCCGCGAATCGGCCGGATCAAAAGCGCACCTAAGGGGCGACTCGAGAGCGACTTCTCCTCGAGTTCGTGCCGTTCGCACTTACACGACCCGGACGCGATGCCTGTGCGCGGTATGTACACCCGGAGTCTCGTCCTGGGTTGGACCCCAGGGCGAACGGGAAGCGGGATCAAGTCACCGCGGTCGGAACGTAAGGCGCGACGCGACGTTGGGCGGACGGTTGAGAGAGAGAGAGAGAGAGAGAGAGAGAGAGAGAGAGAGAGAGAGAGAGAGAGAGAGAGAGAGAGAGCGAGAAAGACAGGGGAGGCTGGCCAGCATCGTTGTAATACCATCCACTACTGGTGTGTCCGTCACTGTTGGTACGTACGAACGTTGGGACGTCGAGCTGGGACGAGGGGTAGAACAGTACGCGAGTCGGTCGATACGCGCCCCTTCGACGCGACGGCGGTGTCCTATCCTCCCAACCCTGAATATCCTACCCTGGTCGCCTCTCTCTCTCTGTTTCTATCTCTCTCTTTCCCTCCCTTTCCGTTTCTCTCTTCATAACCCGTTCGAGACCATCCTTCCGCCTCGTTCTCATCCTCGGGGTCTTCGCGGTGCATACGGCGCCCCGTAATCTTCGTCGGCGCCGATTGCCACGCAGCCAATCTGCCCTACGCTTTATCGATCAAAAACGTACGTGCGATTAGTCGGTCTCAACGCGCGCTGTCTAACCCCGGGCTCTAATTTAGATAATTGACACGCCGAGAACCGGGAACGCACTACCTGCGATCGCGTGATCCCGATGGAACTTTACAGTACACACGACCCGGGACGGAAATACATATTTATGACATTCGATATTATCAACATTGTCACTACGCTGTCAGCCTACACTCCGTCTTCGCGTTCGCGTACACCCGCAAATGCGCTTTGCCTTCGTCGGTGACGTAATTCCAACACGTACATCCTCATTTGCATTAGAATATATTTAGTCGTACCGGCGTGTCTGGCATTGGCAAAATCGTTCATGTGCTTCATTACATAATTTTCAAGCGCACGCAACTTCTGATCAATTTTTGTCCTTCTCGCCGACTGGTCTCCTTTATCGATGATTACGTCGGGCAACTTTATCGATATAGATTACATTCACAAAAAAAGATAATTAAGAATTCAACTGTGAAATCTAATTTATTTCACTGAAATAAATTTTTATATAAATATAGCGAAATAAAATATTACTTCTGGCAAACATACCAATTAAAAATAAAAAAGAGTTATATATTTCACAAAGTTTAAAGTCTTTGCGCTCTATAATGTTTTTGAAATTCTGATACACCTTACAAGTGCTATATACTCGCTCCCGAGTATCCTATCCACTCAGTGCCGATCATGTGCATTGTATGCTAAACACCCCGGATGCCCTCCATATCACCACCACCCCCCGCCGCACACGCGGCACATATAAAGTTTTACAATACTCCATACGTACGCTCGACATATCGATCCGTACTGGCGAGCTTTCGCATAAAGCAACCAATGTATATACACTAATAATTACATAAGAACAAAAAACTGTAGAGTTGTCGCCGCTACCGTTACTAATTTTTCACACTTTAATGTAATTCCTCGTAACCGCGAGTCTTTGTAACTATGCATCGCGTCTCACTTTTCATTCGTCTGCTTTTTATATTAAAAACGCAGAGTATCTCGGTGTTCTTTATTTATGTTGGTCTTTTTTATGAACATTGTCCAACTTAATATACTGTCAGAGTTGGGAAATATACAGCAAGCTCCTTTTTATATTAAATTTATCTAATAATTCTTTTAATTTTTTTTTTATATTGACATATTTAGTTTTAATGTATTTATCTTTATAGAAATTTTATTGAACAACTATTGATGCACCGTAAAAAATGTAACAATGTTGCCGTTACAGATAGAAAAAAATAAGAATAGTTATTGAAAAAATTACGTAACAGCATTATTTCCACCGTACTGTATTTAAACAATATATAGAAAATTGTATAATCCGTGATTTCTTTCGTTTACGTTAACGCTTCCCCCTCCATCATCAACCCTTTCAAGAGTTTTCCTCTAAAGTCTGATGGGGATGTTGCAGTACAATCTACTCCTATTATCGATCCATCTTAATTAGCAACTTTACGTTCCTCAAAGTCTCATTTGTAATTTTACGACCATTTAACACTTCGAGAGGAGTTGTCGCGATACTTCGTTTGCCAGGCGCACTCTCCTTTCGTAGTCGCAATCAAGCGATATATACCGGTTGTGTACCGCGTGTCACATACAAAGTTTCGTTTGCGAACTTTTTAATATGACTTCGTGCGGGTCTGTTTGTATGCAGCTCGAGTGTAATTGAACATCGAAACTCGTTCATACACACTTTTGCATTCGACTGCGATAATAGCGCGGGAAATTAGACCCCGTGCAAAACGG
Organism: Monomorium pharaonis; assembly: GCF_013373865.1. Classification (NCBI taxonomy): domain Eukaryota; kingdom Metazoa; phylum Arthropoda; class Insecta; order Hymenoptera; family Formicidae; genus Monomorium; species Monomorium pharaonis. The sequence continues at coordinate 40,136,030 of NC_050467.1, read as the reverse complement.
GACAACAAAAAATATTACGTTTCGGCAATTTGCATTACGCTCGCTCGCGAAATTTGTATCCGAAGGACAACGGACGAAAAGCGACGACGTAGCAAAAATGGCGAAGTAATTTTGCTGGCAATGCTGGCTGAGTCGCCGCATTCGCCGGAGAGAGCGACGAATATCCTTCAATCACGGACGAACTTTATTAACGTCCCTCCGCGAGCAGAAATCCTTCGCGAGAGTAGACCATTAAGTTCGCGCAGAAATTTTCTCTTCGGCCTTTTATGACTTCTGATCGTAATCTGCGGATTCGAGAAAAGAGGGACGAAGACAGAGGGGTAAGGCGCGACGGACGCGCGCGACGGGAAAGATTCGAGTAATGCCGACCCCGCTGAAAATTCTATCTTACAGTTAGATTGGTTGTTTGCCTGCTTTTCCCACGGTCGACTTTTAAACAGATTCCGGGTGACCGTAACTTCGTATCGATTCCTGCTCCACGTTGCCTCTCTTTTATTTCACCGATCTTTTCTTCGTCTCCTGTTCATTCTCACCGCCGGCTATCTTTTTAGTCGGTTCCCGTCTGTCACGGCTATCGCTCTCCTTTCTCTTTCTCTCTTTCCGCAATGTCAATACGGCTTACGACGGATTAGTGTTTTATCCGAGAGTTACGATTGCCGCGGACTAGCGAACCGCAAAACGCGGAACGAGCTGAAAGAAGAGAAAATTGCGTCAAAGAACGGAAGTTCCCGGGCAAGGGAGACTCTGTTTTCGTGCCGCGCTGTACTCGGCTATGATCTCACTTCATCCACTTCGGCGGAAAAACGGGAGTATAAGCTTCCCGCGTGGCAGTTATTACTTCAAGGGAAAATGTGCCGCCGCGACGCGACGAAAAACGAGGAGATAATACATTTTTTTGACACTTTACGAGATTTTGAGAAATAAGCGAATGCGATACACAATGTCCGTCCCAAATGTGCTCACATATGGATAAAAAACGCGATGCGACGCCTTTTTAATCAATAGTTTTTAATTTATTCCCTTTTCTCTTGTAGGTAGGTATTTTATGAATATTTTCCACAATAAGAAAATATGAGACGAGATATTATCTTCGCCATAATTTACTTATACTAACGTGCTGCGCAAACATTTTTAATATCTTCCTTTCCTATGCGAGGTAATTTTTCGCTGAGTAATTGCAAATTTTTTTTTTCTTTATGCACCACGCACGCATTTACCTTGATACATGCGAGAAAGAAAACGAGCTTTGAGTATGTTGGAACTGTATCTAAACAGTCGCTTTACATATTATTCAAATGTAAATGGTTTTCCTTGTTACGACGTTAGGCGATTAACATTCTTGATGATGCGGCGGATTTGTTTCGCATAGCGAAACTGCGGACTCGTGTGCCTGTGCGAAATCAATTATGCGTGTGGTTTATTGTCTTGACTTGATCCGCCTTATTAAACTCGTCCTATCAAACGGAAGTTTTGACGCACGCATTGTCTTAACTTTATGTCGCTTCTATTGCGGCGTTAAGCCGATTGGGAACTCCCGCCGTAATGCAAGAGAGTTGCTCGTTTGCAGTACCATTACAATAATTGTGCGCTACCTAAGCCATTAAGCCACTTGCACCAAAATCAGGCGAGTTTGCACCAATTAGCGGAAAATATACGTCGAATATGGAGATTACGAACTCATTAAATTGTCATTATCTTAAGCTGCTTCTGATACTAAATAAATGCGGTCCAATATTCAACTTCATCTGAGACTATATTTAAATTGGATTTGTTATCGGCTGATAGATATAGATATACCCAGAAAGAACCATTTTGTTGAAATGTCTGATTTATTTACTCAGAGTCAGATGTAAAAATTAATTTTGTCCGATCATCAAAATTATTTTGATGAACGTTTCAAATAAAAATATTTTGTTAGATTATCTGTATCTACAGCTTACAAGTAATGCATTGCATTTTGGGAGGGAGAGGATGCTGAATACAATTTTCATCCATCTAAATCGTGAGAAAGCGGCCAAAATTTGTTCTTAAAAGAATTGAAATAAGCTACTTTTAATAGTAATTGGAACGATTTTATTTTAGTTATTTAATTATTACTTGCATTGTACTCACACATCGTCTTTCTTAGCGATCTTTTAACAAAACCATTCTTCCTGTGTAACGTATATGTATTCCTTCTAATTATATTGTTGGTATAATGTGTGGCATTAGCGCGACTCTAAAAAGATTAACGATGCGCAGGGTCTTTCTTTATCACCTTGAAAAGCGAAACGGCTGAAAGCCTCCAAGGTGCTTTACAACGGAAGTCAGTGCAAGCCATTAATTCGCGACGATTCTCGGTCTTAACATGCATTTCCAAGAATTTCCCTTTATTGCTGAAGGATAAAAGCATGATAACTTGAGATACCATTGTGGCGCGCAAGGCAAGATGCACGTATGCCACCGAACAATTACGTATATCACGAGAGAATCTCTCTTTTTTTTTTTTCCACATCGCTACTGTCGTCAGATTAGATTTCTTGTTTGTCTTGCTCCTCCGATTTTCCTTCACGCGGACATGTCCCACGTAACGGGAAACGCTCTTACTCATCTGTTGATTTATTAGCGGTCGCCGAACACGTTCTCCGCCGCGATTACACGAACGCGCGCGCGCGGCTTGTTTCTCGTGCCGTAACCGACCAGCGCGAAAACACGGCTGCTCTCCTCTCCTCTCCTCTCGTTAGAGACCGGGTGCGACCGCAGCCGGATTTAAACTGGGTTCACGAAAGATTTTAAATAACGTTTGAGAAGATAACGAGGAGGATAATCGTCCGCTGCGATACTGAAGCATCGGAGATCACGACGATTTTCCGTCGAGTGCTCTTGTATCGACCGCGCGCCCTTAGCCCGGGCAAGGAAAATTAATTAGGCGAAACTCGCCGGATCGTTACAGGTCCAGACGGATAGAGTGGATGTTAGTGCTCGCCGGTTATCCTTTAATCACTTTTCTTTCCCTTCAGTGCCAGATGACATCTTCATCCGCGCACAAGCTTCGTACTTTTTATCTCAGTTTCTTGGTCTTTGTCGTCCGCTCCGCTACCTGTCGCCACCTCTGTTACCGTTGAACCCTCCTCCTCCTCCCCCTCTTCTCCCTCCGCCCCGCCTCATCCCTCTGGCATCGCGACATAGAGAATATTAACTCGCGATTGAAATTTTTCCGCGGCGAAAACAAGCGGCGCTCGTCAAGTATTCGCCTTCCAACGAGAATGTCTTCCAATGAGATGGAAATGAAGACTGGCTCGCGGACGAGGGACGACTTGAAATTAATCTACCGTGCTTCGCAGTCGCGAAATGACGGGAAAGCATTAAATAACGAAGAGACGTCGAAAGATTTAATTTAATTCGCGGCTTTTCGCGAATTATCGAAACTAAAAGGGGAAAAAAGAAATCGGATATACGAAAGCGCCGACCTAGCTGTCGATTGTTTCGCAAACTGTTTTGTATTCCTTAACTAAACGCCAATTTGACCGGTTTCACCGGAATTTACGTGATCGCGAGTCACCCCGTCGGAATCGTCCGAAATGTTCCGTCGATTGGAGAGCGAAACTACCCCCTTTCGCGTATTTCGCGAGGAGAAGCGAGCGCAAGAAGAGAACACGAGCGAAAGAAAATTGGGGCGATCGGAATGCACAATGGCGGTGAAATAAATTGTGCCCAGCGGTCTCGCTTGCCTTTCCCCTTCCATTCCCTTCAATTTCGCGAGAGGGAGAGAGATTCGAGGCGCCGCGCCGCGCCGGTCCTCTTATCAATTCAATCGCACGGATATTACGATCGTATCGCGTCTCGCGCTCTCGCGAGAAGACTGCATTCGAGAATTTTTCGGGATTCGATAAAAAAAAGAAACGTTTTACCATTTTAACATAGAGTTTCCTCGCGATGCAGTTTTCAAAGATACCAGAAGTGGATCGCGCTCAAGCCGGAGGGGCGGAGGGGGGAGGGAATTGTCGTCGCGCATAGGAAGATGTTTCCCCGCGAGCGAAATATTTGCAGTTTCAATGCGCGATATCGCTGTGGATTTGTCAACGTCGGAATCTCATGTATTCTCCATCAATCCCGCGATGCTGGGACTTTTGTGAGATTCAGACGCGGCGGCAGTTCCGGGGGGGGGTAGTAGTTATATTCCCCTTAGCGGATCTCCCGGCATTGTATGCTTCGTCGATGGGCTTGCAGAACGCCGCCCCGAGACCTGCTCCAGACGTTCGCGGGAGGAGGCGGGGGAATACGAAGCGGGGAATATCACAGATGTTGCATCAAGACAAATGGCTTTCTTCCTCTCCACGCACCGCCACCCGCGCTACGCTGTCGTTGCGACGCCCGAGCGGCGGGTGAGGGGACAGGAGGAAATGCATTTCCCGCGTATCCTTTCGCTTGCGATCGGCGAGTCTCGCTTACGATACAACGGGATAAGTCCACCTTCACCGAGGATATAACGTCGACGAGGACCGAAGGCGCATAACAACGAAGAAGTTACGTCGATATACCGACAGGCGTTAAGAATATTCGGATCGCCGTCGAAACGGTTTACCTTGTAGAGAGCTACGTCGGTGTTGCGTTTGAAACACGTCCGTTCCTTTCGCTACAAGTTTTCTCACCTCGCTTGCTGCTCGCCCGTGAAGCCGGAAACTCCTCACTTCACGAGCTTGTTCTACTCCGCAGACACTCGTCTATCAGCCATTACCGCCCCGTTCGTCTTATTTATTTTTCCCCGCTCTCAATTTTCTTACCGCCACGCTACCCATCCTCCCTTCTCGATCTACCTCGATGAACGGCGACGGCTCGAGTTTTCTCATTAAAATTGAACGTCTTCCGGACGACAGTGCGGCGTCGTGCGATTGCGGTGATGGTATTTTCATCGCGGTGGCGCGAGGTAATCTCTCTTGCTATCGGATGCTGCATTGTTATGATGTACCTCAACGGAGGACCAGGGGGAGGGAGGGGAGACGAGAAAAATGCCGTTCCGTATCGAGGAAATGATTCACTTTATCGGTGCACTTTCCCGTATGACACTAGTGGAAGTTTAAACATTTTGCTATCTCTATACTACAGCTGCAGCTCTCCTAGTCTGTTTGTTTCCCTAATATTTGCGATTCTCATTCTAGTTCCCTTTTGAAAATAATTGTTAGTTTGAGTGTAACGCGTAGGAGATTCGTTGAATGTGACTGGCTGGAGAACTTGAAACATAAATCAAGAAAATCACACGACATTTAAGTTTACTGACACGCGAAACATGACGTTTTGACATTTCCATTAATGTCAATTGACCGACTGTGTCGGTTGAATGTGAGAGAGCTCCACTTCGTAATGTTAAAACACGTTGAATCGCTCATTCATTCAGTTAATTGAAATAGAATAAAACAAAGCTTTGCAAATGCGAATTATTACCGTAATAGGATTGTACACGCAATTATTATATTTGTCGCATTATATTATTAATTAAATTATTTATCATAAATTTATTCTTTAATTTCTCTAATTCGCGATATAAACATACAAACCATTTGAACCATTTACGTAATAATTTTCACTCAAACATTATATTGTAATACATAATTAATTTTAAAATACAATAATTTTTTCTAATATTTTTTATTATAATTAATAATTAATTTTTTATTATAATTAATTTTTTAAATTACTAGAACAACACAGGCGCGCGCTACGCGCGCGCTATTTAGTTTTTTACTTTTTAAAAATAACAATTGCAATAATAATTGTATAAATAAATAATTATATACAAAAAGAAAGGAAAAAAAAATAAATAGGAGATAGAGAGAGAGAGAGAGAGAGAGAAAGCATACTTACATACATTAATTTATTATCTAATTTTCTTTCTTCTTTAAAAATATTATACACATAAAAAAAGGAAAAAAGAAATACAATATACACAACATACATAAATCTTCTTTAAAGTAATATGATATTGACACTGAAATGTAACGAAATATTGTCAGCTCTTCTTCTTCTTCTTCTTCTTGTTTTTTTTTCTTTAATTAGCTCTCTCTCTCTCCGTCTCTCCCCGTCTCTCCCGGTCTCTCTCCGTCTCTCCCCGTCTCTCCCGGTCTCTCCCCGTCTCTCCCTGTCTCTCCCCGTCTCTCCCGGTCTCTCCCCGTCTCTCCCGGTCTCTTTCAGTCTCTCCCGGTCTCTCTCCGTCTCTCTCGGTCTCTCCCCGTCTCTCCCTGTCTCTCCCCGTCTCTCCCGGTCTCTTTCAGTCTTTCCCTGTCTCTCCCCGTCTCTCCCGGTCTCTTTCAGTCTCTCCCGGTCTCTCCCCGTCTCTCCCTGTCTCTCCCCGTCTCTCCCTGTCTCTCCCCGTCTCTCCCGGTCTCTCCCCGTCTCTCCCGGTCTCTCCCCGTCTCTTCTTTATTTTTTATAGTTTTTTTTTTTCAATTAAAGATTTCCACCTTATAGCAGCGAGCACCAATCCAAACATTCGACTTAAAAAACGTTTTTCCATGCGTATCTCGCGCGCTCGACGTTCGACAACTTTTCTCGTATTAAATTTTGGAGTTCGCAAAGTTTTATCTTTTCGCGGGAGTGGGAAACGAAGCTCGGTCTCCACCATCGTCTCTCGCGAGAGGCACGTCTTAGGGGAAGGAGTTAAAGCGCGTAATTTCACTATTCTTCGTAAGGGGACCAACTTCGGGGAGATCGTTAAGATCCCCTGTAACTTTACGCGTGCGTAATCCCGCAAAATGAAACGCGAAAGATTTAAGCCATCGCCTCGCTTGTATCGGACGGCGTCCGGATGTATGTGTGGTATATCCGGCGTGGCGTTTCGCAACCGCATGTACATATTCGTAAAGTATAATCCGTCCTGGCATCTGTATGCATCGCGCAATGTAATCTGTGATGAATTGTATTCATGGGAACAATATAGCTCGCGCGGGCACGAAGTTGCGATATGAGCTGACGTCGGCCGCCGCGCGCCGCCGCGCTTGCAAAAACATTAGCGCACGATACACGATATTTCGGCCCTTGCAGTATTTTCAGTGCGCGCTCCTCCCCCGCGTCCGCTATCTGACTTTTATTACGGAAAATGGATTGCCCCTATTCTTCACGTTCTTTATTTCGTTCTGATTTAATTAAAACAGAAATCTCACGCCGCACATGCGCGCCGGTATTAAAAGATAGATGATAAAAACAGTACCGGCGTACAGCTGGTATGAGCATTGTTACAATTGTTTTTATCATACACCTTCGAGAAGGGAAAAATTCGCGAGATGGATAATCGATTTTTGAAATATGTATAATTTTCTGACGCGTTACGACAGACCGACGAATGAAATGCTCGCAAACATAATATTTCGCTGATACTCGTGCTTAAGTATCTGACGTTATCTCGTCAATAAACTGCTTTTGTTGCGCGACAGAATAACAGAAAGGACAGTTACGGACGTTAGCGTTGTGATTTATATTATCGCAGTTTACCGCCTCGCGTGGAAGCACGAAAGTGGTAGGATACGTTTGCGTGTATGCATCGGCGTGTGTATGTGTCTGGCTCGGTAAACGAAATCCGGAGGACGATGTAAGTGAAACAGCCGCGTGGAACGGTCCGTATGACAATGGGTTCTGCCTCTATTCGTACGTAGAAACCGCGTCAAAAGCGCGACGTGACCATGCGCCGCCGTCATCCCTGGGCGTCATTGTTCGCGGATCCCTCGCTCTGCTCGACAACGACACTTTTTGTCCAAACAGAGCTCACGAATTGCGAAGAATTTCCCGGTTCTGGGAAATCGCACGATTACATTCAGAAAAATCGTACTACCACGACTACGGTACAGGTATTATACGAGAACGATGAAAGTTTTTTCAAGATACTGTTTGTAAAGGTTTCGCGTATTTTCTGTCTCTCTTTTTTCTTATTATATGTAGATAATTCAAGTTTTTTTATAAACGACATATTTGAATGTAGCTGCATCAGGTGATAAAACGAATTTTTCACTCTCCGCGAGTAACAAAATTAGCGAAAAATATTAATTAAATGATTAATTGACTCGAGGGAATTCTAAATAAAAATAAAATAAAAAAACGATAAACGCGTCGCCACACACATCTCTGGTGAAGCGTATTTTTTTTAATAATATGAAAGTTTAATAGTAGTCGAAACGCTAATCGTCAATGCACTCGCATTAAACTTTACAAGTTTTTTTTCCCCTATGGAGTATTTTCAATTTTACCTCTAGAGAAAGCAAATTATTGAAACTTGTTCGTTCGAAGCGAGAATTTCGTTTGCGTAATAAGCTCTTCTCGGTGTTCAAACGCGTGCTCGCATTAACAGTGGAAACGTAATGCCTTAATTTTGAAAAGATTACGAGTATCCATTGAACAGCTAGACGGCTCGTGCAAGAGCTCTTAAATTCTATTCATCCGTCTCGCTCTTTTCATACTCATCCTTTGTACTTCGTTCTTCCTTCCGTCCTTTACCCGATTTCTTTTTCTTCCTTTTTCGTAGCCCGTATATCTTTCGTTATCATGGGCCGTTATAAGGTACGAACAACGATATATCGACGATAATAAAAATTATTCGTGCTCATACCAGTGAAAATAACTTCTTTTATTTTTTTTATTCATACGCAGCCTGTGTAAATTTATTATTTACTAACTGATTTTTATTACAACAACAGAAATACCAATGTTTCAATATTTGTAACTCGCACGACAAGAGAATATTTCAAATAATATTCAAATATTTATATACGATTTTATTTCTATTTTATTGCCATGATTTTAGGAACCAGTCAGAATGATGTTTAAAAAATTTGTTAGGTAAAATAAATTATTCTATCGTCAAAATTTTTGTAATTGTCACGTATAAAATGAAAGAGATGTATGACGGATGTGTTTCACAAATTCTCTACTAAAACCCTTGGTGCAGTTAATACTGGTTATACGAGAGCTGTGTGCAACATTGCGGTCACTTTAGACCGCATTGCATCTCAGTGTAACAGATATTTTCGCTTTAACATTGAATAACTAGCACTTTTGGCCACTCGTTTGTATCGCGGATTATTACATAATATGTTAAAAGTAAATGGTCGCACGAATTAGTCCACTCCTTAATTACGATCACGTGTGAGACCTCAGTTGTATTAAAAATTAATCTTCGCGGCCCAATTAGAGTCAAAGTATAGACATTAACGAGCGAGTTAATCCCCAAGAGCACTTTGCGCCTTCTCATACCTTCTCCTTTCCGTCTCGTAACAACGATCGTGGGCCAGGTAGACCTTGCGCTCCGAATGCACCGCGCCGTTCTACTATCCCCTTTTCTTCTCGTGCGCTTTCGCTCTTTTGGCGGACAACACCCCGGCGTTACTTCATTCTCTTTTTCGTTCCTGGGCAACGGCCAGAAACGATCCTTGTTGCATTCCTCGCAGAATCCCATTGATTTTTAGCGGTAGCTGAGTTTTCACAAGAACCTGACGGTTCCTTTCTTCTCTCACTTTATCTTAGTCACCGCGACTCTCTCTCTTCCTTTCTCCCATCGAGTTCTCCGGTCATTTCTCTCATCTTCGGGGAATTATTGTTGTCTCTCTTACACAACAGAACTTCTTGTTCTGTTACCATCGCTCTCACGCGACGCCAAATTATCCCGACGTAACGGATGCAGCTCGACGCCTGTTATAGGCTAATAGCCGGGATTTTCCGAAAATTTATTGGTCTACGTTCGTGAAACTTGCAGCCAAATGGCGGGGACGTACGCGAAATTCAGCTTACGAATTACCAATACCAGCTGTGAGACTCGTCCAACTTTGTCCGGCGATACGTCCTTCTCGACCGCGCGCTGGTTTACGGGTAGCTTATCGCGTCTCCAATAGAGAAGCGTGATGTAACGCGCTCACGCTCGAAGAGCCACATCGGACTTGTTAGCAAGTTCTGCGGCTTTCCTCGGTAATACTGGCTAACTCAAACTCTGCAATAAGAATTCGACAGTTTCAGCTTCGAGAGATCAATTTTTATTAAAAAGAAAAAAAAAACATTTGTCCGTATTTTCTCGGCAATATTAAAATCCTCTAAATTCTTGTCCAAGATTCGAAAAAATTCCTGGCACAGAATAGGAAAATAAAAAGACTTGGAAATATTAAATAACGACATAATCAAAAGTGCTTTATAAACTCCGACAGTACTTCACATTTCATTGTGCGGACAGTTAGGTTTCATCAATATTAAAAATTCACTTTGTAGCAAAGCAGCACGCGGTAATGGTTTGCTGAATTGCCATGAAATAGACCATTCATCACCGACCACACAGCTGTGGAAAATGTTCAAATTTCTACACGCTCTTACATCTCCGATAATTACATTTCGGTTTATATTCCGAGGTAATATCGATTGAAGTGGATGAATCTATTATATCGTTGGACAGCTCGAATGGCCGCTGCTATTAAATCGTCCGATCAAGAGTGATCCCGCGTTATCATTGTTGACCTATCATAAAACTCGTTTATTTATTTTTCAACCACGATGTATTTCTTCTAAGAAAAATGTTTCATATTTGCAAAACAAAACACACATCGCCGTCGATACCGGGAACAAATTCACGATCCACTAATTGCATGTTGAAAGACACTAATTGATAAAAATAGGTAACTGCTCTATCGAGAGACAAAAAGAAAATGGAATAAAATGTTTAATGTACAATATATTACAGTGTGATTATAGTGTTTAAGAATAAAAATTAGAATAAAAAGTAATACAAATCTTAAAATGCAAAAAATTAAAGAATAATAAAAAATAAAGTAAGAAATAGATAATAAAGAAATCAAAAATCTTGAGAACTACTGAAACTCTAAAGAATTAAAAGTACAATGCAATACTACATACACAAGCAATTAAGGAATAGAATAAAGTGAAAAGAGAAAGAGAGGATGAGAGTGCTATATTGCCATACTTCAAGCACAAAACGCGTTTCTGCGCGTTCGCACGGAATTCCGTTCGGTAACGTGGGTATGTTCAAAACTCCTTCGTGCACTCCGTGATGCACTTCGTCTATTTGAGCACGCTTTAGTTCATTCGCAGCCGATGCTGCTGTTATTGCGGAATAACTGCACACGCGACGCGAGCCGCAAGATCGATTACGTCGAGAAAGATGAGATTTCGGCTTTTGTACTTTATTTCGTTGTGCAAGCCAGAATTTTATATTATCTCGTTATACTTCAGAATATGATTTATTAGAGATCGAAACGCATTCAGAAAAGATAATTTTAACGAAAAAAAATTCAACCTTATTAAAATCTGCTAAATTTTCTAAAATAGATGCTTTACAGCAGAATACTTTACAATCCTTAATTATGTTGTTGCTAATGTATATTATAAATCTATCTTCTCTTTTTCTCCACTTATCTATTTATCTAATGATTCTTTTTCATTCTTCTATTCAAAATAGGATTTAAAAACGCATTTTTATATTTTTGTTTGATTTTTAACATTCTTTTCCAGGGAAATTTATTAAATTCTGCTGCATTACATAAATTTTAGTTAGTTTTCGATATCATTAGACATTTAAATTGCATTACTATTGTATCGAACTAAACCATCGATAAAAATAATTTGTCATACTCGCACGTATAATTCTCGCGTCCGCAGTGTATTTATTTATTGTATTTATTAATTTCGATTCCGTCATCGATGACGGAAACCGATGCATTTTGCGGAAGGTCGACATTCATTCGCAAAAGAATAGCATTGATTTTATGACTGGTCTCCGTTCGCGCCGCAAGCACGTCATATCGTTATTCTTTCGTATCGACGTATCGCGTTGATGGACACTGATTTAATCCCCAAAGCCGTTGCGATAGAATTGTCTTGCACGCGAATACTACATATATTCCCGCAGATTTTTTTTCTAACTCTTCATCCTCTTGTATACATTGGGGTGATTATCAAATGTCTGAATCTTTTCTCTTTTACATTTGAAACGAGAAATGGTGTTTATTCCCGTTCCTAAGCTCGTTGCAGAACATTAGCAAGAGCGTTATTAATACGTGGCCTATAGAGTAGTACTTTATACCGGAAGCCTTGCGTTTTATATTTAACCTGAAGCACCATTGGTGAAGAGATTTCGTATGTAAATCCGTCCATTTTCCGTTTGGATGTTTGAATTCTTGCTTGGAAAGATAACTCTTCCGACATACACATACATGCCTCATCAGACATTTATGCATCATAGTAAAATCCTCACGTTTTATTCTTTCATCCTTTAGCCATTTTGAAAATCGTAAAGTATTCAACGGTTTTTCTTTAACGTCGAAATAAAAGCGAATCTTCGTTAGTTGAAATTGTTCCATTTTTGCGGCAATCTCTTTCTCGTCATCCGTGCCGTAAGTCTTCCTGAGAGGTGTGGATACACCGATAAGACGTATCTTTTCTTTATCCGGTAATCGATTGACCTTAAATCTCTCGCTAAACTTGTCTTTTATGTCACAGAATCGATTCCAAACGAAAGAAATAGATTTTCGTCGTTGTCTCACAAATGGCATTGCAATAAATTATATCGGTAATCGAATTCTCGTATTTATTTCTTTACTGTACTCTTGCGTTTCTTTTAGTTATGCTAACACGAGACGTAATACTCGAAAGTGCAGTGTCGCGTTTCAAAGGTTTCATACCGAGAGCGTTCTTAAAGCAGATTGCATAATTAGCTTGTCAACTTTATTTCGAAAACGTGTATCAAGTTACGTTTTTTTATAAGTCTAACAAGTCGAATTGCATGCCATCAGAGAGTCTTTTGAGCCGGTGGCTGCTCTAGGTTGCAGTATATCTCCATGTAGACGCAAAGTAAAGAGGGCGAGACGCGCGAGTAACGTAGTTCGCTGAGAATACGGAAATGACGTCTCGATGGAATTGTATTCTCCCGTCTCAGAGATACGCGCTCATATATTTGTTAAATCCGTGGAAAAACTGAGCCTTGTGCTCCCTATCGCAGAAAAGTAGTCAGCAACAAGTAGGATAGACTTCTCGTCTTCGAGTGTTTTATCGCAATTATAATTATACTGAAAAACGCGAACATTGTTGTGAAAAAAATCACAATAAAAGTAATGCCAATTACTATTGTAACCATTGAGGAGAAGTCAAAGTGGACCAAAACGTGACTTTATGTAAGAGCTTCTGTTCGCTTCTATTCAAAGAAAAACGTCTTTCTGCTTAATTTCACAAGATATCGCTCGTTATGTAAAGGATAATGGAATTCTGTATTTTATAAAGTTTTATATATATATATATATATAAAGTAAAATTAATATTTCAAGAAATGTTGATTGTATTGTTCAAAATAATTTGACAATTAGTGAATGATTTACTAAGAAAATTATTTATTCTTTAACTAAATAAATATGACACATGACTTATCAAAATTAACTAAAAATGAGGAAATTGTTTTTCAGTATATATTTTTCAGTGTATAATATATATTTATATATAATATATACACATAATAAGTAAATAACTAATGAAACCATTAATACTTTAAAATGGGAAACCGAATTCCGATAGTTAGATCACTTTTACGGTAAGCACCTCATGTCATATTAGTTCTACAATTTCACGTACGAAGACTCAAAGTAACTGACTGTAACATTTCCCAATTGCGAGGGGCGGTGTCCAAATCATACTCCGAAACCTCGCTTCAAGGATATTTCAGGCGAAATTCCCGAGCAAACTGCAGTTGGCGGTGGCACTTCGTGGTTAGTCCATTCTTTTTTTTTCCGTAATAGTTACTGTTCGGCGGGCATTTAGGCTAATTGCTGCACCGCCGCCACGGTCGGAATGTATTGTAACTGTATGGGCCAGCTCGATCGTGCGGATAGATACGCGGAGGTTCAATAATACAAGCGTATGCACTTGCAACGTGTATGCTTCCCGCAGAGCGACCGATACTGTCGGCGGAGCGTAATAGGGTGTCAACCCCTCCCCGTCGTGGAGTTACTATGCTTGTTCGAGCACCACTCCCGTACGTCTCTCGCTGAAATTATTTTCTTGCGTCCCAAAGTCGTCTTTTGATAGGACGAACTTTCTGGCGGCGGCAACCTAACTAAGGGGGCGAACTTTCGCGGAGACAAGGCTTCCAAAGCACGACATGCGCTTGAATCACACGACGCCGCGTTTCAGGGGCGATGTCATTTTTTTTTCCTCCAGTGATAGAACCTCTCGTCTCGCTAGACTTTCGTATGAAATACCATACCCATGGGTATCCGAAATTCACGCGGATGCGGTGCCTCGATATTCGAAATTTTACTGATTTTGTCCAACTCATCAAACTTGAGTCCATTGTAATGTCATCAAAAAATTATTTTGGTCGGCTCTCTCGATTCCAGGGATCATACCGGACGAGCTCGCATTGCACGGCCATTTCATGTCAAATTAGTGTTGCCCAGTATATTTATTTTTATGAAAAACTCGCGTCACCCGTTTATCGAGTTGCGATTAAAATTGCAAAGCCGTAACCATTTTTCACGGCATGACATGTAAAGCGTTTTCGTAATGGTTTGATACGTTGGTAACGTTCACGTACACACTCGGGGAGATGGGGGAGAGGATTGAGGGGGGGGAGGGGGGGGACCGATCGAGGAATGTAACGAATTGCCATTTGGCATTCAGGTATATCGCGATACGGTTAGCATGAACGAATTTTCCTTTTAATGGGAGAGCGCCGGCGGACCGGAGCGGCTGAAATGTTTGTGGATTTTTCGCTTTAGTATACAGGTCGCTTTATGGAGTGGGATTCCGCGGTATTGTCGACAAATGCTAGAAGTATGAAAATTCCAAACGTATCGGCGGCCGACGCATGCAGGCTCTCGCATCGATTCGCACACGCGGATCTTTTCTATGGCGATGCCGCGGCTAAATACCGTAATGCATGTATATCGTGCTCGCGAGGTCTCTATACGCTATCCATAGCTATCGATATACGAGCACGCAATTCATATCGCCCTTTTCCTATCACGTTGAGCGTCTTGTTTATGAGCACTTTGCCCGCTCTTGAATCTCGTTAACTTTGATATTACCGCGGCGCTAATGTATATAGCGCGTCTTGCAGCAAAGTTATGCCGGTATCTCGAATGGCTGCCCCGTAAGCGCTTCCGATCACTAACTTATGATACATATACGTGTCTTACTGGCTAATGGATTCCGCTTGCATCGCTTCAGATCGATACAACTGTTGGGCAGACGTGTACCGCTTATAAACTAGTAATCCGCGACGAGAGGCGTCACGATGTGCTCTATTCTGCAGTCAATGAAAAATCGCTTAACGTATCTCATTATCTTAAATGCTTATGTAAATGCAAATGGCATGAGCTCGAGTTTTCTCCCCGTTACATTAATTATAATAAACGATAGGAAGGCTCGGGCGTTAATGGACTGCATAAGAACATAATCTTATTACGATTATCTTATTATGATATCAAGACAATTTTTAACTTTTCCAACTGGCTAAACGAGCTTGCGTAATTTTGCGATGCATTTGCCGCATACGGTCAGCAAACAAACCGTACAAATAAACTTTATCTGCGACATTGTCCACAGAATACGACATTAAGTTTAGTTTTTATTTCCGAGATAAAGCCGCAGGTAAAACCGAAAGCTCCTTGGGCGACTCATTCTCGTTCCGCGCTGTTCCGTCAAGAGGTACGAAGATGTAATTAGATTCATTAAAACTAACTCCACGGGGCTGCTCATAGCCGTAATATTTCGAAGAATGACGGTTCATTCTTCAGTGAAATTGAATTACATCGACAAAAATAATTGAAAAGACGCCGGCATTCGCAATTTTCTTTACTATTTATGATGCTACTTGTATCACAATTGTTATTTAATTCGTATCTCAAAAGCATATTAAGTGAGATATTACATGGAGAGAATTTTTCGTTATATTTTATCTTAAATTTTGCTACAAATTTTTTTGTTAATAAGCTTGATGGACTAACTCTCTTGACAACTTATTATGAATAACGAATTTTTTAATTACAAAAGACATTTTATAAATTGCTTAATAAACATTACTATGCGACATTGTAAAATAAACTTCTAAAGCAAAATTGTTAAAATCTGATACAAAATTTTCTTTTGTGATGATATATGAATGTATGTCACTATATATCATGTTTTGAAAAATCATATTTACCTTAGTAGGATTCAAAACCTTTAGGATCATGAGCCTCTGACTTGCTCCACTTCTATTAATAAATGTTACCTATATATTGTCTATTTATGGTTATAGACAGCTCATCGATTAATTACCGTGCTGGATATTAAAATTATCGTTAACGACTAATGTTTATTTTCACCAATATAGATTAACTTTGAGAATTTTCTAAGAATTGTGAAAAAGAATAAAGACAAAATTAAACTGAGATTAAAATGAATCTACATCTATTCGTGAAAATAACTATAAATTAGGTTGAAATTATTGTTGCGAAATTTATATGAGATACATGTTTATCTCCTTTCACTTGACAGCTATTTAAAATAAAGAATCATAAACTACTAATAAACTACTAACATTTTGAGATCAGTAAAATTTTACTATATTTTTTAGTAAAAAAATACTCAAACTGTATTAAAATATAAAATATGTGTAGTATGGATATTAATGAATTAAAGAAAAACACATAAAATTCTTTAAAATACAACATTGCCTCACGATTTTTAAGATAAATTTTATGAAAAAAAATTCTCTCCGTGTAAAAAGTGAAGTGTCGTATATCTTGGGATATGTGGAAACTTCGATTAGAGATATAAATCTATAAATAAGTAATCCACTTTAGAAAAAGGGGGAGAGACAGTTTCCAAAACCTGAGATCAAGAGTCTAGATCAGGCAGAATATATCCGCCCCATCCATATGGGCTTCCTCGGAAGTTGTACGAATTCAGGTCTCGTGCATGAAACGTGCACGATCGCCGGCGTTGTACGTTTGCCAGGTCTCATTCATGAAGAACGCGAGGTGCACACGCGGCACGGCACAGCACAGCGCGGCGCGGCGCGGCGCAGCGGTACTGTAAATTTGTAACTTTATACGTAGCGAGTTGTGCGGCGACGGGAACGTCGTGAATTTGGTACGCGGAGGATTCCCTCGCGGGGACTCCCGGCCTTGGGGATGTGCGTCGTAAATATTCATTTCCCAGCGCACGTTGTCGTACAACGCGAAAATAAAGAGAGAGAGAGAGAGAGAGAAGAGGAGAAAGAGGGTGAGCGAGGATAGAGAGTAGCACAATAAAAAGGATTGTAAAATTGCGCAACCGCGGTCGAACATTCGCTTGTACCGCGTCAAGTCGGACGGGGAAATATTCCCGAATGTTCAATTACTATTCGAGACATTCGCTCTCAAGGAAAATCCTAGGTGTATTAGATTAGAACGTTTCTGTGAGAGAGATGAAAGTGGTACGGAAATCCTGCTTTATCCGATATATGTATACGAAATTAGCTTTCGCACAGTCCGATCTCAAATTACTGTAAATTGACTGATTAAATATCGAGTGAACTATCTTCGTTTAAAATATTTTTATATTTAGCTGCTAATTTTAGCACATGCATATATAATATTACGAAATTAAAACAAGTGCAGCCAACATACATATCTTGCGTTTTTAATTTTCACGTAACTATTTTCATTAGAAAGACTTTAATTAACAGAAAAATAATGTTTGATATAATCAGAGCAACAACATTTTTAATACTTTAATGGCGTGCTTTATGTAGATGCGCGCGAAAAAATGCATATTGAAGTTGTATTCTCGACTTGAGAATTTTCCTCTTATTTTTATACTACTCTCTTCTAAAATATGTACCAAAAGAATTTTCTTAACTTCAGAAAAAACTCTTAAAAAGATAGATTAGTAGCAGATATTCTTATAAGGATATAAGATGAGATTTTATAAGATTTTTAAGTTTAAGGTTTATTATAGGACTAATTTTCTATAAGAATTTTAAAATATTGAACCTTGTTAGAATACAAATCTTTCTACGCTGATTATCAAAGTTCAAAATTAATAAAGATTATGAATAGCAATATTTAAACCATGTATGTTTTCTGAAATTAAATTGGCCACTTTTCAAATTACTTTTTACTATACATTATTTAAATATCATTATGTTTAAGGTTTTGAGCACCAAATACTACACTGCATTAACTATGTTTAATTGATCGATGTTATCATAATGATATGTTGCAAACAACACATAAATAAAATAGTAGCATAGAATTTCAACGTTCAAAAGTTTGTTACAAAGAATGTATTTTTAATTTTAAAGGATATTTCAGAAAAGAATAATAAATTCTTATTGATTAAGAACATAAGTTTTTCGGTATAGAGATTCATGTATATTATTTATGCAGTGATATAAAATTATTATGTACCAGAGATGCGCGAGATGTAAAATATCACAGAAACCATGGCATTTGATTATAACCGTTATTTGGCCATGGAAATTTTCGGGTGTAAGAATAGATTGTAATAAGTGAAAGATCTCAACACTTGTCTTCTGCTGGCAACGTAATCGCAGCGGATTTACTGATAAAATGCTAAATTTCTCGGTCCTTAATCCCGTTTTCAACGGAAAATGAGAAAACTGGATCTTACGCCCAGCATCATTACGCCGAGATTGCATTGCGTGAAGCTGCAACTTCTCCGTCCGCTGGTTCATTGACTCTCTTCCTCTTTTGCTTCTCTCTCTCCTCTCTCTCTCTCTCTCTCTCTCTCTCTTTATCCATCGTCTTTCTCGTGGTACTACGAAACTTTGTACTTTTGGTAACGAATGAAAGAGCAACATCATGGCTATATACTTCGCGATTCACCGAGAGTCTCTGAAAGCTTCTCCGGCGAACATGGCATAAAATATCGGACCCGTAAAATGCCGCGCGGGAAATAACGAGGAAAATCTTTACCTTCAAGAAGTACTTTAGCTACCTGGAATTTCTTGTCATTCTCTCTGTTTTCTATTTACATCCGGACGTGGTGAAAAGTATATCGATCTTTGAATGTTCATAAAAACATGTAAATTTGGTTTGAAACTGAAAGATTGAAATGTCGCTCGAACGGAGCTGCAACGATCTTTGGGTTAACTTTTCGGGGATGAAAATAAATAATTTTGAGAAATGGCACTTTTATCTCGGCTTCAATAAGAGATATGTAGGTGCGCGCGAGGGGAATAAAATCCACCGGTATAAAAATGGAAGGTCCGTCACACACGGCCGGCCACACGGAACGTCGTTGTAAGTTTTTAACGAAAAATTCTGAAATTTTCACGTTCCGGGAGACGTTGATTCTTTCTGGAAAAGGAATGAGGTGGAAGTTCAAGTGGTATTTCAAACGTCGCGCGGTAGGAAACGATGGAGGAAATATTCTTGCACGTTGAAATTAACCTTCATCATAAATTCTGTGAATTTTCAAGGTAAAATATTCGAAATAGCATGAACGTTTCGCTGGATATTGCGCGACGTGAACTTTTGGTCACTTCGTAAAATAAAACAGAGTATCCTTTACTCTTGCTGAAGTATTGTTCTCGGATCTTGATGAAAGTCTTACTTCTCGTAAATTCACTCGAGACAAATTGGAAAATACTATACAAAGTGCTGCAGAGTTCGCTGCGAGTTCTCTAAAGTAAGACAAAGTTAGATTTGCGATTAGGACAAGATTGTACGAGAGATAGGACAAAATCATGTGATTCGTGGAGATTCGATTGTTGTCGCGAATATACACCTCATAAATTAGAAACTATATATCAGATTTCCATGGAAATCGAGTATTCGCGTCAAAGTGACTGCCGTGGGAAAGCCGGCAGTACGTTTCCCGCGAGCCCGAAATCGCGAAGTGAATCTAAACTTTTGTTCCGGCGGAAGTTACATCTCGGCAGCCCTCGCTTCAACGTTAACGTTGGCGTGGCGTAACGGCGGGACATTAATTCCGATGTTTCGAGCTGCGCTTCGACTCGGATCCCCGGGGACGGACGCCCAGTTCCCAGGTGAACCCTCGTAATAGCGCGAGCCTTTCCGACGAGAGTGGCGCGAGTTCGTTTCGATTTCCGCCCGGTGCATTAAAATCCTCTATCGGCCGTCGCGCGCCGTCGGCTTGTTTATTCATACGGCGAGCACGGTGATGTCCGCTTTTGTGAGTACACGCTATCTCACCGGATATCGGGCTTATCCTTCAATGAACGCGATGGGAGGGATCACGATTTCTCGTGCGGAGGAAACACACGTGATATAGCGCCCGGTCATTCGGCTCATTTGTCACTTAAAGCCGATGTAACTCGGGTGAGATTGCTTCGATTTTTACCCCGAGACGCGTCGACGGCAGTCCGATAAAATTCCTGGCTACTCTCCCCCCGGCGAACATGGAATCGATCGTACGGGCGAATTGGCTTCGTTACATTTCTGAGTTTCACGATGCCCAAGGAAAGTAGTGGGACAGACTTATCGCGTTGTTATAGCCGACCTTCTTTATTAACACTAAAAAGGCGCCTCTCTTCTGCACTTGTTTCGCAGCGCTTCATACAGAGGATTGTATTGTTAAAATTGGAAGACGTAAAAGTATGTCAAAGTAAGGTGACAAAAGAATTTATTTCAGGGAGACTCATCTTTCGACCCATAGAGATTTTACTACAGCGAAGATTTTTTTTATAGTTTTTAACATCGGAAATATTGAAGATGTGTGCGTTAAGAAGTAGACAATTTCCTCTTTCACTTATTTTTTATTACATCTTTACAAACGTAGATATTTCATATTTGATCAAATATCTGAGTTTTTTTTTAATTTTAAAGATATTTAAATTATCCAAAATTTTTTTCAGAATGAAGTATAGATATTTGTTCTGGAAACTTGAGAATATGTTCGTGAATTTTTAGAGATTTTTTAACTACTTCAAATAGGTGAAAAAAATCGACATATCCATGTTTATAAAGATAAGATGTAAAAATAAATAGTAATTAATATTACTGAAGTGAAATATTGCATAATTAATGTAGTAATATAGATTTGAATGATTAAAACGCTCGCTTATATGCCAATTTGTAAATGTCTTCGTTAAATTGCAATTTTGATATTTGACTTTGATATTTGACGCGACTCGTGTTAACTTTGTAAAGTTTGTATGCAAGATCGCGAAATGGTGGAACCTTCGTCATAGCGGATTATTCAACGTGAAAATTGGACGAGTCGTCATTTTCTTAAGATGAAAGACGGCCGTGGTTTACTCGCAAAAGAGTGTTAGATAATTGTACGTGAATGCGACCACACTGTCTGAGTTCCAGAGAACTCGGCGAAGATTACAAATACGGAGCGGCTAATTGGAGTGACTCCGCCTATCTTTATTCTCGCCGAGCTGAGCGTTGAGTCAAAACCTCGTGGTCTCTCAACGAGATATTTAAAGGGGAACGCACGCATTCTCTTTTAACTGCTTTTTTTTCATTCCTAACTACATGTAGCCAACTAGCCAGTTCAAGCAATCAATGTTATAATTAACCCTTAATTAAGGCAAAGGATAAAACAGGCGGCAAGCTGCATTTTGAATTGTCTGCAATCTCCGGGTTTTTTATTCAATGCTAATTTGTTGTTACTTTTGAATGAATAATTAAACGTAACGAAATACGTCTATTAGGAGAAAATTGCACGAAATTGTACTATTTTTCACATGAAATTGATAATTTAAAAATTATGAAGAATATGTTTAAGTTTCTTTTGCTCATAATAAAGCACAATATTTTCCCTAATGGAAATTTTTAATATATTTTTGTATCATTAAAAATTTTTTAAATTTTTTATTTGTTTTTTTTTCTACAATTTAATTACAGCATGTGCTGAAAAATAGCTACAACATCACAATTTTTCTACGAACGTAAATAACAAAATTTCTACTATCTAACGTCACGAGTATAATGTGTAGCAGTACAACATATAACATATAATTCTTAAATTATCCCAAAGAAACTACAAGTATAGCGGTTGAACTTTTAGAGGTAATGCGATTTAAAAATCAATGATTTTGACATGTTCCTCTATATTAAGTTCATATATGATTGACGTAATTAGACCAATTCGAATTTCTCTTAAGCTTCGCTAAATGTTGCTTTTCATCAAAGATCACCGTGCGGACTTTATCAGCCGTGTACCTCGGAAAGGAAACTGCTGGTGAAAGGGGTTACAGCGACGTGGTCGTGACAAGAGTTATGCGAAAGATGGAAGTCGGCGGTAATTGAGTTAGAGCACGGATAGGGCGTTCTATAATTTAAAGATTAAGGCCAAACCCCAAGTATAGCGCCTGCGTTCAACGATATTCACACCAACCGACACGCGCGGGGCCTTCGGGCGCGTAGTATGCACGAGCGAACTGTCCCTCGAACCCAGGTGTATTAGCACGATGTTAATTAAACCCATGCATCCGAGATTATCCAAATCGATCCGGCCGGCGCTTCCCCGTGCATTATCTTATTCCATATATACTCTCGCTATGCTCACAATAATGCACTATACGGAGCGCACAACTGCAATCCACGTCTCTCTGCTTATCATAGTAGTGGCGGAGTGGCATCCGAGGAGAAGCGAATCCACGTCACGTCACGCAAAAAGAACATCGGTTCAACAAGTGTGGGATCAAGTAGGAGCCATTCAGACCTCTCAAGCTAAATGAGACAGCGCGATGATAAATGAATTCATTTAATAACCGTCGAGAGGCGTGTCCATACACGTAATGACTGTTAATTGTATTACAAAGTATTTTTCAGCGGTGTACAAGAGAACAGGTTCGCTGTTAGAGTGCTGCATCGTGAAAACCATACGAACGGACATGACGATGACGTGTAACATGCTCGGTGGAAAATATCGGGAAAACATCGAGAATCACGGCGCACTCTCCCTTTCTTGGATGAGCCTTCTTTCTCTTTTCCAACGGTTGTTCGCGAACGCACCAATGTAAGATTAGTGTTTGCCGATCCTCGAAGTCCCCGGCGGAAGTCGCGAAAGGGACTTATCAAAGTCCTTCCGTTCGCGGCCGTGGAAGAAAGGGTGAAGGAGAGCGAACGGGGGGCCGAAGGGGGGAGAGACTTTCATCGGATAAAGTTCTTTGCGGCTTCGGAATCGGAGACGAGAGACGGCGGTCGCTGTGGTCTCTTGCCCGCCAGCTCGCCAAGACGACGCTGGATATTTCGACGGGCCGTAGATCAATATTATTTCGCGAAGGAGAAGCTCTCCCGGAAATCTGAGAAAACGTCGCCTGCCCGCGCGCGCGGAACCTCCTCCCCATGAAAGATACATGCGTCGGGATCGGGGCGAGCGCCAGCGCGGGGGCACATACGTCTTCCGTATAAATGATTCCGGGCGCGGCGGTAAACCGACGGCGGGCCCGGGTCGCGATCTGGCAAACAGAGGTGAAAAAGAATCGCTCTCTTTCTCGCCGAGAAACGTCGCCCGCGACCGCCCGCTTATCTGTCACCCCAATACGACATTCGTCCCGCGAAATTGGCGACTTCCGCTGTGACTGCAAGTCGCGCTGAAACATCGACAGAATAGACGAAACAACATGACTGGGTAAAATTTCTCGGTATATATAATTTGCAGATAGTTAAGCGAAATATTTCCGTAATAAAAGTAACTGTACAGGTAAGGTTCAAATATATCACAATCTTCTTGACAACTGAGCGACAGTTTCCGCTTAATAATTCAATGAAATGTTTGTTGCATTAGACGGGAGAAGATTTTATTAGAGTATTAAAAAATTTTGCTGGACGTGAAAATAATTTTGTTAGAACAAAGTAACTGTGAAGGGCATTCAAATATGATGACATCAATGTTATGTAAAAAGTTTCAACAATCTAGCGAGCAACTTGACCGTTTTGTATAATTATTGTGATGACTCAACAAAGTTATTTTCATATCTGTATCCAGCTAAATTTTTTTAGACACTCAGTAAAACTGTTCTTTCTGTATAAAAGTTATTTTAATCATATTTGCGCGCGGCCTAATTCTGTATTACACGTACGCTGGTACATTATTTATATTCAGCATTTATGAACGTTAAATCGCTATTGCCAATTTATCTCGTTTTGACAAACAGCTTACTTATAATTAACACGTACATAAATATTCATCAGTTACCGGATAAAGTAACAAAGGACTTTGTGACCATATAAATTAACGATAAATTTGTTAGAAATAAATTTTGACTAACACGGTTTAGTTAAAGGATCCTAACAATTTACTAAAAATTACGCAACCGCATAAATAGCGCCACGAGTAGTTCGTCCGCGTATTCGGAGAGTAAGCGATAAAACTCACAGATCCACTGAAGTTATAGGAACGTCTGGTGCTCCATGCACATATCATAAAATCCAAGTTTTGGCAGTGAAGCTTACGAATCCTTCATACTTCGAGTTTCTGCTTCCATCTGATGTAACCGAAATGGAAAAGAAGACCCATGAAGGAGAAACTCGTGTTCGTATATCCGTCTCTTGAAAACGTATTTTTCTCTTTAAAAAAAAAAAAACTAAACCTTATCGCGTTTTTCGATAACGAAAATACTCCAAATAATACGGTGAAGTTACGCAATATTGTTTTTTCAAAGAGGCGTAGAATTACCACGAGTAATTCATTGTAGACCATCGAAAGCCATACAAAAAAGTGTATGCTCGAATTTTCGGCCATTATCAGAAGACATTTTATCCAGAATAAAGAACTTTCTTATCATACCCGATGCTCAAATTGCGCTTCTCCAACTTGCTCTATAAATTAACTTCAAATGATAAAACCGATAGTAATTCCGTGTATTTATCACGTTAAAAAGCGTGGAGAGTTTTGGGACATCGCGTTTATTTTTGGATTCCACAAGCCCGCAAAGCCTCGTAATTACGGTATATCTCGTTACGTTAATTACGAATGTCTCGTGGGATGTGGGCACTGCACTGCAATACGCATAATTCATTTTAATGTTACATTACTCCACACCGTGTTATTTCAAATAGACATGATTATTATTTCATTAATTTATTAAAAAGTCAATTTCAAGCGGTCACACAATAAATCTTTATCTCTTGCATGAACTGTTCCTTTTCCCTTCTTTCGCAACGAGGAATTAAAACTTTCACGGGATTACTGTTACCATAGCTTCAGACATAAGCGCAGTACGCAGTAATTTTGCGCCGTTAATTTCCAGAGCACGTTACACTACTGTCTTTCTGTCAACTTGTTATCATGCGATTATCGTGCCATGCAAGACAAATCCAGGCGTCTGACTTCGGTCCGACGGCGTCTGACTCAGCCACGCTCCCTGCTGTGTCCGGGTGCTTGCACACAAGGAACACCATGCACCAGTGGCAAGAAAGGAGGGATTACTCTGTAATCATGAAGGATGGTGCAGAATCTTGCAGAGTCTTGGTTATACACCTCTCTAATGACCTTTAAACAGACACCCTCGTTGCGCATTACTCTGCAACAACGTATTTGTTTAGAGCGCAGGTTTTCGCGTTTCCTTTTTTTTTTCTAGCTTTCTCTCACGCATAGCTTTAACTAACGCCTACCCTTTGAACTCTGGCGATTAGTTTTGCTACGATATATAACGAACGAATCTGCGTCAGAGCTTTTTTCTAGTCTTCTTTTTATCTCCTTTTTTTTCTCTTTTTAATCCTTTGTACTCAGCCTTAGTCGGTTCCTGGATACCCGAAGCTTCACTTTCGCTCCTCCTTTGCGTAGTCCTGAGAAAACGCTGGTGTTATCGGTGCACGTTAATCAAATTGTATCGGGAAGAAAAGGTGAACGTATTCCGTATTCCGAATTGGTTGTTAGTAGCTTACCTCCCGGGCAGCGAGAGGAGCGAATGAGACGTGCATTGAATCGCGTGGAGTATAAATACGGAGGGAAAGTTCCTCGGGCGTATCTCTCCGAGATGCGAGATACGTAACTGCTAATTACCGAAGCATCATATCTAACTCCCGGGCGAAACTTCGAATGCGTTTCGAACGAGATTCTGGTGGTTGGTTATTAATATCATATGCGAGATTCGCATTTGGCGGCCGTGTCGGCGAAAGTCCGGGGATTAAGAGTGCTCCGAGATGAACCGGGATGATGAAATGGGATTCTCCTACGGCGAAGTCGCTCGAGCGCAAACAGATTTTCTTGAGCGGCGAGAAGTGAATCGGCGCCGCGCGCGGATTTTCCCCCGGTCCGGATACGGGACGTCGAAGTAATTGCGTTGCGCGCGCGATGGTGGACGACGACGTTTGCGTTGGCGTTTAGCCGGAAATACAGGATCATTCTACACACAGAGCTATTAGGTGTGTACCTTCGTGACGGCCGAGGTGAAAAGGAGCGTACAATCGGGATCGCTCCGGCTCTTGCATTATCCGTCATCGCGTACCCGACGGCTTTCAACCCAGCTGCTCATCCTTTCATGTAGTGCAGGAAAGACGAGCGCCCTTTCATTTCCGAGATGAAATTTCTATTGACGATCGCCGGTAACGTAAGAGCTCGAATGAAATTAGTAGCTTCGCCCGCGCGCGTTCGCGTGAGAAGAATCAATAGCTTCGAAACGGGGAATGACAAGGAAAACGATGAATCCCAGTTTACGATAAAATTTAGTTTACTATAGGATCCTGTTGAGAGAAATATCCTAAAATTGACGAGAAATTATTATAAATTGTAATTCCAACTGTTTAGAGCTCGAAACACCGTGCGACAGCGAGAGAGAGAGAGAGAGAGAGAGAGAGAGAGATACGAAATTAGCATAAACTTCCTCGATAAAATTCCTCTCTTTGGAGTCTCTCCGCTTTAAAATAATCTCATTATCGCGCGAGATGCGTGTCACTGCTTTTCCGCGGGCGCTTGAATAATTTTACGACAAGACAGCTTCGCCATCTATCTCTCTCTCTCTCTCGGTCGAGCGCGAATATTAAACCTTTTCTCTTCGAAAAACACGCTGGTTCGCGTTCTATAACATTTCGCGCAGCGCGATGTCGTACATTTTATACGAAGTGGTAGGCGAAACAGAAACAGCGAGGCGGGATAAAACGAAGAAAGACGCCAGCGCGAAACGAAAAAGGGGTTGCGCGTATCAACGTCGATCCGCTGCGAGAGAGAGAGAGAGACCTCTGAATGAGCCCTAGCTCGCGCATAGTTGGCGAGCACCCCCGGGAGGGTGCTTTTTCTGTGCACGCTCGTGACACATTCCGCGTAGGGGAGCGTAGGTGCGGCGGCGGTGGCAGCCGGTTTAGCGACGGCACAGTCGATTACACGGCCGCCATTAAAGGCTCTCAAAGGCCGTCAATAAGCTCTGCTTATCGCTTTTCATTCGCTCTAATTGCGTATTATGATTCAATTGCGGCCCGCGCGGCGGACGACATATTCGCTCAAAGCGGCAAACGTAATAATGAGCACTCGTCGTCGAGTCGGATTGGAACTCGCGCTAATTGACGCCCGCGCCCGCTGTTCGCAGCTGATTGTTCGCGCGAATGAGAAGAGAGTAGTGAATGTCGAGCGAGGCTCACGCAATTCGATCGTACCGCCCGAGGACCGAGGGAATTCTGCGACTTGATTAAGCACATTCGATCTCGCGCCCTTACCCTTAGAACGGCGTCGCGACTCGCGCCTCACCAGCCACTCGTCCCCAATTATACGAAACGTGCCTCGGGTCCCTGGGTCGTGTCGAGCGACGCGAGTGGAATTCCCTCTTAAGAAGGAAGCAGCCTCTAACTGTAGGCAAATATCGAAGAACAGATCGCTTCCTCGTTTCATTTCCCTCGCGCGACCTCGGGAAACGTAAGCGCGAGGCCGCCGCGCCGGCACCGTCAGACCTTAGGCTGCTACTTTACAGTCCTGAGGGCGCATCCATGAATTTATTGGACTCTCGGGTGAAGAACACGCGCCGTAAAACGAACGACATTTTAATAAGGGACAAGCGGCCGTGTCAGCGCGCGCCGCCGACAGCCAGGGGAAATAGGGGGGGGGGAGGGGGGCGGGGAAGGAGAAGACGCCCCGAGATTTTATGAGCGAGAACGAGAGAAGATGGGAATTGATAATCTCGAGGAAACGCATGGGGAAAAGCGATCCGTCATACCGGCATCTGGCATCTCTCGTTGTCGCTCTCGTCCTGCAGCGACGTTGATATCTCCCATTGTACACGACACATCTCGCCGAACAGAACAATCCTATGTAAAATTGTATTAACACCGACGTCGTTTGTTCCGTTCGACAGCTCGTCGCGGGATTGGAAATTTTCATGTAAATTGCACGCGTCTTGACGGTAGCGATAACAATGGGGGCCGGACGAATTTCGGAGTGAAATCCGCGGCGCAGCGCGGTCACGGGAGAGTTAACTCAAAGGAAGATAGATCGTCGGGCGGTTTCAAAGGGCACATCGATGAAAGATATTTTCCTGGGAGACCGGCGAAGCGCGGAGCGCCGTTAAACATTTCAATACGGGGTCGTATAGATCGATAGTTCGATCGGCCTTTATCGAGAGCCGGGGGTGGCGCGCCGGCAAAGCTAAACCGATAAGGCGCGAGGGAAAGTCGGCTACGGCCGACTTTTTATGGCCACGGCATGGTCGGGTTTTATTCCGTTCCGGTACTCGCCGCGCCGTTCTACGTAAACATTGAATGCGATTACCGGGGAGGGCGTGATCGGGGAGCCTCGGTCGCTCAGGAAGAAGAAGGGTGTCCCTCGCGGTCAAGAGAGGAATCGGCCGTTGACTCGCGTGCCGGTCAGTATACGGCGGACCGCCACCGTCAGGCGACCACCTTCCAGCTCTCCAGCCGGGAATATGCAAATGCGACCTGCACACTCCCGGCGGGAATATCGAGCAGGTATAATGTCGCGGCGAGAAGCCGAGAGGCTCTCCTGTACACCGTACACCTGCGCGTTCGATATATCGACAGTTATCTCATCGGGATCGGTCGGGTATTCCGGCGCTGGTGGAAGCTGGCTACTGCTCCCCCGTTCGTTCGTAACGAGGGTATCCACAACGACAGCGTAAAATGAGAAAGGAAATTCAATATAACGACAATAGATCTCGATGGCACAAAGCGTCGCGGTGTGTACACGCACCGCTCTATCCTTCGCTTCTCTCTCCCTCTCTCTATCGTTTCTCTCTTTGAATACTCTTCGCGAAGAATTTCGTAGAGAAGAGGGACTATATTTTTACATTCGAGAGAGGTCGTGCGAAGTCTCCCAGACGCTTACTTTATTCCTTTGAGTGTGTGGCGAGCGAAATTTCCATAGTCAAGTGATCCCCGAGCCGTATCGCGAAGATACGTCATTCGGTAAACAGATATAGCATGGCACGGCTTTACCGAGTAGATAAGCGAATGGATAGGAACAACTTCATATAACGATTAGCTCTAGTATCTAGTGATTAAATAGCTCTTCCTTTGTTCACATTCTAGCTTTGTTCATATACGCAGTAGAATTATGCTCCAATATACGGGATGTAGGGTATAATAAAATATAGTTATAATAAATATATATACATATAAATATGAAAGTGACGGATGCGAAAGTGGATATTACCGAAGTAATATATGGCGCGGAGCCTCGCGTTCTCCTTCTTGAAAAATTTCTTGAAAAATTTCTTGAAAACCCCCCGACACGCGTCACGAGTGCATCGCTGGAAATTTCTCACGCAAACTTTTATCGACGTTACATCAAGCTTCTTAAAATATTACCCCGCGCTAGCCTCGTTCAATCCACCATTGCGTCTTTAAAGAAAACTCCGGGACCGGCCGCTAAATATTTAGCATCGAAGGGCGGGATCCGGGGGAAAAAAAGAGTGGGGTTCGTTAAAAAGTCTCTCCGAGGGCTTCGGCCGTCATGAATGCCCCTCGTGGGACTCCTTACATTAACAAATCCTTTCTACACGCAGCGCGGAAAACGTTAGGATTATACGTCGAATACGTGGAGGTTGTTACAATCGCAAATAGTAAAATGCAGTCGGGAATTCTCCCGGGTACGTCGGGGCCTCCTCCGGAATTCATACTCTTTCGCAGACAAGTAAGAAATCACGAGATATCCAGAACAAATTCACCAGCGAGTATTGTTTCGCCTGCGGCGTGTCGCGCAAATTTCTACGCTTTACGGAAGCTTAAAACTACTTTTTTAAGGCCGTCTTGAGCTCTCGAGGCTAGCTTTCGCGAGAAGTGCGATATAAGTGCACTCGAACAAGCGCCTTTCCACGAGTACATCGTCAAAAGGAAATATTTCTAATATTTAGTAACAGAGATGTTCTACTTTGTGCTTTTGAGAATGTAACAGCCGCGATGCGGGATAACATCGTTAAGTCAAAGCAGAGTCATAAAACATTACAACTTTCGCAAAGCGAAGTAATCTATAGGATCAGACTTAATGTTTCCAAAGCCGAAACTCGATAAATCTCGTTTTAAATATATTTATATAATTTTCACTATATATATATTTTTTTTTATACAAGAGTTCACATATTTTATATAAAGTTAATACATGATAAATTATATAATATACATTAACTTTGAACTGTTAGAAAGGAAAGTCGACAAAGGATTATCTGGTGATCGTGTATATGTCTTTACCGTGGGAGAGTGCAGTCTTCCTAACTCGTAACACCGTACCACTGTACTTAACTTTTAATCAGATTAGGGAGCCTCCATCGATAACTTACTCTCACGCGAATTGCAAGAAACATGAGCGGCAAGACAGAGCGGAGGAAAAGAAGCTTTATTATTACATGTCCGGACCGATATCGTGATTTGAACGTAACGCAAAATATCAGGAGTGTCAGGAAAATGAATGTAGATATAGCGAAAAATAATACTCAATTATTAAGAGTGCTAAAAAGGCAAGGAGCTGTACGAGATCCGAAGTATAACGATTTATAAAATTGGACTTGCGCCACTTTCAAAGTTCATATATCGATCTACCGCGGAATTATCCGGCTATTTGTCCCGGATTTATTCACAAGTACGAACGCCACGATTTTTTATTGGCGATAACAACATTGTGGAGAATCGAAGGCATGGCGCGAAGGGCCCTACAGCCGGATGGATTTTATAACGGCTTTCCGCATTGGCGGTCGAAATAACGTTGTACAGATCGTGACATGCACAGGCCTTCTTTCCTTTCTTTTTCTATCCTCTCCTATCTTCCGTCCCTATTTTTCCCACTTCATCGAATTTATACCGGTAACGCATTTTCCACCGCCCCACTTCGTTCCGCTTCCGGAAAACGAAGAAATGAAGTTGAATCCGAGAGAAAATAGTGAAAAGGGTGCGGTTTGCATCGTGGAGCTACAAGAGCCGAGAGTGCGCTCGCGCACATGCCACATTGAATTTTCAAATGAAATAAAATTGAAATTGCTAAATGCAGTCTAAAATGCTGAAACCTAACAGTTGGATTCGCATAGCGTTTAAGGACGTTGGCGGATAAAAGGAAAAGTAAATAAAACCTGTAAAAAAGGTAGAGGTAAAATATAGTCTAATATATTTATAGAAAGTTTTTAGAGTGGCAATTAATAACATGCCGTAAATATATTACAATTTTTTATCGTATAAACGACAGAAACTGCTACGCTCTAACAATTTTTATAAAGTAAAAAAGGGTTGCTTTACGCCAAAGAAATGTCCCCTCTGATTGACCGGTTTCACTCGAAATCAATAGGGCTCGGGCGCTCCCTGGTATGCTTTATATTGAACCGCTTAGTATATAGAGCACGTAACCAATACACGTACATAAATAATCATAGAGGGACGAAAATCTGCATATCGAACTCTTCGCAATCAAACCTTTTCGTAGCGTGTCATTTCTAACAAATGTTGTGTAAATTTCATTTATCAGCAAAAAACGTTTGCACGGAATTTCCATATAAAAATATATATGAGCCAAAATTAATAATAATATCAAGAGCGCATGTCAGTGATACAAATCGTTAAAGCGCTTGTGTTTCAGCAATCTATAGTCATAACGATCTTTTTTAACGGTTTTATTCGAAGCTCCATGGAACAATTGACCGCGACGGCCATGATCGTCTCTGCCTCTAAAATATAAAACATGATTCACTTTTTGATTCTTTTTTTTCTTACACGGTCATCAATTCTCCATTATTTGTGCGAACAACTCTCCACCACGCCCTTCGTTGCGTTACCACTATTACGATATCGTTAGAAATCAACGGGGTTTATCTCTCGATCCTCTGCGCATTCATGTTCGTCAGACATTCATTTGTAAAGGCAGATTTATGACCTCGATTATGAGACTGATAAAAAAAGGGGAGAATCAATTTTTACATCTACAAAACTTGATCTCTGTATGCAGAGCTGTAGAAAAATTTAATAATCGCTTATTTAGACCAGTGGCCATTTTGAGCAACCTACATTCATTTTCCCACAGCTATTTCGTAATTAGGTTTCTCCACGATCCTATTTTGGAACAGACTGAAATAGGGAATTCGATTCCTGATAAATACGATTTAAACTTCGTTTTTTTTTTCTCTCCTCTGGAAGATGTGGAAAGTTTTGTTTCAGAATAAATTATGCAACTTTTTGTTGGCGAATCGATAATTTTTTATAAAGCATTTCGTCTCGTTAATCGCGAAATATCAATATTAATTGAGAATGGTTTAACAATGAAATATATTGTACAATATAAAGAATTTATACTTATCTACATATATATTTTAAGCTTTTTGATAACATAATCATTTTTTCACTTTAAAATAATTACTTTCTCTCTCTCTCTCTCTCTCTCGCTCTTGCTCTCTTCACGCGTTTTACATTAATTCTACTGAATTTTCACCTAAATGCTAATTCAAGTTTAATAGAATTTTTATTATTAAAATTTTGATAAAGTTTGAAATAATATTACAACATTTAATAAGTTTTTATATTAAAATAGAATTACTTTAATACTTTGCAATAAAGTAGAAAAAAGTGTAAAAATAGTTCTTAATTATGTGAATAAATTCAAAGACAGTTAAGAAAAATATGAATTGCAGAAGAGTAATCTTTATTTAAGAGTATTCTTATTTGTCGAATCTTTCTTGTAACATATTAATTGTTATTCCACAAATGTCTTATATAAAAAATAGCAATAATTGGTACGTTTAAGTGCGACTGTATTTACATAAAACGCAAAAGATAAAAATGCGCACACATGCGCATAGAACAAATAAAATTCTCGGCACAGTCAAAGTTTGCATTATGCACGGAGCACTTTTTGCCGGAGGCTGCACCTGGTGCTTGCAAGAACGTCGCACGCGTATGGCCTCCTCCATTAAGCGGCGCGAAAAAGCAAAACGCGTCAGTCACAATGACGATCTCCATCGCCATTGCAATTATAATATCCTTGCGCGCACGAAAAATTGCAGCTGTATACACTGACGATCGCGCTTTTTTTTAAGATCCCCGAGGCAGTCGAAAATCAAATGCAAATATATAGTTATACAATACTATTAATATAATAAAATCACGTTACTCTGAATCAGATATCGATTCTGACTGAAACTGAATTTTTTAACGCGCTTTAAATTTTAACATTATACGACCTATTGAAAATCTCCGGAAATAAAATTACCCCTGACGAGAATCGAATGCAAATAAAGAATAACATTTTCGTTAGGTAATGAGGAGAATCGATTTCAATTGCTTTCTCGTTTACCTTTCGTCGTGTTTCATAATGGCTTTTACATTACATTTAGATCGACTCCGAACTTTTGTCCAGCGATACACGGTAGATACACGGCCGCGCGATGGACAATTTGCGGTTCCACGTGTGTGTCCTAAATTCCGGCCGAGTTGAGCCGCCCGAATCGATTTCGATAAAATTTCGAAATGAAGTCGTGCACTTCGTAAAATTTTCAGCCGCCCTGCGCGGGAAAACGGCTTATTTATTTAGAGGATGTGAGCCCCGCTTTCAGAGGAAACTGCATCTGCCGCGTTACCCGGCCGAGTCAACGACCGCAACCACGTAGGAGAAATGTGGTGACGATCGCGCATGATTTTTCGTCTCGTTCGCTAATGGTCACGTCTGAAGGAAGGACATATACATATGTATAATATATATATATATACCGCGCGTAGCGTGAAACACTGGAAGCCACGTTCCTGTCCCGTACGTTTGTCTGCAGTTATCGCACGACTCTATACAGGGAGTGTCGAACTTTTTCCACGTTGCGGTGCAACTTTGCCTCGCGCCGATAGACAACTGTACGGCACGTCGCGCGCTTCGACATCGCTTGAAAGCTTATGCGCTATGTATTCTCGAAACGAAACGGAACGCCCGCGCGATCGTGTCGTCGCGCGACGAGATTTTCTCCGTCGACGAATGCATCTTCTGCTGGAAATGACGTCTCGCGCGCGCGCGCACACCACATACACACACAGTCAGAGAACGAAATGCCGCGGACGTCGTTCCTGTTTTTCGACACCGTCGCGAGTTCTCGATGTCGCGAGTTGGCGAGTTACGACAGCGAGCGTGAAATTGGAAATTTCCATGCCTCAAAGGACCGCCCATGGTCCCCTTTACAATGGGCACGAGCCGAAACGCGCGTCTTGTCATTCGGCTGACATCGACAGTTCGGGTTCCGTTCCGTATGTACCTTCACGATCGATCGGGCCGCTAGGGTTTAATGTGTACACACGGAGCATGTATGTTTCCTCCGCTATTCGTGTCTGACTAGACCCCGTATCCGCAGCCGCATTCCGCATGCAAGATTCGCTTTTCAGTCATATCACATCGTTCCTATAAGCGCGTTCCGGTTAATGCCCGATTATTCGTGCACGGGATATTTAATTAGCGTGCGCCATTAGCTGGTCAAATTTCGAGGAAGCATTGCAGAATGTTTAATTAAGCATAAATCTTATCATGTGCGGACGAGCGCCGAATTAAATACAAAAGACCGTGTAAACCAGGTATATTAATTATAAAGAGCAGCATTGAAAATCTGTTATGAAATAATTATATATTTTTCACGTTTCCAATTTCCTTCCTTGTGAGAAAGATTTTTTTTAATAGTTTTGTTTAAAGAAACAATGTCTAATTGTTTCATTGAAAAATTTCTTCGAAAAAGTAGAACCGCATGAGATTCATTAAACACAGAATATCTAATCTCTCTCTCGGGTACACAACTAAACCTGATACCTGGTTAAAGCGTCTAGGAAGCGTCTGTAAATGTGGCAAAGAGAGCGAACAGGGCGCATCTGGGATAAGCAATAATTACTTGGAGAACAAGGCACGCTTACTCACGCTCACTCGCGTGCTCGCGACTCCCGCGCCGAGTTCGTGCGGATGCAAAAGGCTTATTTAGGAGGGATGCTGGGACTTGAAAGGCTCCGTCTTCGTTCACCGGAATTTGAAACCGGGAGAGAGAGAGAGAGCACTTTACCTTCCACCGCGGGTGGCGGCAACGCGCCATTCCTCATCGGCCTTTGGAATTAAATCCCGGCCACATCCGGCCTCTCTCACACCCTTCGGGCCTTCAGCGCCCACGAAATCACGCGCGCGGGAGAAACGTATTTTCTCGACGGAAGGGGAGACACGTCTCTCTGACGTGTGGCTGATCGCTTTTTCGGCGAGCGTAACCTTGCACCTCGTCTATGTACGCAGCGATCGACAGCAATGCCAATAATCTCGCGTGTGTCTGGCCACTCTCTACGTGCACGTGCCGCGCGAACCAGAATATTTGCCCGCGCTGCCTTTCCTCCCGTGTGTCCTCATATTATTCGGACGACACAGCCGGTGCACCGCATACATACGTCAAGCCTGACGCTGTGCGCGCGACATCGAAATCTCCTTACATTGTAAATTCGAGCGCGGTGTACGTACCATATACCCCACCGCGGCGGAAGTGCCTCACGTATCGTCAAACCGTTTCCGCGCGACGTCGAGCTTCCGCACTCGGAAAGCGATTACAGTCCCTCAATGGCCGTACGTCGAGACGCCCGTATCTGATCGAGCGAGACACATTTATCTAATATTTTTCCTCGATGAAAAAGGATGATTTAAAACGTCCGGCTATACTTTATTGCGCGTTGTTGTAATATCGACATCTTGAAACTAGGGCGAACGATAGTACCCCTGTGATTCATAGGTGGGAGAGCGGAACATCCTACGTCTGACTATATATACCGCTTCTTCTACTCTCTTTCGAGTTATGGGACGCTATTAGCTATGTTATTTCATTTCATGCTCACTGACGTATTACCGTTCTAAAATTTCGACGATCTCTCGTCGGGATGGAATGCATCGCATTCGTCGCTTCGTAACGCGCGCCGTTTCATCATTGGACAGCAATTTTGCACCTGGTACGCGGGATACGCGGGAAAGTTACGATCTGCCGGCCCGGAAATTGGAAAGGCGTAAAAATGGAACGCGCGACGCTTGGGGGGAGACGTGGACACGTCCGGCAACTCCTTCCACCCGGTAATCAAAACCACGAAAGAAGTAAATTATCTGTCGTTTAAAGTATTGACGTACGGTGTCCGCCATAATTCACGGGGACGCTATTTCCGAACAGTTCCTGGATAACTTGCACAAAGGGCTATAAATTATCGAAGGCCAGGAATCTTCGCTACTCCGCGGGGGTTTTAACGCCGTTCCTGTGTAATTCATCAGAGCAGCAGCATAGCGGCGCGAATACGCCAAATAAATATTTTCGCATCGATGTCATTTTACATAAATTCCATAAAATGATTAATTGAATACGGCCGGATATGTCGAATTCTCATGGAAGGTCGGTGCATGTGATCTGAATAAATTATTGTCCACGCGTACAACATAGTTTAATATTCGAGATATGATATGTCAGCGATATCGATGCGCGAAGCGCTCGTTTTATCAATTATTATTTTATGCAAATGTTAACACGTTAATTAATCTTTCATAACACGACGCGCGCGCGCGAGCACAAGCTCGGATGTTTCTAGGACAAACGGACAGAGATTCTACGAGAAGTTCGCACCCAGCAACGGATACTGGATACCAGATTTTCAGAAAAATGTCCGCTACCTGTCCGCAATTATTATCCATAATCCAGCAATAGCTTGTAACGTGTACCGCCAGCAATAAATAGCGCGCAAGAGAACTAAATGGTTTCCACCATTTGCAGCGATGCTCGCAATTCACTTCTATGACGCCCCTTCTTCCCACAACTTCCGCGTCTTTCATACCACGTCGTATTATTAATGCCCTCGATTTAACCAGACAAGAAATTACTCGATGAAGGGAGAGAAAAGGGAGAGGGAAACGTAGATGTCTATATCGCGGATTCTATCGACATTCTTGTATAGATCCTTTTACTTTGCGTAAATCGCGCGGAATGCAATGAATTTTTATTTCATCACTTTACTCGTAATTGAATTTAAGTGTAACGCATACATGAAAAAGGACACGTCGCGGTGTCAGAAATTTCCACAAAGATTTCAATAATATTATCGGAATATTATACGTGATTTTTACACGGAATTTAACGGAAGAAACTTCACGATGAAAGAAAATTACGTTACACGATTAAAGGAATGAATTATCTAATTAATTAAACCGGCAAGTATCGCAAGTTGATGATAATTTTTTTCTTATTCTTTGCAACTTACAAACATTTTTATATTATAATCGTTGTCGTAAATAGGAGAATTGCGGTTTAATTAAACGTGAAGTATGTATGATCTCTCGGATTGCTGTGTTTAATCTTACGGTCGTTAAAAGCGCTCGCAGCAAGTCAGCGTGCTCTATTTTATGCTCGGACACACGCATCTTTTCACGGCGTCTCCTCGGGTACAGACAATGACTACTCGAGGCTTCGCGCCATCGACTTTCATCCCCATTTCTGCGCCATGTGAGCCCTACACGAAAGCCCGGCAGAATCGCCGGAAGAACGCCTTGCAAAAAAACCCTCGCGACGGTCCGTCCTGACGAGAGTCAGAAAACGTGACGGCGGAAAGATGAATTTCTTGTCTCTTCCTGTATCGGTTTCGCGATGGGACGTGATTTTTCTGGTTATTAGTCAATCCTCCTAGTGACTAATCCTATTAGCACCTCTTTTTAAAAGTAACAAGGTAAAACGTAACAACGGGTGATCAAGATTAATCGAATGATATAAAAAGGGGCAATTTTTCAAAGGCCGTGACACTCGGCAACAGACCCTTGAAATTTTCATGCAGGCGCACGAGCGAGGGAAAGTTCTCCCGGCGAGAAGAATCTGGAAGCGTGCCAACAGCTTCTCCGCCATTGCAACGACATTGAACGTAACTTTTCTAATAAGCATCGGCCGCGCGATATCCAGTTATGTATACAGCGTATACGGCGGCACAACAGATACCGGCTATCTTCGTTCCGCGAAATATACCGTTATCCGCAATAAACGATAATACGAAATTCCGGAAGGGGTCGATAATCTCAAAGTTTCACGGGCGGCCGTTCCGTTGGCCACCCGCTCGAAAACGTCTATTAAGCTCGAACCTGGAGTGCTTCGAAAAATTACTTCCCATCGAGTTTTTTTGCGACTAAACCGCAATGTACGACCCGATGCACCGTTTGCGGATATACTACCTGCATGCGAACCCTCCAGTCGTTGGCCTTAAACGGTAGAGAGTGCACGATAAATGCAGATGGACCCGCGCCAGAAGCTTTTGCACCAGCATTGCTCGCAATTCTTCTGCCAAATCCCCTTAAACTTCGATACACATATTTTTGGGGACAAGCCACGTTGGGCGAAAAGATTTACACACAATCGTGAAGTATAAAAGTAGCTGTGTTCCTTCGAATATTGCGAACAAGTCTTCCGTGAGAAAACATACATATTAACTGGTATTTCCTTCTCCCGTCCCATAATTTTTCCGGAGATTCAAGCCGTTGACACCAAATGCAAGCAACTATATCTTGGAATAAATTTTATTTAAATTATTATATCGATTTGCATAAACGGAAAACATATGGCATATGTTAATGTTAATGTTTATTTGTTTTTCAAATAATTAATTAGATAAAATACAAGCTGCATTTCATAGTGCGACACACAACAAACACATGGATCATGAAAAGTTCGAACCCCTATTAAGTTGGACCCCCCACCATCGCAAATCAAGTTCGCACTAAGTCAAAAATTTAGTGCTATTTAGGTGCTAATTTAGTACCCTAGTCCGAATTTTGGTGCTCAAATTGTTTAGCAGGAATTTTTTTTAAAAAAGGGGGGGTGTAACTTAATGGCAAGCTGGACCCCCCCATATCAAAAAATAAATATAGCGTGGTCGTATAAAAAAAACAACTACACAGAAAATTTAGTGCTAATTTGGTGCTCCAAAATAGCGCATAATTTTTCGCTAGAATGTCATTATTAAAAAATACTAATAAATAATTTATCCGGCAAACGCGCGCGCCGCGCTCTAAAGTCCGTTTTCCCATCAAAAAATTTGGTGCTCGCAAGATTATTATACTAAAACATTCCTCAGACATCATACTATTAAAAAACACAAAGATCCGATTTTAGTGCTAACTGCATAATGCCGAAATTAATTTGTTTATCCCGCAAGCGCGCTCGGCGCGCTATAAAGTCCGTTTCCCCATCGTCAAAAAATTTGGTGCTCGCCAGATTATTATACTAAAACATTCCTCAGACATCGTACTATCAAAAAACACAAAGATCCGATTTTGGTGCTAACTGCATAATGTCAAAATTAATTTGTTTATCCCGCGAGCGCGCTCGACGCGCTCTAAAGTTCGTTCCCCCATCGTCAAAAAATTTGGTGCTCGCAAGATTATTAGACTAAAACATTCCTCAGACATCGTACTATTAAAAAACACAAAGATCCGATTTTAGTGCTAACTGCATAATGCCGAAATTAATTTGTTTATCCCGCAAGCGCGCTCGGCGCGCTATAAAGTCCGTTTCCCCATCGTCAAAAAATTTGGTGCTCGCAAGATTATTAGACTAAAACATTCCTCAGACATCGTACTATTAAAAAACACAAAGATCCGATTTTAGTGCTAACTGCATAATGCCGAAATTAATTTGTTTATCCCGCAAGCGCGCTCGGCGCGCTATAAAGTCCGTTTCCCCATCGTCAAAAAATTTGGTGCTCGCCAGATTATTAGACTAAAATATTCCTCAGACATCGTACTATCAAAAAACACAAAGATCCGATTTTAGTGCTAACTGCATAATGCCGAAATTAATTTGTTTATCCCGCGAGCGCGCTCGACGCGCTCTAAAGTTCGTTCCCCCATCGTCAAAAAATTTGGTGCTCGCAAGATTATTAGACTAAAACATTCCTCAGACATCGTACTATCAAAAAACACAAAGATCCGATTTTGGTGCTAACTGCATAATGTCAAAATTAATTTGTTTATCCCGCGAGCGCGCTCGACGCGCTCTAAAGTTCGTTCCCCCATCGTCAAAAAATTTGGTGCTCGCAAGATTATTATACTAAAACATTCCTCAGACATCGTACTATCAAAAAACACAAAGATCCGATTTTGGTGCTAACTGCATAATGTCAAAATTAATTTGTTTATCCCGCGAGCGCGCTCGGCGCGCTATAAAGTCCGTTTCCTCACCGTCAAAAAATTTGGTGCTCGCAAGATTATTAAACTAAAATATTCCTGAGACATCGTACTATCAAAAAACACAAAGATCCGATTTTAGTGCTAACTGCATAATGCCGAAATTAATTTGTTTATCCCGCGAGCGCGCTCGACGCGCTCTAAAGTTCGTTCCCCCATCGTCAAAAAATTTGGTGCTCGCAAGATTATTAGACTAAAACATTCCTCAGACATCGTACTATCAAAAAACACAAAGATCCGATTTTGGTGCTAACTGCATAATGTCAAAATTAATTTGTTTATCCCGCGAGCGCGCTCGACGCGCTCTAAAGTTCGTTCCCCCATCGTCAAAAAATTTGGTGCTCGCAAGATTATTATACTAAAACATTCCTCAGACATCGTACTATCAAAAAACACAAAGATCCGATTTTGGTGCTAACTGCATAATGTCAAAATTAATTTGTTTATCCCGCGAGCGCGCTCGGCGCGCTATAAAGTCCGTTTCCTCACCGTCAAAAAATTTGGTGCTCGCAAGATTATTAAACTAAAATATTCCTGAGACATCGTACTATCAAAAAACACAAAGATCCGATTTTAGTGCTAACTGCATAATGCCGAAATTAATTTGTTTATCCCGCGAGCGCGCTCGACGCGCTCTAAAGTTCGTTCCCCCATCGTCAAAAAATTTGGTGCTCGCAAGATTATTAGACTAAAACATTCCTCAGACATCGTACTATCAAAAAACACAAAGATCCGATTTTGGTGCTAACTGCATAATGTCAAAATTAATTTGTTTATCCCGCGAGCGCGCTCGACGCGCTCTAAAGTTCGTTCCCCCACCGTCAAAAAATTTGGTGCTCGCAAGATTATTATACTAAAACATTCCTCAGACATCGTACTATCAAAAAACACAAAGATCCGATTTTGGTGCTAACTGCATAATGTCAAAATTAATTTGTTTATCCCGCGAGCGCGCTCGGCGCGCTATAAAGTCCGTTTCCCCACCGTCAAAAAATTTGGTGCTCGCAAGATTATTAAACTAAAATATTCCTGAGACATCGTACTATCAAAAAACACAAAGATCCGATTTTGGTGCTAACTGCATAATGTCAAAATTAATTTGTTTATCCCGCGAGCGCGCTCGGCGCGCTATAAAGTCCGTTTCCCCACCGTCAAAAAATTTGGTGCTCGCAAGATTATTAAACTAAAATATTCCTGAGACATCGTACTATCAAAAAACACAAAGATCCGATTTTAGTGCTAACTGCATAATGCCGAAATTAATTTGTTTATCCCGCAAGCGCGCTCGGCGCGCTATAAAGTCCGTTTCCCCATCGTCAAAAAATTTGGTGCTCGCCAGATTATTAGACTAAAACATTCCTCAGACATCGTACTATCAAAAAACACAAAGATCCGATTTTGGTGCTAACTGCATAATGTCAAAATTAATTTGTTTATCCCGCGAGCGCGCTCGACGCGCTCTAAAGTTCGTTCCCCCATCGTCAAAAAATTTGGTGCTCGCAAGATTATTAAACTAAAATATTCCTGAGACATCGTACTATCAAAAAACACAAAGATCCGATTTTGGTGCTAACTGCATAATACCAAAATTAATTTGTTTATCCCCCGAATACGCGCACCAATTATAATTTGTTCACTAATCGTTATCGATCCAGCAAATCGGTCGTTAACTTTGCGATCGATGCCGCCATAGTGGCGGCATTCGCAAGGCATCGAGCGGCAGTACTCAAAACACGAGGAAGTAAGGTAGTGTGCGTGGCGGTGCACTTTGTTTTTGCTTGCTTTTCACTCTCGCAATTTCTTTAAACATTCTTTTGTTTTTCCGGTGTTTTCGTCGATGCGACGTTTAGTGGCTTAGTTACTGCGCGACCACGGTAGAAGTAACACGTTCTTCGCGTTTGCTTTCTAGTTTCGTACGGTTTTAGTGTCAGTCGCTATTTTTTTTAGTTTTTTAGTTTTATATTTTTTTCGTTTTTCGTACGTGATATGTTATTTAATTTTATTGTTATAACATCTTGTACGTGAGTGTGAAATATTTTATAAATTGTGGCAAAGGATTAACTTTGAATTATCACCATGCCTGCACGTGGAAGACCAGCAAATATAGATAAGCATACTGTAATCGATATTTTAATGAAATATAAAGACCTCTTGATAGTGGACGGTCAAAAAATTATTTCGAAACATGATGCTATTTGGGTAACAATTGCAAAAGAATTAGAAAATCAGTTAACCCCAATTTCTTTGTATACATTTCTTACTTGCAATAAACATCACGTAAGAGATATATTAACTGACCGTCCTTCTGTGTCTCATCAGCCAAGGGAAGTTGAACATGATATTCCAGATGTTTCGAGCATTGTTAGTATTTCTAGAGATGAATCGACAGTAAATGATTTGACGATAAATAATTCTGACACGCTCGTAAATAATGCCGATAGTGTGTTAACGTTTACTATAACTATGGCAAAGGCTGATTTTAATGCTATGATAATTTATAGAACATACAGACGAAAAGAAAAGGGTCGTCCTCCTGGAACGCGACAATATACAGTATTGCAACCCGGTACGTGGCAGCAAGTATTTACAGAAAAAATTTGGGAAAGTGCAAAACTGTCATGTGGATTTAATTTTAAAAGACATAAATTAATTAGCAATGGAGAATCAGGATACGCATACGGTTCATGCAAATGTGGCTCATTAATAAAATGTAATATTGATAATACGAATGAGCTAATTACGAAAATAAAATGTAAGTTTATTGAAGGAGAAAAAGAAGGACGTTGTGGAAAGCGATTTTTAAGAAATCCTGTTAGACAAGCTGTTGTGAATGAATTAAAAGGGAAAAGTGTAATGAAATATAGAGTAGAAATGGCAGAAAAGTTAATGCAAAATAATGATAATGTTGAACCTCCGCATTTATTTAATGCAAATGTTTTAAGAGTTGCCAAACATGACGTAAAAGAAAAAAGCTACTTTGATAAGGATCCAATAAAAGCTTTGGAAATTATGCAGTTAGGTCCATTGAAAAATATTATTCATAATATCGGCTTAAATCCATTCTTTGTTCATTATTGGTCTAACTACCAATTAGATGTATATAGAACATACACGTTAGA
Organism: Monomorium pharaonis; assembly: GCF_013373865.1. NCBI lineage: Eukaryota > Metazoa > Arthropoda > Insecta > Hymenoptera > Formicidae > Monomorium > Monomorium pharaonis. The sequence goes on along the minus strand of NC_050467.1, from coordinate 40,092,384 downwards.
TGAGACAGCTTGTGTTTACATAGATGCAACCGGAAGTATTATTAAAAAAATTAAAAGATCTGACAAATCAAAGACAGGACATATATTCTTATATAACTGTGTAGTCAATTCCGAAAAAAGTGGACTATTTCCGGTAACACAAATGTTGTCTGAAAGACACCATACAAATGCCATTCATTATTGGCTGATGGAATGGATACGATCCGGCGCATCACGGCCACGTGAAGTTGTATGCGATTTTTCACGTGCTTTATTAACAGCTGCTGTGCGAAGTTTTACTAACTATTCTACATTGGACGAATACGCAGACGCCTGTAAAGAAGATAATTTACCTGCTTGCTACATACGTATCGATGTAGCACATTTTATAAAAAAATATGCAAACTTTTTAAAGGATTTACATCCACGTATAAAACAATTTTATCTACATATATTAGGACAATTAATTCTGTGTCGAGATATTGAGAGTGCAGCTGAGATATTGAAAGGAATTTTAATTATTAGTCAAAGTGAAACAGAAGGTAACACAAGAGAAAATGAAAGAACAGTATGTGAAGAGTACAAAATAAAAATGAAAAATCTTTTTACACAAGATTCAGAAGATGTTATCACTGATAATATAAAAAAATATAATGATATAGAAGATGAAGAAAACAATTTTAATAAGTGGAGTTATTGGGCACAAAATATAAATGATAGAGTCAAAATGTTACTGACTGATAATGAAGGAGACAGGGAAAATGCTCATTACCTACCCAAATTAGCAAATTATATTATGAAAGATGCTAAATTGCTACCTTTATGGTCTTGCGTATATCGAGATAAATTTGGATATGGTAGAATACCTGCTAGCAGTGCTTCCGTAGAAAGCGACTTTAATATAATAAAAAATATTATGTTAAATGCAGAAAAAAGTCGTATGCGTGCAGATGAATTTGTAATAGAGCACGTGAATTATATGAGCGGTCGCTTAAAAATAGCACACGCAAATACTGAAGACTCTGATAGGCAGGAAAGAATAGTAGAAATTTGTTCAACTCAAGATGATAATGACAATACCAAAAAAATTAATTTAAGAAACGAGAAAAAATGTCCAGCTTGTGAAAACGGGCACGAACCAACTGGTGGACATACATGTTATGTGTGCCAAAAATTTGTCCACGCACTGGAAGGATGTTCCATTCCAGTTGGAGAGGAAGGATATGGACAGGAACGATTATGCATGGACTGCCATAATTTAAATAATCTTCAAGATATAATTGCAACAAAAGAAGTTGAAGATTGGAGGGGTTTGGCTGCAGCGGACTCCCAATCTAAAGGAAGATATTTACAAAAGGGTAGTATACAGAATGAATTTTTATTAGATACTAATATACATAAGATACCAATAATAAGAAATGGAAATAATGTATCCTTAAAACCTGTTAAAATTGAAAAGAATAGTTATTCATTAACAAACACTTGTGCATTTGACAGTGTTTTACAATTATTTATTGCTGCCTATTTTGATACAGAGGCTATTAAACTTCTTATACGTAGTAAAACAGATTTTAATTTTTTTGAATTAATTAATGAAGTGGTATCTTGTGGTATAAAAAAATCATCGTATAAACTTCGTGCGAAAATTTTAAAACATATATTTCCAAGCAAAGTATTGCCAAACAATTGTATCCTTATTAATTGTGAAGTATCAATTGGCTTTTTGTGTAGAAATTTGTTTCAGAAATATCCATCATTCAAGGAAATATCCAAATGTGAAAAAGGTTGTCCAGAGAGATTAAAAACATTGCCATTAGTGCAAGTTTCACTGGAAGCATTATTAGGAAATAATATTAATAAAATCGAAAAGGACATTACAATTCAAGGATTTCGTTCTTGTATTCAACCAAATTGTAATGGATTAGAGAGTACGACAATTTCTGACATAGGTATGTAGTATATTTATTATTACGCATTTTAGAATAATGTATAATATATATTATAAATTTTCAAGTCATTTAATTTTGAAGACATTTCATTATATTTGAAATTTATTATTGCTTATTGAGAATGTTTTAAAAATAAATATATATATATGTGCATGATGCAAAAATTCAATTTGCAATATAATTTTCTGTTAAAAACTAGATTTAAATTAAGTGATTTTAAAAGTAATACAATTTAATAAACAACAATTTTATTTATTAATTATAAATTTAAGATTGTATAACTCAATAACTATTACTTAAAAAAAAAGTTTTACAAAGAATAGTCTCAAGTTTTGACAGAATCTTTATTAATGTATTTAACATATGTACTGGTTTTTTAAATAATAATTAGATATATTGTATTTTTTATTATATTTTATATTGCTATTTTCACATTATATAAAAAATTATAATAATCAAAATGTTTTTTTTACTTTCAGGACGATTTATCTTAATGGAAATATATTCCACTTCTGGTGATGGAGAACAATATGCTGTCCAATTAAAACATATACCAAAGAAAATCAAATTTTCTTTCATGACGGATGAATATAATCTCGCTGGAATAATTAATTTTAAATCACCTGCAAAGCAAACTAGGCATTCAACGAATCAAGATATTGGTCACTACACTGCCATTAGTTATCGACGTAAGAAATGGATAAAATATGATGATTGCAAAGATGCAGAACAAATTTTAAATGATAATTATTTGTCTAGTCCACATATTATTTTATATATTGCACAGTAATTTTAGAAAAAGTTAATATTAAATAATTCTTTACAATTTTTTACATAAATCTCTCTCGTTATAAGCGATATATAAAATAATAACATAAAATAATAATTTTTAAAAATTATGTACATTACCAATGTATATGTTAGAATATAAATGCGTTCACGCAATGATCGTATGAGAGCGTGAACGATTGATCACATACAGCAAGTAATAAATATAATGCATATTTAAAATGCAACAAAAAGATAATGCGTTCGCAGAATAATCTTGTGAAATCGTGAACTGCCATTATTATCAATTTTTTTCTGTTTATTTATTATTGAGAAATTACTTTTACAGCATGGCAGTATTAAATTTACCAGTATTTATTACTTATTTTGAGTATTAAAAATACTAATGTAGGCCTGAGTAAGAGAAACGAAAGGAGTAAATATGTCTGTAGGCAATGTCAAAGTCAAACGTATCAGTCTTGCAGTCTCTTTATTATGGTCCCCGTGTCTAATACTTACAATCAAGAGAGAATCTATCTATCGACCCGCGCTCTCCTTAATATAGGCCCGCCGAAAAGCCTCGCTAGCAGGAGAAAAGCTCCGTTAAGTTTTTCTTCTCGGGAAGATAATATTTGTCCCAAGGAAAGAGAGCAAGCTTCAAATCACAAAGTTAAGTCAGATTCTGAAAATGTTTTTTGGATCGTTGCTAACACTAAAAACAGTTTCTTTAATACTCAAAATAATTACTGGCAAATTTAATACTGCCAGTATTACGTTTCTGTAAGGCTATTTGTTGAATTAGCATTCGCGTAATATTTACAAGTGAAATTCATATTGTGAACTGCAATAGTTACTATGCAATCATAATTATCTGGACAAGATAAGAAAACCTATAGTAACATTTATAATTGAAAATATTCTCAATGAAAAGGGCTAAATCATTGTGTTTTATAAATTCATTTATATTGTTTTCAAATAATATATTTATTAAATTATATATTTCACGTTTATATTTCATGTTTTTATTGATATAAAATTATTTATATAAATAAGTGTAGTATGTAATATAATTTTTACGAGTGTAAATATTTTTATACATATATTTTAATATTTTATAATAAACAATCTTTTTATATTAAAAAATTAATTTCAATTTATAACAATATTTATAATTTATATAATGAGCATATAATTATTTGCATATTATGTCATATTTGATATTATTTGATATATCATTTCTCTATTAAATATATAAATAACGTGTCTATATTATTTATATAATTTGCACAGTGATCAGCAATTTTCAAGAGATATTTTTATATATAACTGAGCGTTCACGCATAACTGTGTAGGAGCGTGGAACTGCCATATTAATTTACTTGCTTACTCTGTATGTAATATAATTACTCTGTATGTAATGTATAAAAGGAAAATAAAGTATACAAATAAATAAAATAAATGTGTATATTTATACCTTTTTATTATCTTTCCTATTAATTAATATCATAATACTATGAATTTCCACAAATGATAAACCGTCTAACATAAGCTCAAATTATTAAGTCATATTATCAAGAATAAATTAGCAAAGTATAAAAAAAAAATTAAAAAACTAAAAAATTTTACAAGTATATATAACGGGAATAAAAATATATGGCTATCTCTTGCTCTAAAAAATATTAGTTTGTATCTTTTGTAAAAAGTTTCATATATATTTTTTTTTTACAAAACAGCTTTTACAATTCTACTCTAAATTTTAAAATGTTTATAAAAAACATACAATTACATTTTAATAATTTTATTTTTATAAATTGTTACATTTTAATAATTTTAATTTTATAAACATGTGTTGTTACATAAAAATAAGTGTTCAAAAATAAAAACTAGCCTCCTTTTGATAAATGATAATTGTGTCGCCACGACCACGACCACGACCGCGACCACGACCACGACCACGACCACGACCACGACCACGACCACGACCACGACCACGACCACGACCACGAATATAAATATGACCACCACCGCGTCCACGATAATAATTAGGACCTCCTGCATTTTGCTGCTCCTGCTGAAGTTCCCGTCTTAATGCCATTATTTGATTTTGTATTTCCATAATGCGCTGCTGTGACTGTTGTGAAGACTGCTGCTGTTGTTGCATACAATAGTTATTCAAATTAGAAAAAAAAGAATCAAAAATTAAAAAATTTTTTAACTACCTTTGAATTACCTATTAATATTAAAAAGAATATATATATATATAATATTATTACATTTTGTAATTGTTGCTGCTGTTGTGCTTGCTCTGACTCCTGTCCTAATTCTTGCTGTTGCCCTGCCTCTTGCTGCTGCTCTGACTCTTGCTGCTGCCCTGGCTCTTGCTGCTGCCCTGACTCCTGTTGCCCTGACGTTTGTGACTGCTGCACACCACGTCGACATAGTTTTCTTTGACCTAAAAGTTGTCTCTCTTTACGCCTATCTCTACACTTCTGTCGAGAGCGCTTTAATGCGGCTCTACCAGGATGTCTTTTTAGAACGCCTACAATATAAGCAATTCAAATAAAATGTAGAAAAGCAAAGAAATTATTAAACAATTTTTTAAATGAATTTTTTATTCATGTAAAATCTATTAAGTAAAATCCAATATTTTGTATAATAATTACATTAACTAATATTAACTAATATTTTTATTAATGTCTTTGACCAAATTAAAATTATAATTTAATAATTAGCTAATTTGTTTATTTAGGGTTCCGTTTGCCCACATTATATTTAATATATCATATAAATGCACACACACGCGCGCTTGTGATATGATGCGCATAATGTTACGTACACATTTACGCGCATATGACACATGTCCACAAATTATATAATATATAATATAATGTACGCTATCAAAATATGTGTTAACAATCTTCTCTACGGTGATGCTGTCATTTTTACATTCATTGTGTGGTAGTAGAACCAACTTATAATTTAATCTAGTCAAAAGTAAAAAATATTCAATATAAAAAGAAATGTGCAAAAATCGAACAGAATGCTAATTTCTTTATTCATTGGCTCTATAAGTCGAATTTTAATATCATGCATTTTAATTAACTTACTCCTTATAGACATAATAAGGCAAAAACAATAGAAAACAAAAATTAAATTGCTGTCTAATTGTACACGTTAATTTAATATTAAAATTCTAATAATAATAATAAGATAATAAAACTCAAATTATATCAAAATTTAAATGTAATTGTAGACTACGAGCCAAACCGGATTTTTAATGTTGAAATTAATGTAACTAAATATTGACATCAATCAGAATAGAAAAATGATTTTCTTATGAAAAATTATTTTCTTATTCACAAAAAAAAACTTTCCAAGAAATTTAAATATACATCCTTAATCATATTAACATTTACTTTTAACTATTTTGTACACATAGCATTGAGAATGGTCTGAAGTAGATCGAAACGTTTCTTATAATATTAAAATCTGAATAAACGGTTATATTAATTTCAAAATACAAAATCCGATTTGGCTCATTGCTCAAAATAACATTCAAATTTTTATTAATATTTTTATGCACGGTATTTACGTATTCAATAATTAATTAAATCAACAGTGAGAAAGAGAGGGAAGAGAGAGAAACACACACACACACACACACGCACGCACGCACGCACGCGCGCAGAGAGAGAGAGAGAGAGAGAGAGAGAGAGAGAGAGAGAGAGAGAGAGAGAAATACCATTATTAATACATGATATATATTACCTGTCGTATTACTTGTTGATGGGTTCATCATTTTTGAACTGGAAGAACGAAGTACACGCTACAGAGTCCAACACCAAACTGAGAAAGAAGGACTATCGCAAATGGTCCTTATGTCCTTATAACTCCGCCTACTTACAGATTTTACAAAAGAGGAGCTAACGAAAAAATTAGCTATTCTTTCGTTTTCACCGCCGTAATTCCGTTGCATCTAGCCGACGCGTCGCGACGTCGCGCCAGAAAGGGGCAGCGGCATCACAAAGAAATCGGTAGCCTTACACGTTTATCAACTGTTCAACCTTAATGTTTCGCCGCAGCAGCGAAACAGAGAAATATCCCAAGCAAAAATCTTTAACATATTGTTAAGTGCGAATGCGAGCTCGCATGTGTGAACGCGAGCTTTATTCAGAAAAATCAATATATCGATTTCCCTCGTCAGCTGACGGACTTTAGAGCGCGCCGAGCGCGCTCGCGGGATAAACAAATTAATTTCGGCATTATGCAGTTAGCACCAAAATCGGATCTTTGTGTTTTTTGATAGTACGATGTCTGAGGAATATTTTAGTCTAATAATCTGGCGAGCACCAAATTTTTTGACGATGGGGAAACGGACTTTATAGCGCGCCGAGCGCGCTTGCGGGATAAACAAATTAATTTCGGCATTATGCAGTTAGCACTAAAATCGGATCTTTGTGTTTTTTAATAGTACGATGTCTGAGGAATGTTTTAGTATAATAATCTTGCGAGCACCAAATTTTTTGACGATGGGGAAACGGACTTTATAGCGCGCCGAGCGCGCTCGCGGGATAAACAAATTAATTTTGACATTATGCAGTTAGCACCAAAATCGGATCTTTGTGTTTTTTGATAGTACGATGTCTGAGGAATGTTTTAGTATAATAATCTTGCGAGCACCAAATTTTTTGACGATGGGGGAACGAACTTTAGAGCGCGTCGAGCGCGCTCGCGGGATAAACAAATTAATTTTGACATTATGCAGTTAGCACCAAAATCGGATCTTTGTGTTTTTTGATAGTACGATGTCTGAGGAATGTTTTAGTATAATAATCTTGCGAGCACCAAATTTTTTGACGATGGGGGAACGAACTTTAGAGCGCGTCGAGCGCGCTCGCGGGATAAACAAATTAATTTTGACATTATGCAGTTAGCACCAAAATCGGATCTTTGTGTTTTTTGATAGTACGATGTCTGAGGAATGTTTTAGTCTAATAATCTTGCGAGCACCAAATTTTTTGACGATGGGGGAACGAACTTTAGAGCGCGTCGAGCGCGCTCGCGGGATAAACAAATTAATTTCGGCATTATGCAGTTAGCACTAAAATCGGATCTTTGTGTTTTTTGATAGTACGATGTCTGAGGAATATTTTAGTCTAATAATCTGGCGAGCACCAAATTTTTTGACGATGGGGAAACGGACTTTATAGCGCGCCGAGCGCGCTTGCGGGATAAACAAATTAATTTCGGCATTATGCAGTTAGCACTAAAATCGGATCTTTGTGTTTTTTAATAGTACGATGTCTGAGGAATGTTTTAGTCTAATAATCTTGCGAGCACCAAATTTTTTGACGATGGGGGAACGAACTTTAGAGCGCGTCGAGCGCGCTCGCGGGATAAACAAATTAATTTTGACATTATGCAGTTAGCACCAAAATCGGATCTTTGTGTTTTTTGATAGTACGATGTCTGAGGAATGTTTTAGTATAATAATCTGGCGAGCACCAAATTTTTTGACGATGGGGAAACGGACTTTATAGCGCGCCGAGCGCGCTTGCGGGATAAACAAATTAATTTCGGCATTATGCAGTTAGCACTAAAATCGGATCTTTGTGTTTTTTAATAGTATGATGTCTGAGGAATGTTTTAGTATAATAATCTTGCGAGCACCAAATTTTTTGATGGGAAAACGGACTTTAGAGCGCGGCGCGCGCGTTTGCCGGATAAATTATTTATTAGTATTTTTTAATAATGACATTCTAGCGAAAAATTATGCGCTATTTTGGAGCACCAAATTAGCACTAAATTTTCTGTGTAGTTGTTTTTTTTATACGACCACGCTATATTTATTTTTTGATATGGGGGGGTCCAGCTTGCCATTAAGTTACACCCCCCCTTTTTTAAAAAAAATTCCTGCTAAACAATTTGAGCACCAAAATTCGGACTAGGGTACTAAATTAGCACCTAAATAGCACTAAATTTTTGACTTAGTGCGAACTTGATTTGCGATGGTGGGAGGTCCAACTTAATAGGGGTAAAGTTCGAAGAGAGAATACACGTATCGTGCGCTGTGTGTCGTATGTGCCAAAAGTGTCGATAAAACGTTATCGCCAATTTTAATTCCGTTATGAAACAATGGCGCGTTGACGCGCACGTTTTGCGGCGTACGATACGTACGTACGTGATTCTGAGACCCTTCCCCCCCCCCCCACAAATATATACGTGGCGACCGGCGCCGCGGCGCGGGTTTCGAGCATTGAAACAACGGGATCGAGTTCTCGAGTAATGGCACGTTATTGAACGTTGGCGCGCGGGTATCGTCATCAGTGAAGCTTACGCATCACCGGCTATCCTTTGATACGCGCGGTTCGTTAATTGTGAAAAACGAAGTTATTGGATATCTCGTTTCGCGTAATGCCAATAGCCCCCCCTTCCCCTTCCTCTTTGGCTTTGAAAAGCAAAGGCTGAACGTTCAATAGCCCCTTCATCTCTCCTCGCTACTAACTACCACCGTCCTTTTCGGTCTCGACAATGAGAGGCGGAGGCGTTTACGTCCTGCGCGCTCGCTATCTCCCGGGAGTTTTCCTGTCTCCTTGGAGCAGGCAACTCCGATATTAGGAATATACAGAGATAATCGGGCGAATGTTGCCGGAAATTATAGGACGGGAAGCTTCTATCTCTCTCTCTCTCTCCCCTTTCTATCCTCAGGGTAGTCCTATCTGCGGTTGGCTGTTCTCCCGTTTGTGTTTCTTCAAAATACAAATCAGTAATGTAACATTAACATCTTTTTTTACAAATAAAACAGAAACAACGAGATTTAATCAATCGCCGTCATACAACTTCGGCCATTAATCGTACAAAGACTAATACAACCGGAATCGGTATCGTGTAATTCTTATATGATTAATAGTGGAGAAAAGAGCGGCGTCTAATTGGCTACGTGGTAGTTCGCTAAGAATGCTTCCGTATGATACTCTCCGTAAGAACCGCCAATTAATGGAAAAGCGATTATTTCCTTTTTAACAGGATTACTTTTCAACTAATTGATTATTGGTTTTCACAAAAACATCAGGCATTATTCACACAATGTAACACAATAACTCGCTTACTCGGTGTAGACCGCCAGAGAGAGAGGCTTCTCCTTCTCCTCCCCCTTCACGCAATTTGCATTAAACTGTCATTTCATCGCAAATTAATGCAACATGTTTCATTAGCTGTAAATAAGTACATGCATGAACACGTACAGCCATCAACAACACAACAAGGTGATGCGTTCAGGCGAGTCGTGGATTGCCGATTGCGACAGTCGTATGAAATTCAAGAGTATCGAGAAATATGTTTACTCGCCGATTCCACAAGATTATCGCGATTGAATTCGTCGTGATAACAATTTTGCTTATCGCTCGTCGCGACCGCCTTCCTCCAGGGAGATATACGCTGATATAAGAGCGGCCGGTTATCGATACTTCATCACGTGTATGAAATACGGCCGGTTATCGTTAAATCGTAATTAATGATACGCGTTACGACGCGAACGCAACCGTTGAACCGGCGGCGTCCTGCAAATACACGTGCGGGATGAAAATTAATGGACGAACTAATCCCTTTCATTAATCACATTGTGTGTTGCAGTCCCTTCGCGAAACGGGCTCCTCTTCCCAGCGAAAAACACGTTCAATAATTCTTTATCACTTCTCATCCAGGATTGGTGGATCCGTCTCGTCCGCGGAATTAAATTTTTAGCCGTGCACGGCAGTGGTGGTGCGCAAAAAAAAAAATACTGTACGCTCGTATAACGGTATCTTTCCCGGGGAGAAAACGGCGGCGGAGGAACAATAATTTTTGTAACTTTGCATCATTATTCATAGGCGCGGCTCATCCCACTAACTTTTGTGCTGTTTTACCGCGCCCTGCATCGCATTGTCCGCCGCCATTATGCGGGAAAACCGTTGCGGCGGTGCAGCGTTAGCGTTAACTTTACATGCGGGGCCGCGCGTGGCGGAGCAGCGGGCTGACATCTCCGCTGCAGTATTGTTGTCTCGGCAAACAAGGCTATTGCCCAAACTATGCTTACGACGCGACGCTTATGATTTGATAATGGCTTAATGCCTGTATAGACATGTGCGCGCGTGTGAGTAGTGCAGCCACGGCGCGCGTCCGCCATGCAACCTGTTACCGCAACCGCAATTAATTTATCAAGTTAAGACGCAGTTATGTCATCGTCGTTGCTCCCCCAACACCAGTCATGCCACTTCATGCACGCTGTGCACGCGCGCATTTCGCTTTTCTAAGGCTCTATCTAATTAGCCGCCGCACTATAAACTCTCGTTTAGTTTAAACGCTCTAATTTGTATGTTAGAGCCGCGCTCATCGGTTGCCCGCACGAATGACGGGCTAGAAATCGGCGGGCGACGACATTAAACGAGAGTCATTTTCTTTCTCCTCTGGCGCTAATAATTTAATTAATAACGCACGCGAGAGAGTGTTACGGCTTTCACGGCTAGACTGTTGTGGCGATACTCCGTGCGTTAGATGAATTTTCTGCACTTTTGTGTCAACGAACGTATGCGCTCCTCGCAAAAACGAGAGAACGGGAAGGGAAATTGAATTTACGGACTCGTTAGGCGCCTCGCTCTTCATTGTTTGCTCGTATGCTGATACCGCGATAGCACGTAGCAAGTTCTCCAAACATTTCCGAAGAGCACTGGGCGTGCGTTTTTAATATTTCGATAAAGCTATCGCGAGAACGGATTCCAAACGGAGATACAATCAACGGCCGCGCGACACGCAAGGTTACGCCTACTCTTATAAAAAAGAAGCAAACCGTGTATCCTGCCTTCAAATATGAAAGTAAATGCATTACTTCACACGTAGTATCTGTTCGAATTCTTCATTCGACTGTAAAGCGCCGAGAAAGTGAAAACTGGGACAGCAGTCCCAGCAGTTTTTTTTTAGCTCTGCACATTTTTAAAGCAGCTGTGCAACCGAACATACATGGAGAAAACAATTTTGATAAAATGTCGACATTTTGCAGCATATAGTTATTATGTTTAAAACATTATTTTGATGGTTCAACAAAATTATTTTTAGATATGTATCTATATAGTCAAATTTTCAGTCGTTATTTCTGAGTATGTTATGACAAGTATGGATCAGCACGCGTCACCACCTTATCTCTCCGATTAAATGTTTTCTTTTTTCCGATATTTTTTAGCTGAACACGTAGATCTGTCACGTTTAACGTTATTTTCGGTATCTAAAATATTCAAAAAATTTTGAAAAAATTTATAAAGCATTGTAGCAGATTGAAAAATTTTACAAACATTGTTTATTGAATATTTTACTGTTAATGAACATTGAAGCAAAATAATAAACTTTGTCCATTGTTTTATATTTCATTTTTTGCAGTAAAATTGAGCAGGAAAGCACAATGAATTGTCAAAACTTTTTAGGGAGACGTTTTAATTAAAATTTTTTATAAATAATTAGTAAAATTGTTACAGAAGAAAATTACATGTAAATTTGACACGCGTTTATACGAGACTTTATATTCAATATTTAATGTTATCTTGGCTTTTTCGTAATAGCTTTGTTGGAGCCTCTCTCAAGTCTTTTCTATCTAATTTTTATTAGACGGTGGTCAGATAAATAAGTTTGCTGGTTTGTTTTTACAATTACGAGCGTTACTTTGTTTCGGATGCTGTAGACCTACGTGTTCGGAAGGTTAAATGCTAAAAACATGTTTTACCAAAGAAAGGAATTATTCTGTGACATGTAATCGATGACTACGACCTTTAGAAACGATATTTCTCTCCTCGAGATTTCAGCCCGTGGATACCAACGTCTGTCGATTGCGCTTGTTGATTGGCCCGCGCCACGGGAGATAAATAATGCGATGCGGCCCGTCATCGAAATCGATTAATAATCATTCTGCCAATTTAACTAAAGACTCATTCCGTTAATGTTCCCTGTGTAAAGTATTTCGTACTGCCACAAAATCTCGATTAACGTGAGTGGCGGTCAAATTGTCCGAATCGAATCGGTGTATACAGAGCTTAATGATACAGTGGTCAGACAGCCATTACAAAACGATATTATGCGCGGCGTGCATTTGACGATTGTATATGGATTGACGTTATTTGCTGTCGTCGGTGCGTCAATACTTTTCTATTGCATTTGTTGCAAGCGGGGAAATACCAAGTTAACGGTATCGCGCACATTCGCCTAATATTCACGATTAAAGCTGCGATAAAATCGTCACTGTTAATAAAGTTTTCAATGTGTGTGTGTATATATATATGTGCGTGTGTACATACATACACTAATAACCAATTGTGCAATCGTAAATTTTAACATTTTAAATATTTTGTTGAAAATTAATATATTGATATTTGCGAATTCATCATCATTATTATTATTATTATTATTATTATTATTATTCTCATATGGCGTTGTTATTTATTAAACATGATATATTCACCTGTAATCTATTAAAATATGTATACGTGTATATTAAATATGTATATGTATTCACATTATTTTTTAAAATGAAATCCTACAAGCAAATGCAATTACACGGTGCGCATAAAGTAAATGGATGTCAAAATAGATGTGAAAATTACGTTATCAAAGCACCTTTTTATGTTGTATCGTCACATAAAAGATAAGATTATATCACAGCCTAAGTACTAATTTTATCGTTAAATTTTAACATTGCAACAATCCGTTACATTTCGTCAACTGTTTGTGAAGTAAAGTATCGCGGTTTTTGTATCTGTCTACCCGGCAACGTTTGCTCGCTTTTCCATTTCCGTGAGAGGTGAGATTTTGAAAATTTAGCGCTATTTACATTTCGATCATTTACGCCCATTGGACGATTCGCCGTCAGCCAATGCGCGCGAACGTAAATGCGTACACGTCGCACGCATGAACGGAATCGGTGATCGATAAACATATAGCCCACGTTCACCAGTCCACACGGATAGAAACTGGCGATAGGCGCATGACGATAGTGAATCTTCGTTTGCAATATGTCGGAATCTACATTTCCATTTATATGGAAATTGCAAAATCACGCTTTTGTCCGATCAATTAGCGACGGACTATCGGCGGTACGTGAAATCGCGGATATCGCTTATTCGGCCGAGGGTAGTTCTGCTCCGCCATGACAACCTCTGCACAATTCATTATCGCGGAAGATTACAGCAGGGAACGCGAATGTAAAACGATTAATATCGGCGCCGGTCGCGGATATGATACATCGCTTCGAATCGCTTAAGTGATTCAAAAGAAACGGGCGATGAACAAGTACAAGCCGACCCACGCGTTTTGTTCGTCGTCGTCGCAGCACGCTCATACAATTAGCTAGAAAAGAATCGACAGAGGAGGCGAATATAATCATGACGTAAAAATTGTGTCAAGAGTGCACAGCTACGGTAAAAATATCAAACGAGAATAACTGTTCGCCACGAAACTCTCTCTCCCTCCCCCCTCTCTCCCTCCCCCCTCTCTCCCTATTTCTTTTGTCCTCTCTTTTTTTCTCTGTTTAACAACGAATATTAAAATAGCGATAAAAGTTAAGAAATATAATTAAACACGTATAATAATTTATGAGAAATTATATTTTTACCTCTTGTTCCATTTAACACCGAAAAGTAAGGAAAATATTTTACAATTGATTACAATTGGTTTTAAAGTATCACAGTTGATTGAAATATCACGGAAAGCTTTATCCTGTTTTTATATTATCTTTCTAGCTTAATGAGCTTATAAAATAATGAGCGAATAAAAAAATACTGCTAATTAACCCCTAAAGTGCTTTTATACTAATTTTATTTTATAATGTAAAATTAAAAGATAATTGTATGAAATAAAATCTTCATTCGTTTGCAGTTATAAAAGGATTTAGCATGCGTGCACGATATTTTATAATCTGAGAACAAATATCACTGAGTATGTATAACGTTTTTTTTTTTTAAACTAAACCGCGAGAAATAGACCTTGCTGAGACAAATCCCATCGAGGTTGTGAAAGCAAGATTGCATGTAGGCGATATGCACCAGCCAAATCGATTAACACCGACCGTGCAATAGTCAAGCAGCGCGCACGCGGCAAAACTATGTCATAAGCATAAATAAAATATTTCGTAGAAAGTGACTGGCGAGGATTCATAGACGAATGCGAATAACAATGACACGGAACATGGCTGGACCGATACGATAATAATGTCGTATATGATGAATTGCAGAATTGTCTCGTGAATTTCCATCTAATTACTCGCTGACATCCATCATATCGATCAAACCAAATATGTGCCTACGTAAGCGAATGCATCGCATCGATTTCCGTTGTTGTGGAAACTACCGTCAATCAATTGACAAAGCGACGCATTAAGAATTCCTTGCTAACTTTTCTCGGAAAAGATAAAGCGTGTAGACACACATTCGAAGGTAGAGATCTTCTTCGGAAGGTACACAATCCTTGTTATAAATTTTGACGCGACCTCCCTATCGCGCTGATACACAATGTAATTATCGTTGTCTTAATCATCTTTCCCATTTCACATGTAAATTGAACGCGTATACATGTATCCCACACAGGTACAACAGAAAATAGTTAAATATTACCAGTTTCAAAGACAAAATATTTATCTAAAATACACGTCAGTCTGAATACTATCCGTCTAATCTCGCGATAACGCACATAACATGTTCCGCGAAGGACATTGATACGTTTCTTGCATATTATTACCTTGCATATACTTACCATATTATTACGTATTAACCATGAGTTACTATAAAAGCAGTAAAAAAATGGAAACATGATATTACTCGAGTTTCAATTCGTTAAAAGCTTTTTTAAAAACTGAATCTAATTCCGGAAGCACATTAAATAATTTAATATAGTTGAAACATTGAACTTTGGATATTGATATTTAATCTTCACCATATTAATATAACTCGGTCTAGATATAAATATCGAATTCGTATAATGTAACGAATTGTTTCTATAATAATACACGCACGAACATTATTCGAATGCTTCAATTGTTAAAATTACCGTAACGCGAAACTCTCGCTCAACCGATGTGGAATTTTGTGAAACAATTATGCTGCGTTAACGGAAAAGAGCAATTGTAAAGGAGTTACGTTTCACTTTTATACAAAATCATAATAATCATTTACCAAGGGAATATCTCACGGTTTTTTTTTTTCAATCATATGTTTCGCGTGAAATAATCTAATATGTTCGCAAACTACATTTTGCACTCGACCGTACGAATAGCTCGGGGCCATAGGATTAAATGCCACAGCTTATGCAACAACAGCACATCGTACGATTGCGGACGGTGCTAACTAATTCAGGGTCGGATGAATTCGAAACTTCGTGTTCGATATTAGCCTTCACGGTCTTTACGCTGGCCGTTGATAACCGGAATGATAATGTGATTGTCATTAACTGATAACGAATGTGTTATTGCGGGAAATCACCCCCTCAAAAAGAATTTCTAGTATATAACAAGACAAAAAATATTCTTGATATACTTAATCTTATTGCAAACTTATGCAATATAAACCAATGTTAAGGTGAGATCGATAGTTTCTATTTTTCCTCCGTCAAAATAAGACATCTGAAGACAAGAATAATGCATAAAAATTTCAGCTTAGGTATTCTTTAAGTTAACTCTGATATACCTAACAAAAATTTAATTTATCAAGTACTATTTATTGTACTACTTATGAAAAAAAGTTATACCAATAAAAACTTTATACTATCTGCTACTATAAAATAAGAAATATAAAATATGCTTATATTTCAAAGAAAAATCTTCAAGAAACTTTTGCATTTTTTCCGTCCTATAGTATAAGTGAGATATATGGGGTATATGTAACTTAGAAATAATGCTTATAAATTAGATGTAAAATAACGTTGTAACTTTTAAAATTTAAATTTTAAAGAATAAAAATAAAGTAATAAAACTGAAGAGATTAATATGTGCAAATAACCGTTCTCTTTCTCTTTCGTAAGAAAGATTCGACGCGATGCATTATAATTAATGCATCCGCGGAAACTCAGCGGTGAGGTGATATATTAGCGAATATTTTTGGTTGTAATAAAGTTCCCTTGTGAATCTTCGTGAATATTTCATCAAAATAAAAAAAGTTTCTTCAATTTTTTTCTCAGATCAGTCTATTGTCAAGAATGTCATGAGATTATATCACAAAATTTATTTGTGATATAATCTGATTTAAATCTAAATTTGAGAAAATTAAAGGGACAATATCAAGATTATTTTATTCTACATTTAAGAATTTTTCTACTAAAAAAAAATATTTCTTTCTAAACAATAATTATGATTGTCCTATATCAATGTTATTTTATGATACGTAGAAAAATAATACTGTTGAATCCAGAAATCATTCCTGTGAGTGCAACTTTCGCTTTATGCGCAAAAATATCAAAAGGAGCGACAGAGAGAGAGAGAGAGAGAGAGAGAGAGAGAGAGAGAGAGAGAGAGAAGAGAGAGGAAACTGCTGAATATACTCGGAAAATCGATAATACGGAATATTCAACCGATATTGCAAATACGAATGTTTTGCGAGAATACAAACCGGGAACGCTGTATGTACGTTTGAGGTGCGCATAATTCAGAAATATTGGCGGCTGGCGTAATATAGTAAATTTACCATCCCATATTCCGAGTTCGCGTATGTTATTATCTCCTAGTACGTGTTCTGCTGGTATTTGCAACTGCGACATTTGAACGCTTACAAAATGAATACTCACTTCGACCGGCATCATGACGGTAACAATAATATTTATGCGGAGCAGGCAAATAGCGCAAATAGCGTGACAAACACGTTTTCCAATATAATCCAGTACGTAAAAAAAGAATATTTCTTAATATTCAATGCACACCTTGAGACATTTGTGTCCGGCGCACTTTTCTTTTCTTCGAAACATCTCGTTGGTTATAATTAGTTATATAACATTCATATCCAATTTCTTTAATACACTATCATACAAGTACTTTCTAAGGATGTTAAAGAATATGTTAAAAATCACTTGAATTTCTATATATTTCTAAAAATGGTAAAAATTAACGATGGACACATAATGTGCACACACACTGAGAAAAACATATTTGAAAGTTTACTTGTGAAATTTATTATTTCACTGAAATATTTAATTATTTAAATACGGCAGAATAAATTTTTTTTACCAAATAAATCAACTGATAAAAAATGAGGTACATTTTACAGAAATATTTCTTTCGTCATCACAATGAATTTCTTACAACTAATAAATATCCAAAGAGAATGTCAGAAGTAACAGTTTGCTCGCTAATATTTCAACTTTTTTTTCAGTAAAAATCCAGAAAATAAAGGTGTGCGCATCAAGTGTTAAAGGTGCAATTAAAAATAAAGCTACTCCGCGATGTTCTAAGATTAAAAGGCTCCAGGCGCAAACTTTTTCGAAGCTCCCGTAAAAACCGCGCAGATTTTTTTTTTTTTTGTGTTCGCCTTTGTACGCGGGAGGTGCTCCTTCAAAGAGGTAGGGTGTTCCACTTGACGCGAACGTCCTTCCACGCGCTCAAGTTGCTATATCGAACCGAGTTAAATATAAGTAGAAAAGTTATACACGAGAGAAAGAGAGAGCCTATAAGTTCGAAGAAACGTGTGCTCGAGCGGGTGGGTGCATCGACGATGGAAAGGCGAGGCAGCGACTCGAAGCGTCGCCGGGACGGCGACGGTCAATCGGTTAATCGGCGCCACGTGTGAGAGATATTTGCGGACGAGTGTTCCGTGTAACGTGCTCGCGTTCGTGCGTGCTCCGATCTATCCACGCCAGAAGCCCGTCGTCGGCTCGATAAACCCTCTCCGCATCGTCGCGACGAGAGGGTGAAATTCGGGTGGAGAGTCGCGCGCGTGTGAGCTTTGACGTGACGGCGACGGGGCTCCACTGTAAAGTTCACGATCGCGATAAAAATCGGCGTTTCTCCCAGGGGAGAGGGGGGGGATCCCAGCCATTCTCCTCCTTCCATATTATGAAAAGACAAGACAGTCGTAGGCGACACAGCGTGTCACCGCGAATCCGCGAGTCATTCGCTCATTTGCAAGCGAAACGATCGTCGTGCTTGCGTAACGACGGGCATGCCGTCGCGCGCACGCATGCACCATCGGACGTTTGTCGCACGTACGTACGTACGTAGTCAGCGAGGATTTCCCGACGTCTGTTTGTCCATTACGGCGATCGATGTTATCGCGCGGTGATTATCGTACGGCACATTTCACGGCTAAATGCGCCGCGACGTGATCCGCGAGGTATGGCGGTCCGCCGAGGCGGAATATAATGCTCTCAGTTTAATTTGAGCTACCGCTTCATCATTCATTCTGTTAATGAAAAGTCCTCAGTTTAATTAGGAAAAAGAAAGATACACTTGTGCAATGTATTATTTAAAAGAAGAGATTCGCAGAGCTGATAATATTTCGCGCGGACCCAAACTCGGAGCAGAACGAAATTTCATTCCAATGTTCTGCTCCGAGCTCTCGAAATCGGCTATTTAGCGTAAAGGTGAAGTTATGTTAACGAGTCGCTCCGAGGCTCGTTTGTCGCTAATGAGTCGGACGACGTATCAAGTGAATTAGGAAAATCACCGAGCGGGGAAGGTCGTATATCTGTTACTCCAGCGGGGAAAAGAGAGAACCTGTCAACGGGTGATTCTCATTGAAAAAGACTCGGACAACCGCGCGCAGACAGGTCGGAAAGTTTGACAGTTGACGGCTGTCACACGTCGGAGCAGCGAAAGAGAGGGAATCGCGCGCGACCCGGAGCGAAGCCACGGCGAGGAGGCGCCGACGGCGACGGCGCCGGAGAGCGCGCGCCAGAGCAGCAGCAGCAGCAGCTCCAGCACCGTTCCTCTCGGGAGCGCGTGCGGTCACGGCGACGGCACTCACCAGGTGTAGCACGGTGTTGACGACCTCCCGATTGGACACCTGTCCCACCTCGATCAGGCCGATCAGCACGGCGAACTTGAGGCTGTCGTTCATCGCCATCGCCACCACCTCCTCGGGCCGCTTGATGTCACTGAACGGCGGGCTCTTGAGGTCCGCCATCGCGACGGACATTTAAGCGCGACCGCGAGCCGCGTCGCGCGTCCACACTCGCGAGGTTACCGGGGAACTACGTTCGCTTCGCACGAGGTTACGGGTCCTATCAGCGGGAGCGTTTCGCCGTCACATGATAATACAACACAAATTGATCTGCCATGTTAGAAAGTGGGCACTGTTGTGAGCACTACCAGCCGCGCCGGCCCGAATGTTCCTAGGCGGACACCGACGCGCGCCTCCTCGCACCGAGAGAGCCACGCCGACGCTGCGCTTCCGTCGACGCGGCGGCGTCGCGACGGCGGCGCCTCAGCCAGCGTGAAACCGCCGCGGCGCATGTGTCGGCTCGCCGCGGAATTTACGAGCGCCCGTCAATGCCCCGACGCTCGTTTTCCCCGTTTAATGATCCCTCATTAACGTTAATTAACCTTCTTCGAGGCTACTGGCTATTCTCGTGTTCGTTTAGGTTTTTAATTCCAGAAAACAAAAATTTAATCTATAATAAATTGAAGAGATTAATATGATAACCTTTTCTTAAATCTTTTCTTTAATTAATTATCAAAGAACATTAATATTATTTTCCAAGCGTGTAAAATATTTTTATGTCTGTTAATGTAGAAGAATCTTTATTCACTTGAGTATTACAATGCCAAAAAGAGGATTTGGTTTACAATTTTACCTATTACACTCATTCTTCCATCCATCTATTTAACTGTCCTTCTACCTTACTGATACATCACATGGCTTTATTAATATCATACAACATAACATATCTTATTGCTCCGCTATAATCCTATATTATCGCAAGAATCCTACGTATAATAATCTTTATTCTCTTCAGCATTCATGGCCAAGAAGAGAATCCTGCATAAAATACAATATAATCATCTAAACATTTTTCTCACCACTATCTTTCAATCTTCACTTTATTCACAGTCTTCTTTCTTTCAACCTATAACTATATACACTCTTAGGCTAATATTTCATGTGTCGTATGACAAGTTAATTAGACTTTTTGATTAGCAATAAGATAAAGCATTTCTAGAGACTCGAAAATCTCTCTAGTCTATGACCAATCGAGAACGTTCAAACAGCTTGTCGTACGACACATGAAATATTAGCCTTATGCAAGGTCTACAATATTAGCAGGAATAATGGAGTAGAAGAAGTAAGAAATATGAAATTAGATTTGCCTATTTCGTTTACTCCCGGTTTTTAATTGGTCAATTATTACTCTTACTCCTTATTCCATTACTCCTGCTGACATTGTAGATCTTGCATTATAATTATTCTTTCTTATTTTACTTGCTAATCTTTCTACAAAAACCTTTCCCTCTTTTCCTTTCTCCTCTCTTTCCCTAAACATTCCATTTGCCATCCTCTATTCAAATTTATTTCTACAAATCCATACATCTAGATTCCGTACCTTATTAGTTGCCCCTTTTTCTTTTCTTTTCCTAGCATCTTTAACATAACATATCTTATTGTACTGTTCTAATCGTAAAAGCCTATATTACAATCTAGTCATATCTCACCATTTGTCTTTCACCTATCATTCCATCTTTTCTCTGTTTATAATCTTCTTACAACTTATAACTATATTCATCTAATCTTTCTATTTAACCCTTTCCCTCTACTTTCTATTACCTATACGCCTACTCTAGTGAATATATCCATCCTACCATATCCACTCCTAACCTAATTTCTCCTGTACTTCTATTCCATGTGTGCCTATCTCATTTCGCTATATACAAGCTGAAAATCAAAGGACCCTTCTCACAGCTTCCGTCTTGCTCCCTTCATCGTGCTGCAAACGTTTGCCAATCCTTCTGTCACCTTATGTCCTTGTACCTTGTTTCAATCTTCCATTCGTTTGGCTTCACATGCTTCACACTTCCTAATTCCTCTAGTGTACATCTTAAAGTTTTCTCTCTTCTTACGTTATCATGAGCTGCTTTCAAATCCAATCCATAAAGAGTGAAAACCTTTTACTTCTCTCTCCCTCTCTGCACAGTATGGACCAAAATAAATAATGTCCATTGCTCCTTTATCTCGATATTTCCTCTTATCTCTTCTCCTAATCCTAACCGCCTATCCGGTGCTGCGATCTAGTGGCAGCGTTTCTCGTCGCCGTCGCAGCCAGTCAGCTAGTGGGCCCCAGTGGCGCATGTAACACTTCGATTTGAGGGCCGCCGGTTGTGGTTACAGCTTCCGTCGAGAGTGCTCGCTCCCGTGACGTTCGCAGCCAGCAGAATCGCAGGAAAAATGGCGGCGACGGAGGATATTGACCGTGCTAAGGTACTACGACGGATTCCTTGTTCGCAATTCCTTCGTTTCATCGCGACGCGACAAGTATCATCTTGGAATTTCGTATCGCCCGACCGAGCAACCCGCATGTATTTCCCCTTATCCCGCAATTTCACGTATCGGTCTGTTGAAATGCATCAGCGGAGTTTGACAAATCTCCGCTTGGAGGACGTTTAAAAGCCTCCCTGTCTCGCGAAATTAATATATCTCTACTTTTTCTTCTCTTTCGCCGTCCTTTTGTTGCGAATAAAAAAAAACTCCCTGTCACTGCTTGTATACGTACGAATACAATTGGACATTCAAATGTATGAGACTGTGTATCTGTGTGTGTGTGTGTGTGTGTGTGTGTGTGTGTACGCATGCGAGGGTGTTGGCTTTCAGACATGATGATAACTGTACATCGAATTGAGCATTCCTTCATGCATCTATTTCATCTATTTATGGATGTAGCCACCACTCCTCTCTTTACTTCTCTTTCTCTCTTTCTTATTGAGAGAATTAGAATGTTATTTCTGTTACTAGATCGAGTCTATGATACGTAACTTGAAATTGTCTGGCCACATTGGATTTGACAGTCTGCCTAGTCAGTTAGTGAACAAGTCAGTGCAAAATGGATTTATATTCAACATTCTCTGCATTGGTACGAAGTATTGACTTTATTTTAATGAATTCTACTATATGTCTGTATTAAGTGTTGAATGAAATAATTTGTAGCAAATACTTAGTCTTTATTTATTTGGTTTTACAGGTGAAACTGGACTTGGAAAATCTACACTTATGGATTCACTTTTTAACACAAGCTTTGAATCTAGTCCCAGTCCCCATAATTTACCATCTGTAAAGCTTAAGGCACATACTTATGAACTACAAGAAAGCAATGTCAGATTGAAGCTGACTATTGTTGATACTGTTGGTTATGGTGATCAAATCAATAAAGAAGACAGCTTCAAGGCGGTTGTCGATTACATAGATGCACAATTTGAGGCTTATTTGCAAGAGGAGTTGAAAATCAAACGCAATCTAGCGACCTATCATGACACTCGCATTCATATATGTCTTTATTTTATATGTCCTACTGGCCATGGGTAAGCACACATTGTAAATTGATTAATAATTGTTTTTATAGACAAAGAACACCAATATTGGCATATCACTTTGTTTTTGGATAATGTTTTTGAAACAAAAAATATAAAACTTTGAAAACATAAATGTAAAATAGAAAGTATCTTCTCTTAAATGATATAGCAATGTTTATAATACTGTTTTACATTTTGTAATAATTAATGTTTTTACATACTTAAAAATGAACATCTCAGTTTATAAGGAGAGATCCTATTTTCCAAAAAATAAATGGCTGTTATGCCATTATTTGCAACCTTTCTCTAATAATTTCACAATAAATTTTACAATATATTTTGTAATAAATTACTGAATTACAATAGTTGCTCTAATTTTACATGCATTCTTATGCTTTCAGTTTAAAATCCATTGATCTAGTATGTATGAAAAAACTGGATACCAAAGTTAATATCATTCCAATTATTGCTAAGGCAGATACAATATCAAAGACTGAATTACAGAAATTTAAGGTATATCTCACTTCCATTGAAATTATTCTGATTTGCTTCAGATCTTTGTCATTTACACCACAATCTTATTTGTTTATTATGTTTTTTATTTCAGAGCAAAATAATATCTGAATTGCAAAACAATGGGATACATATTTATCAGTTTCCAACTGATGATGAAAGCGTAGCAGATATAAACGTCACCATGAACACTCACGTACCTTTTGCTGTCGTTGGCAGTACCGATTTCGTTCGCGTGGGTAACAAAATGATGCGTTCTCGTCAATATCCGTGGGGCACAGTTCAAGGTTAAAAATTTTATTTGTTTTACAAACTTAAAGCTTCTTATAATGCAATAGAAAGGAATATAAGCGTCGAATAACGAGCTTGTTATATTTCTTATGTTCATCATATTCCTTTCCATTTCAATCATTATATTCGTACTTGAAAAAGAAAAGCAAATTGAAAACATATCTTTCGTATTACAGTCGAAAATGAATCTCATTGTGACTTCGTAAAACTACGCGAGATGCTGATAAGTACTAACATGGAAGACATGCGCGAGAAAACACACTGCCGCCACTATGAATTGTATCGGAAGAAAAGATTGGAGCAGGTACGTTTTGTTACTTATCAGAAATTTCATAAAAGTTAAGGTTTTCTCTCTTAAAATTTTTTATGATCTTTCAGATGGGTTTTACTGATGTTGACAGTGACAACAAACCCGTAAGTTTTCAACAGACATGCGAAGCAAAGAGATCCATTCACTTGCAAGAATTGCAACAAAAAGAGGACGAGATGCGACAGATGTTTGTCGCACGAGTGAAAGAGAAAGAAACTGAATTAAAAGAAGCAGAGAAAGAGGTAATTATGTTTTCAATATATCTGTATAGCATCAAATTTTTATTTCTATTAATTTATTAGAGCTATTGTTATCAATATTTACTGATGTTTTTATTTACATAGCTCCATAGTAAATTCGATAAGCTGAAGAAAGATCATACTGAAGAGAAGAAGAAATTAGAGGATAGTCGTAAAAAACTTGAGGACGATATAATGGAATTTAATAGACGAAAAGCGCAGTTTGCACAGCAACCTCAACATCACACGCTGACGTTAGGCAAAAGCAAAAAGAAGTAAAATGCACTTTATTATGACGATATCTTTTTATACCATTTGAATATGACTGCATTTTAATTGCATTAGCCAATAATAGTATTATTATTTTATTAATATACCTGTATACTTGATATTATATTATATTATTTTATAGTACATTTTTTTATAAGTATATTCCGTATATATTAAATATATACCAAAAATTTTTTTCTAGAAATACGCTCCAAATCGCATATGTTTCGTATTATATAGATATAACTCTAATGAAAGATAATGATTAACCAAACATTTTAAAATTAATTTGTAATGAATTTGATTTTATACGAAATATATGTTTAATATACAAATAAAAATACCTTCTCCCTTTTTCTTAATTATTAATTAAAAATAACTACAATAATAATACAATAGTAATACATGATAACAGCTTATAAAAATTAAGGTAATAACAATAAATTATGGATAACAAGTAAAGTATAAAAGTTTTTATAATTTTTGATTTAACAAATATTTTTACATTGCATATAATATCAATCAAAACTTAATTTTTAGAATCGAAGGATTATTCAGGGAAAGGTAATATTATTTTTTATGATATCGGAATCTAAAAAATATGTGATCTATTAGTCACAAAACTTTCGGGAACATCTTACTCTGTCAGATATTTTATTGTTCAACAAAATATAACAATCGACATAATAATTCTGAACTTAGTTGAATTGATTAAGAAAATGTAGTAATACGATATATTCTGTAAAATTAGACAAAATCTTAAAATTTGCAAAAGCTTAGTGCAGTTATAAACAAAGACTAAACGTACATATATATATGCGATATGATGTTATTATAATACTTTATTAATAGCCGAATGATTACGATGAAGCAGTATTGAAGTAGGCAATAATCCGTTTTAAAATACATGTTTATCAATTATACTGCTTCAATACTATAAATAATAACTTAAATTTATAACAGTTTAATATCATCAAAATGCAGTTTCTTCTATGTTACGCGTCTCAATAGCGTAATATCAAGAAATTCGAACTAACGATAACGTAATCTGTAATAAAAAGACGCTTGACGAGTTATATATATAAATAACTTATTAGAGTAATATACATGGAGTTTATACGCAAAATATCCGCAATTAATATACATTAACGCGATATAAAGCAGGTACGATTAACTTAAATCAATTATCTATCGATATGTCAAAGCGACGTATTATTTACAGTTACATAATATGGCGAAAATTAGTTCAATTAGGCAAGGCGGTTTTAAACTAAGAAGTAACTTTCTTCGCAAGTAATCGTATCTGTAACGTCCTGTATCAAATATGATAGTTCATAAATTTAAGCTTATTGCGTCACAGTGCAAATCGCAATTTAACACTGGTTCTATTTCGCAAAGGATGATGGAGCGCCGTGAACGTGGATTATTTCATAAAAGATTATTTGTAAAAGACATCGGATTTGGGAATCACAACCACACTTCCGACATGAATGATAAATAAATCACGGATGACGATTTAATTGGCTTCAACGAGCCGACATTACTCGTCGCGTGTTTCTTTGCTTTGGTATTCCCTTGCACACTGTGCTCTTGCACTTCTGTAAGCGGAATAATTATACGGTTTAATTATCTTGGCAATACGCCGATTATATATCCTTTAACTTACCATATAGATATTTATATAAAAGTACAAAACATATGTGATGTGTGTGTGCATATATATCGTGGCAACTACCATAAAGCACTTTACATGTTAGGCGATACAAAGTTGTATTAGATATTAATTGAATGCTAAATGTGTATCTATAAATTTTGGGGCCGGCTGAAATGAGAATCACAAGAGAGATTACAACTCAAATGAAAGTGCGAAAAATTGATAACGTATACTTTTAAAAAACGCTCTTAAATATTGACATACCATTCTTTGACGATATATGATTACGTAAGTATCCGTGATTCAACTTATACGCAAAGAAAGATTCATTTATATCTTGCAAAGTGATTCCTAATTCAAATGTGTAGAAAATAATACACAGAAGCAATTAAGCCGACCCTTTCGATTATTATGATATAAGTGCCTAATCGCGTGCTTGCCGCAAAAATATGGCAGTGCACCGTAAGAATATATTGATTCATAGGATATATAGCAATGACCAAAACACGCAGTTGAAATTCGAATAGAGTTGAGTATTAAAAGCTACGTTATACAATATCGATAATAAAATCATAACAATATTATTCAGTTCGACTACGAAATTTTTATCAAGCCGCTTATAATTGTTACTTTAAAAAAAAAACATTTATTTGCATCGCAAAGAAATTTCCTTAAAAGAGAAAAAAGATTAGTCGATCTTTTTTTAAGGCATGACACGGACGATTTTCTACCTGAGATTTTAATTGCACTTTTACTTCTTTTATTGCATGTACAAGCGCTGGCGCGCTTGAGCTTAAGTGGATATTTATTCAGAAGTTTCTATTATTACTTGTATCATTAGTATATTATTACCGTGATGACACGGTTTCGAAAATAAAGTTTGGTCATTGCGATCTTAACGCTACCATTACCGGGTGCAACGCGCTTTCCGGCCGAAGAACTTCCTGGTTCAGACGCTGCAAACGTTAGTGCCCGAAGAGGTGGTTCGAGATGAAAGCACCCATGGTTGATTCGTTAACGAGATAATAACATAAGAGCCCGAATAGTCAAAGTCTGAATCGCAGACGCGGATCTTAGATACAGAATTCTGATTATTCGCTGTGGCTCCCCTAAAAAATCGCGGCGTGTTGCGCGTCTACGAGGATGTTCTTCGATACCTTGCGTGCTCTTCAACCACCTGACGTGGACGTAGTAAAAAATAACCGATCCCTGGTACTCTTCTCTAATACCGACATGTTACGTGATTACACGTAACAAATTGTACGCGCAATTCGGGGTGTGAGCAGGCGTATCGTTACGAATCAGCGGTACAGGCGGTGCGTGTATGCCGAGGATTTCTCTGCCACGTGGAGAGAACTCGCAAATAGCGTATAATATATGAGTATTGGAATGTGCATAAGTGACCGCAAGCGCTTAGCTTCCGCGGCGCCGCCTTTCTTCCCTCAAAATCGCCAACTCATCGAACGTAGTTGGAAAGGAGGAATGTATCGTGCGTGAAAAATCGTGCGATGATGCCTATTGCCGTTCTTACGGTAACCCGAGCCGCCACGCGTCGTTTCACCGCGTCGCTTGACGCCGACACAACAGCGGACCGTCGAACCCACGTGGTGCCCAGGGGATGCGATAACGGTACCGCATCCAGTGTATCGGAATTATCGTGTTATATCAATTTCGCACGTGCACCAAGCGTGCTGCGAGCAGCTTTGCGTCACGCAGGATTGCCCGAAGGGGTGGCCCGCGCTTCGCGTGTGCGATCGTGGGCGCGTGATTAGGCACGTGCTCTCCTCTAGGCTAGCGATCGACGTGAGAGGCTCGGCTCCGACGGCGAACTGCGATACTTGGCGCGAATGTGCAAAAAGCTGTCGTGTTTGGTGCCAGGAGGCGGCGTGCCCTCGCGGTTGAGGACCCTCACCTGACAGGGGTCGTGCCTCGCCAGAAAATGCTCCAGAGTGTCCCATCCGCCGCCCACTCTCACCATCATGTGCCGTCCCTTGAGAAGCTGTGAACACGTCAGCGGCGCGGTTGTTAGCGATTGGCACGCTCGCCGGGCGAATTTATGTGACACGATGGGAATAAAGAAAAAGGGAAAGAGATTCTCTCTAAATTCAGAGAAAGGCCTTCTGCGGAAGCTTTTAAATGACGTGAGGTAGGACTTCGAAGAACAAATAATGTTTAACTTCATGAAAAGAAAATACCACTTTTCAACTGTCGGATTTGAAACGCAATCATAAACTAAAACTTATTGTAGAATTAATTATCTTAAGTTAAATTGCGTCAATTTGATTCCGATGCTACAGGCATCTTAAGAAACCATGAAGAACTTAGAGAAACGGCATTTTCTTCTCATGATTGTATTAATTATACACCTGATGCTTAATTTATTATAAAATATCTAACATATTGTCTATAAAATTTGAGATTGTTAACAAGTGTTAACATTTACTTCTATAAGAGTTTTATTCAGTTTATCGCAAAAGCTCAATTTTTACTCTAAGAGATATCAATTTTGATAATTAAATTTTTAAAAAGAGATACGATGATCATATGTAACGAAGCTGAATATACTTACTCTGATAAAGACATTCCGTCCCGCGATGTGGTAGCGGCCTTCGCCGACTTTGCGCACCTTCAGCTTGGAGCACTTATTGGACGGGCACTGGCAGAGTCTCTGGACGGCCTCGGTGGCTCTTCGCACCTGCAGACGGAGAGATGCACGCGATGCTGGGAGATACTTAAGAGAGGTGCGCTCAAAAATGCAAGGATATATTGTGGGTATATTTAGACGAGCGTTTTTTGTGTACCGGACCGCCCGCCTCCGTTATTGTCGGACGGACGAAGAACGATCGGCTGTCACGCGAGATAAATCGCTTCGACGTGTCGTCGCAGCGTGGAGTAAAGGGCCGAAGAGATAGGCCACTCCGGTGCGTAACTTCCGCCGCTGCGGCAGGCGGGAATCCGACACGCGCGCGCACGCTCGCACAGATGCGTGCGTGGAAAACATATGCGAGAGAAAACGCCGATTCCCATCGTCCCTTTCCGTATACCTTTTCCCTCTCGCACGATAATGATTATAATGCACAAACGCGACGTCTGTAATAACACGTAGGACCAAGGTTTTCTCGACGACATGCGAAGGTACGACGAAAAACAACGTGCGTGGAATACATCGGCGAAGCTACGTTGACATTAATAGGAATAGATATAAATTATTCTTCCGCATACGCGTTTCTCGTGTGACACGCGGAAGAAGGCAGCGTTTCTGCACCGCACAATATTATTCTAATTCTCGAAAGTCGGAGGAATGAAAATACTTCTTCAAATCTTGTTAAATATTTCAGCATAAAAGAGTAAAGATTTCAGAAAGTTATATTTTAAGTTCAAAGAAAACTGTACGGTCGAAAAATTTAAAAAGTCAGGAACACATAACTAATCGTTAACTTACCTTCAAAATTTGATCAAAAGTTCTACTATATAGGACATTATATAGAAAGATTGGAAAACCTTTGAAATGGAATTTAACGAAATACTCCTCGGTGCTCTTCATCGAATGTAGAAGGGACTTTTGAAGTAATGAAATGCAAAATGCATTTCAAAGAATCTATTCCTGGTATTGCATTGTATGGAAAAGTAGGACAATCAGATACCTTGCGATCGAGTTCTGTTATCGGTCCGGTGTGCTCCGGTGGTTCGGCCGGCGATGGTGACGGCGAGCTCGACGGTGACGGCACTTCGTCGGGATCCTCGACGCTACCGCGGGACCAGTCGTCCTCTGTAGTGTCGCTGGGCACTCCGTCACTTCCAGTCGGCCCGTTGTCGCTGACGGACCTTCGCATTTCGGTTTCATGCGCAGCACCAGTTACCGGGTCCAGCCATCGTGTGCCCGTCGTCGCGACCTCGGACGCCGAGCTAGAACCACGTTACGTGTCTATGTTCGAGCTCTCGAACGATTTTTTGGAAAAAAAAAATCTACTGCTATTGTGCGTCGGGAAGAAAATAAGAATTCTCTGATGTATCTCTTGATTAATTTATCGAGCTGCCCGCGAACAAAAACGATTATCTAAATTCAATAGAACGAACTACACATCCGCCTGTCTGTAGAATAATACAATGTAGTGATCTCAGCACACACGGACGTACACAGACACACCGGAAACTTTGCATATGCTATAAAATTCTGCCACTCCTATAGAGTTGCGCGACTCGAGATCTCCTTCTCGGTAACACCACGCAGAATTGCCCATTCAGTCGGCGGCTGTTAACCCAATGGGGAAATCTGCCGTCGTAAACGAGCCGGAATACGGCAGAGTATTCTGGCCGCTGTTTCGAAGGCGATGCGCGTAAACGAAACAGAAATTATGCGAGCGACTAACTTATGCATTCCGTAACGGTTAAGCCTCTTAAGGTTTCTTCTCGCAATACCATCGGCGTTTGCCGACCATTGTAGGCAACGCGTTAAGAATTGTATGCAAGAGCGATAGATTAGGCGCTTAGAGTAACTCAGTGGTTCATAAGTATACACCAGGTATTCGTTCTTTAAAGACATGGAAATTACGGCTCGTTTACCTGCTGTGTTTGATCTTCTCCTGCGGCGGCCTGGGTGTCGCGGTCGGCGACGGCGACTGGAACTGCCAAGAGACGAGACTGCTGTGGGATATACCGCTGTCGGACAAACAATGAAGGTCCCTCTCCTGTTCGGCCGCGATTTCTCTCTCGAGTTGCACGAGCCCGGGCGGCTCCAGAGAGTAGTATCTAGCCGCCAGTCTCGCGACTTCCAGCAGGCACAACACGACATTCCGTGGCTGATTGTGCAAAACTGTAAAGAGGTGGCCACCATGTAGTACGCGCACTGTATGTGCAAAATTACAAAATATTCATTTTAATGAATATTAATAGTCAATAGTCATTTTACGCGTATTGCGTTAGGATTCATTAATTGTTATCGTGCCTGGCGGTTCTCGATTCTATTTAAATCAATTGCCATTTCCTGGTAACAATAAGACCTGCTTTTTTTCAAGGCAAACTCCGTCACGCATTTTACGTCATTACGTCGTTACGTCGTTTACGTAATCGCATTGTTTGTTTTCGACGATTAAACTCGAAACGGGAAAGTTTCCGCTGATCTCCGAGGAGCTGCAAATTCGTTCCACTTTCCACGAGGGAGTCGCGCGCGATCCGCGATGCAATCACTCTCGCTTCCATCTCCGACCGCTCCGGATTTGCGTATTACCTCGTTTTAACGCCGGAGCCGTAATTTATGCGATACACGCTTCTGCACGCGTGTCCGTCGCGAGATTGCGCGAGTCAATTACCGTGTTTCCGCTAATCGCCGCTCGTCAACTTAATCGGGTGCGCTTGAATCTGATCTCTCGTTTATCAAGTCGTCTCCGATCAAGCGGACGCGGCTGCTGCGCGAGCGGCTCGCCCCTGCTTAATTCGCATACATTAAAATTAATTGCGCCGGGACCTTACCGAGATCGTCACTTTCAAAGAGAAGATTTTCGTGGACACCCAGTCGCCGGCAGAATTGTATGAAGTTCTCCATGTTGTCGCGGGAAAAAAAGCTGCGTCGGGCCGCATTCTCCCAGCAACGTCCACGTATCACTGGTACCGGCTGCAACAACATCTTTCTGTTTCTTTGCGAGCAAACTTTCCGAACTTTCATTGTTGCGTTAGGACAAAATTTCTAATTGCGAAACTCGCTTGGTGATATATTTTGTAATATTTTAATTATTAAACGTTGTAAACTGAGAGAGCAAAGTATTTGGTAAAAAAAGTATTTGTAATTATAATTAAATGTTGAAACAGTTATGGTTAAGTGTTCCACTATTATAATTATTACTGCTATAATGCTAGTAATAACAACACACAATGTACAGGTACACTAATTAAAAAATATAGTAGCCATCACCATAATTTAAGTATTATACAGTTGGCTATAATGTATAATCATTTTCAATACCAACTTTAATGTAAGACTTACCTTATTATATATTTAAATTGTGGTATTATAACTATTTTTTGGCAATGTAATATATATGTTATTGCTAAGATTAACAGTAATAATAACTATAATCTCATCATAAATATTTTATATTGAATTATAATATTACAAAGATACTTTTCTCTCGTAATAAAATAATTTTAAGATCGAAATTGTTCGCGAGAAAGTGTGTTAATACACAAAAAATAAAGTGTAAGCTCTTTAAAAAAGATACAAGATTATTATACTAACTCCTTTTGCTCGTCCAGCCTCTGTTGCGGATCTCGCCTTTTCTTGTATGACTCTGGCCAATCGACAGACAATCACCCCATTGTCAAGCACGTCGAAGAAATTGTCACCCGTTATGTAATCCACATCTGAAATTCAAAGATTGCGAAATTAGCTCGCTCGTCGCGTCAGCAATAATCCGCACGCACGCACGCACGCACGAGTATCCCTCGGCATAAGCTGCAAGTATCTCTCAATAACATTCAAGTGGCTCGATGAGGTAGTACGTAGTAACGAAAAGAGTAGCCATTCACTTTTATTTAACATTCATCACAAGCGAAACAAAATTATTACACCTTATCTATTTTCTTCATCGCTGTAATTACAATACGTTGATTTCTCTCAAGGTTTCGCGCAGAATAATTTATCATAACGTTTATTTGTTATACAATTAACGAAAGTAACGAGAGTAAAATAATTTGCAGCGAAGCTTATGAAGCTCTCGGATTCTACGTCGGTAGTTCTGAAAATTTGTATGCACCTTACTTCGCGAAAGCAGCTACTCGACACGATCGATACGACAACGTGATCATAATAATTGCCCATAAGTGTTCCAGACGCAACGGTGATTCGTCCATGTACCGAATGTCGATGGGCGAGCCGGTTTGATCGGTCGAGGAGATCTGTTTTGAAGAAACAAATTCACTCCGGCAGCGATCGTGCGGCAAGTCATTTATCAGTAGCGCGCGACGCTCAAGGACGGCCCGTTTTAACAGCGATCGCAAGATTGGCAACTGGAAAGACAATGAGATCCGAACGTTTAGGTCGAGCGGCTGATTCATCGTTCCGCGAGATCCCGATCTCGAAACGTCTCGTCGCGTCTCCCTCGTGATTTTCAGAAGGAAAAAAAGGCGGTACTTTGAAGCGAGCCGCAACGTCATGGAATCGTCGATCTGTACGATCTTGCGGCGGGTCAAGCGAGAGACAGTCGGGTCGCAATACTCTCACGGATGGCTCACGATAGGTCGACTCATGCGTGACTATAAAATTGCTTTAGTTTTGTTCGCTGCCGGTCGGATACTAAGCGCAACTGCACAGAGATCAAGGACGCACGTTCCACTTTTCCGGGTAATAAAACTTTCCAATATCGAATCCAACGCGGCGAGAGGAGAACCAACGCGAGATTTCCTGATAAATATTTGATGATTCCGGCTTTCTCTGAAAACGAACCGACCCGTCCTTTTGGTCTCTTGTTTGTCCTCCAATTAGGTAAACCGTCTAAAATTTCTCCGCGAGGAGGAAGAGATTCCATTTCCATTCCCTTTGATCAACTTCAAACGTGTTGATCGCGCGCGTTAATCCGAGTCCTCCTCGCCTTATTAGCTACCATTAATTAACCGTCTCTATCACTTATATCTCTTACACTCGTGATTTTACGCCTGTGATCCTAACGAGAACCTTTATTTGCTCTAACAAATTACGTAATCCTCCCCGCAAAAAGGCGCCTCCATTTCTATTCTCTTCAGCTTAACACGTATATGTTAATTGTACACGTTAGTCCGAGTCTACGCTCGCCATTAGCTACAATCTATTACCGGCCGCGAGTTATTTATTGCCGTCTCTTTTCCGTATTCATTCGTTCGTGCACGCGCGAATCCCGACATACGGTAGATGATAGAGTGAGCGCATCTGCGCTCGCCATCGGCCGTTATCTATTACCGCCTCCCGTTTTGATCCGTTAGATCTCCCGTTTTAGGATACCGAACGCACGGAGGCGGCGCATTACGATCGCCATCCGATTATATTTATCTTATACTGATAGATATGAGAGCAATTGAATTTCACCGGATACGCAGGAGTAGGCAGGTCCTTTTTTTCCCCTCTCGGAAAACTCCGCGCTATTTTCACTTCTTCGCTCCGTGCGTTACGTGATTTATTTTATTTATCCATCGAAGTTACCGAAGTGGAGCGTGTCGACTGTATCTAAATCGGAGAAACGCACAAATTTTACGGCTAAAGAAGGAGGATTAAAAACGTGATACTAAGAACGCGATATAGATTAACAGTAACATCTTTAACATCGGGGAAATTGCAATATTTCAATATTAAAAAGGTACAAAGTATAAAGCGCGAGGTGTTAGAAGATGCTCCACTTAAAGACACTTGAATTAAATCGAGTGTCAATCGCGTATCTCCTGTACGCATCTTCGAGGGATCGCGGGGCGGCCGATCGATGAGCTGATCTAAAAGTAAGGATCGCGACACACGATCACGTAGACGTCTCTATATAGATATAGAGCGGACACGATGGGAAATAGGAACTAGGTTGGGTCCTGGCGCAGCGCGATAGTGCCACGTAGATACGGATGGTAATGAGAATCCGCGAGCGCGCGGGCTCGTGACTCGACCCGGTAACAACAATGGGGTTGGCACCGGGGGCACGACGAAAAAAAAATAGGGGGGGAGGGGGGAAGGTTTAAACGTGGCCGATATCCACGTGTGCGGCGCGGAATCTATCACGTGACACATCGCGGCCGGCGTTACCAGTTACGTGTGGAACGGAGCTGTAAACGCATTAGAGAAACAAAATCGATTCTATAGCCGGTATTCATAGATCTTACATTCAAGATCGCCTTAAGTCTAGGTCATCCTGAGATTCTATTCAACCGTACGACGTCTGCTGATCATACTTAAGATCTTGAATATAAAGAAATCAGCCAGTGAATGTCAGCCTATGATCTTTAAAAATAAACGGATTAAAAAGGGTAGCTCTACAAGTTTCTAAGGCTCGAAATCTCAAAAATTACCTCTATAAGCAATTGAATTCTGCCATACAATTATGTATACATCACAAAAGTAATCGAAATACGCAAAGCATTGGAAAACTATAGTCTTTTTTTATTCAGTTGTATATACAACCTGGATATTTTTTTAAAGGCAAATATTCTTGAACGGCTGAATTAATGGGATGGCTGGA
Organism: Monomorium pharaonis; assembly: GCF_013373865.1. NCBI lineage: Eukaryota > Metazoa > Arthropoda > Insecta > Hymenoptera > Formicidae > Monomorium > Monomorium pharaonis. The sequence goes on along the minus strand of NC_050467.1, from coordinate 40,056,735 downwards.
CAGAAAATGTCTTTTATTAGCTGAGAATAGCGGGTTGAGAGACCATGGTCTCGGACTTGAGCACGTGCACAAACGCGCGAGGAGTTCCCGTCGTACGGGAAACTCGGTCACCCGGAACTACATAAAGCGATCGTGTTCCCCGTCACCGAGCCAGATACATGTCCATGGCATTATGTTTCTCTATGACTTTAGAGCACCATCGTTCAAGGCATCGCCCGGACGAATCCGCTATCGATCGAGGCATCTGTGAGAATCTATGGAAATTAAGGAAACGCGTCGGACCGCTGACAATATACAGAGAGTAAAGTATATGTTGTGATTATAATATAAATAAATTAAATCATGTTAAATTGGATTAATGTTGAATTAAAATAATTATTTGGTTAAGAGCTCTATTTTTAGTCATTACTGCTATAATATAAGGAATAATAACACACGATGTGTTACACTGACAAAAAAGTTACAAAATTATCATAAATTAAATGTATGATTATAAATTTCATCGTTTTTCGATACCAACTTTTTAAATGAATAGCAATCGCAGCTAACGAAAGTTCTCTGTGTGAGATAAGGAAAGAGGGAGACAACCTCTCTTTCACATTATGTCATTCACTATTCACGTTTTCCGTCGTGTTGCTCATGCCACTCACGTGCGGAGCAATGACGATATCGAGCGTGAGTCGCGAGGGCTGAAGATTCGAGACCGCAAGTCGAGCGTTCACAATGTTCAAGAATTCAAAGTCGGAAGTCGACACGTGAGAATCGAAAGTTAAAGGAGCGAGCGGAAAGCGTCTACAAACGTACAATCCATTCGCAGGCGTGAAGTAATGGTTTAACCGTCAATCATCTCCCGAGTACACGTGGCATACGACGCTCGCGTTTTCCTCGCGACCTTAATCCTCGCGAGTATCGGCCGCGCTGACCGCGATTTTCTGGCGCGGCGATACTCGTTTCGCGATGAAAAGGGTACGTGGCACCGATCGGCGCGGTTATCGATTATCGGGTGTCGAGTGTGAGCAAGATATAACATCGTCGTATCCCCCCGGCTCGAGAGAGATCGGTGTGTACAGTCCTTCGGTCGAGTCGCGCATAAATTTCACAACGGGTTTACTGCCGACGACGACGACGACGACGACGACGACGTGTCGCAGCGAAAGGAAGGACTTCCTCCGGCTCTTATTGGTACTGACATCCGCCCTTCATTCTCTCGCGGTTGCCTAACCCGTGACTCGTCTCGCGCGACTGCTATACACCGTGACCCGTATTTTCGTGAAAAATCCTTGATGACTCGGTTCCACTCGAATGTCCCGTGAAAACTGGCCTCGTAAGGGCGATATCGAGACTCTTTTCGGGCTGTCTCGATTATCGCCTCGCTATGCGCCGAACGTATGTACCTCTCATCGTGTCGTAGAACCGGCGCATTAAAAAAAAATTTTTTTTTTAGCTATTTGCCACGCAACACGCCGGCGGCGTGGCAAAAGCGGCACGATCGCGATCATTTGCTGGAAAGCGCGCCTCTATAAACACGGCCGCGTATCGTAGACCGGGATTATCCCACGATAAATCCGCGCTCGAGTTTTGCGAGCCCGTGCGATCGCCTCTGCGGCGCCTATATCGGCAGAATAATCGGCGGCGATAAATTAGCGCGGCGATCCGAAAGGTTTCGCTTTCTGATTTACGGGCCGGTCGAGCCGTCCGCGGCGCGTGTCAAGGCGATATCTCCTTCGCCGTATCGTCTCTCACGGTGAGTCGATGGTGTGTCCCGCGGATGCGCAAGCGTATTAGGAAGGCGTACGCCTATTATGCGTAATGCGGCTTTGGTGGATGCCCCGCGTTGAAGGGGGGGGAAAAAAGAGAAGAAGTCGCGCGCGAAGGAAGAGGGGTGCCCCGGCCGACTTCCGGTTGAGTCACAAGTGAGGCTTTGCAACTGCACGAGAGGCGCGCAGGGCGCGCGCGTGGGTAACGAAATACCGCGACGTGTTATTTTTTTCACGTCGCCAATGACGCTTTGGCAACCGCTGAATATCAATGAGAGAAGCTCTCCTCTCTGTATCTTCATTTTGTGTAAGCCTCTTAGGAGAAACTCGCGCGGCCGCCTAAGTAAGTTGTACAAGACAGCGCCGAGCCACTATTTTCTTCTTGATTGCAATTCCACGTGAAATCTTTATGAGAATCTAAAATAGGGGCACGTAAAAGCAAAATTGATATATTTAAACATTTATTTCTAATTTTGTCTCATAAATATTTGTTAGCATCAATATTAAATTGCATCGGTGCAATATATTACGGACTTTTGCCCGAATTATTCTTTCTAATTCTAATTGATTAGAGCTTAACGAATTTTCTCAGAAAGGTTCCCATTTCAGAATCCTGATCTTCGTTAGACAGTATTTTCCGATAAAATTGTACAAGCAAATCGGTTCCTCGAACAAACTCGGATGAACAAACACATTTATGACCGAGTGAATTTCTATCTTTCTCGCTGTCTTTGAAAACTCATTAAAGTTCTCTTTATCTACTCGCGCGTCGTTGAAAGTGTCTCTTTCAACATCACGCTTGGAAGATTTAATATACGATACGTCATATAAATTAAAAGCCAAAGCTAATTAAATTTTTGCCAACCTTAGAAAAGTAAGAAATCTTTTTGCTAATTTTCAGCTGTTTAGTTCGCAAGTCTAAACGCAAATAATCGATAGTGATTTAATTGTCTGTATAAACGTCATACGTTTATGCTTTAGTAAAGAGAAAGTCCTGGTTAGCTTCAAAATTACACACCAAAGAAAAGGAAAGCAATTTGCAAAATTATAGCGCGTACATTACGTGCATACAATATGTGCGAAGGAGCGGCTGCCCCTTCGGGAATAAAACATGTGCGCTTTAAGTACCACTAACATTAACGTTTGAGAGCACAAGTAAAAAAAAAAGTTTTGTTATCATCCGTTTAATAATCCCGGTCATTTTGAAAACCGCGAGTTTTACGGACGCTTTCAATTCTACATTGCTCTTATTCGGAAAATTAAGAAAGCAACCTGCATACAAATATAATTTAGAAGGTTGCAAACAAAAAATCAGAAAGCTTCAAAGTCAGCATTAATTACTGCCAATGAATACCTCTCTGACGACCCATCAAAAATAAATCAATATATTTCAACATGATTTTTAAGCGAAGTCACGTAAATCATATATATCTTGCGTTAGCCTTTCGCGACTAAATATATATGTACGAGCTCGATGTTCGTTTACGTATCGCTCGTTTTTCTCGGCGTACGGCGTACGTGTCGCAATCTCTCAGGGTGGTCCACATCGCGGAGGCTGGACTCTTCGAGGTCGCGCGAGACCACACTCGTTTTCGCACATTTCGCTCGCCAAACTGCGAATCCGAGTATGTACTTTACGAGCGCGCTTTCCTTGCTCGTCGATACGTGTGCGTTTAATCGCGTCCACATTGCAGTCGGAGGTGAAAGTACGGCAAAGCGACAATCGCAAGTGAATCGAATTATGTGGGAAGAAAATGCCTGGCGATGTTTCCGTCATTAATCTCGCATTTCTCGGTGCGCGATCCGATTACGATCTAACGGGAACTAATGAATTATCTTTAGAGTGATAATCTCGGGAACAATCTTGACAGGGAATTGTACGGTGATTCTCGAGATCAATCGCTAAAAAGTGCAAGGTCAGGATAGAGATGGGTAACGCGGCGAAAATCGTCCGCGTCGCGAACGCTTGTTACGTGAAATGCTGTGTAACGTCGGAATTGCAACTTTCTGCGACGCTCGGTACACCGTGGCAGTTCTATTTTACGCATCAACTCGTATTCGTACCGTATTAGGAAACCAGCAGTTCAGAAAGGCGGTCACACACGCTTACTTAGTAAATCAGATAGCCATCGGTCGATTTCCAGTTCCCTATAGGAAAAAAAAATCACGGACTACTGCTCTTTTCGTCATTTCATCTTTCTTTCCTTTTTTCTTTCTCTAAAGGCTAAACAGAAATTTCTAAAACACTCTCTGGCAATTTTAAATGATCAATTTTTTAGAAAACACGATATGTACAGACTGAAAAAAGAATTTGACGATAGCTACTGAAATTTGTAATAACAAAGTATATATATATTTCTAGCAAAATATACCTCATTTCTTATTAATTGGTTTATTTATAAAAATAAAATTTTTTATATTATAAAATAATTAATGTGATGTATTGCATGTGTTATAATCAATAGAAATAATTAATTTCAGCCGCACAATCGATAAAATCAGGCCAATAATAAATATAATATATTCCAATCTTATCATAAATAGTACAAATCAATAAAATTGAAAGGCTTACTCGATTGATAGTCCGTTGATTAGATAGGTTTCGGAAGAAAAGTTTTATGGCATTAACCTCGTGCACTTGTTTCAGGAATGCAGTCTTCACGTGTAATCTAATAAGTTCCAGAAACTTTCACCTACTTCGAACTTCCCGAAATTAGTACCGATGCGATAACGATCTTTATGCAGTATATTTCGTTTCCATATTCCGCGCACAGCAAAGAGAACGAACTAATAATTGCACTCTTATTGATCTTTTTACAGTTTTATTTTTGAGGCCGTCCTAATCATCTCTTCATGTTCTCGTGACGCGCAGTTCGTTTTACAGTCACTCCTCTCGTACGTCTTGCCGAATGGTCTTGTAAAAAAAAGAAGTAGCAAAATTTCTTCATCAAATACAGATATATCGCGGCGTTATCCTTGAAAGTTTTTTGCGGCGTTATTCGAACGAGCTTCGCAAAACTTTGCGCACATGGCGCGCACATTTTTGCACAGCAGTGGCAGCCCGACCGAAAACGCGACGAAGTGCAAAGGCGAAATATTATGAATATCCTTTCCCACGCAGCGCCAGATGCCAGAACTTTTGTGTCGGCTCTTACGCGCCAAAGCTGCGTAAGGCTTGCACGCGCACGCCACATCCCGTGGCACGACAGGCTCTTTTTAAGGTGACTTCACATCGGGGCGAAACCCGATGGAACGTGAAAGAAAAAAAAAATGTGGTCGGGCATGGCGTGAATGTCGACTCGTTACACGGTGTTACGCCACGCCGATTTCTTTCTGCGCCTTACACGGCATCCGCGAATGAGTCTCCGAATGGAAGAGCCAGAAGAAACTCCGACGTTTTTTTTTTATACACAATTGCACATCACGCTTAACTTAATATTTGTGAAATACTTTGAGAAATTAAATTAATTAATAATAAATGAATTCCTGTAGTTGTTTACTTTCCTTCTGTCGGAACGATGCGGTGTCTGGAACTCTCGATATTAATAAATACCTAGAGTCGTGCTTATCATTCAGTGAGCTCTTGACAAACTTTGTATGAGAACGATATTTCGATGATAACACGCGATGTCGCGGCGACGGCGGTGCTCGCGTGATGTGGCATCGAGACGACAAAATTACGAGCACGAAACCACTAATTCAGTGGAAGCGTATTCGGGAATATCTGAGGAACGCAATTTCATGTTTTATCGGGAAGCTCGAATACGCGGGAACACGCTCTGAGTCATTTCGAGCTTCGGATCGCGAATTTGGCCACGGACTATGGATCCGCACGAACAATCGATTTTCCCCATAAATTAGCGTAGAGTAATATCTAACGTTTATCGAAATTTCTCACGAAACGGCATTCGCCGCCGGCCTTGGCTCGTCCGACGCGGAGTTTTTCGCCCCGATCGATACTCCCGAATCGCAAGAAATACGCCCCGATATTTAATTGGGTACGATGTAATACTCACTTATCGTCTTGTTGATCCAATCGGCCAAGTCCTCCTGGAGCGGTATCAGCTGACGGCTCTGCGCCGAGTGCAGCCGCTCGTGATAGAACTCGAACTCTTCCTCTTCCGGCGAGGGCCGCGGCACGTCGGCGCGATTGAAGACGGAGACCGAGGACGGGCCCCAGCTACTGCGATACCGGGTGTGCTGGGAGGACGGGAATCGGCTGGTGTACGACATCCTGAGGATGCTGCTCCTAATGCCGGGGTTTCCGGCGCCGCGCGGTGCCGGATCCTGTCTCGACGCTTCTCCCCTCGCTCTCCCTGGGTCCTCCTCCAGGACCCACTTCACCTTCTTCGACAGTTCCCAGGCTATTCGAAGGCGATGTCGTGCAGAGATGTACGCCGCGCGCGATCAAGTGCCGCCTGCGAAGCAGAAGGGAAAGACCGCCGTTATCGCAGGGAACGGTGTGTCGCTTTCGAAAACTGGATACGCCACCACGAGAAAGCTAATCGAGAGCGAGAGCACGATGATAAGACTCAGCATAGGGATCTCTCTTCTTAGAAAATAGAGGAAAAATAAGACACTCAAAAGAGAGAGGGAGAGAGATATGGATAAACATGAGTGCGCACTTATGCGCGAGAAGAATCCTTTGCGATTTCTCTGAAAGCCACAGCGAAACGACGGAGTTTCTTTCTCGTTTGAATAAGGGCTCTCTTTTAAGTGTCTTGTCCGCTGTTATCTCTAAAGCTATAAATTCAAGCCCCGAGATGATAGTGGAAAAAATATCTCTTTATGCGCAACCAAAGGTCAAAAGCGGAATTAAAATATGAAAGACAAGAACACATTTAGATTGGGATTGAGGTAGAAAATTCTCACAGTTGAAAATTATATTTTTCATAAAGATAAAAAACGAACATTGCTATTGGTAACTCTCTCTTCGACAAACTCACTTATTGGTAATTCTCCCTACGCTGTTATATTATCGCCGCGTTTCGATCCTACGAGAGAATATAATATATACACTGGTATTCATAATGGAATACAAGAGGTTAAGTGAATAAGGAACAAAGAAATCTGAAGAGCGAGTATCGAGCACGAACCGTCTACCGACTTATCGAAGTATCGGTAGGTAGCGTCTTCTAAAATGGGGTTAGCGTTGCTTCTCCGAGGAAACATATCACCTCGGGACAAGAATCAACACTCACGCACCAATAATTAATTAGGTGCCTCTATATCTTCTCGCAGCAAAAAGAAACACGGTAATGTCTTTAATTACGAGTTCGCGTGTACTTCACAATTAAGAAAATTAATATTATAACCATATGAATACATACGAATGTATTCGAAGAGGGACGGTTCAAACCGAGCACCGAATAATTTTATTTTTTATTCTTAACGATAAAAAATAAAACCTAACTTTTGATTCTGAGAAAGTTTTTTATTTATTGTCATAAATCGCTTTGACAAAAAATGTTTTCATATTTAATTTCCATATTCTCTTCAAGAACCATATTCTCTTCAAGAAAAAAATAAAAATTATATAATATACCAAACCCAATATATTATATTTTTCCCATTCAAAATAAAAAATGAGGAGACATTCTAAATTCTAAAATACAGAAAGGGAAACAAATTCATTAACATAAAAAAATAATACTATTTATGTAATAGCAGGATCGACAAAATTGACAAAACCTTCCCTGAAAACATTGTAGACATACATTTATTTATAACTATACACATATGTTAAACTGTAATAATATCCTATCCTCCTATCTAAAAAAAGGCATGTAAAGTCAATTGCTCGCATTTCTCGAAGTTCATTGTTGTCGCTTTTCCGCGATGCCAATTGGTTCTCTCGCTGCGCTTACTTCGTGTTGCAAGAGTAGCTGTCATTGCAATTGAATTTTGACAGCTATAAAATTTGTATAAATATTATTTATACATTTATTGTTGTAATTTATTTTTAAAAGGTGAAAAATAAAAAGTTAAGTAGCGCGCGCGAAGCACGCGTCTGTGGTATCTAGTGGTATATAAACTTGAAATATTTTTTATATTCTTTGATAATAATGGTATAAATATTTATTTTAAATATTTTTATAAATGTTTATCATAATTTTTTTAATACCTGACAAACTCAGACATAAAAATATGTGAGCCAGGAGTAAGCCAGGAGTGAGCCGGGAGTGAGCCGGGAGTGAGCCGGGAGTAAGCTAGGAGTGAGCCGGGAGTGAGCCGGGAGTGAGCCGGGAGTGAGCCGGGAGTGAGCAAGGAGTGAGCCGGGAGTGAGCCGGGAGTGAGCCGGGAGTGAGCCGGGAGTGAGCCGGGAGTGAGCGAGTGAGTGAGCGAGGAGTGAGCGAGCGAAGAGTGAGCGAAGAGTGAGCGAGGAGTGAGCGAGGAGTGAGCCAGGAGTGAGCCAGAAATAAGCAAGTGAGCGACTGGCTGCCTGGCTGGCTGGCTGGTTGGCAGTAAGTGAGTGAGTGAGTGAGTAAAGACTGAGTAAAGAGTGAGTGAGTGAGTGAAGAGTGGACCAGGAGTGAGCCAGGAGTTAGCCAGAAGTGAGCCAGGAGTAAGCCAGGAGTGAGCCGGGAGTGAGCCGGGAGTGAGCCGGGAGTGAGCCGGGAGTGAGCCGGGAGTTAGCCGGGAGTGAACCGGGAGTGAGCCGGGAGTGAGCCGGGAGTGAGCCGGGAGTGAGCCGGGAGTGAGCCGGGAGTGAGCCGGGAGTGAGCCGGGAGTGAGCCGGGAGTGAGCCGGGAGTGAGCAAGTGAGTGAGCGAGGAGTGAGCGAGCGAAGAGTGAGCGAAGAGTGAGCGAGGAGTGAGCGAGGAGTGAGCCAGGAGTGAGCCAGAAATAAGCAAGTGAGCGACTGGCTGCCTGGCTGGCTGACTGGTTGGCAGTAAGTGAGTGAATGAGTGAGTAAAGACTGAGTAAAGAGTGAGTGAGTGAGTGAAGAGTGGACCAGGAGTGAGCCAGGAGTAAGCCAGGAGTGAGCCAGGAGTAAGCCAGGAGTAAGCCAGGAGTAAGCTAGGAGTGAGCCGGGAGTGAGCCGGGAGTGAGCCGGGAGTGAGCAAGGAGTGAGCCGGGAGTGAGCCGAGAGTGAGCCGGGAGTGAGCCGGGAGTGAGCCGGGAGTGAGCCGGGAGTGAGCCGGGAGTGAGCCGGGAGTGAGCGAGTGAGTGAGCGAGGAGTGAGCGAGCGAAGAGTGAGCGAAGAGTGAGCGAGGAGTGAGCGAGGAGTGAGCCAGGAGTGAGCCAGAAATAAGCAAGTGAGCGACTGGCTGCCTGGCTGGCTGGCTGGTTGGCAGTAAGTGAGTGAGTGAGTGAGTAAAGACTGAGTAAAGAGTGAGTGAGTGAGTGAAAAGTGGACCAGGAGTGAGCCAGGAGTAAGCCAGGAGTAAGCTAGGAGTGAGCCGGGAGTGAGCCGGGAGTGAGCCGGGAGTGAGCCGGGAGTGAGCCGGGAGTTAGCCGGGAGTGAGCCGGAAGTGAGCCGGGAGTGAGCCGGGAGTGAGCCGGGAGTGAGCCGGGAGTGAGCCGGGAGTGAGCCGGGAGTGAGCGAGTGAGTGAGCGAGGAGTAAGCGAGCGAAGAGTGAGCGAAGAGTGAGCGAGGAGTGAGCGAGGAGTGAGCCAGAAATAAGCAAGTGAGCGACTGGCTGCCTGGCTGGCTGGCTGGTTGGCAGTAAGTGAGTGAGTGAGTGAGTAAAGACTGAGTAAAGAGTGAGTGAGTGAGTGTAGAGTGGACCAGGAGTGAGCCAGGAGTTAGCCAGGAGTGAGCCAGGAGTAAGCCAGGAGTGAGCCGGGAGTGAGCCGGGAGTGAGCCGGGAGTTAGCCGGGAGTGAGCCGGGAGTGAGCCGGGAGTTAGCCGGGAGTGAGCCGGGAGTGAGCCGGGAGTGAGCCGGGAGTGAGCCGGGAGTGAGCCGGGAGTGAGCCGGGAGTGAGCCGGGAGTGAGCCGGGAATGAGCCGGGAGTGAGCCGGGAGTAAGCCAGGAGTGAGCAGGGAGTGAGCAAGGAGTGAGCCAGAAATGAGCAAGTGAGCGACTGGCTGCCTGGCTGGCTGGCTGGTTGGCAGTAAGTGAGTGAGTGAGTGAGTAAAGACTGAGTAAAGAGTGAGTGAGTGAGTGAGTGAGTGAAGAGTGAACCAGGAGTGAGCCAGGAGTTAGCCAGGAGTGAGCCAGGAGTAAGCCAGGAGTAAGCCGGGAGTGAGCCGGGAGTGAGCCGGGAGTGAGCCGGGAGTGAGCCGGGAGTGAGCCGGGAGTGAGCCGGGAGTGAGCCGGGAGTGAGCCGGGAATGAGCCGGGAGTGAGCCAGGAGTGAGCAAGGAGTGAGCCAGAAATGAGCAAGTGAGCGACTGGCTGCCTGGCTGGCTGGCTGGTTGGCAGTAAGTGAGTGAGTGAGTGAGTAAAGACTGAGTAAAGAGTGAGTGAGTGAGTGAGTGAGTGAAGAGTGAACCAGGAGTGAGCCAGGAGTTAGCCAGGAGTGAGCCAGGAGTAAGCCAGGAGTAAGCCAGGAGTGAGCCGGGAGTGAGCGAGTGAGTGAGCGAGGAGTGAGCGAGTGAAGAGTGAGCGAAGAGTGAGCGAAGAGTGAGCGAGGAGTGAGCCAGGAGTGAGCCAGTGAGTGAGTGAGTGTGTGAGTGAGTGATTGAAAAAGGGAGGAAGGGAGGGAGCAAACGAGCGAGCGTAACTAGATAAATATGTAGCTAGGTAGCTAGGTAGCTAGATAGTAGTAAGTATGCAAGTAGGTATGTATGTCGGTATGTATGTATGTAGGTAGGTATGTAGGTATGTATGTATGTATAATTAAACTTTACATTTTTTTATTCAAAATTGCAGAAGACGTTTGATTAATGTAAACGAAAGATAAAGAAAATCAAATTGTAATTATTATTATTTTTAAAGTAAAAAGTCAAATAGCGCGCGCGCAGCGCGCGCTTGTAATGTTCTAGTAATTATAAATTCTATTAAAATTCTATTAAAATAAAAATCTTTAATTTCTCGAAGGAAAGAAACGAGAAAGGCCGGAGATTATAATTATAATAATCCCACCACCAATGCCAAAATGCTGATGCAAGAATTATGCGTTTCTGCAGACCGAGAAAACAAATCACCGCCCAACGTAATGTTCACGGACAAATCTACGAGCGTCCTTCGACGCCGATACATCGATAACTTCGCGCGGCTGACTCTATTACCGCAACGTAACATATTACCGCGTCAACACGTACGTATAAACGCGCGTTTCTTAGATTCGTGGGATATTAAGAACTCACTCGCGAGGTGAGACAACTTTCTTATCGAAACTCCTAGCGAGACGAATGACGGCGAGCGACAAGTTTGCGAAACCTTGCGGTGAAACTCCGCGTGTTCAATCGGCAGATGAAATTGTCGCTCTCGATGCTCGCGCGCACGTGGGCGCAAGATATCCTCTCATACATACGTCACGGTAAACGTTTCTATAAATCGCGATGAATCAATCCTTCGTTTTCCGCGATTAATAGCGTTTTCATTACGATCGCGTTTGATGGAGCGATGGTTGATCTCAAGATCGCTTTAATTAATGTCCGACCTAGACATCTATCCGCACGAGAGACGAGGAAAAGTTATGATGCGCCGAGATCGCCATAACAGTTATATATCATATACCTATACGCACGCAGAAAAAATGAGTATCAAATCAATCATTGTCTCATACATAAACAAGAGGATATAAAATCTTTAAAGAATTTGAATTCTTAAACAGACATAATTTGCTCATTTTGTATAATTTTGTATAATTTTATTAAGACAAATTATATTCATCTTTATTCAATAATAATTTTCCTCGAGTTGAGAAGAAAAAATATCGAATAAACAGTATGTCTTTGAAACAAGACTTTTTAAATAATAATATTGAAATAATATTGAAATAAAAATGTATTTTGCCGTGAGGCAATAATCGTCGATTTAATACTAATTTTTTCTCTTTGTACGTTTATTACATGCTTCGACTTTTGTTTTCGGAGTTGTTTTTAACCGTCGAAGTAATTAAATTTATCCCCGCGTTTTAAGTCACAGCGAAAGTGTATTGATACACCGAGGAGAAAAGCAATACTTTCGATGGACACCATCGACGTCCGTGAATGAAGATGTTGTAAATCACGCAGAAAGCGCACGTGATATTTCTCAAGGAGCTGCCGAGTAGTAATCTCATGCAATTACGTCCGCTTTCGAAAGGAGAATTCGAAGATCTATATGAATCCATTTAGAGCGTAATCTCGGCCTAAAGTCTTCATTAACGCCTCTCGAACGCCTCGATTCCATTGTAACAATCGGATTTACGTAATCGCGTGAAAATAAACGAGCACGAGAAGAGAGAGAAAGAGAGAGAGACTACGTATAGCGGTATACATTACAAGATGCTGAGCATCTCGAGTTCCTTAACGTTGTTTATAAGTGCGAACTAGCAAGGAAACGCAACATACACACGGTTATCCTTGACTGAAGATTCGTGTGTCCATACAGGGAACAGGCCCGCTGCCAAATTCGGACGAGTTTGTCTTCCTGGACCGTGCCTTCGTACACCCTAATTTCAAGTTGCTAAACTTATCGAGTGAATGTAGACTTATAAACGTCCGCACGTCGCGTCGGCTTGCTGGGACCCTCTCAAAGACGTTATTCATGAAGATGGTATTGTGCAACTGCCGACTAAACGGCTGCGTGAGTGACTTATGAATCGAGATTCCCACACAGAGAAAAAGATTTCTTTAAATTTAATAAACCGTTTTGTTCAACCATTCCAAAGCACATATTTCTTTGCTTCTAATAAATCTAAAGAAATCTATAAAATTTATTAAAACCAAAGAAATATATCCTTTGGAATAGTCGAACAAAATTGTTTATTAAATCTAAAGAAATCTTTCTCTCTGTGCAGAGATCGTGAGACGATGTGTTAACACACGATCACCAAAATCAAATTCAAATGTATCCTATTCTATGTTATTTCTTGTAATGAATGTAACAGATTGACAGATTTTATGATAAATAGTGGTTGCATTCAGCAGAAAATGCAGCTTTGCAGCTGTTGCAAGATTCTTTAATACATAATTGATTTATACATTAATTTAAATATTTAGATCCGGCAGAAATCTAATTTTAAAATATTAAAATGTTTATTTATTTTAATTTTTTTAATATTTAAAATTTTTTAACAATATTTAAATCTAACATGAAAACATTTAAAGCACTTTTGTTTAAGTATTGAACAAACACATACAAGACATAAACGTTTTAATATCTTAATTAAATACTTCTTTTATGAGTGCAATAATATTAAAACAATTTACAATTGCAAAGCTAATTTTCTTGCAGAACGCAACCAATCTAGTTGTGTGCTAAGAATATCGGTTGAGTTGCAAGGTTCTCTTCTCGCCGCTTAGAAAAAACAGCGACAAAAACACCGATGCGAGCATCATTAGTCAAGCTCTTATTTTTCGCCGGATAACGTAACTACCGCCCACGGGATGACATAACTCCATCGCTTTGTATATTTTCGATCTCCGTATTAATTTGTAGACACGGTTGTGCCGCTCTATCGGTATCCAGCAGCTGGACGTAATTACATAGTTATTAGCGGCATATAGCGTTACTTCACGCCTACGTTTAAAAATCGCGATGCCAATCTCCGTGAACAGCCGTTTGCTGCTTCTCGTTTAAATGAAATTAAGTGCGCGATACGAATAATAACTCTTTGTAGAGTTTATTTCGATAAGAAGCGTATCGTTCGTTTTAGACAGCACGAGTGCGATCAAGATTACTTTAATTGACGTATATTACGTTAATCTACGAGAGGCGCGAGAAATATTTACTAACATATTCTCAGTTAGCGTTAAAAAATTTAATTTCAGTTATACGTGTGTCAGACATGCCTTTTCCATGCAGCGATACGATAAACGTATAATGTTCCCGCTGACACGAAAATAGTATTCAGTCAATCAACATGTCATTCAGTCAATCAAGATAAATCATGAAAAGGAAACATTTTTTTAATGTATTCCGAGTTCGAATCTGTTGCCAGAAAAATTCCATCAAGTCGAATGATTAAATTATAGCACGTTGTTCGATTAACAGTGTAATTTTTTAAGTTTTGAAAAAGTTGTTAGAGGCTAGTGTTTTAACCGAAGTACAAACAACGGCAACCAATTTGAAGATTAAATCGCAAGGAAAGGAAGTCGATCGAACAATAAACACAGCACGGTCCATTAAAACCGATTGGGGGGGAAAAATCGAGGCGCATTATGCGCCAAAGTCCGTGTCCGAAGTCAACGACCGAGCAACAATCGAGCCTAATCTAAGGACGAGCGGCGAATTGGATCGCCATTAGAGATCTCGTACGTACGCGCGTACGTCTACATAACCGCACGGCGGATTAACCGTGTGGCGAAAGCCGGGCGTTCATCATCGCACGTCCGTCCGGCTCGTAACGCGAGCGCGTAGGCGTTCTGCTCATTACAGAGGAGACACGTGTAACACACGGACTTCGCGCGACAATCGCCCGACGCGCGACGATCCTCGAGATCTCGCGGACCAACCGTCTCTCTGGACCGCACACACGGCGATCCTAACGTACGGTCCGTTATCCGCCGCGGCTAATCGTACATCTGTTCGCATTCAAAATGACAAAATGGGATGGCGGAGGAGCCGGAGAAAATTAAAATATGTGCCTCCCAACGCTTCGAAAATTCATCGAAGATCATTAAGAAGGTGTAATATAACAGGAGGAAGAAGGCGGCTCCTCTGCTATCCCATTGTGCCATTTTAAAATTACTTCCGGCGAACCGCGAAATTTACACAGAAAGAGAAAGATTTGCTGGGTCAGGCGCATTTCTCTAGTCGTTTTACTTTTTATACGTGGCTCAACGTTGCGTGTAGGTGGTCGTTCCGCGAGAACGTGCCGCCATAAAATGTTCCTTAAAAGGAGCCGATAAAGTCGCGGTCACCCGCGCATCACAAAGAGAAAAAGCGGTATCATCGTGTCCGTCAGGATGCAAAAATTCAGTACGGCTACACAGCGTTATGTGCGTTTTATGCAAAAATTCTTTCGCGTCACATGCATTTCCATGCATTTCTCTTTCTGATTAATGAAATTGAACGTTTTTGACACACTTGTATAGAATACAATTTCTGTTGAAATATAAAATAAGTAAGTAACTACATATTATATTACCGCGTCATTCGGTTTTCATATAATTATTAAATTGATGCAAAAAACTCGTCTTGTATTTATCACTAGTAAAGTTGAAAACGAAATTTCGTCAAAATCGAAACACAATTTGTAAATTCATGGACCTGAGTATACGTTTTTTTTACGTTTAGAAAGAAATTGTTTAATTTCATTTTCAAAAAACTTCGCTTTTCTAACTTTATTTAAAGCTTACATTAATTTATTTTTTTAATTTACTTGCCTTATTAATAATTTTTTTATTTATAATTTGCTACTACTACATTTAATAAAATATATTTAATATCTATTCTATTAGGCTAATACAAAAGATTTGTCTTCTTTTCTCGCCGAATGCTTGGTATACGTGCTCGTGCAGCGTTAACAAGAATGCTCATTGATTTCTCGCATTGATTTCTGATTTGCTACTTTTCCTGCTCGAATAGAAAGTATCGCTTTATGCGGAATTGCTTGTGTCGGCTCTAATTAAGGATTCTTCGTCCGTTGCGAGGTAGGTATTCTGAAATTAGTGTAGCGAGCGTCGAATGCATTAGTCGTACCGGACTGCGCCGACATTTTTTCCTTTTGTACTTTCAAATATCGATAATCAACTATCAGTTTCAAGAATTTTTGTATCTGTAATTTTTTACTCAAACTTTTAAAATAAGACAACGGTCTCGGCAATTATGGCACATTTGTCATCAACTCGTATCTTATCGTACAAACTTTCACAGAAATTCCAGCACAAATAGTGGAGGAAAAAAAGAAGATTTTTAACCGATAATTCTATCGCGTTCAAAATATATATCTGCATCCGTTAGGAAACGAGATAATGACGGGCGTCTTATCCGATAAGACGGCCACTCAAAAATTATTATCGCGCATGGAGGAACTTTTCATTTCGACAGTGATCGGGGGAAAAAGAGAGATGAAAAGAATGTGCAAAAATACAGTCGGCAGTGTAGCCGCGGGGCTAATTAAAGCCCACACAAACAGAGCGTGCCCGTCCAATTACCGTTCTCGAGGAGCACGCGTCCATACGGCCGGTTTGTCTGTCCAGCCCACTGAAAATACTGTCGCGAGTTGCGTGGAGTTTCATTCCGTCTGTCCTACAAAGTCAATTAGAGAAATACCTGGGAGCAGAGATTTCCCCGTGCGGGGGGTCGACGCGGGAAAGTTTTAAGATGGGGAGGGGCCTTGCAGCCCGGCACGCTTGAGATGCGTGCTCGAGACGAGGGAAAAAGAGACAAGGGGAGGACTCTCTCGATCGATAAGGCAAGGTAGAATTCGCATGCATACAACCGTAACGCTAACTTTCACGGCCTTTAATCACAATTGCGTCCGTATACATCCGCACGCACGTGGCACTTAACAGATGATGAAGGTGTCGTCGCGCGGGGAGCGAATCTGACGTTCGCGAGGCAAGATTAATGAGGTGTTTCTATTTCTCCTTTTGTCCACGTCTCAGCTAACATCTCCTGATACGTGACATGGATATACTCGGTATGAAATGGACTCGTCGATTTTTATTAAACACGCGCGTCCGATCAGCAGGTAATGTGATTATTTTCAACGGCGAATGGCGAATATGCCGCCGCGCGCGTTCGCGAAACTTTGTCGGACGCGCGGAAGAATCGTTCAGCCTGCAATTTGACTTATTTATGAAACGCGCGCACGGGCGGGGAAAATTAAATGTCATCGGGCGAGGCGAGCGGGCGACGAGCGACAGGGTATTTTACGCTCCGATTGTTGCACTAACAAAGCGGCCGGCTGTTCGTTGCGGCTCTCGCGAGTCACGATCGCCGCGAGTGCGAACGGGAAGTTGGCTCTCGGAAGGAGCCGGGTGTACTTTCAGAGGCGGTGGAAACCTGCCCGGTGATCCCTCTCGGCGCGCGGCGCGTTCAGCAGGCAGCAAGATTAAAAGAAACGATTCTCGAGGCGCGGTAATGCGCCGTTAGCGGTAATAAGATTGAGGTAATAAGCGGTCGTTTTGGAGCGTGACCATCGCGCGTAGGAGTGTTTGTACATACGTACGTCGCAATGCATGACGTTCCAGGGAACGAAACCACGGAGAAGGCAGGCAGGTAGGCAGGCAGGCGCGACCGGTGCACCGGGCATTCCTCGCACCGCCGCGCCGCGCCGCGCGATCCGCGCGGAAAACGCAAATCGACACGTGTGTTGCGCCGTCGGCGTCGAAAGTCCACCGGATTAGCATAAATCGTCGCGATAGCGGACGGGGAAGTCATTGACGTCGTTTCGCGGGAGAAAGCACGAAGAGGAACGCTCTTGTTTTCGCGCGTCGTCGTCCAGCTCGCGGCCGAGAACTCCTACCGATTTATTGCCACGCTTGTCTACCATCAGGGGGTCGATCACGTACAACGAAAGAAAGTGGCTGCTGATTTGACTACATCTTTCAACTTGATTAAATTTCTTCACTTCAGATATCTACGTATTTCCATTAATTATGTAAATATTTCAAGTTCAAGGATTTTATGTATCTAACAAGGGAATCTCGCAAACTCGAAAATTCAGATTTTAATGAAACTTGACATAAATGTAAAGGGGGTGAAAACATGAATTTAGAAATTTTTAGTTGGTGCCGAAAAACGGTTTAAAGGGGTGAAACCACCCTTCAAAGTTGAGATGATTTTTGCAGTTTTTCGATATATGTCGTAAATTAAATAAAATATAAAAAAATGTTTCCTACGAAAGTTTTACAGTATTAATATCTTTATTTAACTAATTTTATTTAAAAATTCGATATTTTCTGCAATTGTCAGCCTATTGCAGAAATTAATTTTTACAACACTCTGTGTATTTTAAAAATTCATCACGATTGCGGAAAACGATGAATTTTTACAATACACAGAGTGTTGTAAAAAATAATTTCTGCAATTGGCTGACGATTGCGGAAAATAATGAATTTTTACAATACTCTAACAAGGGAAGGGTGGTTTTACCCCTTCAAACCGTTTTTGGGCATCAACTAAAAATTTCTAAATTCATGTATTCACCCCCCCCTCTACATTTATGCCAAGTTTCATTAAAATCTGAATTTTCAAATTCGCGAGGTTCCCTTGTAAGTGAAATGTATAAATGCTTGAACTAGAGAAATTTAAGCAAGTTGGAAAATTTAGAACTAACTGAAATTAACTTTCTTCTAGCTTAGGTGAAAATGTGACAAAAGTGAACAAATTCACCAGATGTTGACCAAATAAAATGATAGTCGACCCCCAGGTGGACAACGCGGTTTGGCGATAGTGCGTTGCATTCATTAATCTCGCCGCAAATCGCCCGATGACTGACAGCTCTATAAATTCGCGCCCTCGCGCTCGTCGAATGAAGAGTTCTACATTCAGTGACGAGGAAAAAATATCGACGCGCTATTGAGGTATCGTAAGCGTTTCTAATGCCGAAGCCGTAAAGACTAATCTGAAGCACCATGAAGTTTATAGAGTAGTTTGTTCCGCGAGCTTTCTAATACATGTGCGCACAGCAAAAAAAAAGCATATTGTATTTGAGCAGGTATTACTTGTTTCAAGTATTTTAACTTTATATAACTGCAAATTACAAGTTCGTCATGAGCATCAAATTTATTCGAAATATATTCTTAATCTTACTAAGTTAATGCTTCAGTCGAGAATATTTTGAGTTAAAACGAAAATTTGATTTGCTTATTATTCTGACTTTTCTTCAATAATTTTATAACATAATTATACAATAATTATATTCTATTTTATTACAAATACTTTTACTTAATAATGAGTTCTCTTCAAATTCGTGAAGAATGTATTTTAAAGCTTTTATCAAGAAAATATAATCAAATCTTTAGTTAAACATTACCGTTACTTAAGAAAAGGAATATGACTAATTGCTTTCCTTAGCACAGAAATGATATTTTTCTTTGTGTATATTGTGGGAAAAAATAGATCGACTTCACATTTTGTGAACAAGAGCGAAGAAGAATGTTTGTTTTAAAATAGGTCACGAGAATCCGTAGCGCTGCAATGTGCAAAGTTAATAAAACTGCTGATGCGCGTCGTGTCCACATTGCACATATGCACACGCATACATATCTTCCGGGAAACGGATTTAAAATTGTACACGCGAACGAACGCGTCTGGCACGATTCGCGCGTTCGGTACTATCGCCATTACGTCGATATCATCGGTCTTCGCACGTTGTAATATTATTACCAGCTGTTACGAGAGATAATGAGCGCGCGTAATGTATTTTAACGGATTCGACGGCAACGAGCGTCTCGCAAGAGGAAAACGCCGGCAGTCTTTTTCGCTCGTAAGGATTTTCCACGTGCTGAACTTTCAGAACCGCGAGTATCAATGCTTCATACGGTAAAATGCAATTCACCGCTCTGTTTTAATCCTAAAAGTTTACATCAACTTAGATTTTCAATGAATTTTTCAATTTATCTTCAAGTTTATTATATAATTTAACGACGGCGTTAATTACCAAGTGTTTGTTATTAGCCGAGCGTTGATCGTCGTTGTAGTTAAATATCTAATTTCGCAGAAACGAGCGTCGCACGTTTTAAGGGCACGCTTAATTGCAACGGAGACGAGTCGCACTGCGCGTACACATGAGGTACAATAGTAGATATACTCTTGGTTGTAATGTTCGGATAATGAGCTTCGTAGAGGCAGGCCGTTGCCCGACGCCTTAGAAATTCTTTAATGACTTCATGTCGCAGTGCGCACACACTGTGATATGTCATTTGAGCTTCGTTCTGCGAGAGAGCCCGCCAGTCATTCGTCAAAGTGTCGTGAGAAAAAGAGAGAGAACCGTATGGAAGACGCGATCGGGTAGAAGAAGACTACTCCTCGTGAAACTTCCATCGCAATCGCGAGGACTAATTAACGAAGATTTTAGAAGTGTGAAATATCCAAATCGCGACCTTCTTCTGATTTATGATGATTACTTTTTGGAAAAAAAAATGAGAGTTTTAATATCAAAGCAACGATAATTATGGACAATTATTTACCTTTCCGTAAAGATTTAATAAATTAATTTTCAAGCTTTACACTAGTAAAAATTCACCCCAGCGAAAGTTTCTTTTGTCTCTTACTTTTGAAAATTTCTATTTGTATATAAAATATTTTTGGCATATTAAAAAAAATTATTGCTATAATTATATTTAAAAATTTATGATAATCTTTTATTTTTGACACTGGAAACCAGGCAATTTTCTTTTACTTCAGATTTAGATTTAATTTAATTTAAATTTAATTGCCAAAGTGTATTTAGTGTTGAAGATTAAAAAATTGAAATAAATACTCTTTTAATTTTGAAAAAAAATTTTATGCTTTGTAATTAATTGAGAGGAGTGTCAATGATATTCGATTCTTTTTCAGCTACGCGTTTCAAATAGCGTTAATGCACATGTCACAGAATATTATTTCCATTTCTATTCCTGGACTGATAAACTAACTGCAGTGAATAATGAACGTCATATTCGAAGTAATTAGCTCTCGAAAGGAGGATATGTAAGCGCAGATAGCAATACACACACTCGTTAAAAGTTAATGAAACACATCGACCCTCGCTTTCTTAAACAATTGATAAGGTAAGCAAATAGTTGGCAGCTTTTGTTTTCAAAATAAGTAACACATGATAAAAGATATTGTTTAAAAAATATATGTATAAATGTCGCACACCTCTGTCTTTGTACATCGAAGTATACCATAAGTTTTTGACACAAATTATGTCGTAATCTGTATTCTGCCATGCTTATAGACAATGTAATTAAAATATACATTACCAATAGGATCAACTTCCAACATTTATCAATCATTTTCATAATGGAGAAATGCTCCATTTTCCCGCAATGTAGAGACAAATATATATTCGATTGCGAAACTAATGTAGGTCTCGTAAGTAGAACATGCAGATGAGACAATTCATTAAATATATGTTAAATATATATTAATTAAATAGATATTTATTAAATTTATATTCAATTTGCATGTTAAATTAATAAAAAGTATAGCATTCTATTTAGATAGCAACAGAAACGTCGCGTCATCAATAATCGTGTCAGAATACAAAATCATAATGACATACAAAATATACAAAAAGATTAACTAACGGCACCTAAAGTTTTAGATCTTTTCTGATATGTATATTCGTCGAAGTTCCTCTAATAATTTATGTCAAGCTTACAACAGCGAAACATTTGATGAATTCGTGAATCATCGAACGTTTTCCAAACTTAACTCTCGTAATTTTAAAGTCAGACCTACATTTCACGAATAGCAATGTCATCGAAAGTTATTCAAAATCCTCTTGTTTCCTCCGTTTCTTTACACGAGGAGTCGCTTCTTTAAGCTAAAAGCATCCATTAAAGACTACTATCATCCTGACGACACGCGCTTATCACGAGCACAAATACTGCGCGTATTATCCAATATCAATAAATAAGTTTCCCCTCAAGAGTCGCAAATAACGTTATCAAAATTTCGCGCGATCGCAAGATTAGCCGGCAGCTTACCTGAGGAATGCTCGCGAGGGACATCGCTCATCGTGGTCGCTTGTATAACGGACAAAATTTCTCGGTTTCTGCGAGTTCTCTCTCTCTCTTTTCACTCAATTAATAATCGAGCACTTTGTGCTCCGACCGGCAACGATCCGTACACGCCGATCATTCGATCACGACTGCAGCCCTTCGATGCCGGCGCTTCAGGAGAGCGAGCCCGCGAAGGAAAGGGGGAGATATCGTCGACAGATCTGTGCCCCTACCACGTCGCGCTCGCAAACCGACTCCGACAGACCGCTATTGTGAGCGCGACGCTCGCACGGAAACGCACGGGATAGCAACGAGCCAGGACGTGGCACGGGATAACCGTCTAAGCCCTTACTAAAAGTTTTAAGGTCCCTCGAGCCTGCGTCTGTTACATTAGCCGCATATATCGCGGAAATTGTCGAGCGTTCCTACCGAGAATTTCATCCCTTTCGTACACTGTTATTTCAAATGTGTAAAAAATGTCTCATTCGTATGTGTGCAATTTCCACATAAAAGTAACAGCAAAATGTGCACAGTTAAACCACACATTTAAATATATCTTTTTATGCAGTATAATGTATTTTTACACGGGAAATTAAATCACATATGCAAATGGGGTATTTTTACACATCCAAATTTTAGTGTACAGTTACTGGAGATTGATTACAGGCAAAAGTTCCTAGCGAATTCTATCGTTATGCGTAGAATAAATGAATTATGCAGCTTTTAGAAAATGCCAAGTAAATAACATAGGTTTTACATCGCATTTGTATTTAACAAGATTTCAATTATTTTCGTATTTTAAAAATTAACATTTTTATATAATAAATCAGTTATAGTAAATATAACTACTATTTAAACATTTACTTGCTATTCTCTTAAGGTAGGTTGTTTCAACTTCTTGATAAACTTATCTATTAGGTAAATATGTGTCTGTCTTTATTTATTTAGAAAAAAAAGTGAAGATAGACACAGCTTATCTGATAAGTAAATTTACCAAGAAGTTGGAACAACCGGCCCTTAATAATGTTAATTAATAGCTGACAATTTGCATAACAAAAATAACTATAAATATATAAACATATAATTAGCACCGAAAATAAATTATAGTTAAGTTATAGTAATTGCAATCATTTTTTTTCTTTCGATGGTCCAAGCTTCTCCACATTATGAATAAGAATAATTGTTATAACGCTTATAACACATAGTTACAAGATAAAAAGTAAAAGAATAGCGCAAAGACAAATTTATATAGTATGAAATCAATTTTCGGGTTGCCAGAGTCGTATCCCAAAGATCGAGCCCCACCGGGGAGAACGTAAAAGGTGTGCGATTACTTACGCTACAGCGAGTTCCTCTCAAAGGGCGAAATACCCGTGGCCCGTGAATAACGACGCGTCGAGCGTGTCAATCGTCATCGCGAGTCCTCCGGAGAGATCGTCCGGTACCCTCGTCGAGCACAGGACAACCACGTGCTTGCGTGCCGGCACCGTCCCGGCGAACGCGGTGACGACGTGGATACGTGGATGCCCGGTTCGGACGAAGCGCATCGGGGCACTGCGTGCCGGCGCGCAGAGCGCAGACGCACCCGGTGCGTGCGCTCCCCACCGTCCGCGCCATTCATCCCCGTGCATTCACGGCGAGGAAGGACGCCCGACGAGCCGCGTGTGAGGGGATGAGAGAGAGATTCCTCCCGGCGAAACCCCCCCTTAATCAATACTCGGCGTCCTCCGCGCCGACCGCGAATACCCTCGCGAAGTCCTCTCTGGACCGCGCGCGCGAGGGTTGAGGGTTTCGGCGTATCAAATAAAATGGGGATACACATTCGCGCCGGGACACGCAAAAAAAAGAAAGAAGGGACGACTGGCGCGCCGGTGCGAAGGACGCCGTTTGTATGCGCCGCGTCAAGAGAGAGGAGCAAATAAATGGTCTCTCGTCGAGACTGCGGTCCTTTATGTAACGATCAGCCCGTTGTGTGCGCGAGAAAGCGCCGACGGCTCTATTTTTGAAATGGGTCGATTCAATGAGATATTCTGCAGGAGGAACCAACCGCGTTTAAAACGTCGCCTCTCCCGTTCGAAAATATGAACCGCGTGAAAGGTATAGGGCAGGAAATCAACGTGTGCCGTTTTACGAAAGAGAAATCTGTCTAGAATATTATAAAACGAATGCACTCCATCTCATTTCGCATCTCGACAAGCGATTCCCAATTAGAGGGAAATCACTTGGAGAAGACTGCGCCCTCCGTCTCCGAATCGGACCCTTTTCTATTTACGAGGGGAGGGGAGACCACAGGAAGAAAAATGTTCGCGCGGAAAGCGTCGATTTCCCCGAGCGGCGGCTAACGACGGCCTCAATTAAATGCCGTTGCATTACGTATCAAACAAAATCAACGGCTGTATCGATTCCCCGAGGAGCACGACTGACCGCGTTATGTCGTCAGGAACGTTAATTAGTGAAACGAGTTTTACACTGCGTGTTGTGGAACAATGAGATAAAATGCAACTACTTAATTGCGAGATTGTATCTCTCTTTTTCTTTAAGGAAAAAAATAAACGTTCTCGTTAAAAGAAGCTGTGCCAGTGAGCGGAAAAAAACTGCTGATGCATTCGCGGATTGATGGGGAACTGGAGACTGAACTTCGTATGCAAATGGGACGATTCGATTCGCGAAAATTTTTCTCACGATCGATCGATGCCGTAATCTTAAATCGACAGTCATCGGTCATCGATTGCACGCCAGCTCTATTACTAACGATCCGTTTATTGGTTCCTTTTCCTGCCAATATCAAACGCGGCTATAAAACGTGCCTCACAATGCCGCGCCCACACGTGTTCATTTATGAGCTACATAGGGACGTCAGGATCTAAAATGTCATGCGAGTGAAAGATCAGATATTAAGTATCCTTAATATATGTGCCAATAGCAATAAATTCCTAATATGCTACATGATTTCGTGACTATACGGAGAGAATTTTCTCTTAGAAATTATCCTGAAAATTATAGTAATCATGGAACAGCACGGATTTCGAAGAATTTTAATATTATTTTATTAGAGCTTAGTAAAATTTTTTTTAATCAAACTATTTTATAATGTAAATAGCTTATATGTTATAAAATAGTTTATTACACATAATTTTGAGATTAAGTTCTAAAAACAATGCTCTCTGTGTATTGTAGAATATCGAAATAGTGATTACAAATGAGATCAAATCTTTTTACTATGTCTCTCTTTCTCTTTCTCTTTCTCTCGATCTCAATCAAAACATTCCATTATTAATCAAAGACTGCTAATCATGAGATTCAAGATAAAAATAATCTCAAAATAGATACTCTCAAATTTTGCAGATTACTACTAACAATTGAATATTAATTGAAGTTAAATATTTATAACTTTGATGAAAAATCAACATATATGCGTAATATTAACATTTATACTTTTCTAACGTAAGGTACCTCAAGGATAGGTTAGACGAGAAGCTTGGCGTGTGGGACTTCCTTCTTTGTAAATGTAGCTTATCCGTTGAACATCGTGTAACATTGAAATTCTATGCAATCACACGATAGCATCTTTTCCCTTGGCAAACACAACATAACTACTCGAAAAAGGCGATAGATATTCCAGGCATCCCTCTCTCATCCGTACGCGAAAGGCGAAAGACGAGTTTCCAGTTTTCAATTGTCTCCTGAGCGGTTGCCACGTTCGTGAAACCGGAAGCAGATCTGTTAGTCACAATGCCTATGCGTATTTTTGCTATCGTAAATATATGTCTCTATATAGATACTTAACAGGATTATGTGTCTAGGTGAGTTAATATATTTTTTAATTAAATAAAATGAAAGTAAATAACTTATAAAATTTAGTTATATTGAAAGTTACATAAGAAAAAATTAAAAATTGTGTTTAAATTAAGTTAACTTATGTAAAAAATTAATTTTGAAAAGCATTATTTATATTAAATTGAAACGTAATTTTTGAAATATTAACTTGCTCTAAACAATGAAACAATTACAATATAAATTATTATATAAAATTTCTAAATTTAACATTTTATTTAGGAATTAAGTGTATATAAAGTAACAAAGAATTGTAGTTTTTTTATATACAATTATTTCTTAATACAAATACATTTTTAATTAAATAAAAATTTAATAAAGCAGACTTATGTGTTTTTTATGCATGCACTACGTCGGACTAAGAAAGAAACGACGAAGGTGCACTTGTGGTAGCAATCAAAATGGGATTAAAATATCAAAAATGTAACCTTCTCGACGAGTAGGCTGCACAGTAAAAAAAAAAACCTATCACAAAGCAAATGTGAGATACGCTTGGTACGGAATTACCGCATTATACAGCAAGACGCGCCTTCTTCCGCTAACGAAACGTTTTCTCTGTAATCATAAATAATAACACGCATAGATATATCCTGAAACTGCACGGACTCTGGATTTGAAGTAGCGGTATAATAAAATGCGTGCATACGGAAATAATGTCGATATGTGGTAACAATCAAACAACGGTATAATTGGAACATAATCCAAAAAGAAATAACTGTCGATCAAAATATCTTTCAATATTTAATACGGTGAATTTTTCGATTTAATTAATTTTTACTTCGCGTATTTCGGCAGTATTACACGCGTTATTTAATTTGAAGTATAAAGATATCCTGAACATGCCGTCGTCCTTTAGTATATCTGAAATTCGTAGAAGAGAAGTAAAATTCAAGTCGAAAAATTTAGCGAAGATGAAATGGTGCCAGGAACTGCCGGTTGGCGTGTCTGAAGACTCGGTCCTAAGCTCTGCCATGCACAGATTATTACAGCTTTTATCGATTGTACCATGCTCCTATTGTTGATATCTTGTCGCCAAACATTCAATAAGCTAACGAATTATTTTCAAATGTCTCCACTCTTGCACAAATATCAAAGCATTCCTACGACGACAAACATTATGAGTTCGCATGACGTTTAAATTTGCCAACAGTGTATAATAGCACTGAAGCTATTATTCAAGAAGTTATTTCTAATACAATGTTTTAATAAAGAAGTAAAAAGTTAAAGAAATTATTTTGGAATATCAAAGCTTTTATACTTTCTACGATTTATAATTATTTTATGAATTTTTATTTAAAACAATTAATTGTAAGACTAGTTACCTAAGAAGCAGAATCACGAAATATTGTCGTGTCTCGCGCCAAGTCACGCACAGCAAATAATAATGTGGACCGTGTATCAACGCGGCTCTAAATGAGAGTTTCTTAGAATTTTGGGATCGCAGTAATTCTAACG
Source organism: Monomorium pharaonis (assembly GCF_013373865.1). Taxonomy (NCBI): domain Eukaryota; kingdom Metazoa; phylum Arthropoda; class Insecta; order Hymenoptera; family Formicidae; genus Monomorium; species Monomorium pharaonis. The sequence continues at coordinate 40,029,989 of NC_050467.1, read as the reverse complement.
ACTGGACCAACAAATTTCGAAATAAATATTTATAAATAGATTAATCTGCAGCAGACATTTGAATTATTCGGAATGATTCTGATAATAGTAGCTAATTGGAAATTACAGCTATATTTCTGTACAAAGATATACTGTATCTTCTAATGTAATGAAAAATATGTAAAAATACTGATCAAAAAAATAATGTCTATTGCCAAAATTTACATAGCTCTCGACGTAGTCGGGAAAATAATTGTAGTTTAAATTATTTCAAAATAATTCATTTGAATTTTTATATGTTAATAAATTTATAATTAAAAGAAAAGAAATAAATAAATATTGCATAAAAATATTTTTTGTACATTTTTTTCTAAGAAAATATGTAATTAGAAAATATTTAATTTTATATAAAAGGAAAATGCAAGAATTAATTTTGATGCTCCTGTGCAGCACGGACACACACCAAAAAGAATTTATTTATTGATAGTGTTGACAAGTGGATAAGGTCATGTAGTTTTACATCCACCTTTGGCGCAGATGCTAGCTAGTCAAATATTAATCGCACAATAAAGAGATGCAATACGAGAACTATCGAGATTTGTCGCCAGAATTGTCATAACTATCCAGCACGACACGTTTTTTCGAGTGTCGTGCTGATTTCGCGCATTTAAAATTATGTGCACAATTTTAAACAGTAGAACTTAAAAAAAAATGCAATTAAGAATGACGATAGAAATTTATTTACTGCCCAGAGTCAATTTCGTAGGCCACGATTAACGTATCGCGATTTGCGTTCGAACGAGTATGGATGTTTAGATACGCGTTCGAGCGAATTGCAACGCAAATTTAATGTAAATAAGACACTTACCGATTAAATACTTTGTGATATCACTTGTTCTAGCGGTGGCGGTCGTTCCACATTCGTTGCATTCTGAAAATAATGAGTAAATGTGAATTAAAATGAGGCGGTTTCATTTATCGTGCGGATTAACTTCGCGCGGTGATTCCTTGGCTCTCTTCGCGGAGTAAGAAAGACATAAAAAATAGCCATGGCGCCATCACCCGGCAGCGACAGATTACACACATTTATCAACCCAATTATCAATCGCTACGCAACAGTGGCTAAATCGATAAGGTCTACGACCTCCTTACCCTGCGTAAGATGCCTAGGAATGAATTATCAGACGAGACAATTCTATGCATGCACGTAACCCGCACACCAGAAATACGTTGGCGCTGCAAGTCCATATTTAAGAAAAAAAAAAAAAAAACTTAAACGATTGCTCCTTCATTGCTCCATCAGAATCCACAATTGCTCCCTTTTTAAAATTAATAATTCCTTTTTTCCATACAGCTATTATAAATAGTTTTATTAAAAATAAAAAATTTTACGTTTTTTGTTAATATTTCAAAAAGTATTAATTTTAAAAGGGGAGCAATTGTAGATTAGGATGGAGCAATGAAGGAGCAATCGTTTAAGTTTTTTTTTTTTTCTTAAATATGGACTTGCAGCGCCAACGTATTTCTGGTGTCATTTTAGATGTTTTCATCCACCAGCGCCTCTATGTGCACAATATGTGCACATTGAACTATGTAGTCAAATATCTATGAATCCCGTAGGTAATGTGTATGACTTTTTGGGTCTCTTCTATGCTATGTCCACGTTTATTTGGTTCTGTTTCATGCTATACCCGTAAATTTTACAATTATATGCATTCATATTTTAAATCTGTTTTATGCAAATGTGCAATACTGACACTGTACAGATATAGCAAGGAACAGAACCAATATTTTATCTCGCATCACGTTTATCACATATCATTTTATTCCACATATACATGATAAAAATTCACTCACTGATTGCTGTCGCTGCTCCTGCTGCTGTTGCTACTGCTACATTCCTTTTCCGGAATATCGAGTCATTTAAATCCATGTGCGAATTCATCCAGCGAGAAATCGCTGGCGACATTCCCTTTCTACGTAAATATTGTGTAGTAGTGACAAATCGTCGGAAGTTCGTCCTGTCTGAACAGCATCGACAAAAGTCGCCACATCATGCCTTTCAACTGACAGCAGTAAGCGACCTAAATGATTATGGACCGTCCAGCTTACGTCACGTCGCAGTCCGAACTTTGCCTGTGTACGAATGCAGAGTAACTATCGTGAACAAAAAATTTATTTTATTGATCATTTTTTGAGACAACTAATATCTGTCTTAAAAAAAATTTCATAAATCGCAGATTATCTGATTTGTTAACATGATATGTTAACATTATACACATAGTAAAAGTTAATATACAAAATTTAAAAAAAAAATACAAACTTCATGCAAAATTTATGCAGAATTTATACAAAATTTATTCAAGATTTATAGAAAATTCGTAGTTTATTCGTAAAAAATTTTTAATTCTTTTAAATTTTTTATAAAATTATTATTCATTTCACATTCATGAAGCAATGGAAAAAGCACTGGGACACCAAGAGAAAAAACAATAAGTGAAACCCTATTAATTGGATGAAAAAATCGAGAACATTACAGAAAAAAGAAATAAGTACAGAGTATTTTTTAACTCAAAAATCAATAAAGATAAAACAAAATACAAAGCCCAAGCAAGAGTTAGAAGAAAGATTGCCAAGAAAAAAAAACGAAGCATAGGAAACAAAATGTAACAGGATTAATTCCTTCCTGGGAGGAAGGTAAAGTACGAAAGAAAGTAAAGTACAGAAAAGTAAAAAAAACTGGATAATTATAAAATCACTACGACTGGATAAGAAAAGGATATAATGCGCCAATTTCGCTTCAGCGGTGAGTGACTTTTCAAAACTACTAAAAGAAAATAGACCAGAATTTCAGAAGTAGCAACAGCAACAGAATGTCCAAGTAATAGCATCCTCAACCAAAATAACTAAATATAAACAAAGTCATAAAAATCTGCAAATGATTAAAAAGCGGAAAAACATCAAGTCCCGGCAATATCCCTGCAGAAATAATAAAACATGAAACAAGAGAGCTTTAGCAACACCTGACAAGTTTATTTCAGAAATGCATAAATGGAATAGCGATGCCGCAGAAGTGGAAAATGTCATTAATATCAACCATCCAGAAGAAGGACAGAGTTTTGTTTAATCAATTCTAGACACAAAATTATAAAATCTAATACTTAAGATATTATTTATAAAATATGACGATAATGCGTAATCGGATCGAAAAAAAACAGGAGTGATAATGTGGTCCCTCCATTAAAATAGCTTGCAATTATTATGTTAAATTTTTTAACACAAAAAGTAACAATATCTACGTATTTATAAATAAAAGATTAAACTTTTCATTTGCATCTTGAACATTTTTTAATTTTTTCATCTCCTCTATTTTTTTGGACCAAATTTGAAATCCACAATAATATAGATTGTTTTTAATAATATTAAAGTACATTAAAAAATAAATTAGCGCGCACAAGTGATCGAAACTGTTTGCATTTTGCGCGTCTCGCAAATACTGTGCCGACAAAAAAAGAAAAAAATTTTTTTAAATAATTAATTAATAAAATTATTTATTAGAACGCATGGAAATGGTCAGGGCTGTGTGAGAACTAGCGAAAATTATTGTAGAAATAACAATTGACTCTGTTTGCATCTCATACCTCTGCTGAATGCAGTGACAGGAGTCGGAATAAGAAATTGTTAAAAAATTATTAGTTAACGGAATTGTTATTGAAACGCATGAAATAAGTCAAAACTGTGCGAGAACTATTGAAAATTGTTAAAAAAGTGATCGAAACAGCACTTTGCGTCTCGCGAATACTGTGCCGACGGCAAGAGAAAGAAATTTTTTTAAATAATTAATTAATAAAATTATTTATTAGAACGCATGGAAATGGTCAGGGCTGTGTGAGAACTAGCGAAAATTATTGTAGAAATAACAATTGACTCTGTTTGCATCTCATGCACCTCTGCTGAATGCAGTGACAGGAGTCTGAATGAGAAATTGTTAAAAAATTATTAGTTAACGGAATTGTTATTGAAACGCATAAAATAAGTCAAAACTGTGCGAGAACTACTGAGAACTGTAAAAAAAGTGATCGAAACAGCACTTTGCGTCTCGCGAATACTGTGCCGACGGCAGGAGAAAAAAGTTTAGAAAAATAATTAATTAATAAAATTATTTATCAATACGCATGGAAATGGTCGAGGCTATGTGAAAACTAGTGAAAACTATTGTAGAAATGATGATCGACTCTGTTTGCATCTCATACCTCTGCTGAATGCAGTGACAGGAGTCGGAATGAGAAATTGTTAAAAAATTATTAGTTAACGGAATTGTTATTGAAACGCATGAAATAAGTCAAAACTGTGCGAGAACTATTGAAAATTGTTAAAAATGTGATCGAAACAGCACTTTGCGTCTCGCGAATACTGGGCCGACGGCAGGAGAAAAAAGTTTAGAAAAATAATTAATTAATGAAATTATTTATCAATACGCATGGAAATGGTCGAGGCTATGTGAAAACTAGTAAAAACTATTGTAGAAATAACAATTGACTCTGTTTGCATCTCATACCTCTGCTGAATGCAGTGACAGGAGTCGGAATGAGAAATTGTTAAAAAATTATTAGTTAACGGAATTGTTATTGAAACGCATGAAATAAGTCAAAACTGTGCGAGAACTATTGAAAATTGTTAAAAAAGTGATCGAAACAGCACTTTGCGTCTCGCGAATACTGTGCCGACGGCAAGAGAAAAAAATTTTTTTAAATAATTAATTAATAAAATTATTTATTAGAACGCATGGAAATGGTCAGGGCTGTGTGAGAACTAGCGAAAATTATTGTAGAAATAACAATTGACTCTGTTTGCATCTCATACCTCTGCTGAATGCAGTGACAGGAGTCGGAATAAGAAATTGTTAAAAAATTATTAGTTAACGGAATTGTTATTGAAACGCATGAAATAAGTCAAAACTGTGCGAGAACTATTGAAAATTGTTAAAAAAGTGATCGAAACAGCACTTTGCGTCTCGCGAATACTGTGCCGACGGCAAGAGAAAGAAATTTTTTTAAATAATTAATTAATAAAATTATTTATTAGAACGCATGGAAATGGTCAGGGCTGTGTGAGAACTAGCGAAAATTATTGTAGAAATAACAATTGACTCTGTTTGCATCTCATGCACCTCTGCTGAATGCAGTGACAGGAGTCTGAATGAGAAATTGTTAAAAAATTATTAGTTAACGGAATTGTTATTGAAACGCATAAAATAAGTCAAAACTGTGCGAGAACTACTGAGAACTGTAAAAAAAGTGATCGAAACAGCACTTTGCGTCTCGCGAATACTGTGCCGACGGCAGGAGAAAAAAGTTTAGAAAAATAATTAATTAATAAAATTATTTATCAATACGCATGGAAATGGTCGAGGCTATGTGAAAACTAGTGAAAACTATTGTAGAAATGATGATCGACTCTGTTTGCATCTCATACCTCTGCTGAATGCAGTGACAGGAGTCGAAATAGAAAATTGTAAAAAATTATTAATTGACGGAATTGTTAGTGAAACCTACGAAATAGGTCGAAACTGTGCGAGAACTGTTGAGAACTATCAAAAGAATAACCGAAACTGTTTGGATTTCACGCCTCTCGCGAATGCGGTGCCGACGGTCGGAATAAAAAGATGTTAAAAAAAAATTAATTAATGAAACTATTAGTAAAACGTGTACCGGGGCCATGCGCCATTATCTGGAACATTATATCCCAACAAATAGTCGAAAGATTTTGTTACTCGCATGAATGTGATTGTAAAATTTTAAGATCGCGAGTATGCGTGTAAAAAAATTTTTCAACTATCTGTTGGAGTATAATGTACTAGATAACTAAATAATAGCGCGCTGTGGACGAGCAGACAAAAGTATTACTAAAATAATGTACTTACTGCTCTCGTTCGCAGCGGTCCACAGCGATCGTCCTGAAGCAGAGACGGAGGCAACGGCGAAAGTGGTCCTGAAGCAGCGAGGAAGGCAACGACGATGCACTTCACACACAACACACCACACCACGCCACACCACACCACACCATACCACACCACACCACACCACACCACACCACACCACACACACACGAGGCGATCGCGATATTCTTTTCCGATAGACGAGCAGCGTACATGTTTACTACCGAAGCTTCGCGACACAACTGACCTACCGACCCCCCCTCGTCAGGCAACTGAGCTCAGTCCGCGCGGACTGCCCGGAACCGTCGAAGCGTTTGAAAGAGGGAAGGAGAGAATAGTAGGCGGAGCTAGTAGCTGATTGGCTACCGTGAGTCGCCTGACTCGGGATCTCGCGGAGAAGGGGAGATAATCGCTTCTTGGAAATCGTCGATTTCCGAGAAGTTTCCGCTTCGATGCTTCTAGTAACCGTTTCTCAGAATTCGTCGAGGGGACTGGCGTCTGAGTGGCGCCTCGCTTTTTTTTGACGACGAAAAAAACTTCGGACAAGCATCCCGGAGCCTCGACGATTTCCGAGAAGCGATTATCCGAAGCATCGAAGCGGAAGCCTCGCTTTTTTTCGATGACAGAAAAAACTTTGGACAAGCGTTTGCACTTAAAATCAAATAGGCCGAACGCGATTTCGCGGAAAAGGGAAGAGTCTCCTCGACAATTTCCGAGACTTGCAGCGCCAATGTATTTCTGGTAACCCGCACCCGAATTTTTCGTACATTGACCGACGTAAATTTTTTGAATGACACTTTTTTATAACAAGTAATTGTCGTATTATCGCGAAAATGCGATTATCACGTCAATCGCTCCGATCGCTCGCGAGAATAATTACCCGAGAAATACCAAAATGTGAAATAAAATGTGTCGAGACGTGGAGCGCGATGAGACTCTTATTCGACCGTTCAATGACTTATTACAATGTCGTATTAAATGTAAATTTCACTTACCAATCGGACGTCGCAACGATATCCTCTCCCAGGGCCAATGCATCTCAGGATTGTTACGGATTCTGCAAGTGAAAAAGGAACGCTGTTAATTAACATGGCGAAAGGACGAGATGCATTTCCCGCGTAATCGACTTTCGCACCGATATACATACGAATGTCGGAGGTTACGGTTGCATGCGACCGCTCCACGCATCGCAATCTACGTTTAAATGAGTAATACACTTCGGACAATGCAAGATTAATTACCGATGAAGCGATTATTAACGATACGATATCACTCGCGGCCTTTCCCGCGCGATCGACTTTTGCATGGAATTGTTGTCGCATATATGTTACAATCGCGCGGCCGCTCCACACGTCGCGATTTACGCTACGAACGAGGAATACACGTTCGAACGGTACACAGTACAAGATAAAGTACGTTATAATTACCAATTAGACAAATTGCGATGCCACTCGATCGGGAGCTCATCTGTCCCGTGCTCCGGTCCGTTCTGGAAGGCATGTGAACCCCTATAACAGAGAATTGTATTAAGTTGGCTCGAGGCTCGAGCCAGAGATGATCATTTCTGGCGCGATTAACGCTAACTTTACGCGTCAAGTCGAGTGCCTCTGCGATATATATCATTTTGAACTTTGCGTTTTTGCACTAATAAGACTAATTATTATTAATTTATGTTTAAATTGTTTCATAAATTATAATTACTTTTCCATAAAAATAGCAAGTATGTGTAAATTAAAATATAAGTCAAATCGATATCCCACATTGATCGATAATTATCGAATACATTATCGAAACAATAAATCATTTAACAATATATCATTTAATATTATATTATTAAATGAATTATTTTATCTATGCATAAATTTATATTAAATAACAGAAAAATATTGTTTTTGTATGAAAATGTATTTTTTTTTATTTACAATATTTTTTTGCAGTTGTTTTTAAGGACATTGAATAGTGCAAGTGCTGCCAGACCCCCCGCCATGGGTCAAGCCGCGCATGTGTAATGGATGGCAAATACAGTTATGTGTATTATGGGCGCTTAATTTTGGCGGGCCCAGTACTCTCAGTACAGAGGATATCTCAGTAGTATTTTTGCCAAATAAAATATTTTTCTTAATTACAGAAAAATGTGTATTTTTTATCATTATGTGAACATTCTACTCTCTACTTATCCACGCACACCTGAGTGTGTAGTCACAAGAGTCTACAGATTTGTGATACGTTACTGTATTTCAACTCGTAAGCGCATGCGTCGGCCTACCGTGCCGGGCAACCCGGCAAAATCTGGCAGCTCTGTTAAGTGCATCCGTCGCGACGCCATCTAGAGCCTCGAGAGTTCAGTGATTAAACGTTAACCTATATGTCGAGGTTTGTGTTGATTTAAAAAAAATAAAAAAAAATTTGTGTTGATTTTATTTGTGAGGAGATAGTAGGTTTTATTAATTTAGAAAGAATGGGGCGCAGCGATAACAAAGCGCCTAATATTCAGTTTAAAAAGAAGAAGACGAAACCTTTGAGGAAACGCGAGACTCTCTCGGATGACAATGTCAGGTTCGCATTGCACATTAATTTGTTTTTAATTAAATGTGTAACGTACAACTTAGATTAAGAAATTTATTTCAAGGAGAAAGGAGAGATGAAGATTCAGAAACTCCACGAGCGACCAACTGGCGTCGATATTGTTTGGCGTTCTGAGAAAACGTCTCGTCCGATATGTTGACGGTAAGACAATTTTATATGTATATGTAATAAAAGTAAAATACACGATAGATGGGAAAGGTAACGCGAGATCTATGTTAATTTAGTCGGATCCCTTTAATGAAAACCGGAAGAATGATGAATATGGCTGCGCTGAAGAATATAAAACAAGCTCAATGATGCATGACACTGACATTGGAAAGCAATTTAACACAGAGATCTATAAACGCAACGAGGACGAAGAAATGTACGTACGGCGACGTTTGGTTCTTTCTCTCTCACGTTTATTATCGATATTTAATTAATATAAGAGAATGTATGTGGCTCGAATTATTAATCGTTGCATTTGTATATCTTGTATCCTTATATAATTATTTCTGTACAGGGTCAAGTATATAGAAGAATTGTCCAAAGCGCAAAATAATAACGTGCAGCGAATAGTATGAATAATGATAAGGGATCACATTGTTCACCAGAGAAAACAGCGTTGTGTGTGGTACTGCAATATTTGAGGCAAAGCTCAACCAATTGTAGCGAGGAAATGCTTTTGAATCAAATGTTATCTGGTCCAGAAGTCGATCTTGGCATAGAGTGAGTACATTTATATTACAATTATACAATAAATATTTTTTAAATGTTAAATGTATATTGCATGCAACTGTGTAAAATTAATTTGTCAAAATATGAAATATACATGATACATATAGTATTCTTAAGTTATCAAATATTTATTAATTACATTGACATTTACTAACTACGCATTTTTTGTTTTTATACATATAACTTCTTCATGTTAGATATAATTTTGTTCTGTCGATTAATTATTTCATTTTTTTATTAACTTTTTTTTAGGTGGCTAGGAGGAAAGCCAGCATAGCCACGATATCTCGGCCAATGGGTAGCACACAGGATATGACAAAGGTAAATTACCTTGTTTTTAGCTTTGAATTTTCACGTTTATAGAGCTTGTATTTATATGGGATTTTTCAATGTGATTGTTCCTTTACATTCCACACTACCAACACAATGACGCACATAAAGATTATCTGTATTTATTTTTTATTTTTGTTCTTTTAATGTTGTCTACATTTTTCTACATTCGTCTTGTGCTTTATACAGAACACCGTGAGGCAGTGAAATTCTGTTTCTGGACGTAGGATTCGCAGGAGGCCATCTTTCAGCTCCGAATCTCCGAAATGGGAGATTGAAAAACTAGATCGTACTGAGTTAGTAATATTATTGTGGACTTAGATCTCTTTTTATAAATATCTTGCATTAGTATTTAAAATATCTATTGATCCTTATGATACAATCATTATATGTTTTCATTAAAAAAATAAAAATTGGAAGAGATATTTTTTTATACTTAATTGAGGAGAACATTGTAATTTGTGATTATTTTTTGAAAATTTTTACAAAAAATTAATATTTATATAAAACATTAGAAACTCCTACAAATTTTTTCTTTCAGTAAATATTTTTATATATTTTATATATTTATAGAATTTTTCTGTCATGATTGCTGAGTAATCATAGAAATTAACCAATAGATTATGAATATAGATAACTGTTTGGTAAAATTGTTTTATAGTATATATAATTACACATGATTATGCATAATCATAAAAACATATTTGATGTATAATTATAATGTACACTTTATATAGATGTAAAAATCAATAGTTTATATGAAGAATTTCAGAAAAGATGCGATTTCCTTAACATGTATGAAAAATATTTCAATTCGTATAAATAAATATGAGAAATTTATTTTTAATTGTAAAATTATACAAAAAATCTATAAATTCTAAAAAATTCTAAAATTTCTAAACTTTTTACTAAGAAAAATTATAGTTTATAATTCAAAATATATACATGTTCAATGATGCTGCTGATTGTTAGCCACGCAACGTTCACTCGATAAACTAGCTAGCTGCTTCGAGTCTGTTAAAACTCCTCTCTTTTAGCTCTTGCGATAAACGATTCTCAGTTTTGGACAAGAATTGGCGGGAATTCTACCTTTCTGTTCTGCATATAGGTTAAGATTTCGTTATCATAGCGCTATTTATTAAAATACATAAATATTTAAATATTAGATCTGTGTTTTTGTGAGAAATTCAAGTAAAGACTTAATTACCCATGGCGAAAACAATGTGCGAACGGTATGTTTTTATTTCAATCTGAAAAATATTTATTCCTGTAGTAAATGTACAGTAATACATGTATTTTAGATGCTGATTTATTATTGATACCTATCTCTGTTTTGTAAATATAGAAATAATTCTAAGAGAACGTCGTACATTGATTGGGATGAATATTTCATGGCTATTGCATTCCTTTCTGCAAAACGGAGTAAAGATCCTTGCACCCAGGTCGGCGCGTGTATCGTTAATAGTGACAAAAAAATTGTTGGAATTGGATACAATGGAATGCCCACGGGATGCAGTGATGATGAGTTTCCTT